>NC_140586.1:378706291-379315041 GCF_964204655.1 Triturus cristatus | reverse complement strand
TTCAAGTACAAAGTTCACAGACTCTTTTCAACAATAGAGGCTACTTTAACGGTCTTTCACATCATGAAACCATTCCAACTGCTGCAGAGGATCACTGGTGGCTTGATAGCTTCCCCGTCACTAAGTCCTTCAGCCCCAAGAAAAAATCCAGACCCCTGAGCCCAATTTCTACTGTTCACAGTTTGATCTTGCTGTGCCCGGACACTGACACATTGCCTCTTGTGGAGCACTGCCTGCTATCACACCTTCCCCTGAAATACCCCCAGACCTCTTGTGGAGTGACCCCTACTTTGCACCTTGTACTTTCACAGTCCGAGAGGCTTGGAGAGTCACAGATACTGTGATTCCCTTATGCAAGCCATGCCATCCTCTGGACATACTGCAGCAGGAAATTGTCTCTTGTGGGTGAGGTCAGAAGGATTGGGAATATTTTGCCAACAGCAAGGTGCCTAACTAAGCCAGCGCATTCAAAAATTTGTTAAAACCTTCATTGCCACAATACAAGTAAAATCCATTTTTCCAACCTCCAGTCCCTCCTGAATATTGGTGACAGGGGACACCTGGGGCCTTATTAAGAAATTTGGTGCATTTTCCTTGTTTGCACTGGGCACACTTTTCAAAAGGTGCACTCTGGGCAAACAAGGAGAGTGCGCTGTATTAGATTTGCAGCCGCGAACATGTGCTTCCCTAGGGGGCAGCACATTCAAGTAAAATATGGAGCATCTTTGAAGTGGCTGGTCTGTATTTAATTATGCAGGCGGCAATCCGCCAGCACTTTTAAGAGGGGTAAGAGATCCCCCTGCAGGCAGGTGCAGTGAGTGACTGCACCTGCCTGCAAGGGGATGTCCAGGGATCCATAAAACCCCCCTTTAGCCCCTCAAGAAAGCTGCCATTAGGGGGGCACACGGACAGCGCCTTTTAGGTGGCGCACTGTCAGCATGCCTCCCGACAGATTCTTTACCTTTGCACCCGCGTCTATAATATTGCGCAGTGCAGAGGCAAAGAGATTCCCTCATTTGCATGGGGCCACACCCCTTATAATGAAGGAACGCCTTCTGATGATGGCACTGGCGCTATATGTGAGCCAACACTATCTGTATTACAGAAGGGGCCGAACAGGTGTCTGCGGCCCCTTCTGTAATAACAAAGTGCCTTGAGGCGTGCACTTTGTATAATGCGGCCCCTGGAGTCTTGGATATATAAAGCCCTTAAGCTGACAGACCCCAAAAGCCATTGTGGGGCAGGGAGGCCAGGGGTGAAGATATGGAGTTACCTCTAACTGACAGTGAGTGGAAACATTCATGCTCTCTGACATGGCGGGTTTCAAGGAATGCTAGTTTGAAGCTAATACATTTCAATTCCGTGCCCTGCACATATCTCACAACCATAAAATTGGGCAGAATCTACCCGGGCCGCTCCACAGCATACCCCTGATGTGGTAAAGAGAGAGCATCTTTCACACAACTGTCATGGTACTATGGGACGAACAGAACATACTGGGCGCAGTGGCCGGCTGATTTCGACAAGCTTGACATTGGGCCCCTCCCCCAAACAATCCTTTCTTGGGCTAATGGAGCAGCCCAAGCAATGCAAACTGCACCACAAATGTCTTAATTTGGTACTTTTTTGGGGCAAAAAAATGGGTGGCAAAGGGGTGGCTGGGAACCAGAGGATCAGCGATAGACAGGTAGGTGTGAGATATGGTGGAATAGGTAGTGGCAGAGGAGACCCACATAAACTCACGTAAGGACGTGAAAATCCCTGAGGACCTGGAAGCATGTGGATCCATGCTTATGGCCGTCGAACACCCGTGGTACTTGACATCGACAGTGGGAGATCTCATAGAAAGCAGGGTAGGGCGTAGAGGTGAAGGGGGAACATCTATTAATTGAATTTCCAGGTACATTCACAGATTAAGGAAAAACTTAGCATGGGTGATAGTGGGTGAGGGGGCTGCATAATGATGGACCTCTTTTGGCTCTAGAGTGGCACATATGGGAGGGTCGGGTTATCATCACTTCAAATACAATCTGCTGTAATGTTTTGATGCCTAGCTGTCACAGTCAAGTTGTTTTCAAGTTTGTACTGCACGCAGTTAAAAAGATATCCATCTTGCCATAAGTTCATTAAAGGACAAACAGAAGAACAAACTTACATAATGCTCTGAAGAAAGAAATTGTTGAATAGTACTTGGATTAACCTTTCACTTTGAGACTAATGTGTTGAAGGAGAGGAAATCGAGGCTGAAGCGCCTCAAGGTGGGAAAGAAGGGCTCAAGATAGTTCAAGTGTAACAAACAGAGCTTGTGTCCAACTGAACATTGAAAAACAAAAATGGACGAACGATATAATGTTTAAAGTTTAGCTAGTTTGATTTCTTACAAAATGTATTAAAGTCAGAGAAGAGTATTGATTAAAATCTCATGAAGCGCCGCCTCTCCAGCAGCTATCAATATTCAAGGCTAGTGGCTAAGCAACAGTAGTGGGCACAGTATGCTTTTGAGGCTAAGGGTTTATCCCATGAGGAGGGAGGAGACTGAAGTGTCCTTCCTGGCCATGCTCAATTTACAGAAAGCTGAGGTGGCCAACAACCTAGCAAAGGCAACATAAATAGAGGCTGCCAATATGAAATGGGAGCATTTATGTATAAACTCATTTCCTACAGAGACAGAGTGGGTAATACTCTTTGATACAGTAGGCTTCCTTTTTTTAATAATGTTCAAGTTTATAGAGGTGCTAGAACACTTAAGTACAGTCCATAATTTTTTTTTTTTAAAGGACAAAATTAAACAGACAAATTGTGGCAAAAATAAACAGAATTACTTCACACTGATTAAGAGATTCTTAATGATACTGCCACAGTGTAATGTACAGACACAGGAGTAAAAAAACTGTGCAAAAATGAAAATGCTAGAAGACTTGTATATTAGAGGAAGGATTTATAAAAGTAAATCAATGGTGAAGGTCTCTCCAGTAACACTTTGTGGCCTGTATTGACTATTTTATTGTTTCTTTTAGGTCAGGGCACAAGTCGAGAGTACACACAGGTAGACGGCGTCTACTCGCTCTTTTCACAGGGTGGACACCGTCGACTCTAGCAAGTGATAGGGCCCCACAAAAATATGCTAAACGTGTCCTGGTGTCATTTTCAGACACTGGGACACGTTCAAAAGTGCCTGCACGCTGTCTTCTTTCAGTCGGAGCAGCAATGTGCAGGCAGAGAGGGGGCTTATCAATTTCCAGCTGGGCCCATAACAAAGGTACCATCCAGCCTCCTTTTGTTGGAGTATCAAGGCTGGGAGCTATTGGGAGCCTCACACCTAAGTATATTGGAGGGGAAACAAAGGCACACACCTTATGAATGAATGAATGAATGAATGAAATGGCATTTGTATAGCGCATGCTAACCCAGGAGCATCCCAGCGCTGAAGCGGTAACTAGAGCAGACAAGACAACCTAAGGAAAGAGCCATGTCTTTAGCTGCTTTCGGAAGGCAAGATGGTTGGATTCCCTGCGAAGATACAGTGGTAGGGTGTTCCAGAGCTTGGCGGCATTATACAAAAAAAGCCGGCCTCCACTTCTGGCTTTCTTGATCCTGGGCACCACTACTAGGTGGAGCTCATCAGAGCGCAATTTTCTGTTTGCCTTCTAGGGGTGAATCATGGCAGTGTTGATCGGTGGCCCGCTCCCTTGCAGAGACTTATAGAAAACGCATAGGCTTTGAAGCTGATTCTCTCCTGCACTGGAAGCCAATGGGGAGAGTGTAGCAGGGGCCTTGCTGAACAACGATTGGGGGTCCCCATCAGCAGTCTTGCTGCACAGTTTTGTGCAGTTAGAATTTTTGCGACCACTGAGTTTGGGGCACCTAAATATAGAGCGTTGCCATAGTCTATCCTTGAGAGGATTAGTGCTTGAATTGGCAGTTTTTTTGCTTGAAAGGGTAGGAGAGGAAGTACTTTGCGGGACATTCTCAGCAAGCCATACCATGAAGCAGCAATCTTCCTGGCTTGAGCTTTGAAGGTGAGGTTCTGGTCTAGCCAGATGCCCAGGCTTTTTATCTTGGTTTTTGGGGCACGCACCGGGGGCCCATGCAGGCTGGCCACATAGTGCTTGATTTGAAGCTTACAGGGTTGCCGAGAATCATGAGCTCGGTTTTCTCACCGTTGAGTTTTAAATGTGACAGACTCATCCACTTGGCAACTTCCTCAAGACAGCAGTGGAGGCCATTGGAGATCTGGTCTGCCTGGTTCAACGCTACAACCAGCTGTGTGTCATCAGCATATGTCACTATGTGAATCCTGAAGGGGCTACAATATCTGCCAACGGGGACATAGACACATTAAAAAGGGTGAGGCTCAGCGATGAGCCCTGGGGGACTCCACACTGTAAGGAGATGGGTTTTGAGGTGGCATCGCCTTCAAATACCTGGAAGGATCTTTCTTCTAGAAAAGATTGACGCCATAGTAAAGCTGTACCTGTTCCTCCTGCGCTCCTGAGACGGTGAACCAGAATACCATGGTTCACCGTATCGAAGGCTGCGCTAAGGTCGAGGAGGATTATGGCTGAAGACCCTGCTGAATCAAGAATCTTTCTAGATTCTTCCACCACCGCCAACAAGGCAGTTTCAGTGCCTTAGCGCGGGCGGAATCCCATTTGAGAGGTGTGGAGCAGATCATGGGACTCAAGGAAGGCGGAGAGCATGTGGTTGACATATTTCTCCGTGATCTTACTGATTCCAGGGAGGAGCGAGATGGGGCGATAATTGCCCAAGTCGGCAAGATCCAAGTTTTTTTTTTAGTAGCACTTAAGGGGAACCGTACCTGTGGAAAGTGAGGTATTGATCAGGTCGGTGACAAAGGGGGCAACTGTTGGTGCTACCAGTTTGAAGATGTTGGGTGGTGCTGGATCTAAAGGCAACCCACTTTTGACTGAGGACAGAAAAGTTTAAAGTACTTCTTGGGTCAGTAGAGCGAAAGTCTCCAAGGAATGTTCAATTATGTGCATACCAGAGTCCTTACGCTCGATTATGGTGTCACTATCTTTCTGGAGCATGCACTTGAGGATGTTTTGTACTTTGGTGGAGAAATACTCTGCCTGTTCATTGTAGCACTGACCCGAGTTGTCTGGTACGGCCGGAGGGGCGGGTGCTTTAAGTAGCTTTTTTGCAATAAGAAAAGTTTCTCCAGGGGAATTCGCAGCTAATGAGATCTTTTCCTCGTAGTAGGCGGCCTGGGATTTTTTAAATTTCTGCCTCATATGTGCCAATGGCCTCCCTGTATTCCAGCTTCTTATTGAGTGAGAAATCTTTCCTCCAAATCCTTTCCAGTTTTTTGCAATGCTATTTTAAAGTACGTAATTCTGGGGAGAACCAGGGGGACTTGTTAGGTCCGCTAACTTAAGAGAGGAATGCTTCTGACTTTGTTCAGTCCCTTCACATAAGGAGGAATGTAGGAATGTCAGCGGTGTTGGTCTGTCCCAGTATTTTACACAAATAACAATTACAAAAAAAACACTTGTTTTATTTCATTTATAGCCCTACTAATCCCAATGTAGGTTGTCAGAGTGCTTTACATCACGCGTACACATTATACATTGACAATTGTGTAAATCAATGTGCAAGATGTGTTACATTAAAAGTGACAATTTATGAATTACAAGTACTAAAAGGATCTCTACGTTAAAAACTGTAACCCACTTTACCCATTTACATAAAAAATCTGTCATCTGCGTGTTGCATAATGTGCTTTGCTGGAGACATATTAACACTCTGTTACTTTGATTCATAACTAGGACTAGACAAAACACAGCTTTCTCAAGCCAACAGGTTAACCTCCAGAGTTATCTTACCATTATTATTATTATTTTTCCTGACATTTATTTGGCACACAAAGATCTCTGCAGCAGGTGCCTTATCAACATAAGGTATTTTGAAATGCAGACGTTGCAAGTAATTAACCAGAACAGATTTACTGCCATCTTTCTCCTCGTTGCCAATTTTTTTGTGGCAGGGTTTAAAAAGTAAATGTATAAGTTGAGGCCCAGATTTTGTGTCGGCTGCATCACTTTTTTGGCACAAACCCGACGCAAAATCTAATTTGTTAAATATTATAATGCACACAAATGTACTCATGCTAGACCTGATAAACACATGAGTGAGGTCTTACGATCTGATGTCACTTCCTGTGAGGTCATGGGTAGTGATGCCACTTCCTGTGATACCATGTGCATTGTCATGTACCTTGAGGTCCCGCACTATGATGTCATGTGCCATGATGTCACTGGCATACTGCCGAACTTGGTTAGTCCACCACCTTTTTTTTTAGGACTGGTGCCCTGTTTTAGGTGATATTATAAAGCAGCAGGGAAGAGGCCAGTCAATTACGTATGCCTGAAATAGACCGTATTTGTTCGCCATTTGTGCCACATCACCTTTCCAATACATACTTTACCAGCTTAGACTGTCTTGTGATAAAACAATGTTTTTTTGTTGTTCATGGCATGCCGTCAACAGTGGAGATATAAATCCTTCCCACTTAAAGTAACATTTGCTGGAAATTAATATGGCTACATCCTGGCATCAGATGGCTTATACAATGCATTCTATGTAAATATGGATTTTCATTACAGCTACTTGGGCTATGGTAAGCCCAGTTCCGGTTCTAAAAGGCACGAGCCTTTCAGAATCGCCATTTTGGCCCTCTGAACCAAGCACCCTGAAAAGCACCAACAGGTTATACGTAAACAGCATACTAGAATCTTAAAAACATAACTTAATCATGATGCCTGCCCCTAGAACCATGACACAGATCACAAGTACAGATTCATATGTGCGAGAATAAGAAAGCTTTGCCAGGGTAACAGAGAATCAGCGTTACAACAGCCTTATAAAGGTCTGTGTTTATTACAATTATGGGAGTAACGGATTGGATTAAATAGTTCTGTAAAACAAAACGTTTTCTGACTAAACACGAAAAACAAAGGCAGACAGTGTAGAATAGCTTGTAAATTTGGGAATGGCCAGGCTCACATTGGTCGTTCATTGTCAGAGTATGGTTTTACAGTTTGCCTTCCCACACGTGTATGCAGAACTCTCGACAAGGGTGCACTACCACACAAAAAGCAAGATGGAAAACTATTATGATGCTAAAAACGCAAGCATGCAAAAAGAAAAACTCTCGGTGAAGCACTGAAACTTTGAAAAACAGAATACCAATGTTAGGACTTTTTCACACGGTTTAAGGGTGTTAACCAGACATCATTGTTGAAACCTCAGAAGCAGGGCAAAAACTAACTTGAGCCTTGGGATGTTTCTTAAAGCACCAAGTACTGGACTGATAAAATCACGATCATTCCAGTTCTGTGGTCATTAGGAATGTGTGTAACCTGACATGGGCGATGCCCAGGAGGAGATAAGGGAAGGAAATGGAAAAAGTGAGTTACAGGTGTGTGAGAGGGAAGTCATTCACTTCAAGTACAAGTGATCCAGAGAACTGGCTCGACCTTTCAAGGGCAAGCACATTACTGGAGGAAAGCCTGCAACAGTGCACGTCTTTGCAGGAACCGCAGGGTCAACTGCGAGAAGGAACAACTTGTTCCCTCCCCTCAGCCGCTACTGCGATCCACTACTGTGATACTCACTGACCGGAGATTGTTGCAGATCCCTTTTGTAACCAATGGATCGACTACCTTTCCTTGGGATCTGTGTTCTAACAGTGATGGTGATTGCAGTTCATACGGTGGATCTCGACCTAAAAGGTAACTTCTGTTTCTTTTCTTAACTGCAACCATTTTTATTTCACGAACTAAGGGTTAACTGGGGTAGAACGAAAGCTAGTAGCACACATCACATTAGAAGGCAATGCAACATTTTAAATAAAATGCACAGTGTTTACACATATAGAAGCAGGAGGTTTTTTTTAAGTTGTGAAATATGCATTACATGTTGAAAGCTCCAGTCCTTGTACCATCACTATAGCTATTTTCCTTTATACAATTAACGACTCATATTTTCATACTTTCTCTTAATCAGGGCCTTAAAAGATAGAAATTTGCTATATTATGTGTGAGAATATATTTCCAGTTTGCCATACAAACCGGGTGAGCTAAAAAGACCAACCCCAATTAGATTAATGGACCACATTATTCTATGCACTTTTCTGTCACATTACATGTTTAAAGGTTTACTTAGACTTAGCAAATGTGTAATGAAGTGCAGTGGATCTGGTATCAAATTTCAAATATTCAGAACATAAAATGAGAATGTTGCTGGCACGTGTATAGCACCCATTGGTGTCTGAATCACCATCTGGTTTATAAACAGATATACGGAGCAGCACGTTTCATATAATATAGCAGGGTAAATAGAGCTATAGAACTTTGGAATAAAAGTTATTTATTGGAAAGTTATTTATTTATTGGATAATATATCCAGAGTGGAAAATAATTCTATTTTGGCGGGGGGCTAGAGAACAGTAGGCTGCTTTTAGGGCTGGATTGGTCAAGCGATCTTAATCTAGCGTCCAAAAGCAGCCCTGAGGTAACATCTCAGAGGTTCTTTTAGGTGCATACAGGATTTGCTCCTGGGTAATGTGCAAGACTCAGACATAATGGATAATATATTGAGTTCCCTTTCATAGCGGCCCGGAAAAACTATAACATTTTAACCAATTTATTCACATCAGAATATAAAAAAATTGCATTTCAAAACTTTTTAAAGAACAAGTCTCCACCCAGCAAGCCAACCCTGAAAAACACAAACGCTAGATTAGGTTGGGCTTGCTCAGTGCAATATGTGACTGGTATTAAAACATTTCCCAGGCTGGTTTTAGCTTCTAGTCCAGACCTAAACCAATGTAATTTTATTGGGAGTAAACATTAGTTCTAATATAACTGGTAGAGCTCTTTATTGTGAACATTCTGCTAGATAGCACTGAGGGTTTCCTGGAAAGAAGACTGTGTTACGTTGTCAACCGTCTTGAGTCAAATAAGTCTCAACCTTAAAGAATATCAGACAGTCAAATGGATTTCTACCGTTGCTTGTAGTAAAGACTATTGTACGTATGGGTTGGTGCTTGTGCCAGAAGTATAACACAAGCCACAGTAGCCCCTATGGCGCAGGGGATGCACCACCCCTTAAAGGGGATGCCAGCCTTTCAGGGAGCCCCTGTTCAGCCCAATGCCAATATTCTTGCGACATGGGATACTAGCGGCACCTCATCACATTCTGCAGGTAGGACCTGTCATTTTCCATTATGCCACTGACTTGTGCATCGTTGCCCCTGGATGATTGATTGTATTGATTTAAGTTTTCATGGGAGATATGCCTGATGAGGAACAATGCTGTGATTTCTTACTGGTAATGGCATTATCCTGAGTCCTTCTCTCGCTGTAAAGAATCAAATCGTGAGGCTCCTGTGCCTCCATTCTCAATCCCTTCCCAACATATAAAACACCCTACCCCTCCTCCTCGCTTCCTGTCCCGTACCAAGTCCAAACACTACACAGTTGGAATGGTCGATAGGACAGGAGGGAGGGCCTGATCCTTCATGGTGAGAGAAGGATTCAGAGTAATGCCACTAACGGTAAGTAATCACAGCATTACCTCCTTGTCCCTCTCGCCATGATGAATCGCACAGTGAGATGTACCAGGACAATGGCACAGAAAACACGAAGACAAGTTCAAGCCACAGGCAAAAAACTGATTACAACACAGAAGCCAGAACCTTGGAACCCAACAAGTCTGGAACTTCCAGACCCTAAAGCCCCGATAATGGGACACAAAGGTAGAGGGCAGCACCCAAGTGGCAGCCCAACAGAGCACCTGCAAAGAAGCACCCTGAAACCCCACAACGGAAGCGGACAAGTCCCGAGGAGACCTCCCTGGATCCCTAGAGGAGACGACAAACCAAACTGCTCATAGGGGAAACACAATCACGGACCAAGCCACATGCTCATGGTCTGAGGGGTAGGGTCATCCCCCTTCCAGTTAGGACAAAAGCACTCAAATAAAGCAAAGGAGACCCGGAACACCTTCACCCATTTCAGGAAGAAATAAAAGAAAAAAGGAAAAAACAGCCCTTCGCACATCCAGTGAACAAAGCGCCACATGCCCAGGATGCTGAAGAGCAGGGAAAAACACTGGAAGAAGCACTTCCTGCTGACAATGAAACCGAGATTTCACCTCGGGCACACAGCTAGGGTCCAATTGAAGAACAATCCGGGAGACCAGACCCCAATCATCCACCTGACCCAACCACCCCCCTCCTCGGGGAACCGGAAAGCCGAAATCTCAGCCCACAGCACAGCAAGAGTGGCAGAACTCCAATACCTGAGGCAGAGAAACCGAAAGCTTAAGACCACTTAACATTTGCCCAGACACCAGTACAGAAGAGGAGAAAGAGGCCGAACACCAAACCCCCTCTGCAACAGCCAGGCTTCCAGCTCAAGGGACGCCAGGGACTGCACTTGGAGTCATGGAAACATCAAGCGAGACAGAGGCAACAGAAGCCACCACCCCAAACCCCTCGTTGCCACCAGCAACAGAGGAAGCCATAGAGAGCGGTACCATGCTGGAGCCACCAGAACAATCTAAGGCCCTCCCCCTGCACCATAGACAAATACCTCTGGATCAAAAGAAACGAAGGGAAGCGAACAGACCAACTGTCAAGGACACGGCAGGTTCACCAACCCCAAAATGGACAAACAGGAGCAAACACCCAGGGAAAAAGGCAACCCCATCAAAAGTGAGACCACCTGAACAGGAGCAGATCCGAGATTCAACTAGAAGTGAATGAATCAACAGCATCCTTGAGTCCTGGCAACATCACACAATGCCCAGAACTGACTGGCACCAGGCCCCCACAAAAACACGATCCTGATAGGGAACCAGTTGCGACTATAGTGCAGTCACACACAAGCCATTAGAAGACAGAAGAACCATTACTGTCTGCACACGTGAACAATACAGGGGAAGAGAAGCCCAAGTGATCAACAGTCGTCCAGACATGGGAAGAGGGGAGCCAACACCTTGGCACAAACCCATGGAGCGCACTCCAGGCCAAATGAAAGGACTTGGAACTGGAATGGCCCAACTTCACAGAGAACCACAGAGCCTCCGAAGACACGAACTAACAGGAATGGGAAAGCACACACCCTCCCGAATGACTGAAGGCAGGCAGACCCCAGGAAACCACAGGGGAAAGAGCTGAAGCCAGGACAACCCCTAGAAGAGATAGACGCCACTCAACCGTTGAGGTGCTACAGAACAAACACCGGCCGAAAACATCAGCTCCCACTGTACCATGAACCAATAAGTTCATCAAGTTAACGCCAGCCTCAGAGGCATAATCTTTTGGCACAAAGCCTTGTCTTCAAATATGAGTTGATATTTTATCGAAAACCATAGGTGGTTGCCTGGGCAAGCCTACTTGATACAAAGCAGCGCTAGTGCCACTTTGCGGTACTTTTGGACTATTTATCAGTGTAAACAAACTTTTACACAAGGAAGTATATCCCAGATCAACAGTTTCCTGAAACTTTTTTTTACACAAATCCATCGCAAATTGTTAGTAAATCTGCCTTTGTGTGCTAGAAGTAAACTGATGCAACATGTCCTGGAGCAAAGTGCTATCGGTTGATATTCAAGAGAGCTAGAGACAATACTTTCCACTATTTTGACTAACCAGCAGGAATATTTTAATACAAACCTGGAAAAATTCTCTCTTCTTAAGGTCCTGGCCAATTCTATCCTTGGAGTACGTTCTGCCGGGTATTTTAGAGGGCAAACAGACCAGGCACTGGAGACGAAGCCTTTGACAATCCTGCAGAAATTACCAGGCTTCCTCCCCAAAAGTTGTTTGAAAAATGGTGCGGCATCTGCTTATGGCATATTTTTGTGACATCAAATTTATCTTGGAGTTCCAAGACCTAAAAATTGTAACTAATACTCCCCTGCATCCGCTCTCAACTTTGGACCTCCCAATTCATCTCATTGGACTTCAAATGAACTCTGCATCACTGAGCCAACAGGTAGTCCAAGGCTCCAATAATGACTCTTCCTTTGCATCTTCTAAAAATATGAAAGGATCATCCTGGATCTATTAAAAACAAATGTCCCGTCTGCCGCAGGTGGCTTCCTGTGTTTCTTTTGGCAATTGGCTTCAAAGGGATCATTGAGGTGTGAATGCAAAGAGCAATGTATGGGCCATTTGGAATGCACTCCAGCTGAGCTCAGATAAGATATATTTCATGTTTAAAAGAAGATATAAAGGCATTAAGCAATAATAATTCAACTTCACCCCTAGTCTTTTTAAATCAGATTAAATATGTGCTGCTGATCTGGTTCTAAACTCTTTCCCATTAAAAGTTACACATGTAAGGCTTAAATAAATATTATCCAGCATGAATTTGCCCTGCAGCAGAAGACCTTAAAACATATAATGAAAAATCTCATGGAGTGTTTTAGGAATAGGTAGGACAAATAAATCCTTAACTCCCTCACCAAATATCTGCACTTCGTGCAACTGCACAAAAGTTCTGTACACAGACAGCTGCATTATCGGAGCAAAACTTATGTCTATATAAACTATTTATTTATTTTTGAATTTTATATAGTGCTGGCTAGGCCCAAGGGTATCAGAGCTCTTTATATGTTTTGAGAATAAGTTTACAAAAAGTACATGACTAAAGTAAAGTGGGATTCACAAACAGTCATATAAAGAATATAGGACAACAGAGCGGTAAAGGAGACCACAGTAAGGATCCAGTAATATATATCAATCAAGCAATTGGGTACTGGAGAAGGGGATAGAATTCTAATCTGCGTTTTCAAATTGTCAGGGGACTTCCCTGACAGGAACTGTCAAAGAGGGTTGGGCCAATTTTAAATAACGATTTGGACAACAATCTGTGAATGACATGTATGCATAACCTCATCATACCTTGTCATAAGCACTGCTTTGTTTGTTTTACCATGGATGCTTCTTTGAGAGTGGCCATTATGCAAGTTAAACAAGGTTTACCTTCACAACTGACATGAATAAACAGGAACACAAATATACTTATGCATCACTAAACCATGTTTTACACTCACTCACTTTTCAATTATTTCATGCACTAAATAAGGTGAAACGAAGGTTAAATACAAATGCAACAGCAACACTGATGGAATGAGAATAGGAGAGTTGCACAAACCAGTCACCAAACAAACCAGCTACCTTTACAAATGCTCGTTGACTTTATTCCAGACTTTGACCATAGACAGCGCTCCTCTGTTTTTCGCCTAGGTTCACCCTATAGAAATACCACGAACGTACATTCATATATTAGTACAATTGGGATATTCCCTTGAAGCAGTCTCATCAGACAACAGTATTTTTGCAGAGTTTAATTATGACAGTCACATACAGGTGTAATTGTTTTAGATAAATAAGATTCGTTATTATGGTTCTTTGGAGATTTATTGCTCATTTTGTATTTTTTTCAGCACTGAAACAAAGTAAAATATATACACAGACACCAAACACATCAGTAAGTGTATTTAAAAAAAATCTTATTTTGATAGTGAAAGTTTTGGGGTGTGTGTGTGTGTGTGTGTGTGCACACTCCTACATTTTGAAGGTTACTTTACAATTTTTAAATGGGCTTTGCTTTTACTGAGCAAATGTACCTTATGTGTTGTAAGTTTTCCCTTCTCCCCCATTTGACTGCCTCGGAGTGCTCATTTGCTTTTAATAGTTGTACCTTGTATTTTTTCACCCTGTACTTCCACGTTCCTATCTCGTCTGGCCTCCCACACCATCAATTCGAGCTTTACAGGGCCTGCGGTCCTGTTCATCTTGTCTCTTACCCCTTTTCTGGACCCGCGTGCCTCTTTTGCTGCAGTTTGTGTGTTTCTCCATCATCACAGCCTCACTGATTAATCTTGTTGTGTACTGTTCCATAGGTCCGCTTACCTTTTCTTCAACTTGTTCCACTCTTTTATGCACGTGTAACAAGTCTTTCGGCACCCCACTACCTTGTGCAATTTCTGAGTTTTTTCTGGCCTACTTATGCCTTTTGCTCGTCCTCTGCACTTCTTTAAGGCGTGTCCTTCTTCCTATCAGCAGCTTTTCCTCTTGCCATCCTTTCTTTTAATCAACTCAGAACTGTATCGCTTTCCTTTTGAGTATTCCTTAATGCATATGCACCCCCCCCCCATTTTTTTGTTAAGTTCCTTTATTGAAGTCTTGTTCATCAACTAAATACACCTATCGAAATTTTTTTTTTATTCTGCTGGTTTCGAATTATTCCTATTTCGAAGTCAAATGCCTATATTCAGTATGACAGTCGTTGCTAGCAATGGAATTCTCTTTTTCATTTAATTTATTTAGTTATTACATATGTGAGGTTTATTCCAGCCTCACACGCTGACCCTTTTATGGGGAGACCATTTTAGCACTTAGGTTAGTTCACAGCAACATAATGAAGATCTGTTTCTTAGCTATGTAGGCCTAGGCGGCAGCACAGCTGATGCAAGTCCGCCAATGTACATAGGACGTGATCATGAACGTATCGGAGATGGGGGGGGGGGGGGTGGAGGGGGTGAGGACTTCCAGCAGAGGTTTGAATAGGAGTCAGAAAACTACATTCCACAAATATCCAGGGCCTTGGAGCGAACACTGCGCTTGAACCCTTCATCCATTTTTTGTGCATTTGGATCAGCCTCTATTAGCCAATGGCTTGAGGTAGTGTCAATCTTAGATCCAGTGTCGTAGCAAGGTCAGGTGCGGCAAATTTCTTGTCACCCCCTCAGCGTCGAGTTCAGCCGCGTTTCATTGCGTTTGTTGACTGAACTAAAAAGTTTCAATACGTACATATTTTTGCCATTTTGTCACCCCCTCAGTGATAACACCCAGGGTAGCCTGCACCCACCGCACCCCCCTTCCTACGCCGCTGCTTAGATCAACCTAAAAGATTTCTTTCTCTCCGCTGTGCTATTAGCTGTTGGTAAATCATTCCCCACCCATGGATTGCCAGCACTACAATGCACTAAAATGTGCAGTCAATCATCACACATTGTCACATGCAATTCTGTGTCCCATGCATACAGAAAGCAATTATTTTCTTTTTTGCTGCAGCAGGCATTTTTTTCAATGCTTTTGTCACGTCTCCTTGCATGTGAGACTGCATGGTCTCCTAATTGTGTTGTTGATTATCATACTGCCAATACCACAACCACACCACCACTAATACACTACCACCACCAACACATCAACAACATCAATACAATCGCCACTAATACCTTCAAAACCAGCACCAACATTATCACCACCAACATCGCCTATATCACCAATAACACCACCTCCAATACCACCACTAATACCAATACCACAACCTCCAAAGCCATCACGTACTAATTTAACCACTGATGCCAGACCCCTCCCAAATACCACCATCACCACAAACACAACATCAATAGTAACACTAAAACAAACACCAATACTAACATCATAAATATCACTAATGCTACCATTACCACCGCAACCACACCACAAACACTGCTACCAGTACCATCACCACCAACACTAATAATAATACCCATACCAAGCATTGGTAAAGTCATTAAGCCAATCTTTAATGTGCTATCATATGGAAAAATAATTGTCACAAATTGAGCAATTGCCTTTCCAATGCTGTTGAGGTTGTCTCCTCAAATAGTCAGTCTCTTTCCTCCCTTTATATTGGCTCTTATTGATGCACATAGATTTCAATTAAACAAATTGCTAGGGGCAGTGGAAGGAATATCACGTCCCTTTTGGCTAGCAGTACCATCATATGGTTAGCTCCTTTTCCCCTCCTTAGCCCCTCATTAGGGGGACATGTGTATCAAATTTTCACACAATGCAGGGCAATGCGTTGCTTGAACAGGAGAGAGCTGAGGAGCACCATATATACTAAGATATAGCACTTTTCAGCGCTGCCTTGCACCAACAGAGGCACCCTTGCACCTATGCCAAACAACCCAAAGAGGCATATTACCGCTTCTATGTATGATCCAGAAAGCAAAGAAAGCGAAAGTATCGAGAAGAAATAAACATATTTCTTCTAGTTATGCCTCCTTCGGTAGGCGTACTGATTTCACACAATTCCAGGTTTACAAACATTAGTAAATATAAAACTGCCTGAAATCCATGGGTGGATGTACATGAACCTCCATGCTCCCCTCATGGAATGCCTACCACTAAGAACTGTAACGCAATGCAGTGCAAGCTTCTGCGTTGTATTGTTCCTTTACTAAGCCACATAAGGGGATGCAAATCAGGCCTTGTTCGGTTTGCAGATCCCAAATGAGCTTTAGCGTTGCCCTGCATCACCTTGCATGATGCAAAGGCTTAAATCTTGGCCCAGGTTTCTATTTGTTGTTGAGTGCAAAGTGGTAGACAAGGTAAACAAGGCTACTAGAATCTGGTTTACTTTCTGCTTCTAGTGCTACTTTTTTGACCCACATGTCTAAGATTAGCATAAACAGTGCCATGGGCACATCAGGGTAAGCCAGGGAGAGTAGCTCTTACCACAGACATCCTTAGTGGTAGAAGCAAGACAGGCCTGTTGCCTGGTAAAAGATTGATCAATGAAAGAGTACAGAAAATTCAATCATGATATTGATACATAACAGTCAGCAACCTCCTTAAACAACATGTTCCACAGAGTATTACTCTCAGCTCTTCGTCAAGCATCTAGGAGTGAAATACATAAAATAATATGAGGACCGCCTTGTGGCTCAGTGGAGATTATAAACAACTGAATATACTCCCTCGTAGCCTATCTGTTCCTCAAAACTTAGTTCTTCTCAAATTATCTCATACATTTACTCACAACAGCGACACTTGACATTGAATTTCTCATTATTTTTATTATTTCATTGCTTTATATATTTTATGACAATTCAATTTTCTTTTTTTTAATGTATATCTTTTCTTCATTCAAAGTGACAAAACTGATCATAAAAGTTCATACAAAATACAAAATCAACACAATCATTACATACAATTTTATATAAACAAATCCATTCAATAGAAAAACAGCCCCTGGATTGACTTCAATAAATACAACCATACCACAACCATTCAAACACATCCATACTCTCACAAAAATTCATACAATCCGCATCTGTACAAGGTAGAGGTTATGTGTGACAAAAGGAACCTCTGCGACCAAATAGATTTTTATATTCAGAGCACAAGGCTCAGCACAGGGTCGACGCACATTTCGGTGCTGTAAGAAGGGTAGTTAGACCACCTTCATCAGGACCGTTCCAGATACCCACATCAATATCACAGCAATCAGGGGACCTAAAATACATACAAGAAAGTCACTGTTGTGAATACTAATTTTAAAGCGCTACTAAATAATTAATTGGACCAAACATGCACACAGTAGATACTGTCGGTCATAAGCCACCCATACAGATTTACTGCTCCCACTACTTACAAATGGGGGCCCAAAACAAATCATTCATACCAACATTTATTAGACATACCATAATGTGAATGGTGTTTAGAAAAATGTGAACATGGAAAGACTCAAGAGTACCAGCCACCAGTTTTGAAGATAACGGTCACCATCATACTGTGATCAAACGTGTCTCCAAAAAGAAGAGAAAGAGCTAGGGTGAACCCTGTCCTTTATAGTCAATATATCCAATTCTGTGGCCATTTGTTAAATCAATTCACATAATTACTCAAAGGATCAAAGAATGGGAGGATTTTTTAGAAATTATCAGCCAGCAGCTATTCATGTAATCTCTTGCTCAGAGACAGAATGCTCCCTTATGTTCGACAAAAGCTGCCTCTGTGTCTGTATAAATAGTAAAATAAGTCATTAGGAAAAAGTACCTGGGAGGGGATTTACACATGGTATAAGTGTAACCTACAAACCCTGTTAGCCTTACCAAAGGTAGTTTCCTTAATCAAAATGTACTTATTCTATCTCTTAGTCCTGTGGTCCAATGAGCTAAAGGGACAGGCTTGTCCTAGAAAAAGGGAAACATCACATTGTCATGTTGCGTCTCTCAAAGTAGATTCACGGAGTACAACTAGTCTATCTCTGGTAGCAGTGAATGTCTTACAAATTGCCACAAATACTAACCTAAATTATTTTAGGGAAGTAAGACTCTGACCAATCTTCTATGTTCTTATGCATCAATCTTTGTTCCACATCAATATTATGGCTTTTGCTCAGACGATTTGTACGTTCCATTAAAATGAAAGGAAACTAAGAGAAAGGCAGCCAGTTAGCTTCCTCATCACAGGCCCCAGTCTGGCCTTATCTAGTGGCCATATAAAATTAACAATATTCTATGCTCATAGATTAGTGATAATATGCATCTCTTACTTGTCTAAATCACTAGCTGCCTCCCGTATACCCGGTCGTACACAGACGACAGTGATTTAATGGGACACGGGTGCAGTACTCTTCTTCGCATTCCCAACTCCTGTTCTATTCGCTGGGTAATAGATAATATACCTCTCTTGCTGGTCTCCATAACTACCTGCCTCCCGTAAGTGCTGTCATCCGTGAAGAACAGCAATTAGGTTAAACGCGGGTGCAGTGCTTTTCCCCCCATAGAATATTAAGGCAGTCCGGATATACCAGCTTTCAAACACCTCTCCTCTCAATAAAGAAGGAGTTTATCATTCACATAGTACCCCCACTACTTATAAACATGGTATTGCCAGCGAATGACAGTGATTAAATTAAACACGGGTACAGTGCTCTTCCCCACATAGAAAATTAAGGCAGTCCCGACTCCGTTTATACCGGCTTTCCAACATCTCTCTCCTCAATAAAGAAGGAGTTTATTGTTAACATAGTCCCCCACCTGCTTATAAGAGGAGAGGAGGAAATAGATGATCGGACCCCCAGCTACAGCGCTTACCTATTTTATGAAATCCGGTTCCCTCCACGCAATGGCCCACGGCTCTCCAATCAAAGTACGCTCGGTTGTCACGGATTCCAAGGGCTTTAAATAGCCCCGTATTCGAGTTACAAAAGGCGCGAAACGTTACGTACTTCGACTAAGGTTTGTTGTCGTCTCCATAGAAATAGGACTCAGCCAAAAGTGGGCGCCATATTGTAATGTATGATAAAGTCTATCAGAGTAGAAAAAAGGGAGAAAACGAAGGCTGAAAAATTAAGATACAAACGTCGGGTAATTAAGAAGACGACACAGGTGAATAATCATCTTCATAAAAATAGGACTAAGCCTATATAAATAACCCATACCACAATATAATGTCTGTTCACAAATGACATATATTCAAGTTAAAAGGAGCTAGGGTATTACATGACATAGTCACAAAGGAGATGCATATTCAACATTTATTTTCCCCTATCGTATAGAGCATGGATTCACAATGAGGGAATCGCTGACCAGAGCACAAAGTCCAGTACTGTTTACACAGGAGCTATACTTGCTTTGCTACAGATCGAGGTTATAGTTCCTGATGGTTGCGGCTAACCCTATGTTTTTAGATAGACAAGTCACACTTGTTCTAGCATAAATCAGACTCAGAGCTCTGAGTCATTGCTATCTCCACGTATTTTACAATGTCTAACTACAGACATACCCAAAATGTTCCATATTTTATCAAGTCCCTTCCTGCAGGAAAAGCAGATACATCATGATTCAGTATACTATACATCATGATTCAGTATACTATATCTTTATTTTAAATCAAGGAATCATACTTGTTCTAACATACGGCAACCTTAGAGCCCTAAGGTCTTACAATCTCTGTAGTGTTCTCCGGTGTCTATATATATAGACACCCGCAATATGTTACATGTTTCATCAGATGTTCTACTACTGAGGAAAGAGACAGGTCATGATTTGGTGATATGCCATGCTATGTCTTCATTCAACCCTTTCCGAATACAGTCCAAATGAAAGAGCCAAAAGGTTTCGCGTTTCTTACATGTTAGTTCTGTGAGTTGGTCTGCTTTACTCTGTACCTTTTCTACTGTGCACCATTTTGAGTCTGATTCTAAATGTTGTTTATCCAGAAAATGCTGTACTAGTGGTGCAGTAGTTTTCCTTGTCCTTATAGCGGACTTATGCTCACTGAATCTAAAACGGAATACATGTCCGGTCTCTCCTACATATGCAAGCCCACATGGGCAGAAAAGTATGTATATAACATTACTGCTCCTGCAATTAGTGAGATATCTCAATTTGACATTTACATCTTTATAACTGAAGGATTCAGTAACTAATGCTGCATCACAAGCATGGCATGAGCCACACCTGTGATTTCCCAGTACCATAGGCAATCCAGTGATGGTCGTTTGATGTTTGGACGTCACAGTTTTGTTTCTGGTATGGACCAAAAGGTCTCTGAGGTTCCGATTCCTACGATATGCCACTAGTGGTCGCGGAAGTTGGATCTAGTTCTCATCTGTATTTAGAATCCTCCAATTTTTATTAATCATGTTTTTTATTTTAAAATTCAATGCTGAGTGATTAATAACACATGTGATTTGGTCACGCGGTGCACGTTTTGTGCCTTGTAAGAGTGCGTCTCAGTCATAATATTTTGCCCTCTTATAGGCATGTCTTACAAGGCGATGTGGATATCCTCGACATAGTAACCGTTTTTTCAGCGCATCCCCATGTTTATGGAAATCCTCCATATTCGTGCAATTCCGACGGACACGAAGGAATTCACCGAAAGGAATTGAATCCTTTTGGCAGCTCGGATGGAAACTACAATATTGCAGTATAGTGTTTTTGGCCGTAAGCTTCCTAAAAAGGCAAACCTGTAAACTACCACTTGAACCACTGATCATAATAGCCAAAAATTCCACTTGGCTGGAGCTAAAATTTGCAGTGAATTACAAGTTCTTATCACTCGCATTGAGCCAAAGTATATATTCCTGTAGATTCTCCACATCACCTCTCCAAATTAAAAAAATATCATCAATAAAACGTTTCCACAAAAAAACAGTCTGAAAAAAAAGGTGCTGCTTCATTAAAAACATTTCTCAACTCCCACTCGCCCACATAGGTGTTTGCCACGCTCGGCGCGCAAGAAGCACCCATACTTGTGCCCTTGATTTGTTTATACAAGGACCCATCAAATTCAAAGAAATTGTTCAAAAGTACTGTCTCCAGGCACTGCAATATAAAACCGCCCGGTCTATTCCCAGGAGACCTCTGTAAGAGGGATGCCACTGCCTGTAATGCTTGACACTGAGGAATGTTTGTATATAAAGCCTCAATGTCAAGCGTTACCAATATGTCAGAGCCTGGTTTGAAGGGCACCCCCTCAATCTTACCGATAATATCACCTATGTCACGTATGAAAGAGGCATAATTCTGAGTCAGTGGACATAGATAAGAGTCCACATATTTTGACAATGGCTCAGTACTCGAACCAATGGTTTAAATTATCGGACGCATCGGTGGATTTTCCTTATTTTTGTGCGTTTTCAGAAGGCCATATAAGGCTGGTGTTATAGGGCACATTTTGTTCAAAAAGCTGCACTCTTCTTCACAAATGAGCCCATCAGCCAAGGCCTCATGTGTCATCTCTTGAATATGTGCATTTAATCTAGTAAGTTCTCTCGGTTGTGCCGTCCTGTAATGCTCTGTTATTGCCAGCATATCCAACATATTATTATTACAGTCAGTGTCGTTAAAATGGCGATCCCTCCTCCCTTGTCACAGGGTTTCACTACAAGCTCATTATTAGACTTGATTCTCTCAAGGGCTATATTGTCATTCTTAGATAGATTAAAACGTGGTTTGGTCGGATGTTTACCAATACGAGCAATGTCTTTCGGGACATTTTGTTCAAAAATATTAACCTCCGGACCTACCATATCTAGTGTGGCAGTGAATACTGAGGGAGGTTTGCACTTTGACTGATTTATGTCCTGTTGGTTAGGCGGCCTGTCCATGAAGAATTTTTTCAGTCTGACTTTTCTAAAAAAAGGCAAATAAGTCCTCATGGAGTATAAATTTATCGAGTTGAGTACTAGGAACAAATGACAAACCATGACTAAGCCCTGAAGTCTCTTCTACACTTAAATCCATTCTGGATAAGTTGTAGATAGGTAATATATCTCCTTCATTAGACTTTTTGGTAGTAGCTGTACTATCTACCACCAGTACTGTTGAATTTGGGTCTTTACATACATCTGTTGAGGTTGAGGGCTCATCTAATGTTGTCCCCCTCTGTCCTGTTGCCAACGGATGTTCCTCCCCCTGTATTGGCCTCTCGGTAAAAAACCCTGGCCATGGTAAGAGTGCTGAGTCTGTCTACCCCTATAGGGTCTAGGATTGTATTGGGCTCCCCCATATCTTGAAAATGATCATTGTCAGAGTCAGAAGACCCTGTATCCGAGAAGTTGGTAATCCGTCTTCTATAGTTGTTAACATGGTTAGGGACATAGTTTCCTTGATTTCCATTTTGATAGTAAGAGGGATCAGTGGAGATTATGTCAAAGAGAGTTCCGTAACAGGAGAGCAAAACTTCTCTGTTCGTGTTATTTCTGTGGTTAACATTGTTCTCTCTTTCCAGACATTCCTAAGTTGATGTGTGGGATTTCTTCACACCCTACTTTGCTCTTCTCATCCAATAAAATCATAGATACTGCAGGGACATCCTGTTCCAAATCACTTATCTTCCAGAGCCACCATCTAGCAAATCCTCAATTAGCAAGAGGACCCAAAATGCATGAATATCAATGATCCCTCTTACACAAGATAAAAGCCTTCTTACTAGAAACCACTGCATAACAATTGCTCATACTTTAACTTTATACCACATAAATGGAGGAAATACCCTGTTCATAGGCATCTAAGGTTTCACCTGGACAGATATAAAGATCATCTCCCATTTTCTGCCTGAATAATGAAAGAACCATGCAACTATCCACATGCAACCCACAAACACACAGAACTATACTGGCACCATCGACAAGCTTGTTTCAAAGCAAGCTGCAATAGTTAAAAGGATGTAATGATGCACTCCACAACACAGGGAAGCCACTCCACACTGAATGTAAGCTCCATAAATGTAAATAGATAAATCACCAGAGAAGCCTTCTTGGTTTAAGCCCCAGTACTTTGAAATTTGATCCCCAGCAGGGTAAAAGTTTTTTCTACATATCATGCGTTCAGATTTTCGAGAAGCACCACTACTATCAGTCTTTAAACACTCCGTAATCACCCCTAATCACCTTCCTATCCAGAACCTCATCACCACTCTTCTCCATTTTCTCATTCTTCTCACCGATCCTTCCAGCACAGTCCACTTCCCAACTATAATGTGTTGCTAACTCTGCACCTAGTGTAGTCCCTCAGTTCCCCCTCTTGATCTATGTTATCACCCGTAAACCACTTACGAATCACTCTCATCTCTTTTTTATTAAGGAAGCTACAGACAAATACCTCAGGTTATAACAATAATTACCAAATAGTTAATATATTTAAAAATAGCAGTGAATTTTACAGCAGTGACACATATTAAAAATATGACTATATGAATAGTAATGATCATTGCAAATATTCTGTCATTTAATGTGAAAATGTTGCAGGATAAACAGCATTTTTATTTTTGATTATAAATAAATAAAAAAAGAGTAATTGACAAAAATATTAGATGTGGAAATCGAGAAGAAAAATATTTGTTTTATAAAAATTTGATTCCATACTGTAGAAAATGTATATTAAATAGATATTGATAAGGAAATATTAACATAGCTGAGAACCATATGAGAAAAAAACACTCCCAAAGCAAGTCTAATTGTTTAAAGAGGTTCAAAACCTTCATAGATCTTTTGTACTTTGTCCACTGAATCCGATAAATATAAATAGGAAGTCATTGGCCTCCCTAGCATATCTCTTTTGATTGGAAATTCTGTAGACGGAAGTAGCGCACTATCGGGCCTGATGCTGGTGCATATCAAGTACCACCAAGCCTATCAAGTACCACCAAGCCTTGAATGTGGTTTATGGTGCTTTTTCAATTAGATGTCTATAACTGTAAGCAATGTCAATTAAAATGTCTACAAATCTGCCTATCATAACATTTATCATCATTCAAAAGCTTCATGCTATGCAGAGATACATGTGTATTAAAAGTAGTCTACTAGATAAACAATACATGGGCCCAGATTTACAAAATGTTTTTTTAAATTTACTTTCCAGTGCTGTGAGGTTGCCACAAAATAATGCAAAAAAAGGCCTTGCATTACTCAGCGTCCAGGGTGCGTTCAATGGGTGGTGCATTAGCATTCCCATGCAATCACCCATTGTTTTTTAAGCAATACCCGGACTAATAACTATAGTAGACAGGTTTGTTTTCACCAAAACATATAGCCACTTTGAAGCAAGCATACTAAGGAGAAATGCTTTTACTGCTGCAGTATACGAGCACATATCCTGAGAGGGAAAAGTTTATTAGTAAGTCTAAGCATAGTATTTTGTACTTGAAGGGTACCCTTCCAATAAAAAACCTATGCTAGGTATGACACAGACACCTTTGCAGTACAGTACAAAGGTGTTGTGTGGTACTAGGCAGTCTGATTGCGAACCAGCCCTACGAAGAGGGCAGAATAGCCCCATATCCTTGTAGATATGGCACTTTCCTGCCCTCTCACGCAACACAGCAACTTTGAGTCCCATGCTGCGCAAATTCCTTGTAAATCTGGGCTACAGTTCAATTGTGCTGACAGAATGAGATGTTAAGTGGATTGTAGACCATATCTTGTCCTATTTGGAAATAGGACCCATATGTTCCAAATCTCGTTCCCATAGTAATTTAGTTTTGGTTTTAGGTCTATTGATTTTATATACATATCATTTACAATATAAAAAAGAACCTTTAACATTATTATAAAGGTTATATGGATGTGTTATAGAAATAGAATATTTAAATTGAAATTAACTCTCATCTCTGGAACGCTCTTGATTTGTACCACACGTCTTTGCGTTTCAAAGCCAGGTGAGGAAAGGAGATAAATAAAACGTAAAACATAATTTCACACAGGACATTTTTCACACAACGTGAGTGATTATTTATTGGAGTCCTTGTCTATATGCACCTCTCATTCGCCTCTCACTTGTCTAATCCTACCAATGCACTTTCTTCAACTGCCACCATTTGAAATTTTACTTTGTAAAGTGAGGCTCTTGTCTACCTGTATGATATATCTGGGCTTTTTGCTTTACTAACTGCCTTCTCTGGTTGTCCAAATTCACTTCTATAGCTTATGATTTCCATCATTTGTTATACTTACTTAATTACTATATGAGTGTTGTTTACTAGGTCTGCATCATTCCCTATACCCCTATGTTTCCATCTACCTTTTCACTTATTTGTTTTCTATTTGTCCTTTTTTAAATACCTCTTAGGGTGGTTTCGTTTTTTTGTTTCCATGATTAATTTTGCTCCATTCAAGATTCATTTCGTGCTACTGCATCCTTGCAGGGACCCCACATCTTTGCACAATTCTTTGCATATTATACACTTCGTGATGCTCACTATGCCCCAAAGTGTTCTTTGCAAAATAGTTCTCGATTCTCAGATGTAAAGCTGGTTCTTTATAGGTTGGGCTCTCTCCAAGGTACTTTTTGCAGGCTGCCCAGAATGACATCTTTCTGTAACTGCCAAAGGAATATTTCATTGACCGGTCTACGATTACTATTGCCAAAGTAGTTTGCATTTTTCTTGCTATAATATATTCCCACTTAATTATATTAATCCACAGTGCATCTCTAGATTAGGTCTCTAGAATAATAACAAATGTTTGCATTTGTAGTCCCTAATAGAATTCAATCTTTCCCCTTCTACTACCTATGCTCTTCCAAAAGGCAGTATATAGGAGTATGGCTACACACAACTCATTCTCCTCACAACACCACAAAGTTTGATCAAGTATTGTGAGATCATACCCAGATGCAGGTCGTGCAGTGCTTACTTCCCATGGACTGTTTCATACAAGGTCCCCTATCTGAGGTAATCAAATTCAAGGACATCACATTAAATACGACTCCTTTTAAGCAAAACAGAGACTATTTGTGTATTGTACAACTACTGAATGCTGGTGCTGTATTCACAATCTATTGGCATTAGCGGGGTGCCTAATATGCCTGATTTAGCGCATAGTACATGACATACTTACTTGGTAGCCATGAATATTGAACTGACTGATCCATTTCAATAGATATATTGTATTGGATTTTTGCTCCATGTAACCTTAGCTATGTACCTATTTGCTTCCACAGCAAGTAGTATTGCATGGGGTTATCATGTTCACTTTTATTTTGGTTGTGTTTTTTTTATTCCAAACCTCTGTATAAATATGTTTTTGTGTGCATGTTATCTCCACAGACTGCGGCAACAAGGACTGCAGTTGGCTTGGCATATGTTATTGCGCCATGTGTCACTGGAGGGGCGATAGTCATAGGAATTGTAACAGTGATGCTAATCGTAAAGTTCCTCGAGCTGCAGAGGGCAGAAGGACAGTTCAATCCCAGGGGCATGGAGCAAACTGCATCTCAAGTGGAAATGGCGTACAGTGTTCCAAAGGTGCCGCCGGAAGAGCGTCTGATATGACATTCTGGGTTTGACGGAGTAGCGGGGGAAACGGGTTGTTGTGAAATGGCTTTTTGGACCCATTGCCATGGATTTGTTCTGCCTAGCAAGCACCATTATGCACTCCTGCTGTTGTCACTTGTCCGCAGTCATCACCTGATTGTCACAAGAGAGAATGATCACGCGAACATCTCATCTGCTCACCTAGGAATCACCAACTGAAGCCCTCTTAGATGTGCATGGAGGAAGACGTGAAGCAATGGGAGACATTTGTGGGGAAAGCCTTGAAAGTAGTTTAGCGAACATTTACAACTAGATGTTATTAACTGTGAGCAATGGCAATCAAAAAATCTGCCTATCATAACATTTATCGATATTCAAAAGCTTCATTCTATGTAGAGAAGCAGATGTTAAAAGTAGTTTAATATAGAAACAACAGACCAGCCCAGACCTACAAACATTTTGCACTGGGTTTGTGTCGTAAAAGTGCGCAGAAATAATTTTTTTTATTTACTTTCCAATGCTGAAAGGTTGCCACAATCTAAGGTAAAAAACTGCTTTGCTTTATCTGTGTCCGATTGTGTTCCATGGGTGGTACACGAGCATTCTCATGCAACCACCCTTGGTTTTTGATGCAAAACCCTATCTACTAACAATAACATGGTAGCATAAAACTGTACTGGAAACATGACAGTGAGAGTTTAGCACTTGCTCCCAGGGTATCTGTACCTTTCAAGACAGAATGTTAAAGAAGAAACAAACTGGCCAACCCTCTCACCTATTCGAGATCAATAAAACAAGTACCACTAATCGAAAAGTAGTTATTTATGGCACCACAAAGTGGCTAAATTACTATATCAAGCACTGTCCAAAAATTAAGTTATTATATTTACCCAAGATAAATAGTAGGGAACCCAAGAGGTAGAATAGGTGGACGATTAGAAGCAAAATAATTGAATAAACAGATGATAGTGGTAAATCAAAGGCACATGTTTTTGCCAGCAATGCAATTACTGTGCTTCACTGCTTATAAACAATTTACACACAGCAGGCTCTGGGTTGTTAGTTCAACATTTTTACAAATTAACTAAAGTGCATTTGAAAGCTTTGACATACTTATATAGCACACTGATAGTTATAAGAACATAGCACGTGATCGGCAGAGGTAAATAAAAATGTAAAGCAAATGCCTTATTTTCTATTCAGAATTTGAGTGAATAGTGTATTGGTTTTCAATGTGCTAAATTCATTGAATTGTCCACATCTCTAAAAACTATTGATCTCATTTACAAAAAACTGACAGAGTGCGGCAAGCCATTTTGCTTTGCAGAGTTGCGTCATTTCAAATACCAGAAATGCATCGTATTAACCACAATACCCCTGGCACACAATTGGCTGCCATGCACCAGTGCAGGCACCCTTACGTCATGTTGCAAGGGTGCCCGCGTTGCGGGGATGATTGATTTTGTGCCTGCATAAAAACAATAATTGATGTCATTTTCCTCTTTCTATGCTTTCTATGAATGCCGCACGCATAGAAAGAGGAAAAAATTAGGAGAAATAAATGTATTTCTCCTCGTTGCCCCACTTCTATGCCTCACCTGGGGAGGCATAGGACTCTGAAACATTCTCAACTTTACAAAACGTTATAAACCTGGGAATGTGTCAGGTTCCATGGATGTTGCGTGGTAACACCCACATTGACACCCACATTGAAACCCATGGAATGCCCCTTTTACGCAGAGTAATGTGTGAAAGGGGCCCATATTTAGAAGGCCATGAAAGTCACACAGGGTGACTTTACATGGCCTTATAAAAATGGGCAGGCATACTCCGCTGCCGGTCGTTCTGTCGTATATGTGTATATATTCTTACCCTAGCAATACAAGATACAAACTTCATGCCAGCTTTCTTTGGGTTGAATTACATAACATATCCCAGGCAAGGCCGGCTTTGGCACTTGTGGCGCCCGGTGCAACATTCTTTTTTGGTGCCTCCCCATGACCTACTTCTCCATGGATTCCCTCCCTACCATACTCCAGAAGTGCCACTTATGTCTGCATAGCTCCTTTCTCACATGCATTTAATTTGTTTTCTATCTCTATTTTTACCAGTCTAGGATTTCAGAGCACTTTACATCTCACACATACATTATACTGAGACAACGAATCAAACTTGTGTAAATCAGTCCATAGAAAGTATTACATTTTTTAAATGAGGCGGGGGAAATGAGTGGGGCAGAGGGGATATCCACCAGTTTTTGGTAGATGTTCTGTTCTCGCTCTAAACTACCCCTTAAGTGAACACTTTCACTATCTGGAGTCGACCCAGTAACCCTTTGGCAATAAACATATGCCTTACAGGAGAAAAGAAATACACTGAACATTTCTATGCATCAGTTACCTTACTGTGAATTTAATCATTGAGATAGGCTTTTATTTATTTATGTAATGGTGCGCATGCAGAGGAAGATTTACTGCATGTGTAATGTAAAAACATAAATGCTATGGTTGACGTGCTTAGTGATAGATTAATTTGGGAAGTTTCTTTGCATAAGAATGGTTTTAGGACTGCAGTGGTGTCGCAAACATAGCAGTTATTTCACACAATCTTGTTTACCATCAACGTGCTTAGCGTTGTCTCACTAAAACTGAAGATCACCATCTGTGAAATATCACTAATGTATTTGGAACTAATCCTTAATGATAATGTTATGATGCTCAGCTGACAATGGACGCCATCATATGGTACTATAATGTGTTATTATGGCGATTGAAGACCTTGGTTATATTTTGCTATGCATCGCTCACTCTAGATTCAGGGTGGCATCATTTAAGAGGGCAAGCGCTGCACTCTATTCATCTTGAGGGGTGTATATACATATATATGGAGAGAGAGAGATTGTATACCAAAGTGCACTGACGATAACATAAACAAATTAGTTTAAACCTGTCACAGCTTTTTTATATGTTATAATAGAAAAATAAAAATCACAAAATGTTCTTTGATCTAATATATCAGCAATCTAGGGCAAATGCCTTAAATGTTTTAGAGAAGAAGAAAGTACGACAGTGCTGGGTGTATATATACATGAAAATGAAAGAGCATCTTGGATGGTTGCTCCAGTCGGGCAGTTAAAACACTGCTTTTAAGAAGAACACTCAGACTAATCTATTTGAATTGTAAATATCAAAGAATAATACCACTATTCATGATTAAATAAAACATTTCTGATATTGATACTAACACAGTGTTCTTGGTGATTTTAAATAATACGCATTGTAATACATATAGGAATATATAATGCTCTATTGGAGAAATGACCCACCATAGTATCTGTTCCCAAATGTTTCTGGAGCAACGATCCTCATTTAAACGTAATCACTCCAAAATCAGAATGGAACACACACTGGAAGAACAGATTTTTTAGTTTGCACATTACAGATCTTTCATATCATGACCAACATACACGAGGTGAATGGTGCACAAGCAACCTCTGCTAAAGCATAAAATCCACATGTTTAAAGAAACAAGAAACTTAGCACAAAAGCAAACGGAAATAATTCCCAAACAAAATATACACTATACTCCAATATTCCAAGTCCCAGTAGCCAGTTGACTAAACCCTTCTCCGTGTGGATGTTCTAGGCCACATGGTACAACACTCTGCATGCCATTCAGCATGCCAACAGTAACTTGTAAATGTCCATTTGTGCTATTTCTGACCTTCAGGCTATTGTGCTGATGTGTCATGGCATCTTTCAGTGCACAACATCTCTCATGTCAATATGTCAGCTTCGGACTTTAATTTAAGCCACAAAATGCTCCATTAGTCTGAGATATTTGGTAGTGAACATTTTACCAACTGTACTCAATGACTTTAAATGAACACTTGATTTGCCTAGTTCTTCATTTACCCCAGCATCAACAAGATATTTGGTCTTCCATTTAACTCAAAAGGAGTGTGTACTGTAGAAATGTGATGTGAACCATATGTTGCACACAGAGTTTATTATAGTAAAACACTTCATCACCATCAACTGTGCACATTCAGGTAGGGTTCTATTAATTCACTCAATAAATCAGTTTACTCAAGGATGGTATGCCACCATCCTTTTGCCCACTATATCGCTTTACATAAGAACATTTCTTATCTACATCAAAATTAATACATTTTTTCCACATTGACTGAGACTATGACCATGGGTATTCTAACATAAGATACACATTGTAAAAGAACTTCATCATATTTATGTTGTATTACTGGGATTCCTACAAAACAAATGCCCACTCATTTAAAGTCACAATCTATCTGTTCAATCATGTACCCCCCAATTATGAGCACAACATGTTTATTCCATGATCTTTCCTACAGTTCAGCTCCACAGGACACACTTTTACTGGCATATGTTTGTCACAACTGAGGTAAAGCATACAATATTTCACAAATCATCATCTCCGTCTAGGACTAGCCTGCAGTAAATGATGCTTAGCAAGAGTTATCCTGAGATATCCCTTGGTTGACAAAAGAGTGAGCTGGAGCCCACACTGACTAGTGGTATATACGTATGTATCTCCCCCCCAAACTACCCCATCTGCTTCACAAGGAAGCTCTTCTACAATCTCTAAATAAGACAGTAAACGTTGAATAGTAATTCTTCCGTAGCCATGCTTCGTTATTTTTTACTAATGCACTGAACCATGTGTTCTATCACCATGCATTTGCCATTAGATACTTGGTATTCTCATGAGGAACCTTTCAACTTTCAACCTGATCATCTTTGTAAATTACTACAACCTTCGAGATCTAGTCTAACACTTATGGTCTTTGATGTCTTTGAATCTTCACCAATCAAAATGAAAGCCAATGGTGTTTGGCCCTTCCAGAGCACGGCTTCCTTCCCAACACATATGCGTTCTAATTTCCAGTGCTTAGTACAAACTAGCATCTCTTTTTAGATCATATATACTGACTTTTGTGTATTTCAAAGTGTGGGAAAAAAATCAACTGACTGAGTCCTGCTTCCCCTCTATTTGGGCTAGAAATAGGTGCATGACTCAATTGTTATTGGGAATTACTATCAGAAAACTATTTGGCACTTCCTTTCTTGGAGACACACATAATTAATGGCCTGTTGTGTGCTGAAGCACCAAATGTGGTGTGTGTATTGGCATCTCTCTTACCTAAAAAGTATTGCCTTCCAAAAAAATAATTTTGTATTAAAATGGCAGAGACACTGGCAGTAAAAACATTCACCCATCATGTTTGTATGGAACAAATGTCCTCATTCAAATCTAAGTATTCAAAAGAATATGTAAACAAAAAGGTGTTCACTTAGCAGGTTTCACAGCAAAATAGGATGGTGATGTCATATTAGAGTATTAATGTCAACCTAAAACCAGAACAGTTAAAATTCAGCAAAACTTCCAAAACACACTTGTTCTGCTCTACCTAGGGATCATAGTGACCCTCTCCTCAATGTATGTAAGTGATTTTATTACGCCTCATTAATTAAAATCATTCCAGACAGTGCCAGGTCATCATACAAAAATTATAAAATTGTAAAAATCACTACATACAATACTAAATCACCATAGTAAAAATATGAAATTGTAGAACACCAAGCATAAAATAAGAAAAATAGACTTATGGCTTTGAACCCTGTGTGGCAGCTGTTACTGGCAACAGAAGTCTGTATTCTGTTTAATATATAGTTAAAACGTCACGTCTTTGGGTAGCCTTTACTAAAAATATGGTAAATCAACAGTTCCAGATCGTGTCGGCGGAGATAAAACAGGCAAGGACTACTGTCTGTATGAACGAATGCCCCGTTGGTTGAAAGGCACTGTCAAAAGGTCCCACCTATTCCTTAGGAGTTTAGGGCAGATGCAAAGTAGGTGGCAAAGGTCTTCTTTGGTTGACCTATATAAACAGCAAGTCGTTTATTCAGTGTTCCGAAGCCATGGCGAAATATGCAATAGTGAGGGCTTATAAATTATGTACATCACTGTGAATTAAAAATATTTCTCGCACCCCCATTGTCCCAAACAGCTCCACTTGAATTGCCCTGATTGTAGTCCCTAGTTACCTTCAACTTCCTTGAGAGAACTGAAATGGACTTACATCAGGTGGGAGTTTCAGAGGTCTGGTCATTAATACAATTAATATATATATATAAATATATATATATTAAATAACATATATATTACCTACTAGCGGTCGCCAGTAGGTAGTTATAGTTAGGAAGTAGTTTCCATAGGAAGATCATTTTTTGTTTTGCCAATAACCTTGGCGCAGTTTGATGAATCCTCGCAAAAATGTCTAAATTAGTTCAACACTCACTTCAGCTGCTGTCTTGAAAGTTTTGGGTGATCCGTCAAGCAGGGGCCTAGAACTTTAAACAAGGCTACAGCCCGAGCTGCTGAACGGAATTACATCAAATATGGCAGGAAGGTAGCTGTTGGTCCAGAAAGCAAAATTTTTGTAAATTGGTGTAAATCCATTCTGTAGTTGCTGAGAAATGTAAAGAAATTTTGAGTTTTATATCTGGGCAGGCAGAGGATCTGTGACCCCTCCCGATGTACTGAGATCTGATTGGCTGCCAACACTCCAAACTAGGAAGTGTTGTCCGACATCTTGTGACTCGGTTGAACCGAGTCACAGGAAAAAACGTTAAAAAATAAATAAAAGGGTGCAGGGTGGTGCCACAGGGACCCCCAAGGGCCAAAGAAGAATGGTCTTCTGCGCTTTGATATTAATCGGTTCCCGCGTGGGCCAGGTCCTGGGGGCATTTGCATATTACAGGAGGGGGGCACATGGGCCCTCCTCCTGGGGCTTACTAATGTCCCGCAGACCACCTCCTCCCCAGGGCTTTATATGTAAAGAAAGCAGGGGGGCATGTGGACCCCCTCCACCCCAGAGGCCACCTCTTCCCCAGGGGTTTAATTTGAAATAATGTGGAGGCTGCATTCACCCCCCTGCAGCACAGGGGACTGTCACCTCCCCGGGGCAGAATTGAAGCAAGGACGGGGCACATGGCCCCCCTCCTGGAGTCATACATGGCCCTGGGACCGCCACCTCCCAGGGCTGGCTCCTGTCCTGGGGTGCCCAGCCCGGGACATTGTTGTTCACAATGGCTTGGCGGGAGTTTTACCGCTCCCGCCAAGACATAGCAAACTGTGCTCTGCTTTGAGCAAGCGAGAGCACTTTGCTCTCGCTTGCTCAAAGCGGAGCACAATTGCTTTAACAGAGAGGGAGCTGCATGTTAGCAGCTCCCTCTGTGTCATAGCAATGCTGGCTCCCGCATGAGGTGGGGAGTCGGCAGGGACCGCTGGGCCTTGAGGCTCCACTCACAATTCCTAATTGTACAAAGTGGGTGCCCTGGGTGGAACCAGGACACCCACACTACAGGCCGGGGGGCCCTCCTCCCATTATTAAAAAAAAAGCCTGTGCCACAGGTGATGGGCCGCTCGGCCTCCCCCTCCCTTTTACTTTACTTGCCCTGGGGAGAGGAGCCACGCAGAACTCTTGCCCCATTGAAAAAAAAAAGGCATGTCCCCAGGCATGGAGTTCACTGGGCCCAAAACAGCCAAGGGAAGGGGGGCCAGCGGCCCTCCCCCCCTAATAAAAAAAAAGAATTAAAAAAAGACCGGCAAGTCACCAGAGGCCACTCCCCCTTACAGCACCATTCAGGAAACGTGTCTCCTGGAGCACAACTAGTTAGGGGATGAAGTCCCTTTGGCTGCAGAGGATCCTTGGGGGCCAACAAGCCCTCCTGTTACCTTCAGTAAGTGCCACAAATCGCGATTGTTGAGGACTTCGGAGGGCACGCTCCCTTTCTACACCACTCTGCAAACGTGCCTACTGGCGCACTGCTGGTAGGGGGATGAAGTCTCCTTGGATGCTGAGGGTCCTTGGGAGTCAACAAGCCCTCCTTTTACCTTCAGTAAGTGCCATAGAGCGCGATTGCTGAGAGGACTTAGGAGGCCATGCCTCCACCACTCTGCAAAAGCACCTCCTGGCACAATGCTGGTTGGGTGATGAAGTCCTCTTGGATGCTGAGGGCTTTTGGAGGCCCAGAAGTCCTCCGGTTACCTCCAGTAAGTCTGACACACCAGGATTCCTGAGAGCGGGTTGGAGGCCTGCCCCCTTTCTTCACCACTCTGCAAATGAGACTACCAGTTACAAAACATAGACATTCACTTAAAAACCAAAGCTTACAGGGATGTTTTAGTTAGGAAATAGAATTTTAAAAACATTAGAAATTCACTGAAAAAAACAAAGGTTACATGGACATTGTAGTTAGGCTCAGTTTTCACTCATACAAAACCAGTGAAATTCAGCAGTTATTGTTACGTGAGCTAAGTATAACTTATGCCTACGCACTGCACTGCTTATAACCTCACATATTACATCACTCATGACATGGTCAGTGACATTACTGATGACTTCACTAAGGACCTCTTCCACAGAACCACTCAAATATCCACTCACACCGCCATTCAACCTCTTGTCTGTCCACTCACACAACTGCACAACCACTCACATACCTATTCACACACCTATACCAGTACTCACACCCACTCTCACTCCTCCACAGAGCCCCTCACATACCCACTCATTCATACAGCCACTCACACAAGCATTCACTCACCCATACAGTCACTCATACAACCAGTCACTCACCCATACAGCCAGTCACATAACCACACACTCACCCATACAGCTACTCACAAACACACTTATTTACCTACAAAGTCACTCACACACCTACTCACTCATCCAATCAGCCTCTCAACACAGCCATTCACTCACCCATACAAGAGCCCTCACACACCCTACAGTCACTTACATGCCCATTCTCCCATTCATACAAGCACTTACACATCCATACAAGCACTTACACATCCTTTCATTCACCGATACAGGCATTCACACAGACACTCTCCAATACAGACACTCACACACCAACTCACTTAAGCAAACACCCACTCAAAAAGTCACTCACCCATACAGCCACTACAAACCCACTTACCCACCCATAAAGCTTCTCACACCGCACTCACTCACCAATATAGCCACTCACACAGCATCTTACTCACTCATACAGCCACTCACACACCCATGTATACACTCATACAGCCACTCACACACCCATACTTGCAGTAGCTATCCTGGGGGGAGGCAAATAGGAGAGAGATCGGAGAAACTTGGGAGTTCGAAAAGAAATTCCATAACAAGGCCCCGAAAAGGAAGGAAATTACTGACTGGTACTGGACCCTGGTGTTCTCCGAAGAAAATAAGTTGAAAGCACCACATGAGATCTGGGATGGTGCTATTCAGATGACGGAGCCACAGAGAATGTGGCTACTTTCTTTTAAATTGCTGTATAAGGTGGTCAAGCCAGCAAATTTGAAAAGGAAACATTTTTTCACAGTCAATAGGCTATATTGGACACCAAGTAAATTGGGAAGATTCGTAACAGCTGTAGCCCCAAGATGTCACAGATGTGGTATGATAAGTGCGGATGATCGGCATATGTTTTTTGAATGCCCCCTGTTACAGGATTATTGGTCTTTGATCGAGAAAGTAATAAACAAGATTCTCTGCACTAATATAAAAATAAGCTTAACGTTGATCATGATGGGGTTGGAGGATCAGCCGACCTCGCCCATATCGACGAACAGGCGGGCCCTACTCTTTTATAATGGACAGATGCTGTACCGCCTCAGGGTCGGACTGGCTCTAGGCGGTTAAAACTATTTGCAAAACGGACATGGGACTCGAGACCGGTACACATTCTAAGATCTGGGAGGAATTTTTGAATTGGAATGATACAATAAGAACTTAATCCCTCGTGTCGTATGATTACACCTGTGTGGAACTAGCACCCAGGAAACTGGGCGGGCTGGTACGCAGGATTATTGCGATACTGCAAATAGCCTGGAGCGGTACAGGTCGGATGTCAGGCTCGACTTTGCAAACAATGGTGGTATGAGGACACCAACAAAAAAACACACACACACACCCATACACACAAGGATACATACAGTCACACAGCCACACACATAATATATAAGTAATGATACTCATTAGTACACCAAGTATACTAATTTAACTTCTGTAGTACCTTAGTATAAATGTTTAACAATCATAAACTCTTACAGTGCATTGCAGGGGAATAAGTTATACTTAGCCCAGGTAACAATAGCTGCCGAATTTCACTGGTTTTGTATGAGTGAAATTTGAGCCTAACTATAACGTCCATGTAACCTTTGCTTTTTTCAATGAATATATATATATATATATATATATATATATATATATATATATATATATATATATATATATATATATATATTCACTTAAAAAACCATAGGTTTCACACATGTTATGGTTAGCTGGACATTTCACTCGTAAAAAACCATTGAAACTCTCCCGTTATAGTTAGTTCAGATAACTATAACTCGCGCGACCGCAATCCACTGCTGATGACGTCACATGTTACATCACTCATGACATGGTCAGTGACATCACTCATGACATCACTGATGACATCATCCCTGTGATAGAGTGGCGGTCGCGCGAGTTATAGTTATCTGAACTAACTTTAACGGGAGAATTTCAATGGTTTTTTACGAGTGAAATGTCCAGCTAACCATAACATGTGTGAAAACTATGGTTTTTTAAGTGAATTTGCAAGGTTTTTTAAATGCTAATTCCTAACTATAACGTGTGTGAAACCTATGGTTTTTTAAGTGAATTTGTAAGGTTTTTTAAATGCTAATTTATGTATGTATTATTATATTTTTTATATATTTATTTTACAATAAACTACCTATGTATATAGTTATAGATTGACTGTATCCTGTAATATGGAATGGCTCAGCTTTTTTTTTTTTTTATTTGGATGAAGTTGAACAGCATACTTAATATCTTCTATAAACTTATAAACAGTTTAAAATGTTTTTTTTTTTTTAAGGTTTTTTCATGGTGCGCGCACGGTGTGCGCACCCCGCGATTTTTTGAAAAAAAAATAAAAAAAATGTCACCCTTCGGGGTCCTTCAGGGACCCCCTGACAAAGGCTAGGGGGTCAGGAACTCTCTACCCTGGCCCCTTTTCACGTTCTCCACCTTTCTTTTTCACTGTCACACACAAAATGGCGGCCGACACTTCCTGATTTCGACCGATTCGAATGTTGACTGACATGTAACCACCAATCAGAATTACGCTCGCGCACGTTAAGGTGTGCGCACCGTGCACGCACGGTGCGCGCACGGTGCGCGCTCATAGATATTTATGTACTTTTAACTGCAATTTTCTCAGGAACTACTGAACAGATTGACACCATATATCCAAAAGGCACATGCCTGACCTGAGGACTACCTCTTTGCCAAATTTCAATTAATTCTGTTCAGCCGTTCGGGCTGTACCTTCGACTAAAGGTCCTATGGGAAAATGCATGGGGAAAATGCGTTTTGGGACCCCCCTTTTTTCTCAGCCCCCGCTTGTCGAATCACCCTGAGACTTTCAGGGTAGGAGCTGAGCGAAGCGCCCCATTAGTTTTGAACATTTCGCGAGGATTCGTCAACTGGCGCCAAAGTTATTCAAAATAGAATTTTCAGATTTCCTATGGAAACTCGGTCCTAACTATAACTATCTACTGGCGACCGCCAGTAGATAATATATATATATATATGTATATATTATGTATATATTATTTAACGTTTGTCAGCAACGTGTTAGTTTGCTAGTGGTCGCAAGGAGATGACATGTCACCAGCAATGGTGGTCTCTACTGTTAGCCTGCAGAGTAAATAGAAATGATGAAAGATATTTTACACTTTTTCTACAGTGAAAAGGGGATGCAGACATTAGAACGCAAAATGGAGGATGCGTAAAGCCTAGGATTGTACTTTCCAGAAACCCACTGTCACTTTCTGATGAAAATGAAAACAGATGCATTGAGGGTAGAATAGGAGGGGGTTACCTTGCGTCGAGTTACTTATGGCCTAGGGACTAGACTACATTCACAATAAACAGAGCGAGAAAGTAAAAATCAGGGTATCCGCAAAACATATTTAATTGGAAAAATCTGTTGTGGATTGCACAGTTGACTTATGCAGGAAGGTGTGTGTTAGACCTGTCAGCCCTAGGGTGGTCTCCCCCTCTATTTTTTTTTCGTGCCTCATTTTTTCCACCCTCATTTTTATGTTGGACTTAGGTCTCCGGGCGCCTTTTCATTGCCAATCAGTGTTAAGGTGCAGGTGCTCCCTTCTCCCAAGATGGCTGCCACAGGCCCCTGCTACTGCAGAGTGGTCTTCATTAATAGCACCCTAGCTGCCAGGAGCTGGCTGGAACCCCACAACAATGTTGCGACACCAGCCCGCCTTTTTTGTCCCATAGGTAGAATGGGGAAGCTCCTGGAATGTGCTGGAACCTTCTAGAAGGGAGGTGTGGTTTTTACTTTTGCCGCCTTGGATAGTGGTCACCTGACCTGGGGCTACTTAAGTGAGGGAGGGAACTTTTTCTAGTTAGTTGGCCAGTTGGGGTAAAGCAGAGCTGGGGAATCCACGCAGGAGTTTTAGGCGGTAGGGCCTAGCCAGGGACTTATGCCTCTGAAAGTGACAGGACTTAGGTACTGCCTTTTAAGTGAGTGAGGGATCCTGTACAGCCCACTGATCTAGCCCAGAGGTAGGAGAACCCAGGGACCCTCTGCCAAGCTTGACTAGGAGGGAACTAGTCACCAACTCAATCCCTACCCCCCAAGGAACAGAACACCTAAGGGCGCCAGAGACATCTGCGCCAGTAAGACTGCTAAGACTGAATGCTGAAACTTTATGCTGAACCTTCAGGCTGAAACTGAATGCTGAAACTAAACGCTGGAACTTCATGCTGAAACTGAATGCTGAGATCTAATGCTGAAGCTCCTTATTGAAACCTAAACTGCAACTGACTGCTGGACTGCTGGGGATCAACCAGGTACTAGCGCTGTGACCCCTGCGCTCTCCGACCTGGCCTGGGAACCCCCGAGTCAGTCCCACGCTGAGCTCTGAGCTCGCTGTCATCCCGCTTAATTTGTATCACCGCCCCCCCCCTGGCGCGGGGACCGGAAGCGCGCTCACCACCGCGGCCCAGGGACCAGAAGTTGCTCCTCATCGGGTCGGGGCCCGCGGAGAAGCCTGGGGCCCCGCCGCTGCCGTCGCAGCGTCTGAGTGAGTCGCGGAAGGCCTGGGAAGGCCGTGAAGCCGTCTACAGCCCCACGTGACGAGGGCGGACTGCGCGTCGCCGCCCCCGCCGCTGAGCACGCTGACTGCGGGGCCTGAAGCCGTAGGAACCCCCGAGTGTCTCCCGAGACCAGGACGCCGAGATCAAGGTAACCCCTGGGGGCTGGGAGGTAGCGTGCCCGTGTGGAGGCCTGGGACTCACCCCCCTGCTCCCCGGGAGGCTTGCGGAGGACCCGGTGCGCCCCCTGCTGATCGGGAGCGTCACCGCACCGTCTGGCGACCGCTCCGGTGCCGGCCGAGACTCTGATTCCCCTCCGTGGGATAGCCCCCTTGCCTTGAGACTGCCGCGTAAAAGGGGACCGCTTGCTTAAGGCCTGTTGAGTGCGAGAAGCGCTGTGGTCTTAAGTTCTGCTCAAAAGTGCCTAATGTCTCCTGATTACGAGAAGCGCTGTGTTCTTAAGTTCTGCTCAAAAGTGCTTAATGTTTCATGATTACGAGAAGCGCTGTGGTCTTAAGTTCTGCTCAAAAGTGCCTAATGTCTCATGATTACGAGAAGCGCTGTGTTCTTCAGTTCTGCTCAAAAGTGCTTAATGTCTCAGGATTACGAGAAGCGCTGTGTTCTTAAGTTCTGCTCAAAAGTGCTTAATGTCTCATGATTACGAGAAGCGCTGTATTCTTAACTTCTACTCTGAAGTGGTTAATGCTTATGATCACGAGTAGCACTGTGTTCTCAAGTTCTGCTCTGAAGTGCCTACTGCCTTGTGATTACGAGTAGCGCTGTGTGCTCAAGTTCTGCTCCGAAGCGCTAGTAAAGCCCGGGGTAACGATATGCTTGCGAGTCCTGCCTTGACGCGCTATTAGTTTTCTGAGGTGGCGCTAAGTTTCCCAGCCCTATTTCAAAGCGCTAATAATTGTTAATCACCGCGCGTGGTACCCACGGCAGAGTGAAACGCTAGTGGTGGGAGGGGCGCAGCGCTCCGATTCACCGCTGTAGTTACCACTCCCCCAGGTTCGCCAGGTATTGCCACTGGAGCTATGATGAAGCGCCCTGGAATCTGACGCTAAGGTATACAGGTGTGGCCTACTGCGTAATAACGAATTACTGGTGAATCCGACGCAAAGGTATTCAGGTATTGCCTATGTGACCATAATGAAATGCTGGTGACTCTAATGCTAATGTGTTCAAGTAATGCCCATAGCCATCTCATGAACTGCGTTTGCATCTAACTGCTTAGATAAACTTGTTTGATTTTCATTGAACCTACTGTGTGGCGTCCATTATTGTGTGCATTTCCTGCTTCAGGGGGATGAGTGTGTTGTATGGTCGCTTTACACTTAAGCCTTCGGGTGCCCAGCCGCTCGAGTCACGTTACCCCCCTTAGGGCCCGGTGACCCCAGGTCTTACAGTGTGGATTCTTATCTACTACAATTTTGTGGCCACATGCTGAGGAGGTTGACAGGTGACAATGTCCCCTTATGCAGTGAGGCTTATTTCACAGATGCCTTTTGTTAGTGCAGATATTTGTTGCGGTTTTGATGGATTAATTTGAAGCAAGTTGAAAGTCATAAGATGCTCAAATGGTTGAAGACAAGACCTTATAGTTGAGGTTCAGGAGCTGCAAAGTTCCCATTGCCTCTAAACTTTTGGATTATAGGAGCATCTTTCATGCGTATACAGAGGGTAAAGTCAAACAAAAGGTTGTTAATGGGGCAAGGGCTTAGCTGATGATTGGACTTGTTTTACTGATGATCACTATATCCATTAAAATAGGGTGGTGGACTATTTCTACATCGCCTATGAAACTGGTGAAAGGTCAGTGTTCTGACATTGACTGTGAGGAACAGATGGCAATCTTTAACAAGCAATGCATTGCCAATAGGTATGGGGTTAATGAGCTAATTCATGCAGTGTAAGCATATTAAAGCCAGACTGAGAAACAAAAAGACAGACCATATTAAAGATCTCTTGCCTTTGATACAGTCTTTTTTTTGTTTCTATGTAAAATAAAGGACAGATCTCAAGGGAACCTTGACTAAAGTACTTACTTAGTTTCTATAGCATAAAATGAAGTACGGACTATAGTGAAGGTTCCCTTGCAATCCTGGCACAGAAAAAGAAAAAGGCCGTATTGAAGGCAAAGAACCTTTCAGCACAACCTGACTTTCTTTAAGGAAATAGAAAGTTGGAAGGAGGAACGTGAGAGTGAGCACATAGTGGAAGAAGAGAGGGATGAATACATGTAGCTTGTGGGCAAGCAGGTGACAAGGAACACAAAGGGAAAGAAGCAGGGTGATATAGATACAAAAAGGAGGAGAATAAAGAGTTGACAGGAAATAGCAGGAGGGAAATGAGAGACAGCAAGGCATGGAGCCACAGGAATGGACCCAGAGGCCTACAGATGTCCCTCATGCAGTTCTACCACATTGGCACAAATGCCATCCCAATAAATTGTCATGTTTAGGATAGTTATGATAATATTATTTATAAAACTCTTGAAAATGAATGACTAAAATGTTAACATATATTCAACCCCTTTGACGATTTTATTTTAATTAATTTTTGAAAGTTCATATACCACACTCCAAGCACTAAGGAGCAGTAGAGAGCATTAGAGAGAACATCATCATTGTAGCAAGAATATCACCAAAATGAGTTGCTGTGCAGAGAACAATATGGTGTTTGGATCTGGTTGTGATTGGTGACAGAAACCAAGGTCTGATGTAGAGTAGGGCATTAAGGTGTAAAGTGGGATATTACAACCAGCTATATTATTTAACAGTTTTTATTTTTGCATTTGCTTTACAAATCTCTACAATGAGAGGCACAAAAAGACTGGGTCAATTGCCATGAATAGCATAATTCCGAGGGTCAGGCTGGTAGAACCCCACCCTTTGCGTACCAGGTCAGTAACTTAGCCACTAGACCATACACATCTATTTCTATTTTAATTTATAAAGCACACCGTTACCCGAAGGTGTCCTGGAACTAAAAATAAAAGTTTGTGTATGCAGAAGATCATAGTCCTAGATAATGACAAATGACTATGAGAGTTGTTGAAACAAAAAAAGGAGTTTTAACAGGTTGGGTTCTGCTCGAAAACCAAGTGGAAGTTTATTCCAGGCTTGCACTGTAATGACAGAGAAAGCATGTCTGCCACATCTAACCTTACGAAACTTGGGAGCAACCACCTGATTGGAGGAAGAGGAGCGCAGCAGTCTGACAAGTCAGTGTTGAATGAACATATAAGTGTATGTAGAGTGGTGAGTAGGAAACATGAACTTGTGACAGAAACAAAGAGCTTTAAAAAGGCTCCTCTTCTGGACAGGGAGACACTGTAGGGTTTTAAGGTGAGCTGATATACTATTGTATTTACAAAGGCCCAATGCTAATCTTGCTGCAGAATTTGGATTAGCTGAAGTCTATAATTAAGTAGGCAGGAAGGCCAACATATAGCCCATGCCAGTATTCAATTTACTGATGATCAGATCAGAGCTTGCATGAGTGACGGTTCATATGCCAGTGGTATGGTAGAGGGAATTTTCTTTAGAGTTTTCGTAGTAAAAAAGCAAGCCGCTGTCAATTTCTTGACATAGGGTTTGAAGGAGAGTTTGGAGTTAAAACGGACACCTAAATTCCACGCCTTCATAACTGGGATAGAACATGTGCCCAAACAGTTCAGCCACCAAGAATGTGACCAGCAACTTGCACTACCAAAAACCAAGACCTCAGTCTTCTCAGCAATATTGATTGGGTCACAAATTGGCCTACCTCATGAATATCAATGAGGTAGATTGAAGTTTGGGACCTTTTAGGAATCACAGCCATCACAGTGATAGTGGTCTGCTGAGGTCAGCTGACTACCATGTCTGTGATTGCTTTTTAATAAAGCAATCTTTTTTTAAAAATGCAGCCCAAAAACAGGCGGCATTTAAAAAGAAAAAAAATTAACTTTGAAGTTGAATTTTTTGTATCAGTAGGCAGTGGTCCAGTGGGAACCCCTTCGCAAATGAGTTACCACCTCCTTCAAGGAGTCAGTAAAATATGAATATTTTGAAACCGTAATTCAGTTACAAAACATTCATGCATCCCATTCGGATTCGGTGTTTGGAAGAACGCCCTAAACACGCCCTGTCCAAATACTGAATCGCAAACACAAATTGCAATTCGGTGAGATGTTACCGACTCGCAATTTCTGTTTTGTACATATGTAAAAGCATTTTTGGGGTCAGAAATGGCCCAATCGGGCCGTAACCGTCTGCAAAAATGGTTTGTATCTATGGCCCCAGGTTTGAGTCTTGGCCTTGACTCAACATGCTGTGATTCTGGGCAAATAACATAACCTCCCCATGCCCAACAAGAACAAATGGGTAGCGTCTGGCTCTCATGCAAAGCTCTCAAAATTCCTTGGGCCAAATTTGCTTTAGATAGAAAACCAAAAATGAATGCAAAGTGTTTGGCAACAATTGACATTTTATGTATGAAGATTAGTGGAGCACTTTGAAGGGCTTTACTGTTGCTAAGACAAGTCAAGCAGAGTATTTACTGATAAAAAGAGCATATATTCTCATATCACGTGCCAGAATGGCTCATTGAGTTGAAAGCTCCATGCAGACATGCTCAGTGATCTGCAGGCCAAGAATTTTAATCGCAGCAACGCTGACTCACTTTCCATGCATCCCAAGTACTATTACATTATGTAAAAGTAGCCGAAAGGGTAGAAGTGTGGTAAGAAGTGCTATATTAAAGCCATTTATTTTTTATTATTGTTTCTGAGAGCATCTCATACAAAATGTTCACTTGGGCAAAAAAAAAGGCATAACTTTTCAACTTTCTGCTTTCCCGAGATAGATCACATATATTTTGCCTCTGTCCTATTATATAAATATTTTTGCTTCGGGTAAACATTTATTGAAATGTATGCCATTTCACTTTCAAAGCAGTGATCTCTTTATACAAGGTAAACTGAGTTCATGCATAAACGTGCTTAACAAAAGGAGCAAATTGATACTGCACTATTTGCATGCAGTAAGAAATGGCGCAAATGAATTTTGCCTCAGACTTAGTTCCACATTTCAAAAGGGGGTGAACTTGTTTGTTTTCTCTATTGCCTATTATTAACATAGCACACCAATGCATAATTAGTTTGGTTTATTATTTTTTTTGTAGCTAAACCTAATGCATATGGACCAAAACCAGCACGTCCATTTCAATGTTATACAAGTGAAAATGGTGCAATAGACATGCCCGCTAGCTGGAGCAACACTGTAAATCCAGGATGTGTCAAGGGTGTCCTAGGCAAATCAGTAACGATGATGTCTTTAGAGGGAGCACACTATTTATAAAATGACTAAAATGATTGCATTGTATAGTAGCGCCCAAACATGAAATTACTTTTATTTGTTGAGGGTTCAAGAAATGGGTGTGCTTGCTTCATAACCATGGATGTCATTTAGGGGTCATCAGGGGTCGCGGTTGTGACCCTTGGCTTGCCCCTTGAGACCTCGGCATTGCCTCTGCGAACCCTGGCTTCAGAGGTGGCAAACTCGGTGCCAGCAACACAGTGGCAGCCGGTCCTTATGGGCGTCGGTTGGGGCTTCATTCTCTTTGTTTTCTCTAATTATTATTACACTATAAGTGAATGCTTCAATAGTCACCATTATTGTAATAATAAATTAAGTATGATTAGCTGACCTCCTCTGGTAACTGAGATAAGTAAAAAAAAAAAAAATGCTTTTAAATGTATGTTGTGTGCGAACTTGCGAATGAGTGTGCGTTTACATGACAGAGAGAGTGTGTGTAAGTGTAAATGTGTGTGTATGTATAAGAATGTGTGCATGAGTGAAACTGAAGGTCAAAGGGCGTGTGATGTCACTTCTGCTACACCTGGCATTTTGGTGAATTGATGCTCATGTTCTTAACTGCAAAAAATGTTATGGGTCCAAAGATGATTTTCTAGTTCCTTATTTCAATTTTTTTTTTTATATAACATCTTTTTACTTAACAGTTGATTCATTACACATAGCAATCATATGGATCAGTTTTCCCTTTGTAGGCCCCTCGCAGGGGGCTAGGTCTCCTTTACAATGTCAGTTCTGGCCTGTTTTAATCTTCTGCATAGTCATCATTGACGGCTAACTACTCCCATTCCTTTACCTCCCTCCCAACGCGTCAAGTACATTTCACCCCCTCCCCAGTTTGATTAAGCACCCCCCAATATTGCATCCAATGACCACATATTTTCTGGAATTTGCGTAGGCATACCCCTGGTGCGGTAGGCTGTCTGTTCCTCCTGCTGGCACCAGTCCAGGTCTTCCTTCCAATCTTTTATTAGTGGAGTCCTCCCTGCTTCCCATAGCCTGGCTAGGTTGCGCTTTGCCACTATTGCCGCCACCCCCATCCAAGTATTGACGTGTTTAGGCCACTTTACCTCTACTGACATTCCCAGCAATAGCCACTTAGCCTCAAATGGTATTTGCACACTTGTCACCTCTCTCATTCTTGCTAGTATTCTGGACCAATCATTTTGTATGACAGGGCAGGACCAATGTGTGCGGAAAAATGTGCCCAGCTCCCCGCATCCCCTGGGGCAGCCGGACGAGTCTATCCAACCGATTTTGTACACTCTTGTCCTGGACAGGTAGGATCTGTGTAGTATCCTTAGCTGCACTAGTCGGAACCTAGCCCTTTTCGCTACCTCTCTTGGGCATTGAAGTGCTTCACTCCGTTCTTCGTTGTCTATTTCTCCCAGGTTGGCTGATCATGCTTCTCTTAGCGAGCCAAGATTGTCAGGCATATTATTTATAATCTTTTTATGTGTCAGGGATACTACCTTAAAGGACATCGGATCTAATAGCAGCCTGTCCTCTAGGGGAGAGAATTCAGGAATCGTCTCCCCCTCAGGGAGATGGCTTTTTAGGGCATGTTGTAGCTGTCGGTACTGAAACATTTCTGTCTGTGCCAGGTCAAATTCAGCCGTTAGTGCCTCGAAAGGAACCAGAGTGCCTAACCTCCATACATGCCCCAGCTTCTCAATTCCTATCATGTGCCATTTCGTGTATGCTCTCAATTTCTTGACTTCGCTTAGCACGTTGCCGACCCATAGTGGGGTTTCTGCTGTAAGCTTCCCTTCCCATCCCAAGCATCTGTTGTCTGTCCTCCAAGCTCTTACAACCGCCAGCGTGTGAGGTGGAAGCCGGTTTTGGCCTTCCCTGCAATAGAGGAGTGCCGGGTAGTCCCTACATCCCATGGCCAGGCAATCAACTCTGTATGCCGGTTCCTGTCTATCCCCAAACACCCATTCGTTATCAACAGCTAATTGGGCCGCCCAGTAATAGGTCCTGAGGTCTGGCACCGCCCGACCACCATCATAGACTCCCCGCTGCAGTGTTGCCAGCGAGATTCGTGCCACCCCCCATCCCATAACAGGGATCGCAAGATACCAATAATTTGTTTCATATTAGAATCTGGGATTTGGAATGGCGTAATTTGGAAAACATATAGGATTCTCTGGAGGGTCATCATTTTAAAGAGGACCGCTCTTCTCATCAGCGAGAGAGGGAGTGTGCGCCAATGGTCCATATCCGCTCGAAAGCAATCAATCTGGGGGACAATATTGCGTGTCAGGAAAAGGTTTTCATCTCTAACTATTTAAATTCCTAGGTATTTGAACCCCTCTGTGGTTACTGGGGCTGGGTACCTATTCGGTAAGGCCAGGGGGCCCTGGGTGAGTGAAAAAATCTTGGATTTATCCCAATTGATTTGGTACCTCGCATAGCTCCTAAAAAGATTAAAAATATGTAGAACTCTCGGAATGGATGTATAGGGCTTGCTTACATACAACAGAATGTTGTCTGCGTACAGCGATATTTTTTCCTCCCAATTGTCATCTACTGCTATTCCTCGTATAAACGGATCGCAGCGGACCCAAGTCGCCAACGGCTCCAGAGCCAATGTAAAGATCATGGTGGACAAGGGACATCCTTGTCTCATGCCCCTCTGCAATTCTAATGCTCATGAGACACAACCATTCACCCTAACTCTGGCTTTTGGTCCCTCATATAGTAAAAGAACACATGCGCAAACATTTGGGCCAAAGCCCAATGGAGACAATAAGACAAAAAGGTCTTATTTCAAAAAAATTATAAACATCATTACAATGAGACCCAGATAGGTAGCCTGCTAGGTCAGAGAGGATATGGCTTCTACTACCCTGGCAGAAGAAACCCTGCCATCTTTAAAGATACCTGCCAAGCAAACAAGGATTTCAGTGTCTTGAGCAGAGCTGTCGCTGTGGCAGTTCTACAGAAGAGATGGACATTTGTGCCATGTTTGTAATATCAGTTAGGGAATGGTTTTTTGTTTTAATGAAACAAGTTTGCTCTTGAAAATAAAAACAATGAGCCTGATGCGGAGGAATTTTTAGCCCAGCACATAATTGTTGATTTTGCTTCTGGGGACCATCATGCCTCGTGTGGGGATCCATGGTTGGGAAGTCTATTGATGGTGCTTTCTCCATATTGGCTGGTTCGGCCATCATTACTATGACTTGGTGGACCAGGGGCAATTGGGACGCCTAGTCAGAGGTTATGCAGAAGGAGCCGGTTGAGGCTCTATCATTGTAAACCTGGCACTCCCCCACCTCTAAAGAGGGCAGTATAACCATGAGTTGTGTGGAACTTGAGCCACGCCACTAATATGTGAAACCTTATAATAAGCCTAGGCAAAATTTTTAATTACGTAAGTATCAAAGTAAGAGAGAGGAGCGTGAGAGCTAGTTCACTTCCCCTAAAGATAAATAAGTAATCAACAAGAACTAGCTTAAGGATGAAAGCAGTTTGTGTGTTTTCTCAGGTAGAGGAAATGTCTGTTTCTTATGAAAGCCCTCACCCACCAACCTAGTTGGTGGCATGCTTCATCATCGGGCCCCACCTGGTGGCACCAAATGTGCCCCGGGTATGCTACAACGTCTGTTTACAGCGGAGCGGGTATTGATGAGTGAGTGTGCAGTGATAGCGTATGCGTGTAGGTTAAAAAAACTGTCCTTGGGTCCCACTACCCAGGAGGGTTATTTTATTGGTGGGCCTTTGGCAGTGTTTAAAAACAAAGCGGCAGATGTGCTTGTAGAGTGTTATGGTCTCCCTCATCCACTGGGGTCAACATGTTTCAGCCAGGCCGCATATTAATCTGGCTTTCATCAGGACCTCTAAACGTGAAAAATGTGAAGAGTGAATAAAACAGGGTCAGATAGTGTTTATATGACCAAGTATGTGACGCACTCTCTAAAGTGCGCTTTGGGTAGGAGAAGGAATTCCTCTTGTGATAGATACCTGTAAGAAAAGATAACACAGATACAATACAGACAAACACACAAATAGAAAGTCAGCTTTCATGAAAAAACACATGTAAATCTCGTGGTTTTTGTACCGCTGTTATGTAGCTGTAACCGGGAAAATGTGGCGGTGACACACGGTAGGGTGTAAAATAACAATATTTGCAAGAGAAATGCACTATTGTGTCTGAAATTTCAATAACTCTGCTGTTCAAGGCAAAATTATACCAAAAGAGCACAGGTACACCATGAACAACTCAAGCATCTGTTGTTCACAGCAATTGTGTTTTTCATGCCACTTTTGTAGCATGATATTCGTCCTCTCCTCAAAAATTGATGCATGGACAAATTTCTCTCTAAAAAAAGTTTGCATTTTGCATAACTACTTCCCAAAAGATTTCATATTTACCTGAAAGCCAATAAGGCAAATTCACACACCCCTACTTAAAATGATGCCCTATGTTTATAACACAAAACAAACAATAGAATATACAGAGAGTTATCCTTACAAATGGCCTTGTAGTTCCAATTAACACAAACAATTCTTGTCTGGGGTCTGCTCTCCAAGGCACATCTGGTGCTACTTCAGTCCTGCAGTGGTACACCTTGGGGCATTATCATAGAAAAGTTGCACTGGTGCAATAAAATAAGAGCAAATCTATTTGCACCATCTATTTCATGCTGTGAAACAAAATTGAGCAAACATTATTTCCACCATGGAAAAGCATGTGTGGTCCCTGGACGCCTGTGAAAGGCAAGATGGTGGCTGCGTGAAACGCTGCAGATGCCGCCTTCCTACCACTGCTGCCTTTTGAATTAATTTGAAGAGGAAAAGTGCGATAAGCATGATAATGGACTGAAATGGTTGGAAAACGTATCTAATTAGCCCTGATACTTCGGACGGAAAGCTGATGAGGTTTCTAGCGGAGATAGCTATTCGGACTGCGAGGGCTCTAAAAAAATTTCAACTGACGGCATCCGATGTCAAACGTGAGTTGCTCCTGAGGTTTCAAGGGGCACGCCGATACATTGTGTCGGCCAAAAGAACGTCTGCCTCTCCCGCGGGGAACATTATTGCCGCTGTAGCCGATATGCCGCCAAAAACGAAAGTGCTTGGAAAAGATCTCAGCACGACCGGAGGAGCAAAATGAACATCGCAGAATCGGCGTGCTGCCACGGAAGCAAAAAGCCTGAATCGCAGCCTGGGGTCAAGCGGCAATTTACAGGCCGGCCTGAACAAGGCTAGTTCTTCCAAAGTGAATTTGGGGGAGTTGAAGTTAGAGAGCAAAGGCCTGAGAGGGTTACCAGACCCAAAATGCCAACAGTACCCGGGATGTTTGCGGGGCACGGGCCTCCAAGCACATTGGGGGAGAAAAACTCGAATAAAGGTAAAAGCAGCGGCATCTCTAAAGCTAACAGTGATTGCTCCAAAATAGTGGCTTTGACGGGAGTGGCGGCAAACACTAATACTTATAGTACAAGTGAGAATCCCTCAGGGACAGTGGAATTTGTTAAGTCAGATATTGAACCTGTTATTACCTCTCAGAACGATCAGGAAATTCAGGGCTTAGTTGAGCAGGTGCTTCAAGACAAGAGCATTTTTCAGAAAGAGGCAGATAATGATTTGTTACAAAGTTTAATGGCGCTTCCTCATATAGCAACTTTTGAAGTGCGAAAAGGAGTTTTCAACCAGGTGGATGGCAGATCCTTAGGCACAGCTGACTGTGAAAAATTCTACTCGCTGACTGATAAATCGGAGCTATCCAACAATAGCGGTAAAGATGGATCAGATGATGACTTTACTGTGGAAGATAGCGGTAGCCTTCCTGTGAAGCCTGACACCCAAAAACTCATCCCAGTTAAAAGGAAGAAGAAGAGCTCAAGGGGTCTGATAAGGACAGGGGCTTTACTTCAGATAATAGCCAATTAGGTCAGCTGAAATGAGACTATTCTGATACCCATTTTGAGGGAGGAATGGAGGTCAACTTAAAATTCAAACAGAGGCCTCTGAAGCCATCTTAGAAAGTAGTGGCATTGTGGGGGACAGGCTCCGCAACCATCGATGGAATTAATATATGCTACACTGAAACAGGTGCAGGCAGAAGCACGTCAGGAGCACAAGAGGGCCCACTTAGCCACCAAAAAATTACAGGGCGCGGTGCGTAAGGTGAATAAGGCCTGTTCAGAAATCTCAAAACGCACCACTGTGCTGAATGAACGCATTGTTCAATTGGAGGCCAGTATGGAAACCTCGGAAAAACTTTCCACAACCAACGAAAGCAGGATGACTGATGTCCTATGGAAACTAGAGGACTTCGAAAATAGACAGCGTCGGAATAACCTCAGACTCCTCGGGATTGCAGAAAAAGCAGAGGGGGACGATATATACGTGGATTTACTTTGAGGCTGCTTAAAGAGGCCTTTCCTGAGCTAGCTCTTTGGAATTGGGAGTCGGAGGTTCAAAAAGTGCATCGGTTTCCTATGATGCTTAAGAAGAAGGTAGGTCAAGATGAGAAACTAAGAGCTATTCTCATATTTTTGGGCAATTTCCTCCTCCGACAATCTATATTTGATAAGGCTAGACCTGATTCAAGGAGGGCGGCAGCGGGTCACTCTTTTTTTGCTCGGCTGGACTTTTGCCACACCACGGTGGAGAGGAGATGGAGACTACATCTAATAATTACACCATTTCAGAAGCTAGGATGTGAAGTCGTTTTAATGAACCCGGCTAGACTAAAAGTTATCTGCAAAGGCTCAATTAGAGAATTTTCTTCAGAGATTCAGGCTCAGGAATATTTACAGGAGCTTGCAAAGAATTGATTTATGCTTGAAACTTGCAAAACGTTTACAAATATGGCTGTTTTTTCTCTTCATATTTTGGTTTTTCTCATAGGTGGTGGGAGGCGACCAAGGGTGCATCGTCATGCAGGAGGCATCACAAGGGTCCGTGGACCTTTTTTGCCTTGTTGAGGGGGTAGGGGAGGGGGTGTGGGGGGGTAGAAACCAAAGAGAGGGAGGAAATTGTTGTATGAAGGGGGGCACTGAGATTTCTTAGCTTGGTAAATGTCTTTATGGTATTGTTATATATGTGGGAACTACTGTTTATTCCGTAATGAGTAAAATTAGAATTGCATCTATCAATATCTATGGGCTAAACGATCCCCAAAAAAGAAGGAGAATTAGCTTTGATACCCAGTTTTTGAAGGCGGATATATTATGTCTACAGAAAACTCACATTGAAGGCTGTAGGAAGGGGTTTTTAGAGATGGTGGGCTACTATCTTATTGCTAACACAACACAAGATACCCGGACTAAAGGAGTGGCAATTTTGGCTAGAAAGGGAATGGGTAGCTTTCCACGTACACTTGTAGATAAAATGGGAAGATGGGCTATTGTGCAATTTAGCCTTGATAACAAAATGCTTACTCTCTGTTCAGTGTACGGCTCAGTGCTGGATGATCCTGCACTTTTTGATTGGTTGAAGGTGGAGCTCGTGGGGTGGCTTCTTCCTCTGATCCTATGCGGGGATTTGAATATTAAGATGAGTTGCCAGGTCACCACCCGCAGGGAAATGTATCATGGTCATAAACCCAGAGTTTTTAAATCACTGGCACAACTTAAGTCATTGCATGGGCTAGTAGATGTATGGGCTGCAAAAAAGGAGTTGGAACCTGGGTTTACGTATTTTTCTGCACCTCACCAAACGCATTGTAAGATTGGATTACTTTCTAGTGTCACATGAGCTTTTAAGTGACTGTACAATAAGGAAATTCCCAAAAGTTATGTCAGATCATAACCCCCTGTTGTTAGAATTTGATATCAGGACCTAACCCTTACAGACACGGTGGTCCTTTAACAGGGCTCTATAAACTGAAGAAGGGTATATACAGGAATTGGGAGAATGGATCCCTAGGTTTATTAAAGAGAATTTAGGAAGTACTAACTTAGACATAGTCTGGGATACATTAAAGGCAGAGGCCAGAGGCGAAACATCGCAGTATGGCTGGCGGGTCCAAAAAAAAGACAAAATGCTCCTACAGACTTTGTATGAGGTTTTGGCTAAGGCAGAAGATGAGCTAATTGAGATTCTGACGGCAGGGGGTGATCCGGTGATGGCTCAATCAAAGATTATTTCGGCTAGATCTGCGATTACTGAGATTTCTTTTAATAAATCGGCTGGGAAATATTTGTCCTGGAGAAGTAGGGTCTATGAGAATAGTGAGAGAGTGGGTAATATGCTGGCTATACGTACCAGGGAAAAGATGGTCCAAACCCAGGTCAGGGAAATTAGAGATCCGGCTGTCGGTTTGGTTAGCGAACCGGGAGCTATCCTCGGTGCATTTCAAAATTTTTATCAAAGATTATATACGGAGGATACTCAGGCCGGGAATCAAGAAATTGAGGATTATCTAAAGGGGTTAAGCCTGGATCGGTTATCCAATGAGGAGAGAGACAGTCTTGATGAGCCAATAACATTGGATGAGGTAACTGAAGCTATAGATTCTATTCCATCAGGTAAAGCCGTGGGCACTGATTTAATTCCTGGAGAATTTTATAAAAAGTTTAAGTCTCAACTATCGGTACTAATGCTGGAGGTATTTCGCAGAGCACAACTAGATATGGTTTCTCCCGACTCCTGTAATAATGCTAATATTATAGGTTTTCTTAACAAAGGAAAACCAGCCATGGAATCGGGATCGTATCGTCCAATCACACTGGTGAACAGTGACGTTAAAATATTTTCAAACATTTTAGCAGAAAGGCTAGCCACAGTTATTACAAAGTTAGTTTCCCCTTCCCAGCATGGGTTTGTACCAGGAAGGGGCACAACTGAGCATATCCGTCGTATAATTACGCTTTTCGACTATACAAAAGTGTCAGGAGACCCGATGGCTGCAATAGGCCCAAGGGTGTTTTATGCGACATATTGACTTTGTGTATTTTAAAAGAGTGTGATTTAAGACTTTGCTGGGAGCATTCAAAATACGGACTGCAGTAAGGAAAAAACTAAAAATGAATAGGATACACAGATATACCCCTCTGGCTGATAACGATTTATTACCAGAAATTTTCCGAGACGGGTATATGAAAATATGGATAGACAAGGGTATTAGATATATCAGTGACCTTATGGCGGATAACACAATACACTCGTTTGATATAATTAAGACGAAATTTGGGGTTGGAAACCATCATTTCTTTAAGTTTTTATAAGTCAGAGACTTTCTATCTAGGAAAGTAATTAGGGGGCATAAAGTTCCTTTGTTGGAGTTTGCTCTCGGGGCTCCTGCATCAATCTCTAAATTTTATGAATTACTTAGCAATTTAAAGGAGGATGATCTCGTGAAACATACTGATCGTAGGCAGGATCAGTTACAAGCAGGGGTAGGGGAATGTGAGGACTCCACTCCTTATTAAGTCAGATTGCATTTTTCTCGGCTAACTTACAAGTGCAATGTTTTAAAACCTGAATGAATCTATATATTACCCCTGCGCGGATCTTTAAATGGGGCGGCTCTACTGGTACCCATTGCTCATGCTGCAGCTGTCATGCTGCAGATAGCGTGCATATGTTTGCAACCTGTCCAAAATTGTCAAGTCTGATTGGAGAAGTGGGCAATTATTTGAAACATATGTTGGGATTTGAGGAGGACCTTACGCCGCAAGTCATTGTGCTGGGAGTAAATAAGCAAGTTATGACGGTCCCAAATCAAGCTATGCTCTTCGCGGCGATGGCGGTGTTGAGGTTATGTCTGGTTATTGTTTGCTTAGATAAAGAACCCCCCTCAGTTTATTGCTGGTTGGGAAAACTGTTAGCCATTCATCGGTGGGAGAAAGCGATATATGCACGATCCGGCTTAAAATCCAAGAAAAGGGGGCTTGAAATTTGGGCTCCAATAACTAATTGGGTCATCGAGCCCACAGTTTGATATTATCAATGCATGTCTGTTAGCTTGTAGCGAAAACGCAAAAGTAAGGAGGTTAGCTACTTAGTTCCTATCATGATTTGATTTTGATTGTAATTTAAAGTCTTTGGTTAGAGCACTTATAGGTGTAACCTAAATTATCTCTCTTTGGTTTCATGGAGAGAGTGGGGGGTGGCTCGGGTGGGGGGGTAGTTTAGTTTAGTAGGAAGGGAGGGTTAAAAGACAAATAACAGACATCCTGCTCATTTGTATTGAAATGTCTATTGTATAACTGTATTTTCACTTTAAGTTTAATGTATCTGTGGGATGTCAAATAAAGATTTTTTTTTAAAAAGGAAAAGCATGGGTATAAACTTTCACACTAACCTATGTGTATAGTAAGAGCTGGATCAATACATGTTCTCTACTTTTCAGACTTGTTTAGAGGTTGAAGCAGAATTTTCATAAACATTTTTATCACACAGATAATAAAGTCAGAAGAAGGAGGCAAGTGTTCCACTAAGCGAAAACTTGGTGATTGTCCCAATGAAGTGTAGGAGAATGGTCCCTCCAGTTCACTTACTCTGGGTGGTTTATAGGCCCTTATGGATGAGGTAGACAACAATGCGCTTCACTGACAAGCTGCCCTTCTCTCTGTTACTCCTTAGGACTTTGAGGAAAGTGGTGCATTCTGCAGCACACATAGAAAGAGTAAAGCACAATTAATGATTGTATATGTGCAGGAAGGTGTCCCTTCCTGTACATAAACAATCATTAAAATGATAATTTGCTACTTCTATGCATGATGCAGCACACACAGAAGTAACAAACCGCCTTTATTGATTGTCTAAGTGCAGGAAGGGAGACCTTCCTGTAAATAAACAATCATTCCCTGGAATACAGCCACCATCGCACTACGGAGAAAGGATGTCTGTGTTGGCACTAGACAGCTATTTTTAGCACCAGCGCTAGGGAAAACACAGGGGGTTTGCTGTGTTGTTGTAAATATGGTACATCTCTGCGTTTTGGAAATGGTGGAGCATGGCGCTGCGAAATTTGCCGCAGCGCCACACTCCGCCCTTTCATGGTAAATATGCCCCAAGGCTTTCAATGACAGAATGTACAGCAACATTAAGGTGGCGCTAAATGGTCTACCTTAACCGTTGAATAGCCCCTGGAGACGATTACAAAATGAATTCCGTCTTTAACAAGACAGATGACAAAATGTGTCCAAGTGGCTCTTACCATTGATTCTGTATTTGACCCCCTTGTTCCCCGCACTCCTGTTAGCAGTAGAAAAGGTACCATGGGTGCCATAGCACCAAAGACAATAGAACCGGATGATCTACGTTGGCATTAAAAAGATCATACCAGGCTTGCAGTGGGTACATCTCACCTATTGGCCCTGCTGCCACTGCACTTGCTGCACCAATGACTGATACATCTTTGCCCAACATATACCCCACAGGATTGAAGCTACTTTTCTGTAGAGCTGCTACAAACCATACCATCCCAGGATGGTCTAGAGTATGGTGAATCTGCCCTCCCTTCTGCATTCCAGAAAAGAATCAGTGCTCTGGAGGAGGGAGGAGGAGTGGGTAAGTTGTATGAGGAATGCCAACATGCAAATCCACAAACCCAGTCCAGCACAACAAGCATCCCAGCATTTTGTGGATTGTGGCAATGGGCGGCTGGCTGCAACAAATGTCTTCTGCTGGCCATCATCTACTGCCATTTATGTGAAGGGAGTCTAGACCTCCATCAATCCCGTTTTTCTTCTCATTTGACCTTATTTTAAACACCCTACCTTGGTCAACATCTTTTCTAGAACATGTGTACTGATCTCCAGGACTTGAGTTTCTAACCAGAACACATTGCCAGAACTTTTGGACTTTATTTGCTCTGGACTACCAATTATTTAACCATTATGCAGATTTAATACAGTAAAAAACATGGAAGCATTTTTTCCTAGCATGGCTAACTGAACAATCGTGTACACTTTGACCAACCGTTGATGACATCACTGCATTGACTCCTCGTTTCACACTTACCCTATTAACAGTATATTTTTGATAGGGTGACCAGGCATTGCAATTTGCTGGGACAGTCCCAGGGTTTTCACCATCAGTCGTGGCAAATGTCAATAAATGTAGTACATGGTCCGGTTGTAAGAGAGGCTTGACTGAACATATTGGGAAGCAGGTTTTCATGTGTCCAGTGCAGTTAGCAGCCCATAAAAGAAAGAACTGTTTTCTATATTGTGGAGTATTGTCAATTATGTCTTCAGTGTCATTTGGTCGGTACAAAATTGTAGTCCTATTTTTGTGTTTGTGGAATATCTCGGTTTTTGATTTTCTAACTCTGATCACCTTACTCACTGACCACTGTCTGTCAGACCCGAGAGACCAGACGAAATGCCAGCGCAGGGGGATCCAGAATGCAAACCAAAGCGAACATTTGCACCACTTTATACGTATAATTGTTGTCTATGGTCGCATGTGCTTTGAGAGATATTCGAAATTTGTGAAGGCAGGCATGGGTAAGGTATAAAGAGGTCATTATTTTCAATCACAGACCACTGAATGGCCTCATTGTTTTGGAATGGGATGCTGCTGTGCGTTTCTGGCCCCTGTGACCACCCACACTCCTTGAAATGTCTTCTAGAGCGCGCTATTTTCAGACAGTCTGTTGTGCAAGAGTGGCCTCTGGCCCACGTGCACACAAAAGCTCAGTTGTCACTTGCTATGAACATCACATGGAAACTGCCTTCAGGTCCAATTCCTTCCGGGGTCATTATGTCCACAAAGACAATCTACTCAGCGTGTTGATACCGTTTCTATCGTTTTCTCTTGCACTTAGCAATCTGAAACGTGAAAACCTCTGCTAAAATTGTAGTTATATTAATAGGCTTTAAAAATCAATTTCTGAAGACTTCTCGATGTGGCATTTACATTGTCATTTTAGGCAAAATTCCATACAATTAAGCTCAGATTTGCTTTTACAGCTAAATAAGTGGCAGTCCCTTGCTTACATACAAAATTATGACAAAATTAAGCATGACAAATGTTTCTCATGGTTGAAATGACTCTGACTGCAAACTGATGGGTGGGCTTCCGGTCGGTACCACAGCTCCAAAGAAGAAATCAAAAAAGCCCAATAGAAGGCATTTTATGGGATCTAATAGGTTGATCAACTACTCACAAACCGGCAAACATCTGCAGTCTTGCACTGAATACCACGATAATCCTGCATTGACTGGTGATCTTTAAGGACACTACATGTGTTGCTGCAACATCAACTTTATGTTATCCGTCTTTGCAGAGCGCCTTGTATCATTAGCATGGCGCCAAAGCGATTTCTTAATGTGCGCCCTTTACATATGGCACTGGACGTTTTCATGTGTTCCAGTGCAGACTTAGTTAGCAGACCCTAACAGAAAGAAATGTAGTTAACACAGATGGTACTAAATGTAAAAGTTGCACTTTATTTCCCTTAGTTCCTCAATGTCTGCGTTTTCTATTGTGCTGGGTGCTTTTAATTAATTCTTCAGTGCTGTTCATTCAGCGCAAAATTGTAGTCCTATTTCTATGTTTGTGTAATGTCCCGGTTTTTGGTTTTCTAAATCAGGTGCCCCAACTCATTGAGCATTGCCTTGATGACCCCTGAGACCAGATGAAATTTTAGTGCTAGGGGAACAAAAATATAAGCCTGAGATGACATCTGCACCACTTTGTACACTCAACTGTGGTCCTATGGTGGCCTCTACATTGCACTGGCGTAACAAACCTTGAGGGGGCCCAACTGCAAGGTACATGGAGGGTCCCCCTCCAGACTCAATCAACAGCAAGCCAGAGTACTGTGTGAGGGAGCCCCCTGGAGCTTGGACCCCCGTGCTGCAGGGACTGGGAGGCTTGTGTTACGCCACTGGTACATTGAGAGATAATCGAAGCATGTAAAGACTGGCTTGGGTAAGGTATTTAGAGGTAATTATTTTACAAGCACATAACACCAGACTCCGTGGCAGCTGGTGGTGGGGCGCAGCGGGGGTGGTGGTTCGGGGGAAGGAATTAAAAAACAAACACTTACCTGGGTACGGTTGCCGCCTCTCCTCGTCTCCTCTGATTTCTGGTCCGAAGCACACAGGTTCACCTAAGCCAATCACATGCTGTTGTTACCATGACAGTAGTGCCGTAATTGGTCTGAGCGCCATGGTTCGGCGCGCAGAGGGGGGCTATGAGCGTGTACATGTTATCCACCCAGGCTGTGCATTACAGACCGGTGGAGAACATGCAAAGTGTGCATGACTGTTTGGCCGGCCAAACTGTCACACGCACTTAGAAAGTGAACACCACTCCTTCTGCACAGCCAAGCCCACCGCCGCCTGCACCTACAGCTGAGCAAGTACGGAAAAATAAAATGATAATAACATTGCGTTATTATCATTTTATTTTTACCATTTTAACTGCTCAGAGGGCAGTGGGGCGATGCTCCATCGCCTAAGCGGAGGAGCCGCCCCTGACCAGACTACTGAATGTGAGGGTGCTATTTTGATGCTGTTTATCTCTAGCTCCTGTAATCACCCTCACTCCTTGAAATGTCTTCACCAGCTCACTATTTTTAAACAGTTTGTTGTGCAAGGGTGGCCTCTAGTGCATACAGTAGTTCAGTTGTCACTTGCTCTGAACATCACATGGAAAGTGCCTTTCAGGTCCAATTCCTTCCGGGGTCATTATGTCCACAAACACGATCTATTCAGGGAGTTGATTTCTATTCATTTTCTCTTGCACTTGGGACTCTGAAATATGAAGGCCCCTGCTGTAATTTTGGTTATATTAATATGCTTTTAAATTCAATCTCTGAAGACTTCTGCATGTGGCACACTATGATTTGAAGCAAAATTAGATATCATTGCACACACATTTGCATTTAGAGCAGTCCCTCATTAACGTGAAAACTGATTACATAATGAAGCATGAAAAATATTTCTCAATATTGATATGACTGGCTGCGAACTGATGGGTGGAGTACCAGTCTGTGACACAGCTGCAAAGGAGAAATCCAATAAAAACAAATCGAAGTAATTTTATTGGATCTAATAAGTTCATCACCTACACACAGGAAGGCAAACTACAGCACTATTACACGGCATACCTTGCATTGTCATGTGATGGCCAAGGGTACTACATACGTTGCTGGAACATCTTCCTTATGTCATTCAGCAATTGCATAGCGCTTCTACTATTAGCTAGCCACCAAAGCGCTATCTTAATCTGCACCCGTCACTTACCCCTTTGGCATGTCTATCCCTCTGCTCTCTATGGTTGTTTGCTGTCTACAGCTAGAAGACATTTGTCAATGGCCTAGCACAGTAGACAGTCCCGGATTACGACAGAGTGTGTTGAAGAGATTTGCCGTCTTTTGTCAAACTGGGTCATTGGAAGCTCATTGCCTGCTAAATGCAGGTTCCTTTATTGACAGCGTCACCAACCAAGTAGATAGCTGTGGGTTGTTGCTGACAGCAATAGCATGATATTGAACACTGCCAATCAGGTGTATGTAAAGTTCTAGCTTTAAACTTGTCTTTATTCATAAAGACTATGTACTTTCTAATTTTTTACTACCTAATATCAGTGATTGTATTAAAATTGTTTTCTTCTTAATGTGTAAAATTTAAATTTCATTTTTAAAACAGATTTGTCATCCTAGGAGTTTAGAAAGTTAGGTAAATAGGATATGCAGATAGGTTTATGCTAATGCTCCACTTGGGGTCCTGCAACAATTCCATCATTTTCTAAAGAGCGTTGGATACATTATGGTGTCTGTTTACCTTAAAACAGGGTTCTCCAAAATCGGTGCTGGAGGGCCTGATCAATGCCAGATTTTAAACCATATCCCCATTTAGATAAATGCGGTTACCTTAAAAATCTGGCATAGATCCGGCCCTCCAGGACCGACTTTGGAGAACCCTTTCTTAAAGCAAAGCCGTCCAGGATTGGTGGGCTAGAGCAGCGTCCATTCCACGACTTCAGTGTATGTAATTATGTATTCATTCTCATTTATATTCGATCTCTGCAAATTGTCCCATGTACAAATACTGAAAATGTGGTTTGTATTCGACCATTATCCATCGCTATAGGGCACCCCCGCCTTCAGTGAATTGTTTTCTCAGTTTAGCAGAGTTCTTGCATGGCCATGTTTATTCAAGCGTTGAGGGAGGTGACTGGGTGCAAACCTGCAGTTAAAAAATGTGCTGTATTTAATCAGTGACTACAAGCAGATAGTTTATCGTTTGCAAAAAGAAAGCAATTTCCTGAGGTAAGGTAGGCCTAGTTCGGCCCTTGCTTTACAAGGAATTCCGTGGTTCGACGTGCTCACTCCGCCGAGTGTGACAAATGGCATTTTGAAATGAGGGGTAACGCGCTAGCAGACAAATGTGAACATGTGAGCTTCTTTGTTTTTAACTTTTAACAGTCGTGGAAACCACAAGACATGCCATTGGAATTGTAACATACTCAGACAATGATAACATTCCATATAGAGCCACTACAGCAGTTTCGTCATTTCTAAGAGTGCTAAAAACAAGGCGTTGCTATCATCCAATTTAACTGTACTTCCGTTTTCAATTTAGGAAGAATGAGGGGCTGGGTAGGCCTCACCTCGGATTATACTTGTGATCTCGTGTCATACATAGATTTTTTTTTACCTCAATGAAGCATCCTGCTAGATGACCTTTTAAAGCAGTCGTCTCTTGAGTCTGATGCAATTTTAGAATATATTTTGACAATTATTTCTGCTTAGATGTCTGCACATTTATACTACAGTGTATTAGCATATATAAAGCCGAGCAGTAAAGCAATAATGTCCATATTTGAGTCACCTATAATATAGAGGACATTGGGGCATATTATCAAGACAGACGATAAAATTATCGCCGCTTTAGCAGCAGAAAACTGCCACTAAACGGCGATAATGGGCTTGATAATATGCTCTATGGAATTCCAATTGAAGCCCATGTTAAATGTGAAGGACATCTAACCTGAGCTTCAATTGGAATTCCATAGAGCATATTATCAACCCCATTATCGCCCTTTTAGCTGCAGTTTTCTGCTGCTAAAGCGGCGATAATTTTATCGCCTGTCTTGATAATATGCCCACAGTGCTCTCACCTACGCCTAAAAATGCCTACACAACACCAGACCCCAATACCTCAAGGACAGAATCACCCTCCACATACCCATACGAAACCTCCGCTCCACCAACCTCCTCCTCGCCGAAACCCCACGGATCCGCAGAGCCAGAGCAGGGGGAAGATCCTTCTCCTACATCACGGCCAAGACATGGGACGAGCTCCCCACCAACATCAGACATGCCCCCTCCCTGAACACCTGCAGGAAGGCTCTGAAGACCTGGGTCTTCGATTGAAACGGAACTGCTGCACCTGCCCATCCCCCCCCCCCCCCCCCCCAGCGCCTTGAGATCCTCATGGGTGAGGAGTGCGCTTATAATTCACCTGATTGATTGGTTGATTGAGTTCATTCTCTTTTGCGTCTCGGGGAGACAGTTTAGCTGCTTCAAAGAGCTCTTGTAAGTAATTCATAATTGGAAAAAATATATACAATGGCTTTGGGCCAAGCACCTCCATTGTTTTTTGTTAAAAGGGTCATTCATATATTTAATCAGCCCAACGAATGTCAGACAGAGTTAGGCAATGGGTTATCTTCCTTCAATCATTATTTTGTTTGCAGTCATTCACGTTTCAGACCAGCCCACAGGACAGCCATTCAGAAACAGTGTAGTCAGTCTTCTTGAGTGAATGCATTTTGGCCCGTTTGAGCCTGCTTCATGAAGTGGGAAAAAGAAAAGCAGAGGAGACCTTCTCCAACCTCTCAATATGTCATTGCACATGAGTCCTCCAAGGACTTGTTAGACAACAGTTTGACACCCACAGACAATGAGTGGCTGTGCAAGTAAAATGAACAAAAAAGGCACCATATTAATGGACAGGATTCATTCAACCTAGGCCCTAATCCAGCAAAGCATGGCTACTTAATGATTCCACTGGAAGGAAATTGCTCCCATTGCTGAGCTCCTACACTGTCGTCTTCGTTCTCCAGCAGGTGAACCTGCCAATTTAGTCTACAGGAAAGCACCCTTTGCCACATGCAGCAGTGGGAATTCACAGTGGCAGAAGTGAGCCATTAGCCAATGGGAAGCTTTAACAGGGGAGACTAAAGTACATTGATGCAGTGCATCAATGTACTTTAGCCTCCCCTGTTAAAGCTTCCCATTGGCTAATGGCTCACTTCTGCCACTGTGAATTCCCACTGCTGCATGTGGCCCTAAAGTAATGGCAGAGGAGAGGTTTCAGCATGTGGAAAGAGACCCACAGCCAAACGCACCACATGTCTGTGTTTTATTGGAGGGAACCCTTATGCATTGTATGAAAAGGTTCTTTAGCACAGCTGAGCATGGTCACATGTTAACAAGCTGTGTGTTAGTAATTGGGATACTGGTTGACTGGGGATGGCAAGCCCTGGTCAAACAGTAACCTCAATGATAGTCAGGGTAAGTCACAAACACGCCGTAAATTAACCTGTGCTTACCCTCTGGAAGCTGTGCAGAAAACAGTCAGGCTTAACCTAAGAGACATTGTGTAAAGTATTTGTGCAACACTCCAAACAGTGAAACAGTGAAAACAACATTCAAAAAGATTCCACACCAGGTTAGAAAATGAGCTCTTAATTTAATAAATAAAACAAGACCAAATGACAACAATCCAATAAGTAGAACTTGAGGTGAAAATTTTGAAAGAATATACTCTGAAATAGCACTTCGAATCTGTAAGCTCTTACTTGGGATATCTGGTTGCGTCGCACTGGCACAAAGTCAAATGTTTTGGCAGACCGTGATGAAGCATGGGCCGGATTCAGGGACCTAGTGAGGCCCGCTTTACAAAGCACTTTAATCCTGGTTGCGATTATGAAGATGCGGGGTGCAGCTGAGCTTGTGTCGGTGTTGATTATGAAGTCGAGATTATGTGTCGATTTACTCCATGCAACAGCAACGATGCGTTGGTTCCCAAGGTGATGCACCAGGTTTCTCCATGCCGTAGAGGTGATGTGTTGAACTTCTCCGCACAGTGGTGGCAATACGTTGGTTCCGAAGCAACGGGTCCAATGACATGCTCTGGTTCCGAGGTGATGCATCGGTCCTGTTTCTGCAACAGCGGTGATGGCTTGATTCTGCTCTCACAGCAGAGGATGAGTCGGTTCCACGGAATCAAGCACCTTAGGCCCACTTCCAATGGTCCAGGTGCAGTAACAGTGTGGTTGGAAATCTTTTATGTCCCTGAGACTTCAGATCAGTAGGCCAGTCAACTAGCCCTTGGAGTCACTCTGGGTTCAAGTGATGTAGGGACAGTCTTTATCACCAAGGTGAGTTAGAGCAGCAGGACAACACAGCAAGGCAGCAATTCATCCAGAACTGCAGTCCAGCAGAGTGGCAATCTTCAGCACAGCAGTCTTTTTCCTGGCAGAGTGGTTACAGCCAGGTCCAGAACTGTACTGAGGTGGAGGTGTCAAAGGTTCAGTACTTATATCCAATTGTGCTTTTGAAGTGAGAGAGACTACAAAGAAGGGTCTTTGAAGGGCACCTAGGTCCTCCCTTCCTGCCCTGGCTCCAGACTCACTACAGGGGGGTGTGCAGCCCTTTGTGTTGGGACAGGACACAGCCTATTCAGGTGTAAGTGTGAAGCTGTGCCAGGCTCCTTCCTCCCATCCTCCCAGGATGGCCAATCAAGTCGCACCTAAACTCCTATTGTGTGTGGCTCTCTAGAGGGAATTCACAAAGCTCAGCTGTCACCCAAGACAAGTGATCAGAGACAGGCAGCAGGTACCAAATGGCTAAATTAAGAAAGTGCTTACAAGTAGTGTACCTGAAATCTATGACCATTGTCCTAGTTTCTTTACTTTTTAAAAGTGGCATTTTCAGAATTGCAATTTAAAATCTGATTCTACCAGAAGTTGCGATTTTAAATTGTGATTCCAAAGACACCACACCTGGAGGTCTTCTTTGTTCCCAATTGGAAGTCCCACTTATACAATGTAATAAGTTAACCCCTATGTTATCCTATGGGTGAGATAGGCCTTGCAGTAGTGAAAAACGAATTTAAGAGTTTTTCTCAACCAGGACATGTAAAACGTAAAAGTACATGTCCTACTTTTTAAATACACTACACCCTGCCCTTGGGCTGTCCAGGGCCTACCTTAGGTGTGACTCATATGTATCAAAAAGGAAGGTTTTGGCCTGGCTAAAGGCTTGCCAGTTCAGCAGTTTAAAACTGCACACATAGACTCTGCAGTGGCAGTCCTGACATAAGTTTAAGGGGCTTCTTAAGTGGGTGGCACAATTAGTGCTGCAGGCCCACTAGTAGTATTTACTTTACAGGCTCTGGGCACATGTACTGCACTTTACTCAGGGCTTATGAGCAAATTAAATATGCCAATTGCTGTGAACCAAAGTTACCATGTTTAGAGGAGAGATTACATGCACTTAAATACTGGGTATCATAGGTCAAGTGCTCAGAGTCCTAAAGCCAACAAAACCGAGGTCAGAAAAAGTGGAGGAGGGAGGAGGAAGGCAAAAGGTTTTGCCTGGTCTTGCATGGCCATTTTCATCCACTGTTGAATAAGGCAATACACCACATCTTGGAGACAGGCAAAAGACCAAGTCACGGTCAAGCTTAAAACTACTCAAGAAGCAATTTCGATGTGGACACCTTTCACATCAATTTTAGTGTGTCTTCAGAGTCCAGTGTGCATGTGCCACCTAATCAAAACTTGTCAGGCCGTGATGCATATGGTGTTCTAGACATACGAAACACTTAATACCTTTCCTAATTCCTCTAAATTCTTTTGTCAAATTCTCAAAGTAATTAAAACCAATTCGTTTTTTTAATAAGTTTCAATATTTTCTCTTCTATTTTAGCTACTACTGTGTTTTGTGTGTTTTCCTTTTCTTTTTCTAAGTGGCAAATGCAGTCATCTCCTTCCTTAAATGTTTTGTTTATGAAACCGTCAAGATGTGTTTTTACATAGATGGCGTTCAACCTGGACTTCTGTCACAGATAGAAAGAAGTAAATGACCTGTTTTTGACATCTGAAGCAAAAGCAAAGACAATATAATTGCTGGCTGGTTTGAGAGAATAGCTCAAGACGACAACTGAGGATCCCAGTGGCTCATTCATTACAACCAGTTTCCTCCATGCCCTAGGATGTTTGCTGGTGTTCGCCCATTGGGCCTCTGTATTTCCTTGATTACTATGAAGAGATGGAATGTGCAATGTTTGTTTTTGGTTGTTTAACAACTTTGTGTGGCATGACAGAATAAGTGACTGAGGTCCGATCTCTCTCATTTATTTTATACGTGTGACACCAGTTTGTCACATATGTAGAAGGGTTTACACTTGGAACTGTACATTCACGCCTATCACATAACTTCCAGCCCTCACAAAAAAGACATTCACCATAAACAGCCTAGAACCATTCACTTTGCCAATGTTTGTATTTTTCTACAAAATTCCTTACTGATCATGACCTAAATGCAGTAAATGATTGATAATTGAGATGTAATAAAAATAGTAAAGGACCACCTTTCTGTTATTGTGAATTGTGGTGGGAGAATAGTTTACTGTGTGTCAGTGGGCCACCTCTGACTATATATGCTGTGTACATATCAGAAAGAACCATATTTCAATCTAGCAAGTGCTGAAATGTTTTAATTGTGTGTGTGTAGGGGGGTGGCTTTAAATTCACAACATTACAATTTGCTCATCCTAGGGCCCATATTTATCAAGGTTTTGCATCCCCCTTGCTCCCCTTTGACGCAAATCCTAAGTGAGATTTATCAAACCACGCAGGGCCCCTGGGTGTGGCCCTGCGTGCCTTGAAATATCTAGAATATCACAAGGCAGCGCAAATTACTGCTTTTTGTTAATCTGCCCCTTAGATGCACTCCATGGGTGGAGCATGGGTGTTCCCATGCGTCCACCCATGGATTTGCGTATTCCCAGATTTGCCATCAGTGGTAGACTGGGCAATGCGATAAAATGCTACGCATCCACAGGTGAAGTGTAACGAGGATAAATATCTTAATTTTTCGTTGTTTATTCCTCTTTCAATGTGTGCTGCATTCTGTGATGCACACAGAAAGAGGAAACTGCCTCTTAGGATTGTTTTTGTGTAGTAAGGTATCGCTTCTTGCACAAAATCAATCCTGCCCAAAATGCAGGCACCCTTGCACCATTAAGCAAGGGTGCCTGCTTTGGCGTTAGGCAGCCAAAAGTGTGCCAGCGATGGTAAAGGACAGGAATGCATGCATAATGCTAAATATGTCACATTCCTGCCCTTTCACGCAGCGCAGCAAGGTGACTGCTACGCTGTGTGAAAGAATTATAAATCTGGGCATTGGTATCTAAGCACTGGACCACCCATATTATTGCAGTTTTACCTTCACAGTCATGGGAAATAATGGAGTGATTGAGTAAGAGAAGCATCTCCATGATGTTCTGTGAGGAGTTGTGGAGCAAGGATTCAGAAAAGATCTGGAGATGTGATCAGAACAGTAATTTATTTATTTGTGTTGAAATTTGTTATTGGATTTTACAATAAAATACATAGTAATACAAAATAGGTAAAAACAATGAATTGTTGATAAATACTTAAGAAATTTTATAGCAATAAGAAAAACATGAAATACATATTAGTAATAATAAATATGGACGAATAAATAGAATATATAAGGAATCATATTATATATAAATATTTAAATAGATAAATAAATAAGTCAATAGATAAATAGTAGAAATATCATGAATAAGAGATTGATATTGCATATAGTATTAATAGATAACATATGAATGAATCTAAATGTAAACAAGAGACAAGAACTTTATAGGAGATAGTTATATTGATGAGTTTAGGACGCAAATGTTTGGAGAAGAGTATAAAGTTAGTATGGAAAAGGAAAGGAAGAAGAAAATAAGAGAAAGGTGATAAACTTGAAGAATAATATGAAAGAATAGTGTGAAAGAATAGAGCCAGAGTAAGGAAGGGGGGAGGGGTAATGAAAATGAAATGATAAAGGGAAGCGAAAGAAAGGAAGGAAATGAAAATAAAACAAGAAATGGTGGAGGAAGCTTAATATACAAGGATGGAAAATAGTGAATTAATTAATTTGGTTGTTTGCATTAGGAGAGATAGCAGGGTTAACAGTATTCTCAATTTCAGCTTTTAAAAATGGAGACCAAGTCTGGAGAAAAATATCAGCTTGATTCTGTAGGTTATAGATTTTGTGTTCATGTAAAGCCGTCTGCATCATTGTCACCAGCCATTCTTCCTGTGAGGGTGGGGATGATGACTTCCAATGGCGCAAAATATAAATTTTAGCTGTAGCTAACGCAGTATGTAGGAGATGAATTTGTAGTTTGGAAAGCTTTGGAAAATTACGTAAATCATGCAAAAGAATGGTGGCAGAGGTAAATGGTAAGTGTAATGACATTGTGGAATATAAGGTTTTACCAACATAGACCCAAAAGGACCGGGTTTTTGGGCATTTGCAAATTATATGGGTTATATCACAACCAGAGGCGGAACACCTCCAGCAATTAGTGTGTGAAAGTAGTCCAGCTTTATGTAATTTAATAGTCATGAAGAATTTTAAATATACAAAATGTAAGCCTTGCTTCACGTACTCCTTTATGTAATCCCTCCAATATCTGGTCCCATTCAGAAGCCGTATAGGAAATAGATAAACGGGATTGCCATTTATTTTGAAGAGTATGAGAGAGGGTTTGTAAAAATAGAGGAAGCATAAAGGTTTTTATAAAGGCCAGAAGTCACTCCTTTATGCTTCCCCCACAAATTTAGGTGAGATAATATTGGAGATACTTGGAGCAACCAAGGGGGAGATCCCAAATGTTTCTTCAAACATTGTTGAAGTTGAGAATATTTAGAGGAATGTTGTGTAGGAAGATTAAATTCCTCACATAGTTGGGAAAAGGGTTTGTAATCACCATCATGAAGGAGATGATCTGGGGAATAGATGCCAGCTGCTTGCCATAAAGGCCAAGATAAAGTACGACCATTGATACGGATAGCTGAATTATTCTACAGGGGAGCCTTAACATAAATACGTGAGTGTGAGTCCAATAAACAATGCCCTCTTTGCCAAGATTTGTGCATGACTGATCAAATCGGATTTTTTCGATCAAAACGACTAATGCCACTACCATATAAAAGAGAAAGACCTGAATCCAGAGATAAGAGGTGACGCTCAATGGAAACCCATTGCGGAATATCTTTAGTTCCTGGCAAAAAATAATAGAATTGGGAGATGTGTAAAGCAAGGGAATAGTGTTCGATGGCTGGAAGACCCATACCTCCATATAACTGATGGGCCTTTAAATTTGCAATAGCAAGGCGTGGTCTAGCTGAAACCCATATAAAGGTCTTGATCTTGGAATCTATTGATCTAAGGGTAGCTAAAGGGATCTGGAGGGGAAGCATACTTAAAATATAGATGAAAAGCGGAAGAGTGACCATTTTGATAGCTTGAACTCTACCCCAAAGAGATAGTCCTAGAGTTTTCCATTTGTGAAAATCCCTCTGCATTTGAGAAAATAGAGGAGCTGAGTTGTTTGCAACCATGTTTTCCAAGCCCTTATTGACTAAAAATCCTAGATATTTGAGATGTGAAGACTGCCAATGAAAAGGAAATCCGTAAACCGCTGCCTTTGTAGTGCCAGCAGAAATGGGTAAGGCTTCACTTTTGTCCCAATTTATTTTATAACCTGAAAAGGAGGAGAAATCATTAATAATTTGAAGGAGGGACGGGAGAGATCGAGGAAGATTAGTAAGAGTAAGAAGGATATCATCTGCATATAAGTAGATTTTAGAATGTGCAATTGGGAGGGGGACACCTATGATTTCATCAGATTGACTGATTGTGGCAACAAGTGGCTCCATTGCTAAAAGAAAAAGAAGGGGGGATAATGGTCAACCCTGGCGCATTCCTCTCTGAATTGGAAATGCGTTCGAATATCCACCACAATTCACCTGGGCCAAGGGATTATCATATAATAAGCGTACTTTAGTTATGAATTGATCACCTAATCCAAATTGTTGCATTATAGTAAAAAGATATTCCCACTCAATGCGGTCAAACGCTTTTTCTGCATCAAGTGAAAGGGCCAAGGCATCTTCTGAAAGATGTTTAGCAGGCCACAATGTATGGGCCAATGTACAGAGATGATTCCGAGAGGAACGCCCCGGGACAAAGCCCACTTGAGTATGATGTATTAAGGAGGGTACGACTTTGCGGAGTCGAGACGCTAGGATGCTGGCTAATATTTTAATATCACAGTTTAATAAAGAAATGGGACGGTAACTACTACATGAGAGTGGGTCCTTGCCAGGTTTAGGTAAAACAGCTATAACTGCCTTATTAGAAAGAGGTCCCAGTGATGATTCTTTATCTGCCTCAAGAAATGCAGCATGCAGAGTATCAATAATATTATGTCCTGCCCATCTATAAAATTCAGCAGAGAATCCATCCTCCCCAGGAGCTTTATGATAAGGCAGAGCAGCAATGGCTTTAGAGATCTCATCTCTTGTAATTTCACCATCAAGTAGAGCTCTACCATCATCAGAAAGACGAGGAAGACTCACCTTTGCTAGAAAAGATGACATCTTATCTAGGTCTATTTGGTTGCCTGGCGTATATGAGGATTGATAAAAGGAGGCAAATTCATTAACTATCTCCTGAGGTTTTGTGAGTATGTCACCTTGAGTTGACCGAATAGCTGGGATGGCCATTGCTGCCTCTTTTTGACATAGTTGTGCAGCTAAAAACCGCCCAGCCTTCTCCCCTTGTTCATAATGTCGCCCCTTCATTTTTTGCAGATCATATTCAGCTTTAGAAGTAAAGAGACTATTTTGGGACATGCGAGCTAGTTCTAATAATTTGCGATTATGCACGGTAGGAGCTAATGTATATAGGCGAGAATAAGATTGAATGTCTCGTTCTAATTCTGCTTGCTTTGCAAAATTATGCTTATTAGTGAGCGCTGCATCATAACATAACATGTGTATTTGTAAAGCGGACGTTCACCCCTGCAACGGGGTATCTTGGCGCTGAGTAACAGCTGTAGGTTGTTACCCAACTCAATGGTACTCAGTTTATCGACCTCAAATGGATGAAAGGCTGAGTGGACCCGCTGGGATTTGAACCTGTGACCATGAGGTCGAACACAGGCCCCTGCATTGGATGCATTAGTCCACTGAGCCACCAGACACGCATTAACTGACCCTAATAGTGGCTTTAGCTGCCGCCCACACCGTCCTGCTGGAAGTGACAGCCCTGATTAATAGAGAGATAATCTTGGAGATGGGATTGCAATTGAAGTTTAACCTTGGGTGACCTGTGTCGCTGAATGCTCATACGCCATGGGTTACGCCCTGGTCAAGACAGACCTAGATCTAGAGATAAAAGGACAGGAGAATGAGCAGACAAGGCTGCCTCTAGGATATGAGACTCTGTAACCAACTGGACCGCTTTGTGTGATACCAGAAAATAATCTAAGCAGGAAAATGTGCCATGCGAGGGAGAGAAGAACGGATACTCTGTCTCTTGTGGATGGCCAAGACGCCAATGGTCAACCAAACCTTTATCCGAGAGTATATCATTTAAAATAGCTCTATCCGCTGCATTTACGTAATCAAACGTACCTGTTTTATCTAGGATAGGATCTCCTACCAGATTCCAATCCCCACCAATAAGGTATTGCGAGGCGTCAATCTCTGTGAGAAGACAATTCAATTGAAGGAAAAATGACTTTTTAGTGCCAGTCGGAGCATAGATTGATCCCAGGCAAATGTAAAAATTCCCAATACGTAATTTAGCGAATACATATTGGCCATCAGGATCCGACCAGGTATTGGAGATCGTGACTGGGAGTGATTTCCGAATAAGAATTGCAACTCCACATTTGCGGACAGGGCTAGTATCTGTGGGTTCACTTTTTTGAATGCTGCTGTGAATGACCTTCCTCACCCAATCTCTGCAGAGTTTGTCAGATTCAAGCGCATCAAGGTGTGTTTCGTGTAGTAAAGCAATGTCTACATGTTTGGACTGGAGATAAGAAAGTACTTTCTTCCGTTTAATGTATTGAGTGAGGCCATGGACATTCCACATGATGGTAGATAGTGAATGAGTGCTTGCCATGCTTAGATACGGTCAAAAGGGATTAAGAATTCAGGAATCAATGTTTTAGTCAGAGTAAGAGAAATGATAAATGAATGGGAATACAATGAGAGGGAATAGGGCAGGATGGGAAGGGAAAGGGGGGGCACTCTGGCTGATATGTAATAGAAAAGTGTAAGAGAATAAGAGTTTTATATAAAGGTAAGAAGTTTAGTATACAAAGCAAAGATGATTGACTTGTGGAAAAGAAACGTGATAGAAAAACAGAAACAATATAACACCTACAAAATATCGTCTAGCACAATAAAGGTTGATATAAGAAAGGTAAAAGAAAGTTCCTATAGAAGTATATTAAGAAGGTCAAACTATTCTAAGGAATCAGTATACCTCTAACTTTCAACCGCGGGTCTGGGCTCACTAGAGTGCTGCCACGGGTAAGAACTCCTTCAAGAGAATAAAACCGTGACTTTAAAGGCAAAAACTAGAATATATTTAAAAAGATTTGATCCCGAAGACCTATGAATGTAAAATATTGGCATTAAAACATGTATAAAATTGTCAATACATTCATATAAATTCAAGAAATTGAAACATATTATAATAAATATATAACTTTAAATAGTATGTGTTATAATAAGACATAACATTTAATAATATAAGCTTAAATGCAATTTTATAGTAAAAAGTGAAGTATTCATGCAAATAATAATGATTATAAACATATCTGCTATAGAATGAAACAGACCTTATTAAAAGTTATTACTCAAAAGAGGTAAATTTAAGAATGAACGCAATTTATCTCCAAGTATGACTTGTATGATAGAGGGCAAAATAGTAAATAATATTTTGCGCCCCCAATATTATAAAAAAATCATATAATTTAAACTCATTGTAGATCTTATACAATGAATATATTAATATATCCTAAATAGAGTACAAGTGTAGGTGATTTATAAATATAATCAAAGATATAATAATGTATATAAAAAATTAAATAAAAAAAATACCCTTGAATAATACTTACCTATCCTAGAAACTAAAGAAATTCATGAAAGGACGATATCAATGTAATTTAGACCACTGTAAATCTTATGCAATAAATATACTGATAAATCCTGAATATAATGTAAGTAGAGAAGTGACTATAGGTACTAATATGAACAGAGATAGAATAGTAGTATATATAAAGATCTTGGACAGTACTTATCTGTCTGGAGCCTAAGGAAATTCATGAAAGTACGTTATGAAAGGACAAGGCTGTAATAAGAAGAAGATAACATCAAAGCCTATTCTCCATCTGAGGCAGATTTTAGAGGGGATCGAGATTTGTTCCTATGACGAACTTGTGTGAAAGTACAGACTGCCTGTAAAGCCGAAGCTTTGTCCTCATGGGTACGGATTCATCTCTCAATGTCTCTGTTTGAGGAAATTGCAGATTAGGGCCCAGATTCTCAAATGAATCATGGAACGTCGCGCAACAGCCACAATTGCTGTGCTGTGTGCCAGAGAGGGAGCAGGAGAGCACCTTATATACAGAGAGATGCCTCTCTCCTACCCTCTCCCTACCACCGGCGCTGATTTTAGGTACTGCACGCCAAACACAAACCTTAGCGCTATAGAACTAGGTTGGTTGCCGGAGTCTACCATAGGTTTACAAAATACTATGCTTAGACACACTTTAAAGCTTTTCCTACTCTGTATGTGTGCTGCACAGTGCAGCAAGCGTGCAAAGTCGGAAAAGCAAGGAGAAATGAAAACATTTTTCCTTTTAACGCCTGCTATCCAGCAGAGTTAATTTCTGGTGCTAATGTTAGTAGATAGGGTTTTGCATCAAAAAGCATGGGTGGTTGCATGGAAATGCCAATGTACCACCCATGTAAGGCCCCCTTGACACAAAGTAATGTAAAGCAGAATTTCATGCTGCTTTATGTTACTTTTCCATACAAAGCAACACAAATAATAATTGGTGTTGGTTTGTTAATCCCCAAACAGGTGTAGCTTTGGGTGTGCGTTAAAAAAGTAAAACTTACTAAATCTTTGTGAATCTTGTTCTAGGTATTGGTGAATTGCACAGATGTCAGAGTCAAACAGGTGAAGATAAACACATAACAAATTAACTTAATCAGTCACCAGCTACAGGAACATAAAGGTCATGTAGTAGTCCTAGTACATGCAAAATACACATAATTTACAGATATATATCAGAGTGGGTGGATATCCATCCTCTGTTTGTTGATGCAGCAAGTGTCTTCTCAGTATAATTTGGAACTCATGGTACAAGGTAATAGTAGGAATAAATGGCGGGAGGGAATTCTATTGACGTGGGCCTAAGAGGTAGAAGGCTCAGTACTAGAACATCCTTCCACAGCTCCAATTCCCAGGGATCACATCCTTAACAAATCTAGGGGCATATTTATCAAGGTTTTACGTTGCCCTTGCACCACGCAAGGGCGATGCAAACCTAAAGGAGATGTATCAAGCCACACTAGGCCACCATGCATGGCCCTGTTTGGCTTGATAAAGCCAGAGGAACGCAAGGCAATGCAAACCACTTTTTGAATTACTGTGCAGCAGGGAGGTGTGCCACAGCTGGAGTATGGCTTTTCCTAAGCATCCATTCATGGATTCTGACATATTCCCAGATTTACCAACAATGATAGACATCAGAATTGTATGCCTCCCCACCAGAGGCGCAACGAGAAGAAAATCTTTATTTCTCCTCTTTGTACCTCTTTCTGAGTGTGCTGCAATCTGAGGATTGTTTTAGTGCAGGAAGGGGTTTCTTTATGCACAAAAACAATCCTGGCTGCATTGCAAGCACCCTTGCAACATGACGCAAGGGTGTCTGCATTGGCGCCAAGTATTCAAAAGTGCGCCAGTGCTAGAAAAGGACAGGAATGTGCCGTATAATGGTAAATATGGTTCACTCCTGCCCTTCCCCTTTCTCGCAGTGCAGCAAGGTGGCATGCGGCGTTGTATGAATTTATGATAAACATGACCCCTAGTGACTAATACAATAGCCCACAGGACTCCCCCTGAACTTAACCACCATAAAAATGTACAACTTCTCATAGAAAATACATATTTTCAATTTATCAGGCGAAATGTGATTTAAATTATATTTGGAAATTGTCACTGTTCTGATACTTTGTATCTGACACGGATAGTATTTCTGAAAACAGATCCATACCATAATATAGATACAGCATATAATCTACTGCAGGTACTTTGGGAAACCATAATTTTTCCCTAATGCGCACCTTGCTGTTTGTAATGCAGGTAACCAGTCATGACACGTTTCAATGACTAGACGCATGCCACGCTTTCCAGAATGTACACCTTCCTTTATGAATATGGCCCGCTATGTCCCCTAAAACTACCGTACTGGATGAATGTAAAGATGATACTTTAATGTCTTGGGCGTGTCTTGGCAGTGTGAATAAGGCTGTAAGGTATACATAGAACACTTGGAGGTCACAGCATTCTCTTCTTCCGCCCTGAAGCCAATGTGTGTGCAGAGATTTTGGCAGTGATGTGGCGAAGCTTAACACCATACTACCAGGACTGCAGTATTAAGGCACAACAACATGAAAAAAATATACTGTAAAAAAATATACATTTCACCCTCAGAACCTGTCGACATATCTGAGAACAGTGGAATCAGAATAGTAAATGAACACAGTTTTGCCATGGGTGGGGATGACTTCTGCTGGATTTATGGATTTAGCACAGTTCACACGATTTGTTCTGAAATATTTATGTACGATAGATAGTGTGGTTGCAGATATTTTTGAGTCTATGTATTTGCTGTCTGTTTCCACAAGTAAATAAATGTATAGCATTTTTATGTAAACATCATAATAAGGCAGACTTGAGCCCCTGTGGTTTCACCAACTACAAATGAAAGCAAACATCCCATGCGTACCCATTTCATCAACTCACTCATTTTTTGGACATCATCTTACTGAGCTCATGAGCCGGAAATAAACAATGGGATCTTAAAATAAGAATTTAAAATGCAAGGCTGGTGGGTAAGATCAGAGACGAGTTTCAAACTGTCCAATCCAGAAGATAACTAGGGATCACTCTGAGGAGACAGAGAGACTAATCATAGGGCAAAAGATAACTAATTCACATCAGAAAACATACAACTCTTCAAAACAAAACGGCTTCCACGTTATTTTGATAGTTTCATGTTTCTCATACTTATAAGGTTCACCAGTGTTTTCATACCATGGCAGCTCTATTGATTTACTTCTATGGTTATGTAAATTTTGTCCAACCTGTTTTCATCCTTCCAGCTGACAGACGCCATGATGTCGAGGGTCTTCACCGCCCTTGCTGTGGTAATAGTGGCCTTGTTTTTCATCTTCTGTGTTGGACTCTGTGCTTTCGTCACTGCTGCCAGTATGAGAGCCAACCAGGGGACCTACAGCCCTAGCCGACAGGAGAAGGAGGGATCCAGAGTGGAGATGTGGAATATGGTGCAACCGCCTCCGGTTGAGAGGCTCATCTAGAGACAAGAGTGAGGCTTAGACAAGTCTGTACGTACCTCCTCCAAGACATTAGTGCCATTGGACCGACTTCACGTCACTTTCTTTTGGTCAAACCACGCCGTGCCAAGTAGAAAACGTTCCATGATCACCTCGGCTCTGCCAAATAATATCAAAACTTCAGGTGTGTCTAGAAGAGCAATAAAGCAAATCACCATCAAATGTTAAACTCTAGCTTGATCAATGGTTTTCAGTGCCTCAGTGAAACCTATTGTTATGTTAACATACAGAACATTGTGGGGGAAATGTTGGTATAAAATACACTCTAGCCTAAATGTCAAGTACCAAAACATCATGAAGACTAGTATAGGTTTTCGATACTTAACCCCACATATGGGTATCTTGCTGATATACAGATCGTCACTGTATATGGATATGAAGTTAAGTCTATTCCTATCTTCATACATGGTTGCTGATATTTAGGTCCAAGTAGTTTAATAAATCTATATTTTGCCTACAATATTCTGACAGAAAACTGATCTTATATTTCCATCATTTAGCGAGTCACTCTGTTGAGCCCACATGCTCTTTCCTCTTTTTTACTGCTTAGCTGAATACTTTTATTTTTCTATGTTCTTGTAGTCTGTCTCCTATAACTTAATATTGTACTTAACATTAATTATGAAAAGACTTCCACCTTACTTGCCTCTGCTACCACCAAATAACATTTTCATTGACTCAAAAAATGATTGAAAATCACAGGCACCATAATTCAATCTCTTGAATATGTGAGTGATGTTCACCTTCTTTAAGGTCTCACTGATTAATTCTTTCATCCTTTGTGGTACTTTTGCTTCTCTTCAGCTTGTACAGCACTAAAACCTTAGCATAATGAATACATCTGGACAAAGGAACAGAGCATGAGAACAAATGAGGCACTAAAAAGACAATATTTCAGTTTTTTTCCAGAAGGTCGTGTTTATTTATTATTTATTTCAATGCTTTTATAATGCATTCTATGCTGCTGATAAACTCTGAAGAGTAGACTCACAGTTAAGGCAGGCAGTCCTGGAGAGCAGTACACCTGGTCAACTTTCTCCTAGTGGTCTATTTTTCTGCAGGTCCAGTCTCTAGAAAATCCTTTTTGTGGTCTTCGTGATGACGATGAAAAAGCCTTGTTCAGAATGAGAAATCCATCAATCAGAAAAGAAATGTCACTTGATCTAAGCACAATTGGGAGAGCGTTCCATGCTATCAGACTGGCTATAGCTACACTGTTCCTTTAAGGGGATTTAGAATAAGTTTGACCTAAATACATATGCTGATGGAATTCTGGATTGGTAAGCATCTATATCTTACAAACAAACTGCAGTGAGACATTGTGAATAAAGACCATGACAAAAAGTTTAAGAAGTGTTAACTAGTCATCAGTACAGTTATTTTAAGATAGGTAATATATATGACCCAATTTCAAATTTATGGTTTTGACCGCATACCTTTGCAGTTTATCGAGACTGGTTCTAAACCATCAATGATCTTCTATATGCAAGGAAGTGCAGTATTCAAATTGTTGCACCAATAACTGCTATGGCTCAATCATTTAGGGTGAAAAAAGTCTTACAAAATCCAAGTCATTCGACCGCTTTTTCCAAACTTAGGGGCAGATTTAGGGTTTGGTATATGTAATATATCTACCAAAAAAAAGGTGCATGACTCAGTTGCCAATTTTATAGTTCTCCCACTCTGTTGACAGTCAGGGGGAGGAAGGACCATGTTTTCACCAGCAGAGCATCTGGTGGTTCAGCCAATGCAAACCTCTTCTCTAGACGGCCAGGTTACAATAATGGCCGGCTGATCTATTGAGGCAGCTGGCATTCATTTAGTCTGCCATGCTAGTGTAGCAAACACAGGCAGAGAAAATGCATAGGTTCAGATTTCATAACACTTTGTGTCGGGAATCCGTCACAAACATTGCACAAACCCGGTGCAAAGTTTTAGAGAGGATTTACTATCTAATGCAAACCAGGATTTGCATTGGAATGTACCCCCAAAGTAGAGTAAAGTTGCGTTATGTACTATTTTGAGTCAAGGGGGAGTTCCATGGGTGGAACACAGACATTGCAACTACACACAGGTTTGGACGCAAATCCCGATCTACCAAATTTTATAGACCGGGATTTGCAACTATATCTTACGCCTCGTTGAAGCAGGCGCAACGAAAAAAAAAGTTTTAATTTCTCCCTATTTTTTCAAGTTTGCATGTGTGCTGCATTGTACAGCACACCAAGTGGGAAAGGTTTTAAAGGATAGTGTTTTTACTGAAAGGGTCACCTTCCAGTACAAAACCTATGATCTAGAGAAGGTACACATTCTTACACTATGATGCAAGGTTGTGTGCACCGAAGCATGGTAGCCAAAAGTATGCCAGTGTGGTAGGAGATGACAATGTGTCATTTCTTAGTAGATGTGGTGCATTGTTTAGATTTATAAATCTGGGCCACATGAACGATATGAAGTGTTGAGAGAAAGTCCATACATATCAAACATGTTTATTTACTCATTGTGCTAGTTGGACAGTTCAGTGCTGGGTCCCTTCACAGGGCAGAGATCTCAGTCTGGCAGGTGGGAATATCTCAGTACAACTGACAGTCCTCTGGCAGGATGACGGAGGCCAGGCTGGCCACCAGGCTCTAAATGGCACCTTGAAACATTAAACTAACAGAGAGAATGTTACACCCTCCCTAACCCCCCAAAAAAGGGCTACCAATGTTGCCATAGTGCACAAACAGAAGTCCCTGCCATTTTACTACTTTATAATAGTCAGGGTTGTAGGACAGAACAGTGAAAGTGAAAAACAAATCATGTAGCAATCAACTCCCACCTTAAAGTGTGATGCTAGTAGCGAATACTGTGTGCCTCAATTGGCTGTTTTGTACCATTTGTTATTGAATTAATGTTTTGCATTAAGGAGACTGAATTTGGTCAAGAAGAGTTTTACAACCTGTGCCAATGTGTAGATTAAAGGATTTTTCAACAATTGTTGTTTTGTCTTTCCAGTGCAATGCAAATCACTATATGTTTTTATTAATGTGCCTGCTACACCGTTGTGTTCAATATCTGTGATAAAATGAAGACATCTGCTTTAAGTTTGACGATTGATGTTACTAGTAGGGTTTGAAACTCGAATTCCTTTTTTTAAATAAAATATAGCTTTTTTATTTAAATCAGATGAAGAACTGTTTCACAATATGTCCTGTATAGTAAAATAAAATGAGCTGCTTTTTTCTTTATATATGGTCTTTCCTTTATCCTGGTGTGTCTTGAAATACACATTTTTCCAGATTTATGTTGCTTTAAGTCCCCTTATCATTGACCATGTTCTGTAATTATTTGAATTTCATATAGTACTGTTTTTCAGGATGCCAGTACACAATATTGGTACAGGTAATGAATACAGTCAAGTGGCGATCACAGGAAGATCTCATGAGTGACAAGCAATCTCACAAAGGTAAGTTTTTAAATGATTCCTCAACAAAGCGAGCCAAGAAGAAAGGCGTACTCGTGTTGAAGCATCATTCTTTAATGTAAGAAAAATAACAGTGAAATTGAGAGGATGAGCAAGGCGGGTTAGGTACTATCTGTGTTTTTGAAAAAGGTTTTAGGGATCCATGGTTCACAAATTGTGACAACTCTTCCACTATAAATGAGAAAAAATGGTTGGATCAGGAAAATTGAGTTACACTTTAAGGAATAGGCAAGAAAGAAAGTGATGGTGGGGTTTCTCTGCTGGATACCAGATGCTTGCATAACAAAGCAAGTCGGGTAAGAGTGTCCAATGATCTCTTTGAGAGAAGTCACTGATCCTTTTCTTGCAAGAGACATCCAGTTAACTCCTTCAAGAAAAGCTAATGTGAGCATGTAATAAATGATATGACCCATAACTTTCAAATCATTGAACAAGCCCTCTGTGAACATCTGCACCAAGACCAACCACTATCACTTGAGCAACAGAACATAAACTCACCTTCTCTGAATTCTCTGATTTGTGTACTCCTTTTAGTGAGAAGTAGCTTGGGGCAATGTATCTTTCTGGGCTGTGGCCTGCAGTACATGCCTCTACATTTTTCAAGAATGAGGGGAAGGTCTTCCCAATCAAGTTTCAAACCTGCAAGACAACACAAATACAAATAATACAAGTGTAAACCATGGATTTATAAATCACATGGCTATATTTTGCTTATAGGTCTTTTAATCACCTTCAAGAAGCACTTGAAAGTAATTTTGTTTGCAGTGATGCACTATGTGAAGTGCAACATAAAATGAAATAACACAGCAGTATTTGGAACATCTTAATTTAATCTTTCCAGGATACATTTCAGCCACCTATTCTTTGCTATTTATTCTGTTAGGAGGATCTTTTTAGAAACTCTTCTGTAAATGATTCTGTAAATCATGCCTGGCATATTTCCCATAAGTAGCACTACATCTTTTAGGTCTGGCTTAAGCTTGTAGCTAGGTAGCTTTAATGCACTAATGCATGCAGCATAGACATGCACAAATGTTATTTGCATATGGTAGCATGTTAACGCCAACTCTTTTGCCAATGTGAGGCCTCCTTAGAATGAGCAGCAGGATACTAAAGTACCATAGGTCGCCCAATAGAAAACACCACAAGTCTGCACCACCATAGGCTGTTACTAGGTTTCCTAGATTAAAACGGAATAATTTAGATTTATTACAAAAGCTCTTCAAAATACTTCGGATTTCAAAAATATTTAAAGACAGACACATGGTTTATAACAGCAAAACTGGATTTTTTTTCCCTCTAATCATTCTTGACCATGCTCCAATAGAAACAGTCCAGTCCTACTGTCAAGCCAGGTGCTACCTGAACAGGAACAGAAGCAATCCAAGACTGGTTTTGCCCAGTCTTTGTTTGCTTGTGTTCCGGTTCAGAGAGGACCTGGCCTGGCAGTTTGGGGTGGACTGTTCCTATTGGAGTAGGGTCAAGACTGATTTGCATATCTGATGGAGTCCAAGCTGTGGTGCTATGGTGCGCAAAAGAATAATGGGTTTGAACGATGCCCTGAGTGATTGCCAGTGGTTAAACTTAGTGCAAGCATTTCTCCTATCACCCCAACACTAGCTGCATGTTACTATGTTAATAGGATCATTCAACGACCTTGCAGGAATTATGAGAAAATATCAGCTTATAAAGGGGGACAGATAGACCCAAACAAAGCAGTATGATTTTAGGGATGGCAACATTTTCCCAGAGCCATTACATTTTGCCTATGAGCCACATAAATATACAGTTACAAGATGATTTCATATAGCTGGGTCACCACTCTCACAAATCAGTACCGCCTGGGAGTCGCAGTCTCAGTTGGGTTCCAATGAACCTTTGTACAGACACATCTAATATCAATAATTTGTAGATGAGGACAGCAATTGAAGGTTAGTAACCAGTGACAATATGTCACTTGGAAACCCTATGAAGAGGTATTCATAAATATGAATTCTTGAGTTTTATGGAAAGGATCTATCATCACCGCATCTTATTTGGGTGGCCTGGAGGGTCTTCAAATTTGTAAATATGAGGTACTGTAGAGCACCGGAAGGGTATTCTTTATGTCCTAGCAGAGGAAGGGAGTGCACTTCATGCTTATTGCGAAAGGGTGGCTGGAAGCTCGTTTTACCATCAGAAGTGTCCACTTAAGGTTCATTGAGGCTGAAAGAAAGACTAAGCGGAAGTAAGAAGAGAGACACTTTTTCTTAGGCAAGGAAAGGGATGCCTAATATAGCCAGAGAGAACATATCTTCCACAAGTCATTTAAAAGTAAATAGCATTTGGATTTCAGTTCAATTCCAGAATTGGCTTGAGAGGGATTACCTGGGGCAACTGGAATTGAGGTGATGTTAGATTTGCCTATCTCCATCCTGAACAAACCTTCCCTGCTCTCATCCCTGAGGTTTATCCTATAATGAACGAAGCTTGAAAAAGAAGGTATGACTGTCAAAGTGGACAGAAGATCAATCAGTGTTTTTCTGCATGGGAATAAAACTCTTTCAAATTAGATAAATGTGACCATCTTAGCGAAATCCTGCAAAAGCAAGAAGAGAAGACATGTCAAGAGGACATGAAATGATATCCTGAAAGCTCAAACAAGTAGCTGCCGCAGAGACCGAGAAGAAGGGAACACAACTCTCTCTCTGTTCAAATGTTAATGACAATCACCATGGTGGCACGGGAGTCTGAGAATACAACTAAGTGTTCATGGCTGACTCTGTGAGATGGCGCTACAAAGGGTCCCTCATCTGCTCTGCCCGATAGGCAAACAAATTAATAAAACACACCTTACATTTTGCAAAGAAGTGCCTCCATTTCTAAATATATTTTAAAAACACTTCTAATGGGTGATAAAAGACCAAATAGGAACAAAAACATACATGACATACTTTAAGGCTTTCAGCTTGACTATAGGTAAGCAGGTGTGATGGAACCCCTTTGCTAAAACTCTCACACAAGAGAACTCTGAAGTTGAGAACTGTTAAGTAGACTTCACATCTCCCACATCAAAGGCTGGGTAAAGACCAAAATAGGGTGGTATTATTCTAGTGACAAATACATAAGTTTGCATTTCAGGAAAGAATTCAGGCTGACGTAACTCAAATATTTGCAACCCCTCTTAAAAAATTACATGAGGTTAGACCACATACGTACCGACAACTAAGTTCCAAGAAAATTTACCAATAACGGTTTTACGCAAATAGCTGGATCATTCAATGCTGGAGAAGTGAAAATTGAATCATGTCTAACAACCTTAGAACATTACATTTCTCCTATTATAAAGCAGCTGGAGACCAAAATGTGTAGATGCAGATTTTGATTCCTGTAGAACTGGAAGCTTTGGAAGTGTCTACTAAAATTTTAAGAGCTTCAGAATCTAACTGCTCACTTGTACCAACATGTTTGCTTTAAAAAAGATAATGTGGAGGATTAAGGCCCAACAAGGTCTATACACTTTCTGAGCAGCACAGCAAAACCTATGATTCTTTTAGCTTACAGTCAGGCAGAATAAGGCTTTGTGGTCCAGATCTTATGTTCAAATCGCAATTGGTTCCAAGCATTAGGAATTTGGTAGAAATGTTAGAGCAACCTGGATGACAGCATACTTTCACCTGCCTGGCCACAAATGTCATGCAACAAAACAATAGGTTTCACCCACAGACATGTTGGAGCCTGTAGGTGCTTGACCTGATAATTAGTACATCGGGGGCAGGAGCTTTGAGCATGATACACAGTGGTGAGTGTAGCACCAACAGTGAGAGTCTCCAGGATGGATGGGTGGTAGGCCAGGTATGCCGATGAGTGGTAAAAGTCTCCACCTCATCTCTCTGTATACATCTTATTTTTCTACTTAAACAACTCTTTCACTTTTTCTATATCTCTATATCAATCTCATCTCTTTCTCTACTGTACTTCTATCTCTCTTCTTCATTTCTTTTCTCTATACCTCCTCCTATTTCTCTTTAAAAAAAATCTCTTTCACTCTTCCTTGATTCTCTCTTCACTTGACCCAGCTTGCTATAACTTGTGTCCTTTTGGCCCTATTCACATCTCACTGTGCTCTTTGCATGTCCCATTATCTAAATGTAATTTTCCCTGTCTCTAGCCCTTTTTATCTCCTTTTAAAATCCAACCTATATTCACCTCTTTTGCTCTTCCTACCTTTCATTTTTCCCTTTGCTATTATACCATTCTCATGTCATCTTCGTCCCTCTCCTATCTCCCACCCATTTCTATTTCTCTTAATAGATTTGCAGGCCTCTCTCTAGCTAAATAAGAAAGAGGATAGGGAGGACAAAGTAAGAAAAGATAATTAAGGAAACAATGGACTATTTTTATCGAATGAAATGGTGAGAATCCTCTGAGCAGTGCTTTGATTATCACTGGGCATTGCGAATGCCTATCGAGAAGGTGCATTGATTTATGTAAGAAATGGGGTTATTAGTTTAGAGGGGGGGGAAGCCCCACTTAAATAATAAACACAATCCTAGTCAAGGTAAACCACAAACATCAATCAATAACCATCCCAGTAAAAGACCTGTGCTAGAATCACCGACGCACCTTAGCGCTATAGCACTAAGGTGTGTGTGTGTGGCGCTCTACAGCTGAAATGAATGCTGACACTAGGGAAAGGGGAGGAGAGAGCCATCTCTCTGTAGATATGGGGCTATCCTGCTCCCTCCATGTCACACAATGCAGCCTCTTTGGGGTCTGCACTGCGTTGTTTAACTTTTTTGATAATCTGCCCCTTTGAGGTGGCTCAGTTCACAGTATGCGCTGCGCTATAAAAGGTTCATATTTTGCATTGAAAATCCTTATGGAAATACAACATGTGTAAATACAACATGTGTTAAAAGTAAATGCTCATAGGGAATGCAATCTAAAGAAATGCATTTGAAATATAAACAGGGACTGTATCGCATTATTTGATGACTTTAACAGGGTTACTGAGTGCACAGATCTTGGGCGGCGTCTATAGTACTGGGAACAGACACAACTCAAATAGCACCTGTGCAGTTAGAATGTTGTGCAGGTGTGAACCAGTCAGAGCAGATAGCAGTGTGAGTGACAAACGCTTTCGCCCTGCCTTAGCATAGCTGGTCCTCTCTCTGTTTGAATTTTGTTAGAAAAATGGAAACAATGAAAAGAACATTAAAAACACATGCAAACTATCACAGGGCTCGAAATCTATTGATTCAAAGTGGAATAGCTGTATATCAATATCAATATCAATAATCTCTATTATTGCCCAAAACAGCCATAGCAATCATCAGAAAGGGCAGAGGCAGGAGGTGAACAACGCTTCACTTAACTTCCTAGGAAAGGAAATCACAATTTCATGCCCAGACGTTTGGTAGTCAATCACTTTTTGAAAATCTAATTCATTTCTAGGACACAGTAACAACCATAAAAACAATAATGGCGAATTTTATGCCATAATAAATTTTGGGATTAGGGACGGGAAAGGAGGAAATCAGGGGAGTGGCAGTGCCGAATGCATGAACAATCACAAACATAAGAATATTCACAAACTTTTTTAATGACCATTAGGAATACCACCTCACTCCAGGTTATTACTGGCACTGTATGCAGTCCAGAACTTTTCACCTACAAATCTTTGTTATCGGGATTAGTTAGCCTAATTAGTTCAAATGAACCAAAACAAGACTATTACCTCTGCAATCCATCAGGCTACTACAGAAAAGTCCAAGATCAACAACAGTCTAAAATCACCTAAAGAGAGGTGGTCACTCCAACGATGAAAACACATTGTTCCTGTCAGCACTTTGCACCAATAAAATCGAAGGGCCAATGTGCAGGATAAGTGCTGTGTGAGTTCCAAAGGACAGAGGCCCTAGAGCAAATAAAGAAAAGCTATGCAGGACAATATTCAAAGTCAAAACCATAAAGGTTCATTCAGAATTAGGAACCATTACAGAACACAAAACATAGTTACATTCAAATGAGCATCAGTAATCCACAAACACAAAGCCAACTGTGAGAGATCGTAACATAAGGAAAATAGCCATAATCAAAATACAGTTCAGTAATTAACTAGCATGAATCTACTCAGTTCATATGTCAAAAGAAATAAATAAATCAACAATCTATTGTGGAAACTGTCAGTTCAATTTAAAAGTGTAATTATAAAGTTAGATAATAGTACAACTTGGGAACTGCTCAGTATCAAAGCAAAGAAAAAGTCAGGAACACATCCCAGGAAAGGTATATTTTATAGTTTCAAATGAGTAGAAAACAACACTCTCGACATTGAAAGAAGTGGTACTAGCAAAATACATGACATAAATCAATTAACATTGTGTAAAAACGTACATAAAGAAGGCTTCTTTAGGGACTGCCTAAATTACTTAAACATAATGCACCCTTTACGCTACAAACAAGGGAAATGACATGACATTGAACTATTGAAGAAAACTAAATAATAAACCATTTAAAATATATGGGAATACAATTGCTGTAGAAACAGCCTTGCAACATAGGAGAACATCTCACATAGTTTCCGCTTAAGGCCCACTGATTGATCTGGTATAAGAAAACAACACCATGAAATGAATACAATTTCAACTATTTTATGAAAAGGAAAAACATAGAAGAGGAAAAAAACATGGCGGTAGTAGGCGTGCAATCTTAAAAACCACATTGTTTTCAGTTATCAGGGCAAACAGACATTGGCCCAGTAATGTAACGCTGCGACCCACTTACCCTAACTTAAACACATGTAAATAAACATTATTTTCTAATTAATAAAACCTACTGTTATTCTCAAAGAAAAAAAGATTGGTTTAGCTAAATGTCTACTGTGAGGAAGTGGTGGAACACAATACATTTCATGGGCTGGTTAGCAACAGGAAAATATAGTAAAATTGCGAAGACAATAAAACAAGCGTTGAAAATGCAATAGGTCTCGCCTTTTATTAAGTTAATGCCATTTGCTTTGCTAATGGTATTGTATAGCGAAGCAAATGGCTTTAACTTAATAAAAGGCGAGACCTATTGCATTTTCAATGCTTGTTTCTTATGTTAGCCTGGGGGAGGGGAGGGGGGGGGGGAGTGGACAGGCAGCAAATTGCTTCCGGCCCTTCCGCTGTATACATAAAAGCGCTTTTGCGCTACTTCGTTTTCCCTTAAAACATCCCTCACCGTCAGCAAGCTTTCCACATACACCACACACACCCTAATTACCAATTCATAACAACCCTCAGACCCAGATTTTCACCGCACTGTCATTTGTAAACACCAAATGCTCTGTCTATACAGATGCGAGACTTGCTGCATTGCAAATGCTTGTTAGATTATAAGATTTTGTCGAGTTGACCACATCATAGGATTATTCATAAAATAACACCATGTATTTTGCTTTTTTTTGCAGATTTATATAGCGCGAACTCGACCCGAAGGGATTGAAGCGCTTTACACGAGCACCGTATTTACATTAAACTGATTTACTTAAACTGCCGATTTTGGTTCAGGAAACCAGGGTTCGAGCCTCGAGGTCGCGCCCACATCCTGTGATTTTCGGCAAATCACTTAATCTTCCCGTGCCTGAATGTGTAATGTAAATATGGTGCTCATGTAAAGCGCTCCAATATCTTCTGGTCGAGTTTGCGCTATATAAATATGCAAAACAACATTACACATTCAGGCACGGGGAGATTAAGTGATTTGCCCAGAATCACAGGATGTGGACGCGACCCCGAGGCTCGATCCCTGGTTTCCAGCACCAAAGTCGGCAGTCTAGCCGACGGACCATATCCCCTCCCCAATTGAAATTGCTTTAAGTACGTTTGTCTTGGTGTGAAAAACGTAAACAACTACGATGCATTTAAAACAATAAGATGAATGGAAATGGGACATTTGGAATTTCTGGTTACCGGTAAAAGGGGCTGTTCGCCCCAGTCAAATTACTCCCACATTCTTACTGGACCATGAGACCCTAGTAATAACAACTTTCTTACCACATGTTCGGCCTCGAGCTCTCGCTGCAGTTTTTCTCTCAAGTTATCTGCGCTAAGGCACCCGGTAACCGCCATCTTTCTGCGGCAAAACCAAATGACTTTACTCACAGTCCGAACACTGTGTTAGCGCATGTGAGTCAAGCCTCGACCTCACATATGGGATGTACTTCCGTTACGCCTGGTTCGCACAAGCAAAGTAATAGTGGGGGACATTATACATTGGGAGGATTCAACAATTTAAAGGCCGAGACCATGGGCTCTCGCTAGGGAGAAGTTATTTACCCCTATAGAGTAGAGAAGAGATGGGCGGGGTATTCCGGTAATTTTAGAATGGGATGTTCACATAATTTCGCTGAATTGAAACATCCGTATCAATAATCGTTTAAGAAAATTTGTAGGATAAAAGTCAGTACCTCTTTTAAAAGTCCCGTACTTGCAAGCGGCGGCCATTTATTTACAGTTTCATTTGTGGTTTTACTTTTACGAAGAGCAACAAGGGCGGCCATCGTAGAGCGTGAGCATGGTTACATTTGTTATGGTACTCGCTGATTCTTACAAGTGATACGAAAGGGAGCTTAACTGATCATGTCACTTCATAACCGTACATTCTACCATGTTCGATTTAGACTGGAGACTATATTTTTAAAGCGAGATATGTCTTTATTGTAACTGTCTCCTGCCTAATAGTGCCCTTATTCCAATGTTAGGTAATGGGTAAAGAAAATACATACCCCCCGATTATTTTTTCCCCATTACCTCCTTTTTTGCGAACTCGACCCGGACCAGACAGTTACATTACACAAAAGGGGAGGGACAGAAGATGTGCACGCGGCGGCAAAAAAAACCAGGCCTCGCCTGCTAAAAGGTTTCTTATCTTTATGGGGCCATGTGTTTGGCGAACAAAGCAAAACCAGAGGAAATGATGGACGGAGTGTTGAACATTGCAAGCACTCACCCCCAGTCAACTGATCTGGGTTTAATCCACCACCGTTCTTTAGCCCACTCTGCCACCCCAGTTCAGACATGGCCATATGCAAATCAGTCTGACCCTGTGCCTCATGGGAACAGACCAGCCAGAACTGCCAAGCCATGTCTTCCCTGGACCGGAAACAAGCTTCCTAGGACCGGTTTCTGGCATTTCAGCCGTCTTCAGCCAGGCTTGCTTGAATCCAGTGGCAAAGTGAGCAAGGGACTCACGTCTGAGCATACCCTGCCAACTTATGGCGAACAAAGGAAATGATGGACGGAGTGTTGAACATTGCAAGCACTCACCCCCAGTCAACTGATCTGGGTTTAATCCACCACCGTTCTTTAGCCCACTCTGCCACCCCAGTTCAGACATGGCCATATGCAAATCAGTCTGACCCTGTGCCTCATGGGAACAGTCCAGCCCGAACTGCCAAGCCATGTCTTCCCTGGACCGGAAACAAGCTTCCTAGGACCGGTTTCTGGCATTTCAGCCGTCTTCAGCCAGGCTTGCTAGAATCCAGTGGCAAAGTGAGCAAGGGACTCACGTCTGAGCATACCCTGCCAACTTATGGCGAACAAAGCAAAACCAAAGAAAATGATGGACGGAGTGTTGAACATTGCAATCACTCACCCCCAGGCAACTGATCTGGGTTTAATCCACCACCGTTCTTTAGCCCACTCTGCCACCCCAGTTCAGACATGGCCATATGCAAATCAGTCTGACCCTGTGCCTCATGCCAGAAACCGGTCCTAGGAAGCTTGTTTCCGGTCCAGGGAAGACATGGCTTGGCAGTTCGGGCTGGACTGTTCCCATGAGGCACAGGGTCAGACTGATTTGCATATGGCCATGTCTGAACTGGGGTGGCAGAGTGGGCTAAAGAACGGTGATGGATTAAACCCAGATCAGTTGACTGGGGGTCAGTGCTTGCAATGTTCAACACTCCGTCGATCATTTCCTTTGGTTTTTGCTTTGTTCGCCATAAGTTGGCAGGGTATGCTCAGACATGAGTCCCTTGCTCACTTTGCCACTGGATTCAAGCAAGCCTGGCTGAAGACGGCTGAAATGCCAGAAACCGGTCCTAGGAAGCTTGTTTCCGTGGTCCGGGGGGCTCCGGGGGGCTCCCGCAGCACAGTACCCTGGGCTAAGAGCTCCCGAATAATAATAATAATCCACATTTGTAAAGCGCGAACAATCACCCGTAAGGGTCTCTAGGCGCTGGGGGCCGTTGGGAAGATTAAGCAAGCTATTGCCCAGAGTCACATGGTGCTGGGCTAATCTTTTGCCAGCGCCGGGGATCGAACCGTGATCCCCAGATTCCGGAGGCAGTCGCCCTGAATGAGTCCGGAGGGGGGCCCCCTCCATGTACTTTGCAGGGGGGTACCTCAAGTTTCGTTATGACACAAACGATGATCAGTTTACTTCTACTGCCGCAGGAAAACGTTGCAATGTTCAGTAACATTTGATGTGTTTGAGCTAGAAACTATTTTTAGTTAAAATTTCAGCAGATGATTTAATGTGTGGCAAATCCATAATTATGCGGAAAACGCCATAGCATCACATAATTCCAATAGCCATGACTATGCTCAAAGGGAGCTGAAGAAAGGAGTGAGCAAGGGAAACTCATAAAATGTCATTTGGCTTACTTTCTGAAAATGTTCAAAATATAAACACTGCACTCAGTTTGATGTACTCTAGTTAGGGAATGTTGGCTTCGAATTAAAAGAAACATTTAACCCATTTTACAGTAAATTGCCTGAGTTTTCTTCATACATTTTCACCTTAGAGTCATCTTAGAAGATTTTCACCCATTTTGTCGACGCTTTGAACTGCCTCTAACTGCCACTAAATTGTGCGAAAATATGTAGCACATTTATTTACCCGAATGCAATCTTTGGCAATCAGTCCGACTGAAATGAGTACTTTTCACTCGTTTGTTTGTGATCAAAGACTTGCGAGACCGAAATAAAATGTTTATAAATGATGGAAATGGAAGAAAGGAGTCGGGGGATGGGCGGGGGATACGAAGCAAGCAAAAAGCCAATTACACAAGCACTCGACTGCTGACATTTAAAACGAGGCTCTGATGAGCAAAGGGATAGAAAAACTGCTTGGCCAGCAACCGAAAACAGGCGAGACAAATCACGAAGTGGGGGGCTACTAATTAGGCGGAAATGTCAACATTGTTCCTATGCCGTTCAAAGCATGCTCGTGCCATGATGATGTCACGGCCCCGCTGAAATGCCAGGAGGGGGCAAAAGATCACGGGCTCGCCGGATGCATGCCGGATGCATGTACGCTCTATGGCGCACTGAATTCAAGTAGCTTAAATGACATTTCACTCCGAGTGGTACTTTTAACATTTGTGTAGCTTTTAATAAAGAAGTATTTACTAGGGTGGTTCAAATATTGGGCAACATTGTGTACTGTTCTGCTAGTTTTATGATATGCACTGTCTTCTTGCAAGGGCTGTTGGCTGTAATGCAAGCAAGAATATTTTATCTGTCATCCCCCAACCAAGTTTGGATAGCAAAGGCCATTGGTAAGTGTGGTATGGTGGGTCCCTCACACCCCTGCGCCTTAATGCACTAATGATATCTGTGACCGCCACTGGACATACAGACCGGTATAGCGGGCTTGCAGCCACATTCGGCCTTTGCTAAGATAGCGCCCTGGGTGCAGTGAACTTTGGCGCCCTTGCTGTTAGTGAATAAAACAAGCACTAGTAAATGCATTAGGTTTCGCCTATGTCATTAATAATAAGCTTTTGGTTGTTGTAAGTTGTAGCTTGCCGAGTAGTTGTACAATATAAGTTACAGAAAATCTTTTAAAGTGTTATGACTTGTTTATGAACAAAAAGGCAATATATTGTGCGCTTACTAAGGTTTTTATAAAGTGAGGCGATTAGGTAAATCGGGGAGGACAATGATAAAAAAACACTTACCTGATAAGTAGGCTTGAAAGTGGTGCAGCTATGGGGAGCATGGGTAAAGGGTGGATGAAAAACCAAACAAGTACACCGTAAGTGCTGTTTTTGCAAATCCAAAAAAACAAAATTATGAAAAATAGATGAAAAGGTGTTGTTTGGTTATGGTCCATTGTTAAGATCAATGAAAATCAACTTTACATTTTTCAAAGCAGCATTTGTGCAATATAAGTGAAAGAAACGCACTGAAAGTGAGATTATTGTTTTATTGAGATGGGTACGTTTTTTTTGTTGCTGATTGCTCTTACAAAGTTTTATTTTTATTTTGCACTGCACATTTTTTCATTATTGCAAAAATACTTTAACATGAATATAGGCTCTGAAACAATAAGGAGTATATACTAAATATTTGCACTTCCATTGCCATTGGCATGGTGTTACTTGTGGTTTATAATTTGTCTTCATTTACACAGTACACTGTGACATTTTCAATTATTGTGCTACATACTTTGAAGTTTGTATGTTGTAACAAATACTGTATTTTTTTCAAGGCATTTGTTATAATAAGTCCCGGTGCCACTGCACCATTTAAATCAAGCCCATTTTAACTGAAATCATGACCCTAGGGCCTGCTAGATAACTGGAGTTTGCCTGTTTTAAGAACGTGCAGTTGGTGTTCTTTATATTATATACAACGAAAATACAGGAGGCTGTTTGAATTACTTGGGACATCTCAAACCCTTTTTTAGCAATTATTAAGTTAAAATACCAGGCATAAATTAGACAAAGCCTTCGCCTGTTTTAAGATTGTGCAGTTTATGTTCTTTACATAACAACGAAAATTCAGGAGGCTGTTTAAATTACTTTGGAGGACTCAACCTATTTTTAGCAATTATTAAGCTAAAATATCACACGTCAAAAGTATGCAAATAAATATGAATACATTTTACATCAACGGAAAGATGAACATCAAAATTCATATTATTAGGAAATAACTCCTGCTTCAGTTTACATAGTATCACTCAGATCAAAGAAGAAAAAAACAGGCTTTTTTATTAAAAAGTATTCCAACATAATAGATACCTTCCAAAAAATAGAACTGCAGAACAAATCCCATACAGTCACCAAACACACATGCTCACAAAGATAAGCTTTGATGCACTGCGAGAACAATGCACAGCAGATGGAACTTTTGAATTCACTGCTCTTGAAGGTGTACAGCCGCCCTTCACAGCCAGTAGAAGTAACAGGCTGCAATCACAAAACTCGAGGAATACTTTTAGAACAGGCACATGACCATGTTTACAATCCAAGACTCTGCTGCAGTTGTCTGGCGCTGTAATGTTATAAAGCAACTGTCCCAACAGATAAAGGAGGTTAAAACATCCCTTCAGAGCACCCCGGACCGTGCTCCTGTCAAGCAATACAATCGCTTTGTTCAGGTTTCTGCTACATAATGCGCCAACAACAAAGACATGAAACAGAAAAAAAACTATTTTACTAGAAAAAAACATGACAGAAAAAAATGCAATTTTATTTGCGGGAACAATATCATAAAGAATGTGAAAAGTGGTTAAACGTTTTAGTTGTGTGCAGCCAGGGAAAGATAAGTATCGGTAAACAGTAAATACTGTGCATCCTTAATGTAAGAAAAAAGTTCCACAACTTTTGGGCCCAGTGCCCCTTCACCCGCTGCACCATTCAAAGCATGACCCTAGTGCCAGCACGATAACTGCACTTGTGACTGCTTGTTTAGTTGTAAAATATAGTACTAATCGGTGTTTATTGGGGTGCCTAGAACCTATAGTCCCAGTGTCACCGCACCTGATGCACATTATAATCATGACCCCAGTGCCTGCTAGATAACTGCATTTGTGACTGCCTATTTAGTAGTAAAGTATAAAAATGCTGTATCAGAACCAATCTTGTCCCCTAATCATCCTGGACCTATCATCGGCATCTGACGCATTCAAGCATGACAACTTACGAGACCACTTGGAACGCTGCCTGGGGCCATCAGGAACAGTCCTTAACTGGCTCAGCTCCTTCCTCCATAACAGGACTCAAAGAGTTAAGGTTAATCACTCACTATTGCAGACCACTCCGGTCACATTAGGCATTCCTCAACACAATTCTACAGATAATTCAGATTTGGCTTGCAGTCAATCACCTCATACTAAACACTCGAAAAACCAAATTCCTCCTAATCACCCCACCCAACCAGTCACCTGTCATTGAAGACTGGTTTAAAAACCTTACAGCCCTCAACTGCATTCCTCAGGTCATTGACTAAGCGAGATTATTCGGAATAATTCTCAACAACAATCTCAACATGCAGGAGCACATCAGTGCCGTCACCAAAGGAGCGAATCTCAAAATAAACACTCTATGAAAACTCAAATTCTTCCTCTTCTCCAATGATTTCAAGCAGGCAGTGCAAGCCATAGTGATTCCAAAGCTGGACTATGGAAGTGCTACCCCTTTCTGGTTTGCCCAGATCCATAATGGCACCACTAAGGGCCTTGCTCAATGATGCTGCGAGACTCATCACCGGCTCAGAAAGAAACAACCACATCACCCCTGATCTGAAATCCCTCAACTGGCTCCCATACAAATCAAGTATTCAGTAATACATTGTCTGCACAACACATAAAGCCCTTCACTTCAATACACACAGGTATCTTGCTCAAAAGCTCCTACTTTCTGGCAGCACCAGATCCTCCAAAAGCTCCAACACCCTTCTTTTGAAACCACAGAGATTCCGCAAGAAGAAAACTTAAACCAATCCTTCTCTGGGATGGCCCCAAGAATTTAAAACACCTTGACTGAAGTCAAAGCACTCCTTATGAACAAATTCCTCTCTAGATACCAGGATACCCTTCTTCCCTCAACCACACTCTAGACTACTGGCACCGACGACCTCCTGGTTCTCATCTTCCTCAGCCCGGATGCTACCATCGCGTTTATTGACATTGCCTATTCTTATAGTTTTTACTTAATGTTATTTTTGGCTTTTATTGATGTTTCCCCTCTACTTCATGAACCTTGTATGGCATTCTCTCCCTTGCCTGGTTGACATCTATACATTGATACTGATTTTATCGCTATCACTGTGTTACTCACTGTAAATCTGTAAAGCGCTTTGATACCCGCGAGGATCAGGTTCGCGCTATAAAAAACTATGTAATTAAAACTGTAAAAAAATAGGAATATTTGGTGTTTAGAGGAGGTATGACACCTTTTGCCCCGTGCCACTGCACCTACTGCACCATTGTAATCATGACCCTAATACCTGCTAGATAACTGCACTTGTAACTGTCTGTCTAGTAGTAAAATTTAGCAATACTCTGTGTTTAGTGGGGTGCCTAGAAACTTTAGTCCCGGTGTCACTGCGCCTGCTGCACATTATAATCATGACCCTAGTGCCTGCTAGATAACTGCATTTGTGACTGCCTATTTAGTAGTAAAATATTAAAATGCTGTATCAGAACCAATCTTGTCCCCTAATCCTCCTGGACCTATCATCGGCATCTGACCCAGTCAAGCATGACAACCTACGAGACCACTTGGAACACATCATGGGGCCATCAGGAACAGTCCTTAATTGGCTCAGCTCATCTGTGTTTAGTGGGGTCCCTAGAGCTCTTGGACCTTGTGCTACTGCACCTGCTGCACCATTTAAATCAAGCCCCTTTTAACAGCAAGGAAACTGCAATCGTGACAGGCTGTTCAGTTGTAAAATATAGCAATATTTGGTGTTTAGAGAAGTTCTGACAACTTATGGGCCTGGTCTAGTGGTAACATTTAGCAATTATCTGTGCTTAGTGGGGTCCCTGGAGCTTCTGACCATGGCGCCACTGCACCTGCTGCACCATTCAAATCATGCTCCTTTTAACTGCAAGGTAACTGCAGTTGTGACTGCCTGTTTAATAGTAAAATATTGCAATATTAGGTGTTTAGTAGTGTGCCTAGAGCTTTTGGTCCAGGTGTCGCTGCACCTGCTGCACCATTGTAATCATGACCCCAATGCCTGCTAGATAACTGCACTTGTGACTGTCTGCTTAGTAGTTACATTTAGCAACACTCTGTGTTTAGTGGGGTCCCTAGAGCTCTTGCACCTGCCCATTTTAACTGCAAGGTAACTGCAATTGTGACAGCCTGTTTAGTTGTAAAATATAGCAATATTTGGAGTCTAGAGGAGTTCTGACAACTTATGGGCCTGGTGCCACTGCACTTGCTGCACCATTCAAAATATGACCCTATTGCCTGCAAGATAACTGCACTTGTGACTGCCTGCTTAGTATTAAAATATAGCAATATTTGGTGTTTGGAGGGGTTCCTAGAGCTTTGGTCCCTGGTGTAACTGCACCTGCTGCACCATTGAAATCATGACCCTAGTGCTTGCAAGGTAACTGAGCTTGTGACTGCCTGTTTAGTAGTTAAATACAGCAATATTTGGCATTTAGAGGAGTTCTGACAACTTTTGGGGCCAGTGCCACTGCACCTTTCAAATCATGACCCCAGTGCCTGCAAGGTAACAGCAAATGTGACTGCCTGTAGTAAAATATAGCAATATAGAGCTTTGGGCCCCGGTGTAACTACACCTGCTGCACCATTGAAATCATGACCCTAGTGCTTGAAAGGTAATTGAACTTGTGACTGCCTGTTTAGTAGTTAAATACAGCAATATTTGGTGTTTAGAGGAGTTCTGACAACTTTTGGGTCCGGTGCCACTGCACCTGCTGCACCACTTCAACCATGACCCTATTGCCTGTAAGGTAACTGCACTAGTGGCTGCCTGTTTAGTAGTAACATTTAGCAATAGTAGGAGTTTAGTGGTGTGCCTAGCGCTTTTGCACCTGCTGCACCATTGTACTCATGACCCTAGTTCCTGCTAGATAACTGCCCTTGTGACTGTCTGCTAAGAATTAACATTTAGCAATAATCTGTGATAAGTGGGGCCCCTAGAACGTTTAGGCCCCGTTGCCAATGCACCCACTGCACCATTTAAATCAAGGCCCTTTTAATTGCAAGGTAACTACAATTGTGACTGCCTGTGGATGGAAATGAGTAGTTAGGCCACAGGAAACTGATAAGAGAGACACAAGGGAGAACAGGCTACCATCAATAGAATCGGAGGAAAGTGAACTGGCAAGCATATGGACCAATAAAAAGTAAAGGCGGGATGTAAGTCCCTGTTAAGATATATTAAAACCAATAGATTTCACAAGCACAGCGCAAGTGCTGTGCAGGCGAAATCTAAAAGTGAGGCAGCAGGGGTGCCCTTTTGTGTTCACTGGTCAGTCCCCAGTTGAGCAGTGACTGACCTTTGAACACAAATATCTCTCTGTCTCCCCCAGCTCACTTAAATTACCCATAGTTTAGCTGCCTCATGCTGATGAAGGTTTTTGGTGTGTGTCAACAGAGGATGAAGGGATCACAAGGAAGGCAGCTAATAGGCCGGTAAAAACATTGACCAATGTATGACAATTGAAGGATTAAAACTACTTTAAACTGCCAAATCTGACATAAATGAACATGTAGAGACACAGGCAAGACTGGAGCAAGAAGAGAGGGGTGCAGCTGTTGGCATAACACAGCTCCATGCACCTCGGAATATTGGTGCCCTGGGCCTAGGCCCAGCTATCCCATGCTAAAAGCCAGCTCTACTTACAGGGAGATGGGAATTCTCACAACTGGCAAAATAAGCTACACTTGAATTTCCTAATGCCAGCCACTCAGCAAAGACAGACACTGTATGGATACATGTGGCTAAACCGATGACAAAAATAACCAAGGCCTTTAGGTGCTTAAGGTCATACTACCTGCAGCCTTCATACTGTAGGGAAAACTTTACAGATAGCCCATCTTCTAAAGCAAAAAAAGCCCATGTACATAGGTTAATACCTGGTGCATGCAGTAATCTATGTCAAGAAGAAATGCTCATGGTGAGACGATTCTATCTATTTAACTCAAAGCTGTTTACAATACTCAGTTTGGAGTATATAGAATCGTTGCCCCGCAGGAACGTTTGTCTGCAGTACCAAAAAACTTGTATTAAACATAATGAACTCAAATCTTCAACTGTCAACTGCACACAGGGATATTCTTCAATGCAAAGATGTATAATGTGTTCAATACCTCTACACAGCTATTCTGTATTTGGAGCACATACGTTTTGTAAACATTTAAACCCATTAGTTAGACGCAGGTTGTAAACAAATTAGGGACAGCAGTACTATAGAATTATCAACTATTATGCAAACTATAAAACAAACTAACACACTCATTAGATGATATCATCAGTGATGTCATTACTTATGTCATCAGTGATGTCATAAATGATGTCACAGATCATGTCAAGAGTGATGTAAAATGTGAGGTCATAAGCCGTGCATGGCGGGGAAGCCATGCACTGCTTATGCTGCTAACTATTACAGATGATTTTTTGTGTTTCTTTTAGCTCAAAACGTTAATGTTGTCACCGACATATTCACCTTATATATAACATTACTTTAACCTTTGTTTTTTCAGTGAATTTAAAAGGCTTTTTTTTATTTTTTTTTAAACAAAAACAGATCTTTTTTCAATCACACCTACCTATAACGAGTGGAAATTCTATTTGACTCTAGTCGGATCCGCATATTCTAAGAGTAGTGCCTAGACACCTTAGGGTATTTGTTGCCCTCTATAAATACTTCATCATCTTCATCATAATGTTACTTTAACCTTAGTTTTTTTCCGTAAACTTGTTTTTTTTAAACGTAACATAATATTTTATTACCATAAAGTTAACCCTACGCTTTCAGCCATGCACAGCAGTGGGTTGGCCACAGAACCTTATGCTTTTTTTGTAAAAAGGGAGGGATCTTTGTTCCACCTCCCCAAGCCTTATTAGACCATGGGTCCCCCTGGGTCGATTTTGTTTTTTTTTATTAAAGGGGTGGGGTGGGTGTGGCTCCTTTCCCAAGCATTATTGAGCCCTGGGGACCCCATCCCGCCAGGGCCATTTTGTTTTTTAATTAAAAGGGGAGGGGTGCTGAGTGGTGTCATGATCCTCATAGGCCCCAACATGTGTAGGCCCTCAGGTGATCAAAGAGGCTATTGCATCATGAAAACCCACCCACTCACCCATGCAGCCAGCATAGCCATATTGATGTATTTTGTATCACATTGTTCAGAACAGAGTGCTTAGTTTGACAGTATTCTGTGAGTGTGTTATGAATGTATTATGTTATTTTCTTGTGTTGCTCCAATCTGTGAAGCCATTCTTTTGACAACTCATGAAGAAACCTGTTGTCTTAGCCTCCCCGGCACAAGTGATGAGGCCCCGCTCATAGCGGACTCTACAAGGATCCCACATGATCTTGACAGACTCCAACAGCAGTGATGGGTGCGGTCTCTGCGTCTACCTTCTGGAAGACACTTTGCCTTGTAATATGATGAAGGCAGCAGGTCATCCTCTGTTCACACCTCTTGCAGCGTCTTGTTCACTTTCCGGACCATACCGCCAGACTCCCCTGCAAGGGCCAAAGGACGCATGGCAACGATCATCTCAGTTTAGCACTCGAAGACTGCCTGCAAAATAAAAAGACATAAAACCGTGAGAAGAAACCAGACTCCTTTCTCAGCGATTGGTGACTTGCAGAAAAAGACACACAATTGAGGGCCCTATGTGCGCCAGATATGCCCAGATGTGGGTCCTGGGCTCACTGTGCCACTGGAATCAAGCTATCCTGGCTGAAGAGGGGTGAAACCCTGAAACCGGTTCTAGGATGCTTGTTTCTGGACCAGGAAGGACCTGGCTTGGCAGTTCGGGCTGGACTGTTCCCATGAGGCACAGGGTCAAGTCTGATTTGCATATGGCCAGGTCTAAACTGGGGTGGCATGGTGAGCAAAAGAATGATGGATTTAACCCAGATCTCTTGACTGGGGTGAATGTTTTGATTTTTTTCTGCATTCCGTCCTTCAATTGTGTGTCTTTTGCTTGCAACATCAGCGGCATTCAGCAATGTACCCTATGCAAGTAAGCGCTACCATGCCTATTGAATAGTGGCAGGGACTACTTTACTAATCCCTATAACCTATGAAAATACTGGCTACTTGGCACTAGTTTTGGCACTACATTTGGCACTAACTTTTGACACTAACATTTCGTGTAGCTTTTGGCGCTAACCTTGGGAGTTACTTTGCTCAATAACATTTCACACTAACTTGGGGCTTTACCGTTGGCACTAACTGGTGCAACTTGGGATCTCTACCACTGTGTGCCTGTATGGATGAACAGGTAGCCAGCGCAGTACTCTACAATTTCCTGTATTTCCTACAAAGGTTAGCGGTCACTGCACTCCACGTGATTCACGTTCTACGCTTACCAGAACTTGGTGGAAACACGTGTGGATGGTGGAAAGAGGACATGTTTTAAGATTCAAGCGGTTGAAATGATTTGTGTTTGTTGTTCTTATTAGGTCCCTAACACAACCAGTGTAATTCCCTCCCAAGGAACATTCAGATCCATATCTGGACATATGGACTATACCCACACAAGTATTTCCAACATCATCAGGACATCCAGAATCCAGTAATTGCTTCACAGGTAGGAGGGGTTGGGAGTAGACATTGGGTATTTTGGGGGTTTGGGGTGGGCAGGTGCATAGGGTGGTAAGGGTAAGTAATGAAGGGGGGTTTTGGTTTCTTCCCCCTAATAAAAATAAAATTAATTTATTGGGGAAAAATGGGGGGTTTGTGGGAGTCTCCCACCCAAAAAATACAATATACATATAGCTATATCTATCTATCTATCGATCGATCGATCGATATAAATAAATAAAAATAAATATAATGTATTTACCGTATTTATTCTTTCTTGCATGGGAAAGGCAGATGCGTGGTTAATGCACGAGTTGTAAAACAAAATGCATAGTAAAGGCATGTGTGGTAAAACCATGCGTTATAATGCTGTACAACCGTGCTTTACATGGGAACCATGTTGAGGTGAGGTCAGGTTCCCCATGTTCCAAAGAGGGGAGTTCTATCAAAAAAGCCATTACCTCATCGTGACTTCTCTCGCTTCCCTTCATTATGACATTATGGCAATCCTGCCTCACTAGACACCCATACCACGTGATTTTTCCTTGAAATAAAAAGACCCTTCCCCTCCAACACACCTGTTTAATTTTGTCTTACCTGACTGCGTGATACTGCACTAGCTGTTTGCGGCGCTGAGACTGTTAGTTGTTCATGGAAGTTAAGAGTTTGCAAATGTGCTGGTCCGGCACTGCGGTGCTGGCCCGATCAGCTTGTCAGCCAAGATGCCCTGCTTCAGGGGATGCCAAAGTGCGATCCTCACGGCGCGCTGGGCGCATGCTGGTTAGACGGTGCTTACCAGCTCGTGGTGGCCGGAGCTGTCCTTCCGGGTGCCGGCTTCTTTAGGCTTACTTGATCCTCGTGCCCTGCGGTGTGGCCGTAATAGGGAGTGCTGCTGTGTTGAGGAGTGCTGCCAGACTAAGGACAATTGCAGAAACCAGCAGAGTATATGGTGAGTACTTGGGGTAGGAGGTGTCCGCCAGCAGTATGGTGGCTTTTGTGCCTCCTCCCTTCGCCTTTCTTGTGCCTCTGGGCCAGATGGCCCCTCGGTGGCTGGTAGCAGGTTGTTCTGCTGTTTAGGAGTGGTGTCTCCAGTGCTCCCCTATTGAGTATTGCTGGGGTTCAGCTGCTGATTCTTCTTGCATGTTTCAGGGCATCTGTGTGCTGCGGACTGCTATGTCCCGGGGGCTCAGGTGGTGTCTGGTATCTGCTTGCATGTGCGGCAGACTCACCAAGGGCAGGGATTCAACCTATGCTGTCTGGCCGGAGGTCTGCGGTGCCTTCCTCCAGATGGGATGGGCATGTCTGGGTTTTTGGGGTTTAGGTGTCTCCTCGATGCCCAGCTGATTTGCCTGCAAGGTTCTCTGTGTCGGCCTGTGCGCTTGTCCTGCTTGAGGCAGATTGTCTAGGGGTAGCAGGAGTTTCTTGGTATCCACAGACTACCCAGTTGTTTTTACAAATGTTTGTTTTTTCTATTTTGGTGTGAAAAGGCACTCGGATGGCAGGCCAATAGTTATGGTCTCATTTTTCAGTGCCCGTGAGCGCAAGCTAGCTCCAATTTGCTGCATGACTTGCAGTTGCTGCTGTTTTTGGGGCATGTTTACTGCTGCATCAATGGCTTCCCAGCACTGGCGGGTCTTGGTGCTATATTTCAGTTTCTCAGTTGCATGAGCCTTTTTGGGCAGTCTACAGTGGTGTCTTACTATGTTTTCTGTGTCTACTTTTGGCGGACAGTGCCACTGGGACCCTGAAAGGCTCTGTATGTTGAGAACTAGTTGTTCGACGTACGGGACAACAGCCTATAAGTGAGCTGTGAGTTGTTCTTGGGATTTTATTTCTTCACTTCATTTCACCTAGGAGATTACAGTGGTCTATTTCCTTGTTGGTCTTTATCAGCATTTGGATTATAAATTGGACTTCTAGCAACTCCTTGCACCTATGATGGTATATCCCTGTCAGCCTTTGGTGCCTTGCTCCGACCTTTTGGGATGTGGGCTCCAGTGTCTAGCTGTGCTTTGCTGTCTGCCCTACTGGTCTCTAGGGCCTTTCTCCCAGGTATTCCTTGGTTTTGGCATGTCCTCTAAGGGCTTCTTTGGGACTGCATTATGGTTGGAACGGGCACAGTCTGCTTGTGTCACCAGGAGTCTTCATGGCTAAGATTGTTCTTCTAGTTCATGTTTTCATTGTAGCCCAGTTCTCGGCATTGTTGCAATTCCAGCCTTGAGGCTGTTTCAGTGTTGGTCGTATCTGTGGTCTGTTGTTTGCATCTGTTCAAGCTGTGTCTCTCTGGATGGCGGTGTAGGCATTCTGGCTGCCATGGTGTCCTGGGTGCCACGTGGTTTGGTGGCCCCTCGCTGTCCTCATTTGGGTCTTTTGACTTCCTGGGTTCCTTTGGCCCAGGATTGGTCCTGCCTTCTGCCTGTGGCAGATGGGATCCCGAGGGTCCTGGGCTCGTTGCTGCTGCCCTCCTACTCGCTGTGGGGGTGGTTCTTGTTCCCTCCGGTCCCGGTGTTGCTGTCCTCGGATTCCAGCGTGTGTTGTTGAGGGGCTCTCCAGGTCTGGGCTGGGGGGTTTTCAGCTGGAGGTGATTTTCCCCTTGGCTGAGGAGCATAGTCTTCTTCTTTTGGTCGGCATACTAACAGCTCCTCTGCTTGCCAGTTGTGGCACTCGCTGTGAGGGCTCGGTTTGCTTCATATGGGTTCCGGCTCATTTGACTCCAGCTCTGCACACTTCTAGATGCCCATGTTCTGTTAAATCTTACTTGCAGCCCTGGCATTCCTTTGGCAAGTGGCGTCAAGATACCGGTTTGGATCCTACTTCTTCCTCTTTCTTTGCTGTGATGGTGTTTCTGCGAGCTGGTGCTTCATTGGGGTTGCATGTGAGCCACCCTTCTGCTTCAATGGGCTGCTTTGGAGGCTTTTGGAGTTTCTTGGCCCACTCTGGCAGATGTTGATGGTATGGGAGATTGTTTGTTTATGGGTTTGAAGACTGTTCTTCCTTCTCCTTGGCAGCTTTCTCTTTTTGGGTTCTATCTTGTGGCTGTTGTCCTTTTCAACGTTCTTTTTGCTGGCTGTTTCTTCAGTTAGATGTTTTGTGTGAGATGGGAGCTTTATCTTTCAGACCTTTTAAACAAATTTTTTTATTCTTTTTATTAGTTTAGCAATTACCAAAATATGCCGATTACAAAAGATTGGTTACTCACATCATCAATACATTTTAATACATTTTACAGAGGTCATCAAATCAATCATGTTAATTGTGTACATCTCTGTTCAAGTTTCTACGTAATTCCAACTCTACCATTGGGGATATGCAAATGTCACCACGATAGGTTTTCCATTTGTACAATTTTCTGTCCCATTTCTTGGTGCAACCAAGGGTTATGAAATCTTCCTTCTCAGCTACCATGCAACTGTCAAATTCTTTCGCCCATTGAACAATAGAATGTGGAGTCTCTGTCCCCCATCCCTTTGCCAGTTCTTTTTTTACCAATGTGTATCCTAACGTCGCAAACTGTTGGTCAGTTTCGGTAAGGTCAGTTACTGCCCATATGTTCAGCAATCCCAGTGTCGGTGTCAGTATCCCTTCTTTACCTACTGCGGTCTGTATGTGGTTGGTGGCTTCTTCCCATAGATGGCATTCCCAGATAGTATGGTAAAAGGTGGCTGGCTGTCGGCAACCCCTCAGACAAAGGTCATCAGATCTTGCGCCTATTTTGGCCAGGGTAATCCTGGTCATATAGGACCTATGCAGAATCCTAAGTTGTATTAACCTAAATCGGAGCGTGAGGGGACAGAAGAGTCGACCGCCAATCTTTGGGTCTGTGGGTGGGTGGTACACCCAATGATTCACCGCCGCTAGTTTTGAGGCCCAGTAATAAAGCTTAAGGTCTGGTAATGCCAAACCACCGTCATACCAACTTTTAGTCAACTTTTTCAGTGCCACTCTAGCGGCCTTCCCATCCCAGAGCAGCGTACGGATTTCACTATCCACGGCTGCGAAATAAGTGTCTGGAACGTGACGTGGCCAGTTTTGAAGAATATATAGAAAACGCTGAAGCGCCAGCATTTTAAAAAGGGCAGCTCGTCCCACCAAGGACAGGGGCAGAGACCTCCAGTGTTTTACATCTGATCTCAGCCTAGCCAACGGGGTGCCAAGTTATAATTGTGGAAAAGGGTGGGGTCTAATGTAACAAAAACTCCCAAGTACCTGAATCCCTCCTTAGCTATTTCTATCGGACAATCTGCAGGAAGACGGGGGATCCGCCCTTGAAGTATGAACAACACTGATTTGCCTCAGTTGAGCGCGTACCCAGAGTATTTCCCAAAGTTTGTAAATATGTTCAGGACTCTGTGTATTGATTTATAGGGGGATGCGAGATATAATAGTATGTCGTCTGCATACAGGGATATTCGGTCCTCTTGATCTCTCGTCCATCGCAAGCCTCGTATCATTGCATCCCGACGTATCCACGCCGCCAGGGGTTCTAACATCGGAGCGAATATCAGAGGGGACAGGGGGCACCCCTGTCTGGTGCCCCTCTGTAGCGTGAACACGCGAGACGTATAGTTGTTCACTCTAACTTGTCCCTGGATATCCATATATAACAGTTTCACCCATCCAATAAATTTGGGTCCTAGTCCTACTCTGGCAAGGACTTCAAATAAGTATGGCCATTCTATGGAATCAAATGCCATAGAGGCATCCAGAGACAAGATCTTCCTCTAAAAAGTCCCTACGCGCCAACACATTATGTAGACGTCGTATGTTAAGGGCCGTGTTTCTCCCGGGCATAAATCCCGATTGATCAGGGTGAACTAGGGATGAGATCACTGTCATGAGCCGTGCAGCGAGAACTTTCGCTAGGATTTTAGCTTCTACATTGATCAACGAAATCGGTCTATAGGAACCACACCTGTCAGCCGGTTTCCCGGGCTTACAAATAACCGCAATGGTAGCTAGACGTTGATCAGCTGGTAATAGTCCCTTCTCGTAGCTCTCCTCGTACATTGTGCGTAGGTGCGGGGTTACCTGGGAGGTCATAGCTTTTAAAAATTCGATGGGGGTGCCATTTAGTCCCATCCCCTTCCCGGTGTGAATATGACCGATAGCCTGTTGAATCTCCTCAGCTGTCAGGTCTCCCTCCAGGGAGTCTTTGTCAGAATCCGAAAGAGTCGGTACATTACTGTCCGCGAGAAGCTGTGTAGGTGGTAGAAGGGGAATAGATCATCTCTAGGTGATCTGCAAATGCCTCCGCAATGTCTCTAGGGTGTGTTAGTATCCTTCCCTCCGATAGTTGCAATCTGGTCACCCACCTCAAACCCTGCGCTCTCTTTTCCAACCACGCCAGGGTCTTACCCGCCCTGTCACCCAGTTCATATAGTCTGTGTTGAGTATTGCGCTGTTTGGCCATCATGTGTTCTCGTGCTATAATTCTATATTCGTCTTGCTTCAGGGTCAGTTGGTGAAGCGTGTCGTTTGAGGGGTTACGTGCTTGATCTTCCTCTAGTTTGTGTAGGTCATTTTCTATCTGAGCTAGTAACTGTCGCCTCTTATTGACATGTCCGGTTTTCAGGGACAGGGCCTGCCCCTTCAGGACCACTTTACACACTTCCCATTTCGTTTGGGCAGAGTCAACCTACATTCTCTTTAAAGTAATTCCCTGGTTGTGCACACAGTTCCTCCTTAATATCTGGTATTTTCAGCAGCCACGGGCTAAGGACTATAGTGGTGCATGGCTGGTGTTCCCCGTATGTGAACTCAAGTCTAACTGGGGAGTGATCTGAAATACCTCTGGGCAGGGTCTGGAAGTTCCTAAAACTACTCAATGAGGCTGTATATGTTAGAAAATAGTCAATACGGGATAAACTGTTGTGAACGCTGGAAAAATACGTGTATTGTACATCAGTCGATTGTAGTTCTCGCCCCACGTCAGTGAGCCCTAGTGCCGTGGTGAATTCCGCCATTAGTTCATTCGGTCTAGCTCCAGGTTTCTGTGAGTGTCTGTCCAGCCTATCATTCATTGTCATATTATAGTCTCCACCCATAATCAAGGTGCCTTCCGGGAGGCCAGTCAATACGTTGCCAAGGTCTACCAGGGCTGTCTTCCCCAAAGTCGGCAGCAAATATAATGAGAGAACATTAAGAGCTCTCCCTTCTCACTGGGCTTCCAGTACAGCAAATCGTCCCCCGGGGTCCGGCCATGTTTTGAGTACAACTCAGGGAGTACTTCTCTTCAGCAAGATTCCCGTACCCCTAGAGCCAGTGTTGTAGTCCGCATGCACCAGGAGTTTGTAACCCCATCGAGTGAGGGCTTTACTTTTGTTACCCACTAAGTGAGTTTCTTGAAGTAACATAAGGTCTGGAGAATGCCTTTTCAAATATTGCTGGACAATACACCTCTTTATTTTATCCCCCATCCCGTTAACATTCCAGGATAAAATAGATGGTACCCCGGTCTTTATCAGTCCCCATCTCATAACATGATGTAGCATATAATACAGTAGATTGATGGTAGTGGATATTTGTCACTTAGTACCAATTGAACATGAGTAACTACTCTGTGTGTGTTGACTCCACTTCTGAGACCAGTGTAGAAATCGGCATAAATCAGCTTACAAATCGTACACAACAATACGACAAAACCTTGAACCAATGAACACTCCTCCCCCCTCCCGTCCCCCCACCCCCCTCCCTGCTTCCCTGCCCGTGGATGCAAAACTACCCACTCCCCAACTAGGCAGAGTGCCTATCTCCCCCCTGACATTTCGAAAGAGCGCGGGCTTAGCCGATCCCCATTCCCGCAAGTCTTGCTTTACATCTCGCCTGTCACAGTTGAACTTCGGTCCGTAACTAGTTAGTGTCCCAGGAGGGCCTCCCCCAGTGAGGTGTGAAACATGTAGGCATACATCTATCAAATACCAAAACATCAAATAAATTATCAATGAGCAATTAGCAATTAACCAAGTGACCGTAAATGTGCATGACTCCTAATAACATACTACCCCCCTTGGCAATACTTGCGCTTCTGCAGAGTTCCGGACGATCTCCCTTTTCCTGAAAGTCTATTCCCTCTCCGGTGTCTTCTCACTTCTGTCTGCTGGGTCATCCATCAATGATCTGTCCATGGTCCCCCTTTGTTGTCTAGGTCCGCTGGTATGGTCTCTTCTTTGGCCACCCACACTTCTCCAACCCTCCAGCCAATCCCATGCTTCCTCCGGCGAAGCAAAGAACCACGTTTTACCATCAGATTCCACTCTCAACTTCGCCGGAAAGAGCATTGCGTGTTTCACTTCTCTGTCTCGTAATTCCTTATTCACTGCCTGGAAGCTGCGACGCTGAGCCTGTACCTTCACTGTGAAGTCTGGGAAAAAGGTGATCTCACTATTGTCGACCTTCAGTGGCGGGCTGGATCTCGCCGCCTGCAGCATTATATCTCTGTCACGATAGTTGAAAACAAGGGCGATGAGGGGTCTCACGTGGGGGGGGGGGGCTGGCTTCGGCCTACCTCCTGGCACTCCGTGCGCTCTTTCTATCGAGAAGTAGCGTGAGAGGGTCTTGGGTTGCAAATAGTTTATCAATTCTTCCACGTACAAATCCGCTGCTGGCCCTTCAGCCCGTTCCGGACTCCCAAAATTCTTATGTTGTTACGGCGTGCCCTACCTTCATAATCATCAAGTTGTTGCGCCAATCTATCCTGTCTCGTCTACATGTCTGCCACCTGCTGTTGAAGCTGGGATGTGTCAGCTTGGAACGCCGTAGTAACAATTTTGAGATCCTTGACTCTGTCGTCCATTTTACGAAAGTCTGCTCTGATCAATGAAATCTCTACGGTAGCTGAGTCCAGCGATGTACGCATTCCGTTTATTGCTGCCATAACGTTGTGTAACGTCGGTTCCATCCCCGGTGCAGGGGTAGGTTGTACTTCGGCCTTCTCCATTGAAGGTGTGCCTTTGTCCTGACCCACCCTGGTCCAGGCGAATTTTTCAAGTTTGTTCTGCGCGCTGGCTTTGGGCCCCCTGCCAGTTGCCATTGGTACACTGCGACGCCTTACAGGTCGATATAGGAATCGAAAAGGACCTGGGGTATTCTCTGCCACCTTCCCGGCGAGTCAAACTAACTCGCCGCCGGCCTGTCGGCTTTCCCCTGGTTCCTTACCTTCACCTTTCACCAGATGCAAACCTCTCGCCGTTCAGTGCTCTCCACAGTAGCTGGGTGCCACACACGAACCAGGAAAAGGCCAGGGCCGTCTACTCTCCCAACACATGCTTTCTCGAGTTAGGTAAGGTGTGTAAGGTTGCTCAGCCAGATCATTAGCTCAGTCGCCACCTCCTTGCACCCTTTCGGAGGCCCTGGGCGGTCCCGCCGGCGAGGGCAAGGGGGAGCGGGTGCGTCAGGCCCTGCTTCTGGTCACTAAAAATTGCTGCTGTAAGGGACTGCTCTCTGGTAAGCCCTTCTTTCCAGGGTATAATCCAGTGCCTGCCCCAAGGTGCCGCCATCCCGTGCAGTGCAACCTCCCAGTCCACCACGCACTCCCAGGTGTCTAAACACAGCCACACTGCGCCCCAGGTCTCCAGTATACAGCCCAGAGTACACGTCGACAGGATGTCTCCGAGTCAGGATGCACTTTGTCCATCGATGGCACCTATGGCCCCCATGTCATTACGTGATTGCGCATGTGTCCTGCTCAATTCTACCATGGAAGGTGTGCCTCACGGGGGAGGGGGGGGGGGGGGGAGAAGGCGCCTGGATGTCCCCTCCAGCTGCTCTAGTGTGCACCTTTATCCCCTGAAGGATTTCGGCCTCCTCCTCTGCCCCGGGTCGTCACTTGCTGGTGTGTTCCTTCAAAGGCTGAATGGGGCCTAGTAGGCCTCCGGCAGCCGGGGTCTTGATCTATAAGGGCCCTCTGCCAGCACCCGTCCACACCTTACCGGGCAGAACCACTATGCCTCACGGACCGGAAGCGCCAGCAAGGGGGGGCCTATGATCTGCGGGGCCTTGTTTCCTGTAGATCTGTAGGTCCTGCCGCTGGTTTCTGCCCCCTGCCTCTGAAGAATGCTCCCGCAGTCCAGTCGGGGCCTAGCCGGTTCATTGAAGCCGGGGCCTCGCGTAGATGGAGCCGCCCCGGGGTGCACACCACCTCACTCTAGGGCTGCCACGACCCTGCTCCACATCGTACAGCCCCCTTTGCCTCCTTATTTACACCGTCCGTCATCTCGCGCTGCCTTTCACTGCCCGCCTCTGCCGAAAATCGCTCCGTCAGGTGCCGGACACGATCTGCGGGTTTTGAGATGCTGCCATGTTCGGAGCGGCCTTCCTCCGTCTACACCACCATACAGGAACCTCCGATCGGGCCCAAATTCGGAACATGCCCCCTCCAGGGGGTCCTCACTTCAGCTGCACACCCAGACCCGATAATCCAGCAGTGTTGGCACAGGATTATGGCAGGATAGCCAGCGGGGATGCGGGAGCTCGTTCAGGCTGCGGCCATCGTTGTCGGCTGCAAGCCACGCCCCTCTCAGACCTCCTTTTTTGTCAGGAACCATTGATAGAATGTTGAGGACTTTTCTCTCTTTTCATTCTAAGGTTGATTCCCGGTTTCATGTGGACCCGGAGTGGGTTTTGCCCTACTTTTTTTAGTCTCCTTCTGGGAACTGTATGCAGCTGCAGTATATGGATGTCAGGAGGTTTCTTCTTGTTTCTTTGGATAGCTCAGCTTCTATCCAGTGTTCCGATATCCTGTTGTGTAGGGGTTGTAGCCGCTCACTTCCTCTTGGAGTCGGTGGGTTCTGACATTGATTCACTGGCCTCCTAGGCTTCAGGTTAGGTTTATCCTTTAGGGGTTCAGGGTCTATGTCTGCCTCATGGGCTGAGTTGCAGGGGGCATCCTTTGCTGTGTTCTGTGCGGCAGTCCCTGTTCATCGGCCTTTTGCCTCTCCTTATTGGTTTGTTTGGGAGCTGGGACTGTCACAGGTGTTTGGGTGCAAGGTGTTGGCCACTATGTCTATTAGTGGTTCATTACTTTGTCTTTTGTGTTTCATGGACATGGGTTTGTGCATTCCCATTTAGTTGTCCTGTTTGGCTTTGTACATCTCAATGTCGTAATGAAGGGAAGTGAGAAAAGCAACGATGAATGCTTTAATTACTTATCGGTAATCTGAGTCGTCTTCCCTCGCTTCTATTCATTACATTCCTCCCTCCCTCCCTCCCATGTGGTCCAGGCCAACCATGGCCTGTGTTGCGTGGGATATACAGGAGTACTGGATGGGGAAGGGTCTTTTCATTTCATGGAAAAATCACATGGTATGGTGTGTGGTGAGGCAGGATTGCCTCAATGTCGCAATTTCTTTCTTTTTGTTGCAGTTTTGTATAGTAAGAACTAGACCAGAAGGTATCAGATCACTTTACATGAGCACCAGTTGCGTTACAAATGGAAATTTTTTTTTTGTTAAGCACGGGGAGATTACGTGATTTGTCCAGAATCACAGGATGTTGAGAGTCCCTGCCGAGACTCAAACCCTGTTCCCCAGCTTCGAGCTCCACCGCTCTAGACTTTAGGCCACATCCTCTCCTTCTAATGAACAGAAGTGAAGGAAGACCACTCAGAGTAATGCGATTAAGTAAGTAATTGAAGCACATCTCCAGTTTGATGTCAGAAGTGAGGAACAGTGAGACTTAAGTGCTTTTCTAAAAGATAAGACGTCTTACACTGAATTTGGAGATTTGGAAAAGGAATTATTCAGTGGGGGCGCTGTGCTCCTGTTTTAGATTACATTTTCCCTACAGGACACGTAATCAAAGCATTTTACCATAGACTGTATAATTTGCACCTTTTATCGTGTACGGCATAATCTGACCAGGTATCTTTCCCTCCAACATCTTAAACTGAAGCATGGCGAATTTGTGCTGCTGTTGATCAATGTCACCTCAAAACAAGTCGTTAAATGTCATGACCTAGCATTCATAATAGAACAGGATCCTATCGGCCACAGGGCTCCATGATGGAAAAAGTTATTTCATCTACGGAAACAAAAGTCTTCAATAGTCTGCAGTGACAGGCATTTTTTTATTTGTAGAGTTTATGGAGTGTAACTTGATTCTGTCTAGTGAAAAGCAAGGAAGGGTGAGTGGGGATCCCATTAGGTGAAGCAGGCCTGGTTACAGGAATCTTTATGTGGGCGGCCGAAGGGTGTATTTGGGTGGGCCAATGCGGCCAAATTTATAACAATTCTAAAGGTAGACTATAAGCCCTAGAGTTACACATGGACGTCGATTCACCAAAATGCCAGGGGTATCGGAAATGACATCACACATCCTTGATCTTAATGAAATCACAAGAAGTGACATCATTTGACCTTTAACCCTCAATCTTCCTACAAAGTGATGTCACATGACCTTAATCCTTATGACATCACAATAATTGACATCGCTTAAGTTATAATAAAAGCCATAATAAAGCTAATACAATAACAGAACGTTGAAAAATGACTGTTTTAGATACCGCTTGTATTAGGGTGCTGATGTCATATGAAAGGAGATTACGCGTTTTTCTTAGTTTTACATGAAAAATTGTGTGTTCATCTGAAGAGGATAATTCCACAATTATTCTTAGATAATGGTCGGACATTTATTATTCCCTTGTGGCTGCTTATGCAATGAGGCATGCACTGCCACTATGGGAATATTATTATGTATGCAACATCCTACAGTATATTACTGTGTGCATCATACACAGACTAAAATACATAAACACCTTCAGAATCCACACACTGGTGAACTAAAGCATCCATTGTAGGGGGCCTGTGTTCGACCTCATGGTCACAGGTTCAAATCCCAACGGGTCCACTTAGCCTTTCATCCTTCTGAAGTCAATGAAGTCAATAAAGTGAGTACCGTTGGGTAACAATAAACATCTGTTATTCAGTGCCAAGATACCCTTGGGTGAACGTGAATTGTACAAATACATGTTATGTTAGATAATTGAGGTGCAAAAGGACGCTCACAGCTCTGGGTTCCGGTGCCACTGCACCTGCTGCATCCCTGCTGCATCATTGGCAGGTAACACTGTTTTCCCACTGCCCCCATACGCCTAACTGCAGCTTGCCTCTGACATGAGGTACAGTTGCCACATTGCCGTTTCCTTCCGACATGATTATTTTAATGTCTCAGCCAATGTAAAAATAGAGAAAATCACCCAAAGTAAGCATTTTTCCCCTTTACAGTGCATACTTTGAACAGTATTTATAAAAACATTGCACTTTAAAATGTGTTCTAGAGGTTCCTTAATTTCACCTGACTATGGTTGCCACCTGGTCGATTTTTTACTGGCACTTGTCTGTACCTAATTCAAACAGCATATAAATAAATGGAAAACACTTTTAAATGGATTCTAGAGCTGCAAAGATTCCTGACTATTAAATATAGTAAAAACAGACGGAAAAGTCATGGTGCAAATGTATACATACAATTTTATTCATAGTTCTATTTATTATCGTGTCCATGCCTGTGAACACTCTTAAATCTACAACAAATAGCCAGTATTTCTTTTGGAAAGGTAACAACGCTACCAGATTGATAAATAATGTAAACAAAGTGAAAAAGCATCACAATGTTTGGCCGTCCTCAATGCCTCTTCTGCCGACTTGAGGGCCAAAGGTCATGTTTTGGTGGGCCTGGCCCACCCGCTAGAACCGGGCCTGAGGTGAAGTGACAGTCCCGATTCCATACTCTTTAATCACTGCCCCTTGAGATGTAGCCCATGCGCACTAATTTGTCAGCTGTATTAAACTGAAGTATTGATACATTTGTCAATCAAATCAAAAATTAGAACGTCTGCATGCGTTTGAGAAATATACTTTCTTTACAACTATACAGATACATAATTTCACCAACAGGCTCCGAGTAAATCGGATTGTTGTGTAAAGAGCAGCAAATGAGTTCATCTTCAGAAAGAAGGGCTGGAGGCAGTTAAAGTTGTAAGTATGCCAGTGAAGTAGGTAAACAGGGAAGAAAACAATCTATCTGAAAGAGACAATTAGTTATAGATTGCTTAGAATTACCCCCAGGCCTCAGACTGGATCTGGAGAATTTTTCGTCAGCAGTACCCCTGCGCGTCGAAAGGTGGCGTTGGTCAGCTCCGCGTTAGTCATCGGCGTCACCGGGATGACTTCGCGGTAGCTACTTAGATGCCGCCCTCGCGCGCCATCAGTTTTTTCTTTTTCCACACCAGCCAGCGCAGATCTGGAGAGAGCGGTACCTCCAGTCACTTTTTGACTGACTTTTTGACGATTTTAGTCGACACCTTTTTTGAGTCTTCGACTCCTAGTGCACGTCAGGGATGCCCGGTATCAAGGCTTGCAGCTCCTGTAGCCGACTGATGTCGGTGACGGTTCCGCACCAGGTGTGCCTGTTTTGCCTGGTGCTCGACCACGACCCCAAGTTGTGCTCCGACTGCCAGACCATGAATCCAAAGTCTTTGCGGGAGCGGTCCTGAAAGCTTCTTGAGGCCTGGTAGTCGGCTCCGCGCCGTTCCAGATCCCGGTCGCATGGTAGGTCGAGGGACTGGTCACGGAGCCGCCACCACCAGTCTTCTTCCAAGTCTTCACACTCCTCAGATAAGTTGAAGCACAAGAAGAAGTCGAAGAAGCATCATCGCTCTTCGACTTCCCACCGTCGGTCGGCCGACGCGACGAGGGATGTGGGTGGCGCCGCTCCACGTGCGGACCCCGAAGGGTCGACTCCAGGTTCCCCTTCTTCAGGGGACTCGGAGCGACCCCTGCCCAGCTTTGCCAATTTAACGAAGCGATGCATGCCATCTTTGGGCAGCTTGACTCCGCCGCCGCACCTTAGGCCCCGTGGACTTGGCTGGGGGTCCTGGGCCTACGACACCAGCAGCTCCAGGCCCCCGGCACCGCAGGGTCCCCTTGGATCCAGACCTGGATCCGGATCAGCGCCGGTAGACCTGATGACACCTCCCCCGGTGCCAATTCCACCGGCATCACATCTGCAGCCAACGCCGGTTGTGTCCACAGCCGGCGTCGACTCTGGCCTCCACCCCGATGTAGTCGGATCCAGCTCCGACGGGTACTTTTGTGCCCTTGTTCTACCCTGGCTCTTTTAGACCAGATTGGCAGCCAGAGGAGGGTGAGGATGACTGGGAATGGTCTAGAGACCTTTTAACTGACCAGTTGAGTTATGAACCGGACTGGAGAGAGGAACTGGGGGAAGCCAGTGGTCTGGATACCTCACCAGACCATGGCATGTTGTCTCCTCCTACCGTGGCTACGGAGGAGGGAGCTTCTTAAACAGTGGTGTTGCGTAGGGTGGCCGAGGCTCTCAACCTCGAGCTCCCTACGGTGGCAGTCAAAACTAACCTCCTGACAGAGGTGCTTCAACCGGCAGCGAGCTCTTCAAAGCTCCTGCTACCATTTAATGAAGCCCTAACTGACATCCTTTTGGGAACCTGGTCGAGGCACAACACAGGGGTTCCTGTGGATAGGATGACTGCCCGACGTCACCGCCCGACCCCACTTTCCTCTCCCAACACCCCACCCCTGAGAGCTTGGTGGTCCAAGCCTCCACCTCCAAAGGCGCATTCTCTAACGCATCACCTGAGAGGGAATCCAAAAAGCTGGACCATCTTGGGAAGAAGATGTTTTCTTCCTCCAGCTTGGGACGGAGGTCGGTAAACACTGCATGTCTGTTAGGCCGTTACACCCACTCTGTGAGGGATGCAGTGGCGCAAGTGCTGCCCCAGTGCCGGAGGAGGCCTCGGCAGTACTTTTCCGTGCAGTTTCCGAAGGGAGAGATGTAGCAAAGTTCACCATCCGTTGTGGGCTGGATACCGCTGACTCACTAGGGAGGATGATATCCACGTCGGTAGCCCTTCAACGCTACTCCTGGCTGAGGTCGACTGGTTTTTAGGGGATGTCCAATCATCTCTTATGGACATGCCCTTTGATGGCCGTCACCTGGAGTGCTTTAAGGACTCTCGGTCTACGGCCAGGTCCTTGGGCCTCTCCACCACCTGCCCTGCGCAGCCTGCTTTTCACCCCTTTAAGGCTATTGAAGGGGTGCCCCGCAACGTCCCACCCAGAGTCACTGGCCAGCGTAAGCTGTTCAGCCCCTGCGCCGCCGGGGACGTGGAAACCACCACCATGGTTCTGGGGGCCAGCGGGTGGGCCAGTCCTCCACAGCCCCCTCTGCAGCAGCCTCCAAACCCTCCTAGTCCGAACTTTCAGGGCCACCAATCACCAGTGGGCAGCAGGACTCGCCATCACCTCCCCCACTGGTGCACCATCATGTCGGACAGGTGGGTTTTGCAAATAGTCCGAAGGGGCTACACCCTCCCCTTCGAGACTACCCCTTCATCCATGCCACCTCAGTACCATCACATGTCGGAGGATCATCTGACCCTTCTCCAACAGGAAGTTTCGGGACTCTTGGCCAAGGGAGCCATCAAGTGAGTTCCTGTCCCAGAAGTATGCCGTGGTTGCTATTCCCACTACTTTCTGGTGCCCAAGAGGACAAAGGCCTGCATCCTATCTTGGATCTCAGGAACATCAAACGCTTCCTCCGGAAGGAGAAGTTCCAAATGTTGACGCTAGCTCAGGTCCTGTCTGCCCTCGACCCTGGAGACTGGATGGTAGCGTTGGACTTGCAGGACGCTTATTTTCACATCCCCGTCCTGCTGGCCCACCGGCGTTACATGCGGTTCACGGTAGGCCACGAGCACTTTCAGTTTACCGTGCTCCCCTTTGGCCTTACCAGCACCCCTCGGATGTTCACGAAAGTGATGGCAGTGGTCGCAGCCCATCTGCGCAGATCAGGGGTTCCAGTCTTCCCCTATCTTGACGACTGGCTGTTGAAGGCGGGCTCACCCCAGGCTGTCGTCTTCAACCTCCAGACTGCAGCGAACCTCCTGCATTCGCTGCAGTTTTCTATCAACGCGCCGAAGTCACACTTGCCTCCTTCTCAAAAGCTCCTGTTCATCGGAGCAGTTCTGGACACAACGCAGTTTCGGGCTTATCCTCCTGAACAGCGAGTCCGGGATATTTGGGCTATGATTCCGATCTTCCAGCCTTTATCCCGGGTTTCGGTCAGAATGACCCTGAGGCTGCTGGACCTCATGGCCTCCTGCATCCTGCTGGTAGATCATGCCAGGTTGCTTATGTGGGCTCTGCAGTGGGACCTGAAGTTCCAGTGGGCACAACATCAGGGGAATCTGTCCGATTGCGTCCAGATCTCGGAGGGCACTGCACGTCAATTGCAGTGGTGGCTAATGAACCGGGATTGGGTGAACGGCAGATCCCTTTCCCTTCCCCAACCAGAGTTTACAGTGGTGACAGATGCATCACTGCTGGGATGGGGCGGCCACATGGCGGAGGTGGAGATCAGAGGCCTCTGGTCTCCGGCGAAGTCCGGGCTCCACATCAACCTTCTGGAGCTTCAGGTGATCGGTCTTGCACTAAAAGCATTCCTTCCCTCTGTCTGGGGAAGAGTAGTGCAGGTGTTCACGGACAACACCACCGCCATGTGGTACTGCAATAAACAGGGCGGGGTGGGATCGTGGACCCTATTTCAAGGGGCTCTCCATCTCTGGACATGGCTGGATCATCAGGGCATATCCCTGGTGGTTCAACACCTGGCAGGTTCACTTATCAATGTCAACACAATTTTACAAAGAGGGTCTAAGGGAAAGGTTTATTGACCTGCATGGATTCAATCCCCAAATCCAGTATGAACAAAACCAAACAAGGAATCCGCGGGTCCAATCAGGCTTGAACCAGCCAACAGAGCACAACAAAGTGTTAGTCTTCAAATCTCTCCACACTCTAGGAGGACTCCTTTAAAGAGGACGGAATCCCATCACCCACTGAGGTGGCATGCTTCATCATCTGGGACCTCCTCTGGGTCGCAAACCCTAGTGCAACCAAGGGCTACAACCCCCTCCCTAGGAGGGAAGGAAGAGCTCAGGGATGTTTTCAAGTGGTCAGGACCTGGAATATAGTAAATCCACTGTGTATGAAGCAGAACAAATGTTTTCTAGGGTGATGTTTGCAGTGCATGTAGTGATATAGTGATTTAAAATTGGCTACTAGGAAGAAAAAAACCTTTATTACAATCTAACCTGGTGTCAAATCTAAAAACAGTGCGTATGCAGTGTAAAATAAATAGCTGCATTAGTCCGAAAAACGAGGTCTACATGTTTCAGCCATTTAGGTCAAATTATGACCACGGCCTTCCTCAGGACCTAGAAGATTAATCGCTACTGCAAAGAAAGTGAAAATATAAATATATTTTTTTACAAGATATGTAAATTTCTAATGAAAGGTGGTTGGATACGATACAACCTACTTTGTATTGTGTCTTCGTATTAATGTGAAAATTCACAGGAATTTGAACGAAACCTGCAAAGGAAACACAAAGCACATATTTGCATAATGTCTGTGATAAAGTGAGAATATAGAAATGTGATAAAAAAACTAACACTACGTAAATGCTCTGCAATGACAAAATCTCATCATTGCTTGATATCAATAAGTATATCTTATACGTAATTGTGTATATAATTCTCATATGGTGTCATGGTATTGTGCTTACCCGATATTTTGTGGGTGCACTCCTCACCTCACCTGGCCTCAGCTCAGGACGTGAGGCACCGCTCTGTTTAGGAAACATTAAAAAATAGAAACCATATTTCAAGATGTATATAACATTCTATTGATATGGCTAACTAAATGTTTAACAAACTGCATCATCATGGTCGGATTCACAAGCAAATGAAAAGAATGGTGTTGATCAGGCTATAGGTATGTTACAGCCCCACCCATGTAGCCGTTAACCAACCGCCTGCTCTGTGCGAACTATGGCTATATGAGATTTGTTAATGTCTCATATTTTGGTATTCGCTGAAATATTGTAAGTTTAATTTATCTTTAGACTGTTTCACGATTTCAATAACTAGTATTGTGTTGTCCCTTCAGTCCTGATATATGATGTTATCACATTAGTAATCATTCAAAATTTCAAAAGCAAATCATAAACACTTAGTTTAGAACCAAATGATAATAGCATGACTATGCGAGCAATGCGCATATGCTGATGATAGAGCTCAACGTTTAAAATAGAGCTCAACCATTGTAATTGTCCAAACAAGTACGTTAACAAATAATTAACGGCGTGGGGCGTGGCTTAACACGCGATGGAAGCAGACGTGCCCGGGTAGAGCTCCCGCTTGAGCCCTCCTGCCCCGGGTCGTTTATCCGCTAAAAACTCCTCCGCGCTGCCCGTTATTGCTGGCGGGCCTGCTACGGGACTTTCTCCGTGTCCTGGCTGAATTTCAAGTGAATCGGCGGCGGAGCGCCGCAACGACCCTGACGGCGGGACTGAGGCCGCCCTGTTCAGCGCGCGGCCGGGGACCGCGACTACGCGAACCCGCGGCTTTGACTGGCTCCTTGGGCCTCGTTCTGCGGCTTGCGGGGGAGCTATTGCGGCGCCGAGTGGAGGCCCGCGACCACTGCGAAGGTGCCCCGGCGAGGCTGACGACACAGTTAGGGACACCTGGGGGCCCCCCCTCCCCCATGTAGAGCCAATGGAAGGTGGCGGCGAGCTGAGGACAACTCGGACGACACACGAGGACGCTGCTGGCGGCACCCGGATTCAGAGTGAGTCGCATGCCTAAGGCCCTGGGAGCGGCGGGGTGGACCCGGAGGGGTGCGGTGCCTGGTCGCTGCTGCACGTAAGAGACTGCCATCGAGCTTGCGAAGAGACACACAGGCTTTGCCTTCCCCCCGCGCTCTAGCCTGGTTGCGGCTGAATTGTGGCGCCCCTCCCTCTCCTGGCTTCCTGCGGGCCTTTAGCCGCAAGGAGTGGACTTGCACTGGATCGAGGCTACATCGCTGAAAGGCATAGCAGCACATATTGCCGCCACCCGTGGGCCCTGAGACCACTGCTGGAGCGCTAGGCTGGGCCCTCTGGACACACGCAGCACAACCCCTGCGCCTCTGGCCGCTGCGGGGAGCGGCCACGAACGCGAAGTGGCAAAGGGAAGCAGGCGCGACCCACATCTTGGAGGGAGTCATCGAGCGCCATACCGGCTGCAGCTGGACCCGTCACTGGTTGGGACCCCTGGACCCACGGTGCCTGCGACGTACAACACGTGGCCTGGCAGATTGGGGCGGCAGAGCCTGGCGCTGCGTTGAGGTGGAGAAGTGAGCCACTCCTCTCCCTTGGAGTGGGATAGGATCCACGACGAAGGCTTTGACAACGCGGAGCCGCCTTGCCGCGCGGAACGGGCCCCTGCTCCTCTGCGACAGGGAGGAATACCTTGCACACGCCGCCGGCTCCATGCCTAGAGGAGCGCGAACGCGCACCGGACCGGGAGTTGCGGCGGGGAGGGGAAGGCACGAGAAAGCAGCACCCATGATGGATACTGAACACGTAGCGGCGAAACTGGATAGCGTTCTGGCAGCCATGGAGAGGATGGAAGAGTCCCTGCAGCAGACACGCACCTCCCTGGAGACTCGAATCGATAGCGTGGCAATAGACCTAACCCACCTCCGAGCTGACCATAAAAAACTGCAAACACGCACAAAAACGCTGGAGGACACCATGGCGGATATCGAGCCAGCGACGAAACGGACGGAAACGAAGGTGCAAGACCTCCTGAACAAGGTGGAATTATTAGAGGGCAGGGCTGAAGATGCGGAGGGCCGGGCACGAAGAAATATCATCCGCCTAGTGGGCATCCCAGAGAAATGGGAAGGAGCGGATCCTGCCCGCAGGGTTGAGGACTGGCTGCGAGACCTGCTACCGGACAATGCGCTTTCCCCACATTTTGTGGTGGAGAGAGCCCACCGCATGCCCACGAGACCGCTCCCCCAGGCTCTAACCCTAGACCGTTTCTCCTCCGGGTCCTCAACTATAGGGACCGCGATGCCATACTGCGTGAAGCCAGGACCCTCGGGGAAATCACCATTGACAACGCAACGGTGATGTTCTTCCCGGACTACACGGCGCGAGTGCAGAGGCAGAGGCACTCCTTCCTGGCGATAAAACGAAGACTGCGCGAAGCGGCCCTCAAGTACTCGCTACTCTTCCCAGCCAAACTAAGAGTGGTGGCGCGCGACAAAACATACTTCTTCGCGAGCCCCGAGGAAGCGGAGGCCTGGCTCGATGGAGGAATGCCGGACGCGCCGCGACGGGCGCCGGGAGCTGCCGCAGCGGAGAGGGTAAGAGGACCAAGACGATAGCACCGCCGCAGGTCGCCCACGCCGCCGCCGGTCCGGGGAGCGATGGGCCACTCCCCACCGGTGGACCTCGTTCAGCAGGAACAGCGGGATGCCTTGCGCAGGGTGGCGGAAATCAGCAACTCCCCGGCGCCGTCGACCCGTCTGGACGCTAGCCCGGCGGTGTCCTCAACGGATGATGAGGCGATCTATGGCATCCCGGACACGCAGGGCTCTGGGGGGCCCCCGGAGGTCACCCCTCAAACAGCGGACCTCTTTGGCTGAGGGGGCCCGGTGGTGAACTGCCGCTTGTTACGTGACACTGGCCTACCCGAGTTCCTGCTTGGCTGCCCCTCATACCACTAGACCTGCCTGGGGCCCCCTGCGCCCATACCGTCGATACTCTGGGGGACTCGCCATGGAGCTGGACACTGTAAGTACATTCTCCAATTATAAGCACGTGGTTCCTTCCCCCACTTCACAGACATGCAAATGTGCCTCACGGTGCTTAACCACCGGCTCGCTGCCACAGGTACCATTCGGAAGGGGACATGCCCTCCCCTGGCACTCCCGCCCACACTAGACTGACAACTGGGCGTATAGCTGCTACGGCCTTGAACAATAGACACTGGACGCCCGCCGGCCAGCAATGACATGCACACCCCACCCGGGAGGAATGCAGGGCACTTTCAGGACTACACTGTTTGGATTATTGTTAAGAGATAAGCCACACGAACCCCCTAAGACTGTATAGTTCATGAGCTCACTCGAGTGTTTGGACGGCGACCCGTTGTGCAGCCGACCTTTTGGTATTCTGGACCTTGTTGTTGCCATGTTACGGCTTTATATGTTCCCTTTCTTCCCTCTCCCCCTGCTCCGCTGGAGATCAAGACACTGCGCACACAATATTCAATTTAGCTACACGATGGGAGTGGACTGCTGGGCCTGGGGGACCCTTGAGATGGGGGCCATGCCCTGGGGGAATGAGGGAGACGCGCACACACGCGACCGCTATGGCTAACATACGAATATGCACCTGGAACGTCAGGGGGATGCACACACCGGCTAGGCGTTATCATATCTACTCATACTTAAAGCGGCATAAAGTTAGCATAGCGCTGCTCCAAGAAACCCATTTGAACGGAGCTGAGGTGCGGGCGCTCCATCGTAGATGGCGAGGGCAACTGTATGCTACGGAATACTCCTCATTCGCTCGCGGAACACTGATATGGGTCAGCCCAGGGACCCCGTGGGAGGCCACTGACACTGTAGTGGATCGGGAGGGCAGATATACAGCTGCGCAGGGCAGGCTGGATGGCCAGTTTATTACACTGATATCCCTCTATTCCCCAAATGTTGATCAGGGCGGCTTCCTGGCGCGGCTATCAGCGACCATGGCGACTTGGCATGCAACTTCGTGGCTCATAGGGGGGGACTATAACTGCACTTTAGACATCACATTGGATCGCTCCTCCCCGCCCCCAGCTAACGCCTCTACCAGGGGAGCCACGAAAGCGCTGTTGGAGTGGGCCGCACAATGGGACCTGCATGATGTTTGGCGGCAGCGTAATCCGGGAACGCGGACATACTCCTATTACTCTGGCGCCCACGACCTGCATGTCCGCCTGGACCGGTTCATGGCGTCCGCTGATCTCCTGCCCCACGTGACAGACACCCAGTACATGGGCCGCATGCACTCGGATCACAACCCACACTTCATGTCCATAGCCTGGGCCCGCCCACACCCCCCCGTGCCTATATGGCGCCTACAGCCTGCGCTGCTACTGGACGCGGCTTTCCGTGATGCCCTGCTCGAGCGCGCCACGCATTATTTTGAGGAAAACGCCGGTACGGCAACCAATCCAAGGGTGGAGTGGGACGCCTTCAAGGTAGTGATCCGAGGACACTGCCTGCATGCCCAGGGGCATGTGAGACACCAGCTGGAGAGGGACTTAACTAGGCTGGAATCGGACTTGCTTATACGAGAGGAGGGGGCTGTGGATGGGGACAGGGACCCATTACACGAGGCACACACGGAGCATGCGCGCCTTTTGGATCGACTTCGGAATGTCAACTACGCCGCGCACTCGGCGAGAACACATCACCTAGGCGACAGACCAGGCAAACTTTTAGCGTGGCTGATCTCGCGGGACGCCCGCTCAACCCCGGTGACGGCCATACAGGGGGAGGGGGGGGAACTAGTGTACACGCAAATTGGCATACATGACGCTTTCACTACCCACTATGACGCATTGTATCGCTCTCGTCTATCAGTCCCTTATTCTGATATAGCCGACTATCTCTCCCCCCTGCCAATGCCGCAACTGACTATTGCGCAGCAAGACGAGCTTGGAGCCCCGCTGGAGGCAGACGAGCTCAGAGAAGCCATCTTTAATCTATCCAATGGCAAAACCCCGGGCCCGGACGGACTACCGGCTGAATTTTACAAGGCTGGCTCGGATATCCTCGTCCCGGAATTACTGCGAATGTACGCAGCGGCGGCGGAGGGAGCTGCTTTGCCCCCAACGTTAAATGAGGCCACACTGGTCTCTTTTCTTAAACCAGGCAAGGACAGCACGCGAGTGGGCTCTTACCGTCCGTTGGCCCTGCTGAACACGGACTATAAAATCCTAGCTTCTGCGTTAGCCAGGAGGCTGGCCCCTCATGTACCCGTTCTGGTGCACCGGGACCAAAACGGATTTGTCCCCACACGCCACATTTCCTACAACATCCGCCGCCTCTTTCGGGTACAGGAATATGCCACGCAACAGTGGCCACGGGCGGGATGTCTGATACTGGACCTGGAGAAGGCCTTCGACTCTGTCGAATGGCCGTACCTGAGGGCGGTTGCAGAGAAATACCGGCTGGGGGGGGGATACAACGCCATGATTGACCTACTTTATGGCAGACCGACTGTCCGAGTCCGTACGGGCCGCCTCCTCTCTGCTGCCATCCGGGTCCGCAGAGGCACCCGCCAGGGCTGCCCGCTGTCGCCATTGCTGTTTTCGCTGGCCATGGAACCCCTGGCTGCGACTCTCAGGGCGCACGGACTGGAATGGGGAATTCCATTGGCGGATGGCCTGCATGCGGTATCGCTATATGCAGACGACCTGCTGCTGTACGTCAGGGACATAACTGCCTTCCCTGCCTCCCTCACCGACGTCTTCCGCACCTTTGAGGAGATGTCGGGCCTGAGGGTTAATTGGGCCAAGTCGGGAGCCTATCCCTTTGGCCCAATGACGCCTGAATGCGACGTCCGGCTGGGAGGAGACAGGTTGCAGTGGCATCCCACCACCTTCCGCTACTTGGGGATCAGAATCTACAGAACCCCAGCAGACGTTTTGGATGGGAACCTCCTTAGAGCGATAGCATCTGTTCGAGCACAAGTTGGCTTCTGGAACACCCTACCCCTTAATATGCCTAGTCGGGTGGCACTGACCAAAATGATAGTGCTGCCCCGCTTACTGTATTATTTTGCAAATCTGCCTCTGTATGTTCCCGCCAAGCTGTTCCGCGACCTGGAGGTGTTGCTGCGCGGCCTCATCTGGAACAAGGGGAGACCGCGAGTGGCGTTGGCTAAACTATACATGCCCACGGATTCCGGGGGCTTGGCAGTCCCTAATATGGAGCTGTACTACCTCGCGGCACAGATGCAATGGGTGGCGGGATGGCTATGCGGCAAGCAGCTTGAGGACACTACCTCGCATGCGGCTGCCTGGACGCGAACACAAATTAATACACTGTTCCACCCAATAACCCGCACGCCCTGCCCCTCCCAGGTCTACCTGGCGGTGGCGCACAGATGTTTCCTGCGGTGCCTTCGCCTCACGCGCGCGACTAAACCATACGCCCCGGGTTTGCCACTCTTGGGCATGCCCGGCCCGATGGAATCGCTTACGGAGGCCCACTTGGCTGGATGGGAACAGGCGGGAGTGGACACGCTAAGCGATCCGTATGTAGATGGCGACCTGCTTACGTTCGCCGCCCTGGCTGAAGATACGGCTCTCCCGGCGGGGCAGTTCCTCCTACATGCCTCCCTCATGCACACGCTCACGACTTCCTGGGGCGACATGGCGGTGGAACCTCCGACGCATACCCTCATCCAATATCTGCACGTTATGGGCAATGGCGCGCACGTCATACATTGGCTAGCACAGGCGCTGCAGGCACACTCGCAACCATCCACCTTGGCACTGAGGGAGCGCTGGGCGGCGGACAGGGGCAGAGACTGGACAGACAAGGAATGGGCGATGATACTGGCCAGCCCGACAAACATTCCACGCAATCCCCGCTTTAAAATTATACAATATTACATCCTGCAGCGTGCATATCTCACACCTGAAAAGATTAACAGATATTTCTTGCGGGCTGACGCACTTTGCCAGCGGTGCTCGCTACCGGGAGCGGACCTCTTACATATGCTATGGCACTGTCCTGGTATACAGGCATACTGGAACAGCGTACTGACACTACTTGAGCGCGGTGCTGATGGCCGACTACCACGCACGTGGGATGCATGCATATTAGGCTTATATAAGCGCACAAAAGCAAACAAAGCACAGGCGCGCTTTTGGGACGTGGGTCTCATAACGGCCAAACGCTTGCTCACCAAACATTGGAAGGCAGCGATCCCCCCGCACATCAAACATTGGAAGGCCTCCTTCGCTAACTGGGCACAGGCGGAGAGAGCGGTACTACTCCGTGAGGAAACTGCAGGGCTCCGGAAGTTCCCCATCGCCCGGCTTTGGGACGACCTCCTCACAGCCTTTCAGGTGGCCTGCCGGACCAAGGGATAACCTGAGTCTTTGGAGGACGTCGCTGCCTTGCTAGCTGGGTGGCGACGTCCCTGAGATCAAGACAGAGTTGGCTCTCGGCCCCCTCTGCTTGCCCCCTAGCGCCTCTCATTTTTTTTTTTTTATGTCCTACAGGAGACTGCTGCCGGGCATCATTTGCGGTGCGACCATGGCGCGCGCGTGGGGATTGCTGCTGCCGCAGCCTGAAGCAGCGCGCACAGTACCCGGATACGGGCTCAAACGGGAAGATATGATATGATCACTCCACCCTACTCAGAAGCTCCCTCCTAGACACAGAGGAATGCCTTATCCATACGGGAAAAAGACCGCGGACGCAGGCGCTGCGGGCTCTCGGCCTTTCTGACAGCGTCCTCTCTCCCCCCCCCCCCCCCCCCCCCTCCGACCTGTTGCTTAGTGCGCCTCTCATGTGGCCCAGCTGTGCCCCACTTGGCAGCTGCTGTCCTCTCCTACTCTAACGCAGAATGATCTCCTCCCCCCCTCCCCCCTTACCCTGGACCCCACCCAAGTTTATGACCCTAATCCTGATCCCTCCCATCGCACCACACACACAGGGAGCAGTTTGGTTGTTGGTTATGCTCCCTGACCGCATCCCTATCCAACCACAGAAAACAATTGCTGGGAGTGTTATCCGGCGCCCCCGAGGGACTGCCCTACCTAGCGTGCCCTGAATAATACTGATGAGGCAGCAATGGCGCGCACTACGCGCGGGTGGCGGTCACGCCCGGAAAACGCGGAACGATCCCACTCGAACCGCGCAACGTTGCATACCAGACATACTCAGGCACTCGGCGGCTTGGGGAGCACGCCGCTAGGGGGACGATGGCGCGCCACGCACCGCGCATATAGAGCTGAACTGCGAAGCTGCACACTGGGCTCGTTGGATATCAATGCTGACATATATGTCTTTGTGAGCTATACTGTAACCTCCTTGTCGCGCTCCAGCCTGCACCATGAACAGGACACCAGTGCTCCGCTGCCTGGAGACCTTGGCATTTGGGGGTAAACTCGGTGCCTTATGAGACTCCCCCTACGGGCCTGGGTGACAACCGAAGGCGCCGCAATGTGGGCTGGAACACAGCGCCGTCTTCTATTGCAGGTAATGCGCTTTAGATGCACCACGACAAAACACAGAAAAGCACCATAGAACCACTTTTACCCAATGTACGCACCTGATTCCTATACAAATGTCCACCTGTATATCGCCGCAGGACCTCCGGGTTGCCGGCTGAAGGGCTGTGTCTCACCATCTGGACATGTGTGTTTTGTTTCGCTGATCCGACACTTTGGTTAGTGAACGTACATTGTAAAATGATGCAACTGCGGTTAATAAAGGTTTTCCAAAAAAAATAAAAAAAAATAAAAAATAATTAACGGCGTGATGTCAAAAACGCACAGCATGGCTGCCTAACAAATGATTATAACAAACATAAGGGAGAGCAGCGGAGACATGAAACCGCGACCGCGTGTGCTAAGATTGACCTGTCCGTCGGTACCCCAGTCTGGACATGAGCTGGTTCCGGAGGTAACCGTCGGACTGTGAAACGCCAATTTAAATACTAGATACAGCAGGTCTTGTGACGTTTGTCAAGATACTTTATGCAGGAGGATGTTAAACTACAAAAAGCCTGTGGATTCATGGGAAATGTAGTTAAAGCAACGTTTTTTCTTTTACTTCAAAACTGCCCATCTTTACAATGGCAATGCTGCGCAAACAATGCAGCATCTCTGAAATCATGTCCTTAACGGCGTGTTTATAAAAGCATATCTAGTAATATAAGTGCTGTAGTGCACCATGGATAAATATATATGCGGGACATGTCTTTTACAAAGCCAGTCTTATGCCATTTTTAGGTTAGAAACTTCAGAAATGGAGTTTCTGATCTAATAATAAACGACTCTCTCAATGAATCTCTCAACTTGAGATTGAGACAGGAGCTATTTTCCGGAAACATATTTTTCTTGTGATCAGGGCATATTCATATTGGTGTTTTCGAGGCAGCATCATGGCCAAATAGCCCTTTTAGTGGGAGTCAATACTTTCAAATGATTCAGAAAAGAAACTAGAAGCGCTCGCCCTTGGTGTCAGAGTTGGATTAATAAGTTTGTGAAAAGAAGGGTTTATGATATAGAAAAAGCCATCTATTCATTTTACGGTGGTTTGACAAGTCAATCTTGAATCCTACAGTGAAGTCCACGGTATAACATCGTTCAGCCCCTGGATGTCACTTTTAAGTTTGAAAATCCATTTTTGTTCTTTCACGAACAGGAATTTAGAGATATCTGTCACATGGGGAGGGATAAAGGGTTGTTCCAAAACCGTCCATTTCATTTCTTCTGCACGATGTTTATGTGTTAGGAAATGATCTGTTTGTCTTGTAGCTTGCTTCTTACATCTAAGGTTCACTGAACCCCAGGGCGGACAAACTCAGCCACAGGTGCATGATGGATCACGACTAGCATCTTCACTCGGAGGTGGTGCAAGGTCTCTTTCAGCAGTGGGGAGAGCCTTAGTTAGATCTAATTGCCTCTGAAGAGAACGCGCAATGTCAGCGATTCTGCCCGTTGGAATTTCCAAGGCAGCACTCGCTAGGTGACGCCTTTCATCGCGAGTGGAGTTGCGGTCTTCTATATGCCTTCCCGCCTATATCACTTCTGCGCAGAGTGCTGTAGAAAATCAAGCCCAACCAGGCCCAAGTCATCCTTGTGGCTCCGGATAGGGCACGAAGAGTCTGGTATCCCGAGCTGTTACACATGGCCATCGATCCTCTGATACGACTGCCTCTTCTGGAGGATCTTCAGTCGCAGAAGCAGGGGACGGTCCTCCACCCGAACCTGTCCAGCCTCCACCTCCTTGCATGCAGATTGAGCGACGACAGTTGACAGCCTTTGACCTTCCTCCCGAAGTCTGTAATGTTATCCTGCCAGCCAGGCGTCCCTCCACTCAGACGGTATACGCCTGCAGATGGAACAAATTTGTGGCATGGTGTGTGGATCCCCTTTCTGCCCCTCTTTCTGAGGTTCTCTTGTTCCTCCTTTCATTGGCCCAGCAGGGCTCTGCTCTGGGCACTCTTAAGGGCTATCTTTCAGCCATTTCAGCCTTTCTTAGGCTTCCTGATCAACCTTCTCTTTTCAAGTCTCCTGTTGTAAATCATTTCCTTAGGGGCATTACTCATCTTTTTCCTCCTGTTCCCTTCGTAATGCCTCAGTGGGACTTGAACTTCATTCTTACCTACCTGATGTGCGCTCCCTTTGAGCCGCTTCATAACTGTCCTCTGAGACTTCTTACTTTAAAGACTGCATTTCTGGTTGCCATCACCTCTGCTCACAGGGTGAGTGACCTTCAAGCACTTTCTTAGAAGCCTCCCTTTCTGGCTGTTCATCCGGACAAGGTCGTCCTCAGAACTAGACCGTCCTTTCTTCCCAAGGTGTCTTTTCCCAAGGCATCTTTTCACATTGGTCAACCCATCCCTTTGCCCACCTTCTTTCCGCCTCCGCATCGTTCTAAGGAGGAAGAGAGGCTCCACCGTCTGGATCCAAAACATGCGCTTTTGTTTTATTTGGATCGCCCCAAACAATTGCGGGTGGATGACCAGCTCTCTGTTGGCTACGTGGGCACCAAAAAAGGTCGGGCGGGGCACAAACGGACCATCTCCAGGTGGGTCGTTTTGTGCATCAAAGCTTGCTTATTTTTGGCAAAGAAGGAGCCTCCAGTGCACGCCCATTCCACCAGGGCGAGGGCAGCTACCACTGCTTTGGGACGGGGAGTCCCCCTTAATGACTTCTGTCAGGCAGCTACGTGGGCATCTCTGCACACATTCACCAAACACTACTACCTGCACAGTCAAGTCCGGAGAGACGGCTTCTTTGGGCGTTCTATTCTCCAGGACTTTCTGGTGTGAATTTAGTTCGCAGATCCACCTCCGGAATTGGTATTGCTGGGGTATCTATTCTAAGGTAAGGAATATATAACTAATTGTCTTTTTCAGATAAACAAGTTACTTAACCTTTGGTAACCATATATCTGTAAGAGATTAATTGAGAGTTATAGATTCCTTACCGCCCCACCCATCCTTCACGTTCTACGAAGGGATTTCTAGGGTCAGGGAATTCCTTTCAGGGCCCTAGTTTTTGTGCACCAGTGGTCAGTGTCTTGCATGGCTTTGCGCTTCTGGCGTGCAATGTCATGTAAAAGAACTGACGTCAACGTGCGATGGCGACATCTAAGTAGCTACCGCGATGTCATCCGGCGACCACGACGCCAACGACGAATGCGGAGCTGACCGACGCCACCTTTCGACACACAGGGGTACTGCTGACAAAAAATTCTCCAGATCCAGTCTGATGCCTGGGGGTAATTCTAAGGTAAGGAATCTATAACTAATCTGTTCATTAGTACCATTACGAGGGGAGCAGAATGAAGATAAACAGTAGGAAGTGAAGGAAAATTATAGAAGAGGTAAGTATAGGAGTGAAGGAACATAACAGAACAGAAAGATGATAGTATTGATCAGGCACTTTGTTCCGCTTTTTTTTACCGACATATTTTGCTGCCTGCACCACAATGCCTAATTAAGCAGTGCTGTAGTTGGAGGTGGCGAAATGTCCATACAAAGGATGGGGAGCGAGGAAACCCCAGAGAAAATAAAAATAAATGACAAAAAAAACTACCACGTGTCAAACACCAGCATCGAGAGTGCCTGTGTTTGCCCCACGGTAAAATGTCAGAAAATCAAGTGATCGGTACTTGGATGGATACAGTTTGGAACTATGTGTCAAAGAGAAGACATTTGAGGTACTTCAACATTTTAGGAGAAATATTAATGCACGGATAGGGATTGAGTCAGTTCCAGACTCTAGCTGTATGACCAGGACATGGAAGACAAAGTGCTAATTTTTTTGAAGACCCCGGGCTTCCACTAGAAACGTTTCAGCACTTTATAGAGACCCTTGGCCTCCAGACATGTTCATCTTAATTGTAAGGTAAAGTGGAAGGCTCCTATGCAAGACTCCGAGTCATTTTAGATTTGATGGTGTCATTATTAAACACATTATTATGCATTATGGTGTATGGCTTTTGGCCACAGATCTATGCTGACTTGCTTTGTATGTTATTACATATACATAAAATGATACTCTGTGTCCCTTGCTTTCAGGCTGTTTTAATCAGAGGTGTGATAATAAAAGGACTAAAATACCAGTGTGAAACAGAAGGTTGAATGTAACGCATTTTACATTTTATAGAATGGAAAAGAAAATAGTTATTTCATCAAACTATGGTAAAATCTTGAGTACTAAGAGTTTGAGACTAATCAGCATATTATAGTTTTCCAGAATGCAACATTGTAAAACACTGTTTTGGAAACGTTTCCTAATCTGTCATCTATATTTAGCTTTGAAAGTATTCAATTTAATAACGCAATTGTAATTATGTAAATGCTATGTAAACAAGAGAGGGACTGATGGGCTTTTATTAAAGGAGGTCCAGCATACATGCCCAGTTAATCATGTGAATATTAAAGAGTATGCAGTTCCTCAAAGAAAAGGCGGGGGGGTGCCAAAGGAAAGAAGAGACCGTAAAGCAGAGGAATACCTCTATTCGGAACTAGGGTCCTCACACACCCAGCAAGCTAGGTGTCATGCTTCATCATATGGACCTGCTCCTCGTCGGGCCGGCGCTGCAATGCCCGACGGGCACCCTAAAAGGGGCTCTTTGGCGGAGATCTTCAGTTCCTGGCCGTATGATGCAGTGTGTGTGAGAGGGACCTAGTGGTGTAGATGTGAGTGCAGGTAAGTGAATTAAAACAAGTTAGAGAGTCCAAAAATAATTTTATTGGGGATGGCTCTCTACCTGAATAAAAATGTGTGGGAGCAGAATGGCAGCTAACTGATGTTAAGATTCAGTCTGGCTATGCTCATCTGCGCTGGTCGACATGTTTCTTGCCTGATGGTCCTATTGATCCGTGGCAATTCCTCAGGACCTAAAAAAGCTGTCAGTAATCTACACTGGGTGGTAAGTACAGCTGTTACCTACTACCTGTTGTTAGGAAACGATCTCGCCATCTGCCTAGGGAAACCTAAAAGAAGAGAAGATCATAAGCAAGGCATCCCAAGCAGAGGCAATGTAAAAAGTGGATGTATTACACAGGTCTAGTTCACAAAGTGATATAAACCCCCTATTGACTAAATGATCTAACATGACTTCTATATTCACCATGTGTCAGTGACTCTATACAGTAAGTAGTGATAGACCACAGCTAGTGAAATTAAAAACCAATTAAAAATTAAAACAGAAGACTGTAATTCACATGTTATCCAAATCGGTACTAGGATAGAGTGACTAAGGTGTTCTAGAGGCTCAAGGTGAAACTCATGGGACACTCACCTAATATGGTTTAGTACCATACTCCTATCCGTGGCCGTGGCGCCACCTGGACACCAAGACTCTGGTGTCCTAGTGAAAAACAAAGTGATATAAGGGGTGACAACAACTGGTCCGACAAGTATTTACGGCAAATATAAATATCAACTCTAAAGCCCATGTGTGGTCCTGTTGCATGAGCTGCTGTGATGCGAGTCTCAGGCCGCTGGAGGTGATCAGATGATGGGATAACACCGCGGAGCCAACTTAAAGATAAAGAAGAAGTCACAACAATTGTAAATGCCCAGCCGGTCAGGGTATCAGCCAGTAGAAACCGCGTGACCGTTGACTAATGGCACCAATTCACACTCACTCGTACCACTCGGAGAGTCCGGGGCAAGTCCGGATCTGCCGTGAGTGTAAATCGGCAAAATATCAAGGAACCACCAGCTCTCCCCAGTATCGAGCGAGACGCGTAATTCCGCCCATAGTATGTGTCCCGTGTCACTCACTAGCGAGATATGGTGACAGAATCTAGAATGGAGCAGGCACTGACAACATTGTGTCAAAGTCATGTATTGTCAGTTTGGCGGCGGAGATAAGATCACCAAAAGATATCCCAATCAATGCTGACAGCGCAAACACACCACTCACCTGACCAGTCAATAGCCTCAGCGCGTGCAGTCATATCGCCGATCTACTTACTTAGAGGTTGTTGCAGGAAGGGCTATCAACCTACCCTCGCGCCACTCGACCCGGGAATACTGATGGCCGGTGTGGTGCCAGAACAGATATACCGGCTGAATCGTTTAGCGGAGGGCGTGTCTAGTACCCGGAAGTTTGTAGAATGCGTGAGTATGGACAAAGCCTCGCATGAGAGTGTCAGACAACGGCGGCCATCTTGGGATGGTGTCTAAGTACATACAAGTCTGAGTAACCCCTGGAAAACGAGTATGGTAATTAAGTTGAAAAACATGGCCGGAATCCCACATAGGGTGTCAAATACAGCGGCCATCTTGGAATGGTGTCTATGTACATTCAAGTCTAAGTAACCCTTAGAAAACGAGTATGGTAGTTAAGTTGGACAGCATGGCCGGAATCCCACATAGGGTGTCAAATACAGCGGCCATCATGGAACGGTGTCTGTATACACTGGAATCTAAGGGACCCTCTAGATATGGAGGTAATAGTAACCAGGTGAGGACACGGAAAGTGTAAGCCGCTAAAAACCGTGGAAGACTGCTTTATCTGTCCATAAGTGCTGCCCACGGGATCTGATCATTTAAGCCTTCTCGGTCTGTCTTGAGGCGATGCACCCATCGCTGTTCGATCTTAAACAGTGCTCTCTGTGTAATCTTAGGATGTGCCCCAAAGAGCCCCTTTTAGGGTGCCCGTCGGGCATTGCAGCGCCGGCCCGACGAGGAGCAGGTCCATATGATGAAGCATGACACCTAGCTTGCTGGGTGTGTGAGGACCCTAGTTCCGAATAGAGGTATTCCTCTGCTTTACGGTCTCTTCTTTCCTTTGGCACCCCCCCGCCTTTTCTTTGAGGAACTGCAATTATGTAAATGCAACAGAAATAGGCGCAATTCTGAATAAACGCAACAGGGACCGTCTGCCTTTTCCATTTCCTGGTGCACTACAGGCCTGTTAATTTTGCAAGTGCCCAAAAGATTTTCAAGGCACATCAGAATCCTATCGGTGATCCTGAATCTCCGCAGAGATGGGTTCCTGTTTCACAAAGATGATAGACTCATTGCTCCTCATCATTCAGAGTAGATTGGAGGATTTGCACCTGCATCTCAGCAAACATTACTTAAATAGGGGTTCAAGATGTCCATCTAAGTCCCTTTTCTCCTAGCATTTCTCAACATCCATTTGTGTTCTGCTCCCCTAATTAACCTTGAAGTCCTCGCATATCCAGCCTAAGGTCCTCCCCATCCTAAGAATATGAATGTCTTTTCTCCCTGCAGACTGTGGAGAGGGCTCTGGACTGGAATAAGAAAGATGGTATAGACAGCTATCTTCCTAGGTGTCCATTCCAGTAAAAGGGCGGGAAATCTGTGGGTCATGCCCTCTATTTGATGGGGTAAGCACTGAATCCTGCCACATGCGGGCAACATACCATTAGCTCATTCATGATTTATTCACATGATATGCTTATTAATGACTGCTATCAGATGTGTATATCTATAGTTGTAATGCTTTTCTCACATACATCTAAATCTGAACAGATATAGCGAACTAAATAAATTGACATTAGTTTGATTGACTCTGGCCATTGAGTACTCCGCAGCTTTCACATAAGCAAAAAGATCTTATCTACAAGAAAAGTGCACCTTACAGTTCTATGCACAATACAGCTACAAGTTATACAGTTGACGTAGAGTTTAGCCCTCACAAAAGCATTCTGTATTAAGTTACATTTATACTGGGCCCTGTTCTAGCAGATCAAGCTAGACTCACACCACCTAGCAGCAACACACACAACATGAAACCAAAGCCATATACTTGGCAAATATTTCCATAATTCGTATCCTTAACCCCTCAACATACCATATGTCCAAGATTCAGATGAAGCGTAATGCAGCTCACTCACCTACACGTAAAACTGCATCAAACCTTATAATTAGCAAAGGTGGCTCCAAGCTGGAAGGCAACACAAAGTCAACCAATGGACCACCCTGCACCTAAACAGAGTGACAAAATTGCAAAAATATATCCATACACATAATGCTCTACAGAGATCTCCATAAAGAACTAGCTTGCCACTAGCCATTATGATCCATTCATAAATAGTGAATCACATCCTTCCTGAGGCTTTCCGGAATGAAAGAAATCAAAGTTTTTTACCTCCTACTAGCCACGGCTCTTAAGTGGGTGCAAAGTGCATGTTTTAGCACTATCCAAAATCCTCGCATTAATAAACAAATAACTAACATTCTGCAAGTGAGCATTTCAGTGGTTTTGTGTTTCTTACAATAGTGCCACATTCTTAGCATTTATTGCTGCATGACTGTGGACCGTACATGCCCTTGGTATTTTGTTGCAGAAATCCTTCCTAAACAAAACTGATTCTGCTCAGGTACCTGAATAAGATTTTGTGGACTCGTCGTCTTGAGACATGTGCCAATGGCTTCATTTTAGTGACTACCACATCAGAAAGCCTAGAAACCTAAAAAATATCTAATTGAGATCATTTCAGGATTCAGCATTTCAAAGTGCCTGCCCTCAAAGCAAATATTTTTATGGAGCCATCAGCGGGACTAGTTCTGACGTTGGCTAGACTGATACTTTATTAATTAAAAAACAGTGACACTGCAGTGAGGTTTCGTAGCTCACTGGATTCATGCATTCCCTGCAAGATGTGTGTTTGACTCATATTTACAAACTTGAACCCCCCGGGGTCCACTCTGACTTTCACCCTGCCCAGGTCAATAAAGGGAACACTAGTGTTTTGTCTCTGATATGGCTATCTGATCAAGTCAAATTCAAGAATTCTCTCCCTTTTTCAGTGTGTCTTTAGATTTGCATATGTGCCGTCTGAGTGGGATAGTTTAACCAACCACCAGAGTGCTCAGTGAAGAAGATACTCTTTTCCATAGCTACTTCCTTATGTTGAGAGAGAAACAAGAGACTATGGATCATGAAAGCTTTTACCTAAGTTCAATAGAATCTACTGCGTACTTGAAAATAGTATGCAACATCTTGTGGCTTCAGCCAACAAAGTCCAGCTGGATTACATGCAAGCTACATATGGGGGTATTTGCATAACAAATTATTGAAAACATCTTTATGAGACTTCTGTTGTCCCTAGGCATTGGTTAGATCGCAAATGTTCTTTCCCTCCGCCCTCTCCTTTTGATGCAACTCACTCCGACTCAAGAGGAAAACTGAGCTGAATCGAGTAATCCCAAGGGAATATATCAGATTTGAGGGAGCAGATAGGGTTCTCTGGCTGAATTATATAAAGTCTTTTTTCACAGCTTTAGGGCGCCCAGAACTAATTGTTACTCCTCAATTCAATAAGAAATCAGAATTTAGTTGGACTAAAACAATTTTTTGTCTCTTAAGCGGATACTAGAGAAGCCAGGAACGTGATTGAACCCTCTGTATGCTTTAGTGAAAACCACACTGCTGACATTTGTAACAAATTAGAATCATTGATTTTTCACTATCAAGGTTTAGGTTAAATTTGTTAATTTTGATACATTGTTTAATAGCCGTTCCAAGATGGTGACATCAGGATAAAAGTTTGGGACCATGTGGCTGTGACTCATTCTCTAAAGAGGTTCACAATGCATATTTACTGTTATGGGGGTTCTACGCTCATTTACATAAAACTTTTTTTAACACTATTAAACTGTTTGAAATCTATACAGGTCAGGCCTGGCAAATTTGCAGATGCTACCAAATGAACGTCTATGTTTTTATGTTGCTTATAATTCAAAAGGTGCCTTTAAAAAAGATCTTTGACGACTTTGCAGTTGCTCTTTATTGGATTAATGTATGCAACACATTTTTCTTTTATGGTTTATTTTTAACCGAAAAGAAGAGAACATGATGATGATGAATGAATTAAAATGTTCCTAATTTTCCAAAGATCAGTTAGAAATGAAGAATGGTGGAAAGTGATTCTTAGAAGAGATGTAGCAAAAACCACAACATCTAGACAGCACTTAACAAAAGTAGTTAGGAGGCGATCCCAAAGATCACTCATGCAGTCAGAGTTTCATGTCCAGGGCAAAAGTCTGACTAATTACTGAGGAGAACATTGTGATGATCATTGTGGCTTTCATTATGGTTGTGTAGATTATAGGTATGAACCTGGTTTAGGATTTGGTCGATGATAAGCCCTTTAGTATTTTGGCTAAGTGAATGGTGGTTGAATATACTTATTGATTGGAAGAGCTTAGCAGCTGAGATATTGGCTACTTTTGTGAGGGATGGGAAGATGGCATATTTAAAAGATTGTGGAACAACTCTTTAGAAAGGGATCAGTTTATGATGAAGATGTTATTTTATCTATGCTGAGCAAGGTTCTAATGTAGAGGCAGAATGAACTTCCACTATGGTTTTGGCAGTCACTTGAGAAAAGATAGGTCTGGTAAAACAGGAACAGCGAGTGAGGATTGGACTCTGGCATAGGTTTTCTTCAATATTCCAAATTCCAACATAGTTTTTTCAGGAAAGCAAGATTTGTGACGAACTGTTTATTGTTTTTAGTATATTTGACTTCATGCTCTTGATTTTGGAGAGGGCTGAAGGTTTTCAATATTCAGAAAGGACAGAACAAGTTTGGTGAGGACTTAAAAAATCAAATAAAATTAATTAAAGACAGAAAAAGTATTGGTGGGTGTGAGAGGCTGGCCTGGTATATGATGCCCACTAATGTAAGTGGGCACCTTGCACCAGTCCAGACAATCCTTATGGTGATTTAAGAGGTCTCAGACAACCTTAGAAAGCTATCCAAGTGGTAGCAGTGGAGAGCAGCCTTCAGGCTTGGTCTTGAAGGGGTGTAAAGCAGCTTGTTTTACCAGAATGCAATCTTATAGTATAGATTAAATGAAAAGAGAACCACCCAATAGTTAGAAAAATATGTATTTATTATATAACACTATCTAGTACATTACAGTATCTCCCACACAGAGATAGACACAAAGCACACAATACTTTAGCAAGGAAATCACAGTAAATAGCATTAATACACAGTGGGCCCCGGGGGGGACCAAACCATATACTAAGAAAGTGGTATAAGAACCATGATTCTAGACAGGACAATGTCGAGAGGATGTAGAATAGCTGGGACCCCAAGGAACCACCCAAGGTGAGTAGGCCGGGACCCCATGGAGGGCGAATGCAGTGTTGGAACACAACCACGTGCTCCGTACAAGTCTATGTGCAAGTCGCGGTTGGAATTTTAAAGATTAAGGACCCTTCCCAGTGGGCCCTGAAGAAACCCCATGGAAGACAGAAGGTTGGAGAGCCACCCCACCCGTGGGTACTGTGGTACCCAAGTTACCTATCCCAGGGAAGCTGGTGCATAGGTGTGAAGTGGAGTCGGAAACTGCCGTCGAACCCAATGGAGGGCTTCAGGAAAGGACCGCTGCTGGAAGAGGAAAGTGTCCGGAAGAATCCAAATGTGTATTCTTGATGAAGAGTACCTGAAAGCAGGGGGGACAGAGTCTGGGTCACTGGGGAGTGACCAGGGGCTCGGTAGATGAATGCCCACTGATGTTGGGTGCTTCAGAATGGATGTCAATGACGTTGACTCTGCAGCTGCAGGGACAAGGCAATGTTGAGGACAACCAGGAGCCATATACAAGCTGTCCCATGTAGGATGTTGAGAGCTGAGTGGCCAGCGGGAACACCAACAAGCCTTGGTAAAAGCAATCCAAGTCAAAAAAGTGTACAGTTCGGACCAGCAAGGTCCAGGAGACTCACCACAAGCAGGGAAGTCAGGGCAGGCCTGAGCAATCAGGGGAACCCAAAGAAATCAAAGGTGACCCTCAAATGGACCCACAGGCCAATGGCACAGGAGTTGCGAAAAGACCTCAAGCAGCTCACCAAAAGAGGCAGGCCACAATGCACAGGATGCAGTGTGGCCAAAGATTCTGGCCACGGGAGGTGCTAGTGGTTGAGGCAACTTGGAGCCTGGAGATCTTCTTGCAAAGATGTCAACAAGCCTTTGCTTCTGCGACGGTAGTGCGGTACCCAGGGGTTCGGTTTTGGAACCCCTACTCGAGTTGCTGGCCTTGAACTTGGTCAGAGGGGAGAGCAGGCCTCAGGGGCTGGAAAAAACCACAGCCTGAGTTGAGGAGCCCACAGAGTCTGGAGGAGCTTGGGATCTGCAGACTGGTCGTCTTCGTTGCGGAGCGTGCAAATGCAGGGGAGTGACTCCTTCACTCCAAGGGAGATTATTTTGTGTGTTCTTGATGCTTCACAGACCTTGGAAGGTTCCTGGAGGATACACAGGCAGCGATGATGCAGCAGACTGGAAGGGAGATGGAGCTAGGCCCCAACGAAGTCCAGCGACGTCCAGTGCCCTGACTGTCGAAGTGCAGTGGTTTCAATTCTGAATCTTGTCCGCGATGATGAATCTAAGGTCCTAAAACCAGGTAAGCCTTTAAGTACCCAGGGAAGAGTATTGGAAAGATTCAGGGGACCCTCCCAGGTGAGGGTCTGGACAGGGGGAGGTTACTCCCATGTCGTTTGTCCAGTTTTGTGCCAGAGTAGGAGCCAATGGCTCCCAGGACTGGTTTGAACTGGACTATGCACAGGGACACCAAATGTGCCCCTCCTGCAGGTTTGCAGGCGCTGGCAAGCGCACCCACCCAGCCATAATACACAAAATCCCGTCTAGGAGGTGGTCACACCTCCCTGTGACAGGATGCCTACTGTTCTGCCTTCCCCTGATTGAGCTTGGCTCAGCAGCAGGAGGGCAGAAATGTGTCTCTGGTCAGCAGCAACCATTTTGTGCTGTCCGGAGCCAGAAGGCTGGTACCGGGAACACCGAGGGCCCCGCGAAGGGCCTTCCTGGTGGGTGAAATCATACCTCCCAGTCCAGTTACCGGTGTGGGGGTATGATTCCAACTTGTTTGACACCAAACACGATAGGGTTTGTTGCAGCCGTTTTCGAGATGGCCATCACACGGTCGCGTAAAGCCCCTCTATATTAGTATATCTTAAGGAAGTGGTGCATGCATCGGCTTACACAGGCTGCAATGGCAGGCCTGTAGTTCCATTTGATCTCTCATGGGTGGCATAATACATGCTGCAGCCCGTGGGACACCTCTGTGGTATCTATGTCCTGGGTACATGGGTACCATATACTAGGGACTGATATGGGTTCCCCAGTATCCAATCTGGGGTGTACCCAAGTACATAGCATACCAGTTTAGGGAGAAAGCAGATAGACTGGGGTCTTGATTTGCAGGATGCCAATCAGACTAGTCAAAAACAGCATTGCATCAAGCAAAAAGGGAGGTAACCATAAGAAGCAGATCCTACTTTCCTATAGTGAGGACTTCAAAAATCAAATCATGACCAATAAATTGGAACATCTGATTGTATCAGATAGAATTAAAGAGGAACATTCAGCATTGCACCTCTTGAATACTTGCATGGCCTTCATCATGATTAGCCTTGGATTGTGATAGAAAACAAGTCAGGATGCCAAAGTGATCAGAAAGATCGGTGTCCTCTCTTCTCCTGGGTTGAAATCCAGTTGGGGTCCAAGCTTCATGAGTTTAGCTGCTAGCCTGGATCCAGGAGGCCACAAGCTGTGCATCCACATCTCAGGCATCCCTCCTTTATTACATAAAAAAATGATTAAGTACATCAGTATACAATTAATTGGAAATAATGTTTACTGGCCCAGTGGGAGCTTTGAGGGTAATCTGGTAGGCTAGTCTGGCATCGGAGACATGTGATAACAGATACATTACTTGAAAAAGACAGATTATGATTGATGGGTAATATAGCATAGCATGTTGTCTTGAGGCTTGGGCAGTTATGTCAAGGCTCACTACTTGCAGACCAGTTTCTTTAGAAAAGTTATTCAGGGCAATTTACATTTTTTCTGGATTCTAGGAAATTCAGTGCTTAAATACCCAGAGTCCTTTAAAGTACCAGAGATTTAAGTTTGCATTTGTTTGAACAAAAACTATATTTGCTGTGTTCGCACCACCAAATGTTATCCAATTTTGGAAAACTGATTTAGAAGGCGATGTCATGAGCTGTAGTCAGTAGCTAAGAAATTATTCCCTAAGCAGCATATCATTTGAATGGCCTTTCAGTATTTATTCAAGAGAAGAATGGTGCATTCACACACAGGACATGATCTAAAAGAAAAACAGATGCAGACAATATCGAAATTAATATTACGTGGGTGAAGGTCTTTTGCAAGACCAATACGCAACCAGACCATTTTTCTAGGACTGCAACACTGTGCCACATGGTACCAACCACAAGGTTTTTGCGTACAGAAAATATGTAACTTGCATTAATGCATATAGGTATAAAGCTGAATTTAACATTAAAAAAAGAGAGATAAAATTGCAGACCTATCTATTTTTCTGCAGAGATATAAAGTGTAAAATGAACAAAGATGTGCTCGGGACATCTGCATAGTCAGTGAAATGTAGAAGCCACTAATTCACTACATTGCACATTTTGGCGATCCCCTTGGTCAATGTGTCCAGCCTGGTGGGTATTTGTTCTATTCCATGGCCTCCAGTAGACTCTCTGTCATCATGGTGTGTTTCTCTCAGCGATGCTTGCTAATGTATTCCTCTACATGGAACACAGGTAAAGCAACACCACATTTATAGTCAGTAGCATTGTTGTGCATATTTGTGATACTGTTTGTTAAGTCTTAATGTCTAATTAAAAATAGGGTCTTATCTATCTTTGTTTGGTGGAATCTAAGCATCTTAAATGCACAATTGCTAAATGGTTGTGAGGGTCAGTGCTGGTCCTTTAACCTCTGTAATAGATGAAAAACTAAGTTTTAAACTTTGGGTGTCATACGCAAGCTACCCATATGTAGTGGCAGGGTCTGTCTCCAATGGACATGTCTTATTAAGCTAGTAGCTCCGGTAGCTAAGTCAGAGGCTAAAATATTCCACTAACATTAACCCCATATCCAAGTCTATTGTGGGTGGTAGGAACTTGGTCTATCATGTCTCCCAAAACTTCTTATTTGTTATTTCCATAGATTTTGTATTTTTCACAACTATCACTGGACCCCTGTTGTCTATTTGTCTTCAGGGCTGTATTGTATTCTTTCTCTTTGTAACTGTTGCATCCCTGGACATTTTGGCCACCTGGGCGCTGAAAAACCGCAATACTTTGAAGGGGTTCTGCGGCTCCCAGGGCTCAGAAGATGCTATAAGAAGCTCATAGCTGCGGGCTTGAAGAGCCTCTCACCTGGGTCGGTTTCCTCTTATGCTTCTGGCTACAGTATCTTCTCTCCTCAAGTCCAAAATGGCACTCACTTCAGGTCCACTTTAGATTTCCTTTTTTTCTTTTTCCTTTCCATCATGGCTTTTCTTCCTTTTGTTTCTTCCGGACTTTCCCAATCTATTATGTCTTCTGTCATGTGGTGTTTGATGTAATTTCCTTTTCCTGTTGTTTTATTTTACTGCTTATTGGCTGCAGTCTGGTTGGAGGGTGGGTTGCAACAAAGCTGTGTTCCTTCACTTGTTTCCTTGCTCCCATCACTTGCTGACTTCCTCGCTTGGATTTCTGACTCCATTGTCCATCCCTGTGAAGAATGTACCACCAAGGAAGTTTTTTTACTCCTTGAGCTTTCTCTTCCTGAGAAGGTGGAAGCTTCTCGAGGGCACCTGCATACCGCATATTCCAGTGTGTGATGACATCATGACTCCTGGAAGCAGTCACCCTTTCCTCTGTCAGCCGAACACCAGGATCCGTATTACAGGTAAGCATCCAGCCCTGAACAGTAACAGCTTAAGACAAATCAGTTTTCCTTGGTCTGTCATATTTTACTTACTGCACATTTAACTGTCTTGTGTTGAAACTTTAACTACTTTATTTCTTAGCTGTATTGTCATTTTGTTGGTTGTTTTGCACAGCTCTCCTTCCATGTTTGAGCCTCACAACTAGATGGCGGCTCCTTTTTGACATAATTGGTGCATATTGATATTTTAACTTTTTTATTTCCACCGCATCAGTTCTTATGAATTAGAAACACCCAGTTGGTCTCCCATTACTCAGGAAACCCAATGCCAACTCTCAAAAATTGAGTAACTATCACTCTATATCTTTATTACCAATCCTCAGTAAAATTTTGAAAAAGTACATTAATTACTGCCACCTTGTGAAATATGTAGATGCAAACCAGATCCTAGATGAATTGCAGTCTGGCTTCGACACAGACCACAGCACAGAATAGGCTCTGCTGCAGACAAAAAGGATTTAAAAGCTCTCAGGCAGGGGTCTATCTACAGTGTTAATCCTCCTCTATCTGACATCAGTATCATACATGGTGTCTCATCACATTTTACTAGCTAGACTACACAAAATAGGTATTGGGGAGAGCAAACAAATGGTTGGAATATTTTCTTTCAAACAGCGCCCAGGCAGTGTCTCTTCTCCCATACACTTCGCAAGTCGTCAAGGAAGCCTGCAGGGCTCCTACTTAAGCCTAGCTCGATTGAATAAATGGGATTTAATAAATTTGTCATCCTAAGAGCCTCTTTAGTCAGCTCTTAAACTTCATAATCATATCTCACATGAATGACACTCCTTTCTATCTCTGACATCTGGAACCTCACCTGCCTGGCATTCCGCAACTGCCTATTAGTGATTGCTCTCTGGATGAATAACAACGGCTTAAAACTGTATAGTGACAAACTGATACCAATTTTAAGTAAAATTTTGCAGAAAATTGGAATCAGTTTGCTCAGACTCTTGGTGGACAGGAGAAGTGGGACCTGCTCCCCATTCAACCCAAATGTGGGCTTCGGGTTCAACACCAACCTATCCTTTCAGACTTAAATATTGCATGTAGCTGCCTCCTTTTTTCTCTCACTCAAAATGCTTAGCAAGGTTATTCTGATGTTCCTTGAATCTTGCAGGACAAATGTGGTCCACACCCAAACTGGACTATGGCAACTCAATATATCTGGACATTCCTAAATTCTGTATGCTAAAACTCCAGAGAATCCAAAACCAGTTGCACATTTAGCTCTCGAATTACCTTCTCTTGGCCCTTGTTAATCTACTGGAAAACAATCTTCACTGGTTACCAGTACAAAAAAGATGTTTGTTCAATGAGGGGTGTCTGGTTTTCTGCTCCCCTAATAACATAGAACTAAAATGGTAAACAACCTTTACAATGCAGTCATTACATCGCAACATCCTTTACAACACGTCACTACAACGCAGCCATTACATTGCATGTCACTACAATGCATGACACTACAACGCATGCATTGCATTGCATGTCATCACAACGCATACTATTACAACGCATAGTACCCCTACACTATCCAACACTTACCCTACTGTTGCACCCCTGGAGTTAATATAGGATTTTTTTACCTCTACACTATCCAACACTTACCTTACTGTTGCACCCCCCTTAAGTTAGAATAGTAATTTTTACCCCTACACTATCCAACACTTACTCTACTGTTGCACCCACTGGAGTTAGAATAGTAATTTTTACCCCTACACTATTCAACACTTACTTTAAATGCAATGTAATGGTATGCGTTGTAATGGTATGCGTTGTAAGGGTATAATGCGATGTAATGGAATGCTTGGTAAATGTAGTTTTAAAAAATTTGTTGTGTTGGCATGCGATGTAAATGTATGCATTGTAAAGGATGTTGCGATGTAAAAACTGTGTTGTAAAGGCATGCGTTGTAAATGTATTCGTTGTAATGTCATACATTCAACTAAAATATCTCAAGGATTTTTTCCAGACCTTTCATCTCCAGAAGGCAGCTTAGATCTTACTCGGTCATGCTGGTCTGTATTCCTTTTATCAAGTACTCTCATATTGGTGGCTGATATTTCCCTTTTCTGGCATTCAATTTTGGGAGCTTGAGCCTTTGCTTTACTAGCATCCAATTTCTGGAACTCTCTCCCACACAAGCTCCACACAACCCTGCAACAATCTGTTTTCAGAACTAAACTTAAATCCCTGTATGGTGTTCTAAAGTTTTGATTCCCCAGCACCCAGATACCCTATTTCAGGGTGATATCACGCTTTATAAAATGTATTCATTCATTCATTGTGCAACGACTGGTGCAACTGGTGAGAAAGTGAACCCCACATAGTGAGATAACTGAAATAACGTACTCTCCTCTTTTGCATGGTTTAAGGTAGATGTTTTTTCAAATCAAATGGGGTGTCCTCAGATTATTCTTTTTTACTCCCCTGGTGCCACTTGTTATTGTGGCACTCAAAGTAAAAAAGAAAGAAAAGCATGACAGTACCGTGTAGGGAAAACAATCAATGGTCCTGACACTCATGAAGATAATTACCCAGGGTTCAGGGCCATGTTTATTCTGCTTTGGCATTTGGGTGTGCTGCAAGTGCATCTCCTTCACCAGAAATGCATGGAATATTAGTTCAATATGGTGGACGGTTCTCCTCCAAGGGACAATGGCCAGGGCCTCCACCAACCAGGTGAGCCACCCTTATACCTTTATATTACAATGTTGGATTTTTGTGGGTATCAGACCCTAATTCTGACAGTAGGAGGAATACCACTATTCTCAATTCATGTGATAGCTGCAGGGAGTGGTGCTAGAGCAATTTTCCTAGTGCATGTGCTGCCATCAATGTTAAATCACTGACCTCATGGGGACTTAAAAAAATTAAAGTGTCACACGAAGAGTAAGTGTAACAAATGAGCCATGCCCATTCCATTCAGCAGGAGAGTAGTAAGTAGGCCTGGGAGTCATTCAGATTAGGAAGGCTGGGCTGGTGATGTGACTCATTAGGTTAGCACACCCATACTCGTCCATTGGCTGAATTGGGCTTGAGAATAAAATGTTGCTGGTGACGTTTTTCCCCACACAGAGCTGACAATCGAACTCGTGGACATTTTGAAACTTGGCAAACCCTTGCGGCTGGGGCACCACTCTGCCCTGTGCAGGGTAGGTGGCTCTACCTGCTGACTGTCACAAGCTTCCAAAGGGGGATTACAGAAGCTGCTCAGCCCACTGTATCCACAGACTCCTCCTCGGTCCCATCGCCACCTGGACCGAGCTACTCAGACGAAGCTATGACTTTGCCCACCTCTCATGGAGGATTATGGGAGCTATTGAGCCCGAAGAAGGCCCATACTCCTTCTCGGTCCAATGACACCCTGTTGGGGTCTGCCTGGGCCTTCATGTTGGGTCCTGTCTCTGCTCAACACACTGGAGGGGCACAAAAGGCATACCCAGTCTGCAGCACTGTTAAAATGTAAAATCGGATTCTTTAGTTTTTTGATTAAGCTATGCCTCATCCATTTTTCACCCCTGCCCTGCTTCCAGCCCGGCTCTATCCTTGACACTGCATCTGTATAAACATGAGTAAAGAATCTAGATTGGGGCATTGTAGGCTGTGTATACATGCAGAGTCAGTGCAAAAGAACAGCTGGTGTCTGCTTGGGGTTTTTCAAACAATGGTAATGCCTCTAGTAAAGTTTACCCAGATAGCATATCTTGTTGTGCAGCTTCAGGACGCGACAATTGCACAAGGCACCAAGGCTGTCGATTCTTACTGGTACCTCATTTGTGTGTTTTTCCCAAAGCTCTATTTACCTCTGGGCGTCCCTTGTTTGTGATCTTTTGCTATAAATACCCATGTAACCATCGTTCGGTGTGGTTCCTCCTTGAGTATCTCTATGGTGCTTGTTGGACGAGGTCCCATTCATGAATGCTAATAAATGACCTATGGTTTGTACTTCGCTCCAGTGTCGATTCCTCCTTACTTGTTAAGAACCCGTGGACGAAGAGGTGACCCTGCACCAGTGGGTTATTAATAATCCGCTTCCACAGTACCATGCCCTTGGTAGGGAATGTCAACCCAGTTCCCATCAGCTAAGGGTTCCCAGGGTCAATGCCTTCCACATTCCTGGTACCCGAGCCTGGGGAGCTGAAGAGGGTTAAGCCCCTAGCCAAATTGCACCAGTAACTGCAAACCGCACCTGTACCACTCTCCAGCTCAATGGACGAGGCTCATTTGTTATACTTGTTCTTTGAGAAACGCATGGATTTATCAAAATCCCAACTACTGCAGTGACGTAAAATTTATGGCAGCACCCCCACTAAGATAATTGTTCCAGCACCCCTGCATCTATACAGCCCTCCTTTGCCAAAAGATATTTCTCGCGCTTTGAAGGGCATTTATTGACAAAGTGCCATTTTTATTACAATACATATAATGGCCTCCTTTATGTTGTTTATGACACCATACCCGACTTAAGCGAGCAGTCTACTTGCAAAAGTTCTTTGGTGACCAATGAATTTGGATCTCTCAGAACAAAATATTGGTCATGCTTTTTCCTTTTTAAAAATGTGGGTCGTATTCAAATGATGATCTAAATATAATGTTAGGTTGAAGAGGTCTGCACCAGTGGCAGTTTTCAGTTCCACTTGGACCAATTCCTCGGCTCATCCTTAGGAAAGGTTTGTTGCAATGCACCATTGGTATGGACTATGAAGCAGTGACTCCATTTAAATGGACATTAAAAAAGCAGTCCTTTACAGTTCCCTGGCAATGAAAGCAAGAGGTCTCAAGAATTATAAAGCAGTTGAGCTATAAAGAAAAAAGCGTTGATTTAGAGTTTGACAGAGTGGCTACTCCCATCGCAATGTCGAGAGAGTACCCACCTCATTTACAGATGAGTATGTCAGCTACGGAAACTACTCCACCTCCATCGATGACACACTCTTCCGACAGCCCTTACTCCAATGGGCCATTGGACGTTTGGCCATTTGACTGCTGGCCCAATTTAGAGTGAGTGGTGGAATGGCAAGATTTTACTTTCCCTAACCAGCATGAAAAACGTGGCCTTAAGGAACAGTACAAATGTTTAAATGACCCCCACACCAAGGGAGAAAACTCCTATGGTGTGGGAGTCATTTGTTTTATGTTTTTTCATAAACAAAATCTCGCTTTGGCATTTAGTTATAAAAAAAAAAAATCATGATAAAAGTTTCATGGAATGTATCATCACTGATGATGGTACAGTCCATAAAACAATACGTAGACAGGAACCACAGTGACAGTAGTTCCTGCCAATGGTTAGAGTGGTCCTCAGGGCTGGTAGGCAACTCTAAATTTGGAGGGTGGAGGACCATCAGTATGGTGGAAGTAAAGCACTCCACCATACCATCAGACTTACCTCCACCAGACAAACTCTAAATCAGCACCATAAAACATGTGTCGGGTCACCAAAAGACTGGTCTGTGGAAGCAAAGGGTAGCACTGAGGGATCTGACAAAGAGCACTATATGTATCGCTATGGTACTCCATTGATCAAAGGAGCAGAGCTCTTCAGATACATGGATGCCACTAAGAAGGCCTACGCCTGCAGACTCTCTAACAAGTCAGTTTTTAAATATGAGTAGTTTTTCAAAATGGCATCCTTGCCTAACCCCCGTAAAATCCGTAACGAGCGAGTGCAAGCCCCATCCTTGCCAAACCACACCGAGGCGGTGGTCTGGGAACTGAGCTGTCTGATAAATGTGAGAATTGGGTGGTCCACCCTCATGGCCTCCATTATCTCCCATAACCTACTATGGTTAATGCAATTAAATGCGGCTGAGAGATCCATGAAGGCCATGTAGATTGTTTCCCCTTTAGCCCAATATATTTTTCAATGACAAGGCTCATATTCAGACATTGATCGATCATGCCCCTTCCCTGTTGTAAGCCATATTGGGCTGGAATCAATATATTTTTATCAGTAGCCCATTCTTCCAACCGATGTAGTAATAGATGTCCCATTAGTTTTGAGGTGTTGTCCAGCAAGGATATGGGCCTATAATCGGCTGGAACACTTCTTGCTCCCTTTTGAAAAATCGGGACGATGGCACTTGTGCTCCATGAAATCAAGGGGCCATCCTTAGATATGATGTTAAATACATTCTGCAATAAGGGTGTCCATATATAACGTGATGTTCAAGGAAAAGGTCTATTGGGACCCCATCTGGGCCTGGAGCCTTCGCCCTAATGCACCTTTCCAATCCTTTTGTTATTTCCTCAACAGTGAACACAAGGGGCTCTGTGTGGGCTGGAAGGGCTGCCATCTAAATTACCCCTGACATGAAGATTGTCTCAAAATGAGCCACCCAGGCATCCTCTCCCACATAGGATTCCAAAGTTGGGTCACTGGCATCCTTAACCCCTTCGACGCGCATGACGGAACGGTTCCGTCATGCACGTCGGTTGCGCTGTGCGCATGACGGAACCGTTCCGTCATGGCCCCGCCCGCGCACGGAACCTTCAGCGTGGCGCGGAAATCCGCGCCGCGCTGAAGGGGTTAAAGTAGGGTTTGTTTACCACCCTCCAGAAATCCCTGCTATTATTAGTTAAGGCTGCCCTTTCTAGCTGTTCCAGGCGTCTTCTTTCAGGACTTTTCTCTCTGCTTCCTGCATTATTGATATGCCTTCTGCAGTAGTTTTATCCTCCCTTGATCTCTGGGGACTTTCTTTAGGGCTTCATGGAGGGTTTTTAATGATTGGGAGCATGTATAATCAAACCAACGCCCCACCAGTGCCTAACTTGAGTTTCTGTTACGGGTCAAGGACTTTATTACTGCCTCTAGTAATTTGGTAAAATTTGAGAAGGATAAGGTCATCAGGTGAATTTATATCCAAACAGTTTTGTATGCAGTCCATGTTCTTTGATACTATTTCATGGATTATATTTACCTTGTCTACACTAGCCTATTTTAGTTGGTATCCAATCTTTCTTCCTACGGCCGGTTTCTCTATTGTTTTGGTTTGCCTCTCACAGGGGAAACCTAATGCTATGAGAAGGGAGAGGATGACGTGATCACTAAAAGTGGTGAAAACGGACTTCACTTGAGTCAACTTCCCATCAAGGGTTTCAGAAGTCAATATGTAGTCAATAGTTGACTCACAGTCATTGCGTATAAAGGTTTTATGAACTCCCCAGGATGTTCAGTCTGGCTATTCCTTAACTCCAGATTTCTAACGGAGAGAATTCTATTCAAGCTCTGGCCGTATTCATTGTGAATAAAATGAATTGCCAGGGACCCTGCCGTAAACTCGATACCGCAAACAGGGCCGATAGAGTGTTTACACAAATCGCCCACCCACACAATGTTAAAATTCTCGTTAGTTCCAGCCCCCATTCTATCAAGCACATACTCCACTTGAGTCACCACGAAATGCATGTTAGCTCCAAAGTTATTGTTATAGAAGTTTATTAATAGCCAATCCTGGCCCCCTGAGCCTTCTAATAACAAGAAGTGAAAAGACAGAGACACCTTCAGGAATTTCTTTAAGCTTATTGGCATGGTATTAGATATTAACGTTAGTAAACCCCCTAGCTGGGCCGGCAGATGTGGGTACTGCCTCGGTTTGTAAAGAACAAAACGCATCTATACCAATTTGGTCAGTCGCCCAGGTCTCCTGCAGGCCTATTATGTTGTACGTTTGCCAAACATCCAACCACTGCATATTGCCCACCTTACCCTTAATGCCCGCAACATTCCATGATGCTAATTTTATTTAATTTCCATCCTCTTCCCCCCCTGTAACTACTACATGGGTTTCCTCCTCAATTGTTATACTCACCAGGTGTTCTAACGTTTGGCTGGGTAAATTCATTCTTGACATTATGATGTTATTGGCTAGGCCCCCGTGACTTTCTAAACCCAATCCTCCATGCTTATTCAACCAGTACAGTGATTGGTCCATTAACTGGTATGTGGATTCCTTCTGGTCCTCCCTCCATTCTGGGACATTTACTAGGACCAGTACCAGAGGTAGGGCAACGGGGGGAAGATCTATCGCGGGATGCGGGCACTGGGTTTTGTTAAATCTATTATCATCCATCTGGGATATTAGCCTTGCCCTTTGTAGTTCAACCCTCTCAACCATAGGAGTAGTGTAAGGTGATATTCTCTCTGGCTGTAATAACCCCCCTGTGCCTAGTCCCTTGGGCGTGCCGCATGGGGCTTGCTCGATGGTAGTAGAACATGTGGCGGGAAGTGTAGGTACATATGGAGGGGGCTGCTCTGTGTACATAAGAATATCTCCCTTTCCTCCTAAAATGGTTGGACCTTTGGGATTTCCTGGTCTTATTGCTACTGTCCTTCCACCTATGACTCCCGTTGACCCACGTAAACCTAATTGTTCTTCTATCTTAGTGAGTCTATGTAATAGCGGCTATAGAAGGAGAGACACAACATTCTTCAGTCTGTTCCATTCCTCCTCATTGATTGTTACAGGGGTTGATTTAGCAGAGGATGAGTGTAGCAAACTCGGGGTTCCTTCATTTGCTGCCGGAGGTCTTTTTGGCTTTGAGTTAAGTTTGATTTGGGTTTCTTCCCGCATTTTTTACTCTTCGCAGCCGGCTCAATGTTGTGCTCTTCATTGGGAGCTTGATTAACTGCAGCAGCCACGGCCGAATGCGAGTGAGCACAAGTTTGGAATCCATGAGGAGTCATTGCACATGTTTCTGAGCCAGTCACAGGCAGAGTGGGTACAGGGGCTGCGCGACCTCTCCTTTCTTTCAATGATAATCTGCACTCAATAAACTCTATTTCATGGGACAATGCGCTGGCAGCCCTTAACAAAAAGGCGTTGAGTGTATTTACTGCCCCCCAGGGCATCGCTTGTTGCCCTCCTCTTACCCATTGTCGATGGGACACTCCTTCCCACGGTGTATCTGGAGCTGGAAACCTCACAAAGGAATGGCTGTTAGAGGAATGGCCCAGCCCATCCTCCTCCGGGCGTTGACAGGCCGGCTCTTGGCCTGGGCTGTGCCCGGGCGTGTACCGCACCGCGGGCCAGCACCAATGTTTTGTGCGTGTCCCAGGCGCAAGGGAGGTCGGGAATTGTAGTGTCCCAGGCGGGCGCTGCTTCTCCCCAACAACGGTGAGGCGACCAAGAGCACTCCCCAGCGTCCAAGTCCACTGGTGAATCGGGTGAAGTTGCGAGGGTTGCTCATTTGGCTTGTATGGGACGGCTCTTGGTCTCGTATTCACTGTGAAGTCCTTATGCTCCCCTATGATTGTAGAAGATTTGGGGTCCCCGACTTTATTTCTACATAGCCCCAGCGCATTAAACTTACTACTGGTATCTCCCAGATGCCCGACTGCCGTACTTTAAACCGGAAAGGGTACAACTACTACATCTTCCACTTGCCACCATACTGCCCAAGTGCTCCCCTATGATCCTAACACAATACAGACTCTGGCTACTACAAGCAGGGCATGGTTTAAACTTTTGCACTACTTTGGCAGAGATGATCTCTTTTCCTCACACATTCCACTTATAAAAAAAACCCTTGGCTTCCACTCACTCGCGAGCAAAATGCACAGTGCACTCATGGTGCCCGCGACTTGCGGCTGACTTGTTTGTAGATGGTATTTTCAAGCGCAGTTCTACAAGGGCAAATGAAGGACAATTGTCCACAGATTAAGGTTTCTTCGGTTGCATAGCACACTACACTGCCTACCTACCCGACTGAACCTAAAGACTTTACACCTCTTACATTAATGATTACAACCGCGGACAATGGTCACTTGGTTTCAACATTATATCACACTTTACAACAGCTAAAATCTGCTGGAGCGGAGAGAGTCTGGGTTGCATGGGCACATGATCTGGGTGCCCCTATTTTGACAAAATCTGGTATTATTTCTGTATGCAGACTAAACTCGTTTTCCAGTAGTCACCGGCATAAGATATTACATTATAAATACCTTCACAGAGCATACACTACCCCCACGTTGGTAAAATTTGATCCCACTAGATTCCAAAAGTTCCCAAAACGTCAGATGGATCATGCTGACTTCTCCCACTTGAAATTGACTTTTGTGATGATAGCATCATTTTGGAAGGATATCTTCTCCCCTCGGTGTCTTATGATCGAGTGACCACTCTCTACTGACCCTCTTGTGGCTTTATCGGAATATGTCATGCCATTGGGAATACGTTGTTTTACAGCTATTGCTCTGCTATTAGCCAAGCAACATATTTCCCAACATTTGGGAATTCATACTCATCCCACGCTAGCAGCCTGGCTGAAAGACTGTCTTACTGTGACACAAATTCAGAATTGTATGCTTCACTACAGCCAGTCACATCCAGGAATAAAGATATTTGGAAACCATTGCAAAACTATTTGTCATCTATAGTTGACTCCACGGATGATGAAGCAACGAATTAATTGCACATCCATTTGTTAGATGAAGGATTCTCAAGAGTGGGTTTTCCCGACTGTTCTTTCTCCCTTGATGTAAGAAAGGGCATAATTATTTGGACTGGGTGGGTGCCCATCGCAACGAACGATAACAGTAACTTGACTGGGTGAACTACAAAGCCACTAAATTAACTGGAGTTCAACCCTGGATAGGATAACAGTAACTTGTCTGGGTAAACTATATTTACCCAGCCAAGTTACTGTTATCATTCTTTACAGTGGGCACCCACCCAGTCCAAATAATAATCCACTTTCTTACATTAAAAAGCGATGTTTAATTGCCAAACGATGCCACAAAGTGTAGTGTAAATTTATATTTGTTGGTGAGGAATTAGAAAAAAGACTTCCTAGAATTGTATGAAGTAATACTGGAAGTGAGAATACTTTTTTCATGACTACTACTGTGTTGGAACACATGTGACTTGCGGTATATTGTTGACAAAGGCATATAAATCTCCAATTCCCCCAGAGGAGGCCTTTGCTCCTTAATCCATAAAAAAAAAAATAGCTGAATATATATAACTTTGTGTGTTTGCCTTCAGAATTAGGTCAACACTTGAGGGTACCTTGAAAATGTGATCTGGGTTGAGCTTTGTTATCGTACTTCTGCAGCTTCCACAATATTAGAAATCGCCTGATACCACCATGAAATGGAAATATTCTGGGCTCTGTTATTGTCACATATCTAATTTAAAAGCCGGGGGCAAATGAATACAGCATTATAGGCTTCTGCCTAGAGCTATTCAAACATTCCAACTACTGAGAGCAGTTATAAAGTTAAAAGGGAGAAGCATAAAGACACGCATTGGAATGTTGGAACAGGGTCAGAAGGCAAGATGGCGATCTGACGTGGATCGCAGCGCTAACGCATCAGGCTCCTGATCGGAGATGCCGAGTGAACCCCCGTCAGCCTAATCATGTATGAAACTGAATCTGCAGCCGCGTATCTATACTATGGCTCCTGTTCGAAGTCGATAACACAGTGAATAGCGGATGAAAAGAGGTGGAAAAATAAAAGCGAAAAAGCCGCCGTGGTACCGGGTATCGTAGCCCTATATGGATCTTATACATGGATCTCACCCCCTGACCCCTCCAATCCGATACGTCGCCTGGACTTGCTATTCATGTATAGGCTGGCTAGCTGTATATCGGATTTTCATCAATTCTCTTACCTCTGCAAATAGACCCGACCGCTGTGCTTGTGCTCATCGAGCGGGGTCAAAGCAATCCCGAGACGTTGAAATGCAAGCTGAGCTCACGGCAGAAATGCCCCCAAAAGTTGCCGCTTCCTCTACTGCCTCCACTGCCTCCATGGCTGCTGCACGCGCAAGGGCAGCAAGGCAAGCCCAGCGCAAAGCTCTGGAGCGTCGGGGGTCGGGCAAGACGACAGGGCAGGCCGATACACAGCACCTGAAAGCAGCGACGGAGATGGCGGTAGCGGTTGATTCCTCTAACCCAGGGGGTGCAACCCGGAAGAAAGTCACACGAAAGGAGCTCACCGGACCATCAGTCGTGGATCTGCTACGGAAAGGCTCCTGTTCACTTCTAGGTCAGGAGGGGCAGCGGCGGGCCTCATACTCCCAGGGGAAGTCTCTCCCTGTCCCAGACCTCGCAAACGGCCCACCCTCTCTAACGACGACAGTGGGCGATAAAACCTGTACCGCAACTGAAGATCTCCAAACTCAACACGCAAAAAGGGATCTTGGCAACCCAGTTTCATCTCAGCAGCAGCCACATTCAAGTCTTGAGGTGAGCATGTTACCTGTTGTACCTGATATGCCTGATATACACTCTAACTCAGGGGTCTCCCTAGATAACGAACTGACTAACACTGCAGAGAACGATTTGGTGTTAAATAAATCTGCCAAAATAAATGCAAGCATTGAGTTCGGGCTCAACAGACAATTGCAGCAGCAGAAGTCTCTTAGCTCAAGAACCCAAAAGCAGACAGAGCCGCCAGCCACTATGAAGTCCATGAACACTAACCCCGATTTGGCTGAGAACATGCCTAAAAATAGGGGTGCAACACCTGCTCTGGAACACCTCGGCACTGGCAGCGCAATTCGCAATGATCTTGAGAAGGAGGCTAGCGACTTTTTCTCCTTCTCTGATGAAGCAGAATTAGGAGAACTAGGAGCAGCATGGGGCGATACATCAGCTTCGTATGTGTCTGATGAATCTGATAGTGCGACAGATGCGGGGGCAGAGCCAGTCACTATCAAACTAAAGCAAAAGGTCCTCAACAAACGGGGGAATAAATCGCATGGAGCGGCTTTACACTGGGATCATACACACTCCGAGCAACTAACTCCACTGAATTCTATAAACTTGTCTGCTCCAAACAACCCTGCGGCTGCATCTATAGAGACTGTCCTGCAGGCTATAGCCTCGCATCGTGAAGAGACCTCACAGGATGGGCGAAAAGCGCAGGCAGCATTGCGTAAGGTGCAAGGAGTGGTGAGAAAGCTGGTTAAAACATGCAGTACGTTCGGCGATCGACTAACCGAAATAGAGTCCAGAACCTTGGCAAACGAAACTGAAGTTGTCGCAATCCAAGAGCGGGTGGAGTCAAACGAGCTGCAGATAGGGGACATCAGATGGAAACTGGAGGATTTTGAAAATCGTCAGCGCAGAAACAACCTGCGTATACTAGGAATACCTGAGAAATCAGAGGGGGAGGACATCCGCTCATTTATAGTTAACATTTTTAGAGATTCTCTGCCAGAGCTATCAAATTGGAATTGGGACGTCGAAGTCCAGCGGGCACACCGAATGCCTCTTGTTCAAAAAAACCCTGATAAGCCCGGTGCATACCCAAGGGCTGTTTTGGTTTATTTTGGCAATTTTTTGCTCAGACAGGCAGTGTTTGAGAAGGCAAGGCCTGAAGCCAAACGCACCTCAAAGGATATTACCTATTTTCCACGTCCTGATTTTTGTCATACAACCGTTGAGAGAAGATGGAGGCTGCGGCAGCTTATAAAACCCTTCCAAGACAAAAAGGCAATAGTGTACCTGAATAACCCTGCACGGCTGAAGGTTATATATGGAGGGCAGGTGAAATTTTTTGTCTCGGATATTGCAGCACAAGAATACTTGGACAGCCTAAAATGATTGCCTCCGTCTGATAACTTTATATGAGCTAGGGCACGTCTGAGTCGATCTGTCCGAGCTATCCAAGCAATCCAAGGCACTCTCAAAATATGTTAACATAATGTGAATTATGTGAATACCACTAACTGGGGGAGAGGAGGCAAACACTGCGGAATATTCATTATTATATTATTATATTCATTAACTTAAGGTGGGGGGGCCAGTGGTTCGTGAGATATCTACTTAAAAAGAAATATCCGTAAGGGGAAAAAAAAAAAAAAAAAAGAAGGGTCTATAAAAATTTTAAAAAACAAAAAAAAACGATGACGGCTGACCGATCAGGGACCTGATAGCGTGATGCACGTCCATCACCAAGGACTCTTATTGAGTATTGTTGCCTTATGTTGGGAGCAGGGGGGGGTAGGAAGATGGGGGGAGGGTGGGGAGGGCGGGGAAGGGAGCAAAATGGGGAAAATGCTGACAACTCCATACAAAAGAACTCAAACTATCACGACACACCATAAAATATTTCGGTATTACAAGACAAATCTAGAATCAAATTTCATTACCAGTAAAAAGACTGAAACCTTAGCTATATGGGGAGGATAAGTATCTGTAGCTGGAACATTGCAGGGCTACACGACAGAGGTAAGCGAGGGCGGCTTTCTGAGATAGTAACGCAAAATTCATTCGATATTATTTGTCTGCAAGAAACACACCTACCTTGGTCAATGCGAAGCCTATTAAAAATACAGGGGTATAACATCTTGGCCACTACAACTCAAACAACTAATAATCGAGGTGTGGCGATATTAGGTAAAAAATATTTAGGAATCCCTATACGCCAAGCAACTGACCAGCATGGCAGGTGGATAATTGCTGAGCTCGCTATAGGGCTAACCATCTGTGCTGTATATGGACCAAACATAGATGATCCATCTATGTTTGAAAGCTTAGAAGTAGAATTGGCTGATTGGCCAGGCCCGCTGATCTTGGCTGGCGATCTCAATATCACACTAGATTCAGTTCGGGAAACTCTAGGCAGGCATAGGTATTATGGTCGTAAACCTAGGGTGTTTAAAGCTGTTAATTCACTCCTTACGAGTCATAATTTAGCCGATATCTGGCTGCTTAAACACCAAGGGGATCCGGGGTTTACATTTTTTTCAAACCCACACAATAAATACAGCAGAATCGACTCTATATTTTCCACCAGAAATATCTCCAATTCAGCAACCATCGTCAAATATCCTAAGTTAGTCTCTGATCATAACGCCCTAGTGCTTACTATCAATCTAACAAACACCACCAGGAAACCTTCAGTCTGGACGTTTGATAGGAAACTACTGGCCAACAGTGACTATGTTGATTTTATCAGGAATTGGGCTCAGGGGTATTTTGATATTAACCGCTATAGCGCCCCTAGAAATATAGTGTGGGATTGTTTTAAAGCCTCGCTTAGAGGGGAAACCATTAGCTTTGTAGCTCGGACCAAGAAACAACAGACCGCCGAGCTCACCAAGAAATTGGGCGAACTAGCCAATTTAGAAACCGCGCATACCATATCACTAGCACAAAAAACGGATGGCTCAGATCTACTACGACAGATCCTGATCTTAAAAAACGACCTAAATAAGGCAATTTCAAAAAAGTCTGCTGAAACTTATAGAACACAGCAAAGAAATCTCTACGAGAATGGCGAAAAGGTCGGCAGGCAATTGGCCTTACGGACAAGACAAAAGGCATCTCAAAATACTATCTCCTTAATCAAATCAAACGGACAAGATTATACGCAGATAAAAGATATAGTTGACATTTTCCAACACTACTACCAGAACCTCTATCAGAACGACATCTTGTATAATAAAGAGGATATTAATACACTTTTGGATAACTTTGTAGCTTGCTCAGATAGGAGGCTAGATAATGCTATCAAAAATAATCTGGAGAAAGAAATATCAATAACCGAGGTAGAACTCGCCCTGGCAGAACTAGCACCGGGGAAAGCAGCAGGCCCAGATAAACTGCCGCTAGAGATCTATCGAGTCTTAGGTAAAATAATATTACCATTTTTATTAGATCTATTTCGCGGAATCCAGTGGAACGGCCACACGCCAGCATCATGGCAGGACACAAATATTGTCATTTTTGCTAAAAAAGGCAAACCTACTGATTCTCCATCCTCCTACCGCCCAATCTCACTGATAAACTCAGATTCGAAATTCTACTCAAAAATACTTGCCAATAGGCTCAGGGGGGTCATTGGCCATCTGGTCACGCCATGGCAACATGGCTTTATCCCAGGAAAGGGCACTACCGACCACATCCGTAGAGTAATTACATTATTTGATATCACTGCAACAACGGGTGGCCAGATGTCAATGATTCTCCTCGATGCCGAAAAAGCATTCGACAGAGTATCATGGGAATTTATGTGGGCTATTTTAGAACGATTTAATTTTGGGCAAGGCCTTATCAAATCAATCAAGGCAATGTATATTGACCCAAGGGCTAAGCTTCAGGTTATGGGGTGCGAATCTAACACCATCCAAATCTCAAGAGGAGCAAGGCAGGGATGCCCGTGCTCCCCGATATTATTTTCCCTCTACATTAATCCTCTGATACTCAAAATGCTAGAAAGTAACAGGATTACACCGATGGTGACAGGCCGATATGAAACAAAAGTCCTAGCATATGCAGATGACATTGCTATTGTTACACGTGACCCCGAGACAGCCATAACCGAGATAGAGGCAATCACACAGCAGTTTGGTGCCTATTCAGGATACTCCCTGAATAAAAATAAAACTATAATATTATGTACAGCAAACACACAGTGCGCGGATGTGAGACGGGCCGAATTAGCAACATATTTAGGGGTCCATATATGTACAACAACACAAAATATTATTAAAATTAATTATGAACCACTGATTGACTCAATTAGCCAAGATCTCACAAGGGTAAACAGTTTGCAGCTATCTATCATAGGGAGAGGGAACTTTATCAAAATGACTGTTTTTCCTAAAGTATTATATCTATTTCGTGCTATCCCTTTGCTAGTAGATGATACAATTATTAAAATTCTGGATTCACAGTTCTCTAAATTCGTTTGGCAAAATGGCAAGATCAGAAGATCGCTGAAATACTTGTCTCTTCCACTTGACAGAGGGGGGCTTGCAATTCCACAGCTACTTCTTTATTTTTGGGCTTGCTTTTTGAAACAACTCACCCCAATGGTTACCCTAGCAGATAAACGGGAAGAGCTAGATATTCCGTCCATATATGAACTAGCCCTCGGACATAATGCAAGAGGACTTTTGTTAAGACAACTCGAGCCCAGTTACTATAAGAAAGTCAAATTCAAGATTGTCATCGAGGCATGGAAAGTCTGGTGCAGAATTAAAAAATTTATGAATATCCCCAGACTTAGTCGATATACTCCACTCTGGCATTCATGTTTATTACCGCAAAACATGAATGATGCTATCTCTGCCAGGTGGGAGAGACAAGGAATTATATCCCTTTATGATTTCCTGGGTATAGACATGAAGGCCAATTTTACTACTCTCCAAAATCAATTTAATATACCTGCGACAGATTACTTAAAATTTCTCCAAATCAGATCAATTATAAACTCTCAGTTGCACAACGTAAATTGGACTAGAAGCCCTCTTATTGAAGCCACTACCAGTCCTTCTTCCAGAATCGGCACGATCTATACGTTTCTACACGAGAACTCACTATATGATATAATACAGACAGAACTACTATGGGTAAATAGGCTCAATAACTCAGATATAGACATCAATAAGGTTCTTGCCATGTCAACACAACTATTACTTTCCACTAATCTGAGGTCCCAACTCTACAAAACTATCTATAATCTTTATTTCACTCCAGCCAAGCTATTCACATGGGGGAAAAGAACCAATGATCAATGTCCAAGGTGCAATTGTGGACCCGCAACGTTAACCCACATGTTTTATTATTGTGCTAAGCTGACATTATTAAAAAAAATGATCTGGGAATTTTGGGAGGCGATCTTTGGGCATAAATTGCCCGAGTCCCCTACAATTTGCTTGCTTGGATATGATTGTACGCTGAAATTGAACTCCAACGAGGAAGCTATCCTTTTCATCGGAACTGCGATATATAGAATTATTCTTGCTGCTCTATGGAAAAATTGTGATGCCCCTAGTTTCCAAATATGGCTCTCTAGATTTCTGTCTGTGTATAATTACGAGCTTGCAATATTCGCAACTAGGGGCCCTAAGTCCAAAAGAAAAGGAGATAAGATTTGGTCCCCCGTCACTTTATGGTGCATCGCAGCTGTCCCAAATTAATTTATAAACCCTTGGTACTAAGTTTCTCACAATGCAACAGTTCCTATTGTCTATTTTGGATTATATACGAATTCTTATGCTCCCATTTTTCACTTCGATTGTATGGGCATTGATGTAAGATAGGCTTCCTATCTCTTTTTTCTTTTTTTTTCCTTTCGCTATTGATGATCTCATTGTCTGTGATTTTTTTGGAGTTGTCTAATAAATAAAAAAAAAAAAAAAAAGGAATGTTGGAACAGAAGGACGAATCCAACTATTACTGGCCCCAAGACACTCCATTGTCTCTTCAACAGATATCCCAAACTTTCAGTGCTCTAATATCCTTTAATGAAGACCCGGTAACAGCTAATGATAAAAAAAACACTAAAGTGTGCAAAGAAAGTGATGGCTGGAATGCTTGAATTAATCTCAGCCACTGCACTCGGGCCGCAATTACAGTCCATCATTATTTTGCACACCATGTCACCTCAGTTTGGACCCAGCCATATACAATCAGTCTTGACCATACTCCAAAGGAAACTGTCCAGACAGAACTTTCAGGCTACAACAGGAACCAAGCTATACTTGGCTGAAGAGCACTAACAAGAACAAAACCCGTCATGGGTTGCTTGCGGTCTGGTTCAGGAAGGTCCTGGCCTGGTAGTTCAGGCTAGACTGTTCCCATGAGGAGCAGGGTCAAGACAGATTTTGTATATGGCTGGGTCTAAACTGAGGTGACATGGGGGGTGAAAAACGATGGCTTGGGATGTGCCCGAGTGATTGCCGGTGTCTGAGATTAATCCAAGGATTCCAGTCATGACCCTGTTGTTCGGTAATATAAAACAACATGCATGAACATGGTTGAATTTGAACTCATATGTTTTTGAGTGACACAGAACTAACAGTATTTACTTTTAACATTGACTGTGGAGAGGAAAGTCACTGGCCTTGGGCTTTCCTTGCTGAATTTAGATCTGGGTTGAAAGGCTTTAACAGTACATTGTGTTACAGATTATGTGGTTTTAAAGTTGAAACATTAAAACCTACACCAATCTATTTCTGCCTTTAGCTACTGAGTGCAATTAAAGCTACTGGTACAATCTCACTGGGCTTACAGATGCAGGGGATTTGCAGTTGTCTGGTTAGTGGGTGAGGATCAGAAGCAAATTAGCTGCTTTGTGAAATTTGTGGCTCATGTCATGAAATCAATCAATAACAATCTGCATGTGTTCAATATGTTTTATTCTATGAATCTTGGTCGTTCACAAACATTTTGATATTTTTTAAAGGCAGTGGCTGGCATTTATAGTGTACTGTATACATTGTGCATTTTTGAATACACAGTTTTAACTTTCGAGTGTTTGCAATGGTTTTATGTAATAAAGGTTTAAAGCTTCGAATGTTAGCATAGAAATGCATAGATGTGTAAATAACCAGTTTAAATTGAGTTTATTTGCTTTTGAAATTCCTACGTGTGTTAATTGTGGTGTAATATATGGTATGGTTGTGCGACCTTTCGATTTAATACACTGGCAGGACTGTCTTGGGTCCAATAAGGCTCAGTTGTACGACCTATAGCTTAACCCTGGGTAGCTGTGGCTTTAAGTAGCAAGGCTTAAACAAAGGAACTAGTGAAAAGCATTTAGAAGCTCAAACAATGGAATAAAAAAAGTCATGCAACACAAAAGAAATCCAACACCTAGGTATAAAAATCGATATTTTACACCAAGGTGAGTAAAACCCACCGGAAGGTACCAGAGATATAGATTAAGTAAAACGTAAATCTAATCTTAGTCCAAAGTGCAAAAAAGCACTGGTAACCGTAAAGTTTAAAACATTTTGAAAAGTTTGAAAGAGTTGCATTCGACTACTCCGGCTTGAGTTGGGCAACCAATTCTGACAAGGAGAAGGTCAGGGGGGACAATAAAGAGTATTTGGACAGTTTCCTGGCCACCAAAATAGTCCAAAGTCCAGTTCCACACTTTACATCAAGCCCGCCATAGACTTAAATGAAGTGGTCCTGATGCTGGGGATGCAGGATGCTGAAAGATGCTCTAGGTGCTGTGCAGTTGTAAGGGGTGTGTTTGCGGCTATTCCTTGGTCCACAGTTAAGGTAGGGGCGCTTTGGCCACAGGAGTCAGTGTCCCTTAAAGTCCTCTATAAGCCAGTAGAAGGTCCGGTGTGTCTGGGCTACAGCAGGTCCAGCGGTATCCTTTGGTGAAGGCTAGTGTCCGTCTTTGGCAACCAATTTGGACTGAGATATCACACCCCGGCCTAGCAGACTCAGATTGTGGTTACTGACTTGCCGGATTGTGCTACTACAGCTTTGGTATCCCTGGTGCTGATTCCAGGGGGGCCAGCTGACTGACTCTTGAAGTCACTTCTTTGGCCTGGGGCTTGGGAGTGACTTTTCCATGAGCCAGGAGCACAGTCCTCTCTTTGCTAGCTCAAGGTGCGGCAGGTGCAATCCAGCAGTTGGTGCAGCTTCTCTTTGTCAGGTCCAGGGGTCAGCAGGGCAGTCTTTCTTCAGTTCTTTCCCCAGTTCTGTCATGATCTGAGATTTAGGGTGACAGGGTGCCATATTTATGCCTAGGAAGTGTCCTGGGGGAGGACACCGTTACTAGCCAATGGGCTACCAGGAACCCTCTAGCCCTGTGATGATTACAACATCTAGCAATCCCAGAGTGCACTATTCTGCCCACACTCAAGATGTCTGAACCCTTCCTTGGCTGTTAGGAGCTTAGTAGCCCATCCTTGAGGTGTGGTTACCTGTTAGCTACTCCCCTGGGGAAAACCGATTTGGCCACAGGTTTCTCCTCTCTGTTGCCTCCACCATTCATATTATTGGTCAAGAGTTCCATGGCTAAAATTGTCCAAAGCTTGTGGTACCACTGAGAGAGTGGCAGAGAGCCATTCTCCTTCCAGTGGAACTCCATGAGTTCTGCCCAGGCCTACTTGCGAGCAAAGCCTAATACAGGTTAGATACGGTGCCTCTATTGCCCACCAGCAGTAAAATCCTTGTTATAGTGGATGAGGGTGTAAGGGGAGGCATAGGTCACCAAGGCTCCTGGCTTCTACATTGGTGTCTCAAACCTAGAGTGCTGTTGCAACTGGTATGTGGCGATACGCATTTGGTGGGCAAAGTCTTTTGTCCAACCAAATGAGATCCCATAATAACCTGCGGACAATGGCGCTGGTCTACATGACTCCAATTCTTCTGTGATTCTGCCTTGGACTACCCCACTGCTACCCTTAGTTGGGAGAACACATACTATAGCAAAATTTTGGGAAAAGTCAGTCTGCACCTGCTTCCCTACTCTGCACTAAAGAGTCTCATTGAGACTTTTGAGTACCTTCCCCCTCCAAGTGAGGTGTTGTAGTATTTACTTAAGGAACCCCCTGTAGACCCAGATCAGGAAAACCTAAAATCTATATAGTAAATGTGGTAGTATGTTAATTTTGATAATATTAATTCTGACCACCCATGAAATAATTAAATGGTCCCACAAATCCAAATCTTGATGGATCATGGACAGCAGTGTGGGATAGCTAGAGTAAAAAAGCTACTCTTGGCTCTGGAATATCCGCACTACCAGATAGTTAATAGATTTCTTGGCCCAGCGGGGAGGAAAGTCTCTCTGCAGGGAGGAAACCTTGTCAGCCAGCAATTCAATGCTTCAGATTTATTATAGTTGATTTTGTATTCAGAGACTAATTCAAAGCCGCGCAAGAGGGCAGTTACTGCAGAGAGGGACAATTGCAGGGACTCCAGGTTCAACAACTCGTCGTCAGCATAGATGGTGAGTTTATACTCTTGGAACCCAGACTTAATGCCTGCCACTTCCTCAGATTGCCTAATCCGACATGCCAGAGGCTCTATAAAAAGGACGACCATGAGTGGGGACAAAGGGCCCCCCTGTCCACTATCCCTGCAGAGCCTATAGTCCTGGGATGTCCCACCACTAAGCGGTTCAACATATAGTAACGGGTATTAAGCGCTATATAAATACAATTACAATACAAATCAAAGTGCCTTGTGTGTGAAAACAAATTAATGCTAAAAACACAATTTCAGCCTTAATGGCATTACACTGCATTTCATGTTCATGTTTATCACTCACTTCCTGAAGTAGGCCTAGAGTTATTCAAACTATGAGGAAGAAATGCCTGAAACCAAGATGTAGCATGTGCTAACTCTGCGAAGCACAGGTTTGTGGCTGGGAGCATTTGGCATACATACGAAAGTATTTGCTTTTTAATCTAAGAGAATGGATCTTGTGCTCCTGCTTTCCTGACCCTGAATTCCGACGGTGTGGACAAATGAAGAGAAATAGTTGTAATTATTAAAGAACACGTTGTACGACGGAGCAAGTACATAAAGAAAAACACATTTTGTTCAAACTTTATTTAAAAATGACAAAATGGTGCATCACTGTGAAATTCGGAAAGGGTCCAGAGACATGTTGCTGAAACAGTCTACATGAGCACGGCATGTTCTCCATCTGGGGAAAAAGTCTCACTGTACATGACCTGAGTTCCAAGAGCTGTGATGATTTCATCATGTGCATATGGCAATTGGAGGTTTAAGGACTGCCTTTACTGATAGATTCATTCAAACTCAGATATTTTTTTTCTTGCCCACATCATATTGAGGGGGTACCAATTTCAGAATGTTTGTGATTAACTCAATAAACCGCTTTCTCCCACAAAGCACGGCTTGCATTAACGACGACCTACGTTTGATTTCGTAAAGGAAATGCATACTTAAAAATATACATATTTTTTGTTGCTAAGAGGGCAGGGCAATAGTTCGCAGATAGCACTTCACAATACATTTATTTTGTGATTACTCTTTACTTTAGTAACATATGGCCAGCACCATTCCGCCATTTTGTTTCAATACTCCATTTTGTCCCAATACTCCTAGGCCTACTAAGAATTAAGGCAAAAACAAATACATCGTCGCCATGTTTCTGACATTTTGTTATGATTGCATTTTTCTACCCAAAACCGATCCCTCGACAGTGCGTTTTCTGCCACCCTCTCATTCCCAAAATCTTGGAAGTTCAACCGAAATGTACAACACGGCGTGAAAACAATCAACACAGTATCCCCAGAATGTAAATGTTTTGGCAGGGCCCATACCCAGCCTTCGCATGTGAACGACTGTGCCCAGGGATGCCAGCCTCGCTTCCACAAACAAAATGTGGTGTGTGAAAGGAAGCTTCTGCTGTGTGAAAATTCAAGATTCCGAGTCACAGAGCAGGAACAGTTGGTAAGCATTTAATTCCAGCATGCGCACAGACTGCTTTTTGGCCTTCAAATGTGCGAAATAGAAAAAAAAATCATGGGGCTTACCAGAACTCCGAAAAAATGCAAAACCGTTAACTGTTCATTTTCTTGCAAACATGATTTAGCTACTTGCATTGTACCTGTATTCAAATGTCGATCTATTGTATTCTTGCAGAAACCACGGACCAAGGCCAGGAGAGGAGTCCACCACACACCCAGATATAATTTAAACATGGCAGTGGTTGTGTGATAGGTTCTTGTATATCCACAGAATCATGTGAATACCATTCTGACAAATGGCAGTGGTCAGGGGACGCCAAGTTTCAAGTGGTTCAAATAAAACAAAGCAAATTCCTATTTGTACCGTTTTTGCGACTGCTAGATTAGGGAATTGAAAAGACTAAATTTCATTTGCACCAGGGCAAAAACAGAGGAAGGCGATGTGGAACTAATATATAAATACTTACTTGAAGCTTCTGTTTCTTATGAATCATTTTTGTTGTTTATTATCGTTTCGAGACTGGAAAAATTAGATTCACAAGTAACCTGATTAAAAGGAAAAAAACAGAGCAAAGATGAGGAAGTTTGTATGCTGTTTTCGTAATGAGGAATGGGGAAAACTGGTTCTGTCTCAAACATAGATCATTGCTTCTGTTTATGTACTCCTGCAAACTTTATTGAACAAAGCTCTGAATGGGCTGCAGTCCACACCGACATCCACATATATTCATTTCTAAACACACCGCATCTAAAAAATAACTACCGCGATATTCTTAGTATCAAAACAATACAATAGCAAGTATAAAAAAATAACTATGTAGCTTTATAGAACCAGTCTGCAAGTGAGTCAGATCTGTAATATATATGTGCTTTCTTTGAAGCAGTGAAACTCGTGGCAGGGTCTACCTTAATGTTAGTTAAACACACTTTAAAAAAAAATCATTTTAATTTATTCCATTACCTTACGATCAGACTTTTGCTGGTGGTAACCTGTCAAAGAATACCTCTGATTTCATGTGGTTTCCCTGAAAATGTACAGCATTGGCAGAAATATGCACCAACCAGATTATCTAACAGGATCATGTTAGCTCTTCTTCAGTGTTTTTAGCAGCAATATCAGAGAAGGTTTAAAACTTACAATGGTTGCAGGAAAGAGACATGCAGTTGTATTTTTTTTAGTACGCTTTGAAGCTTATTAGGTTCAATATATAAAGACAATATTGATGGGGAACATTCAAAAGTATTTTCACTGGAGATACAGCATGAACATTTTTTAGTTGTGTGACGTGCAAGTATAGAAACAGCTGTTCGGATTACTATGCCTCCACTAGAGTCTAGAGATGTTTGAAAAGACCAGAACAGAATGGAAGCAGCGTCCTAAGGACGGATGAGCAATACTTCAGACAAAATGGTATTTTACACATTTGATTCAGAACAAACCCTGAGCAAATTTCCACTATTAGTTTACTTTTTAAGTTATTTTTCACTGGGGTTCGATTCTTCCACTAGTTAGGCTCATTCTTACCCAAAAGCTGGACGAAGCGCTCTGGGAACACTACAGATTATTTTTGTACCTCATTTTTTCATAGAGGTGATGCCACAATTCTATATTCTCTGCCATTTAAATAGTTATGATGTGCTAAATATTTTATTGCAGTGAAATATTTTATCAGTTCATAAGAGAAAAGCTTTCTACATTTCAATCTTAAAATTAATTCATAAGAAAAAAGCTTTCTAAATTTTAATTTCATAATATTCTGGTTCGTGGTGTCAATGGAAAAGGAATAGCATGTGTATTCTGGGATGAACACATTGCATTATAATGAAATGGTGATTTAAGGTTACTTTCAATAGAGCGAAAACAAAAGATTTATCAAACCATTTTAGAAACTAGTTGGATGTCACCCACCATTGATGTTTTCACCAGAAACGAGGACTACATTTTAGCACTGTGAAGGACAGAGGATGTGTTAATAAATCAGATATAATACGTCAACACACACAAAATTAACATTTCCATTTTGAAGAAGTATAAATAGATTGAGCGCAATATAAAATGTTTAATGATGATTGCAGAGCATCTCCCCCCAAGTATGATGTGGTGCTGCAATCAGAGCTGCAAAATGTGAAGGTTTTAGCAATAATTTTAATATGCATGGCTTGCAAAAGGTAAACAGGTTCCAGGGATAAGTAAGGCAAAACAGTTCACATTTAAAAATAGAATTACTAACATGTTAAAACAATAGTTGTGTCACATATTTTAAAATTAACTATGCATTTATACATATATTTAACTAAAAAAAAGTTGCATTTACAAGATTTGTACAGCAAAGCTAGCACAGGAGTCAACATTTCCATCATAACTTTGGGGACATCATAGGGAAGAGCGGGTATGTTGTAACATACTTAATGGATTTGGCAGATTATAAAGAAGCTGGAAAAATTCAAATATATAATTCAGACTGCAATCTTCTTTGCCCAATCTGCACAACCACTTGCAAATGAAACACGGCGGATAGTATCGATGTGTATGCAAAGTACTTTATCCAGCAGGATGGCAAATCTATTGATTTTCCATTGAAATATGGCACTTTGGTAATCAACGTTTTTCCATTTTTTATTTTATTTACTTAGTTGGAAATCCTATTACCAGAAGAGCTAAACGTTGCAACACAGTAACATATAAAAACATATTCGTGGAGCCGGAAGAAGGGGCTATAAATTCAGTCGCATATCAATGCCATGGAAACACCAAACCCAAAATGTAAAATAGAAATTGCATGCTGACTGGAGTTGCTAATAAATTGACACACATTTTTAAAAGCTTACCATCTCTTCCATGGACTAACACTTGATATATGGCTACTGGGATTCAGGTCTTCCAAGAGGAGACTAGCATCATTAGGAATGGTTCTAGTTAAATATCTATTGAGAGCCATTTCCAAAGTACGAGAAATCTGATAAGATAGGCCATAAATGTATGTATAAACGGTCACTTCACCAAAGTCATAAATAATAAAGACAGTGTTATTGTTCATTCTCTTAAGTCTTCTAAGTCATTTTCTCTTGAATTGTACTGATGCTCGAGCCTCATAATTAACTCCTGCCCTGAGAAACCTAAACCGGAAAGCACCCCAAGTGCTCAGACAAAAATGCCCACTGACATGGTTAAGCTACATTGGTGGATTTGGAGATTTTAGACATAAATCCTAATCCGGGTTTTTAAACTTGACCAAACAAATTGCATTATTATGGGAAAATTACTATATGTTCCAGCTTCTAACATACAAAGTGAATGGAATTCTAAAGGTAAAACTTTGAGGCTATCAGAGAAGATGGTTTATTATATTTCACTTCAGTCCTATTTCCAAGAATCAAGGAACTGTACAATATATCACAGGTGAAGTTTTGACTAAATATATGGCTAAACACTGATACAGTTAACACCCTCATTCTGAGAGTGAAATAGGACTCAGCACAAAACACAATTTGGAAAATAATGTTTGGTCATGATATCAGATAGCTGTTGCACTTATTTCTGAGATTTCAACGGTTCAATGGGCAACAATCAGCCTTCGACACTCATTTTACTGCATAGTTTCATCATTACCGCAATGCGTTGACCATGTGGGTAACAAATCTAGGATTGAATGCAACTTGTGTGAAATCAGCAATTGTAACATCAGGCACAAACACTGGTTGCACTCACTTGTACAAACATAACACTCAGCATGATGCTGATAATACCTATTAGAGTTGTGTCCCATGTGTTGGTCCAGGCATGCCACATGTTCTCCCAAATTGGAAGAACCAGGGGAGTCTCTGTCAAAAGTGTCATCTGTATTACGTTTTTCAGTCTGAAAGTGTATAAGTGAGCATAAATTGTCTGAAAGTGATGGACCTATCACTTGACAGATTTGCAGTAGACAGCTTGATTTTTTTATGATATGCTAGCTGAAGCAGTTAACATTTAGAGATTCAGGCTAGAAGGATTCGTATGCAATGGATGGGAGATACAAACCTGTCTCAAAGTCTAGAGGAAGGCTATACATCATAGGTGTTTGAGTGCTAGATGCATGCTGCTTTTTCAGGCTATCCACACAGGCTAAATTGAGATACAGTTTAACAAAATGCAAACTATTTAGAGTCAGGGTTTATTGTCAAAATCTGACATTGTTCACCCCTGCTATACAATTCACCCTAGAATGAACACCAGACAAATTTTATTATGTTCCAGACACTAATTTGATGGTTTTGTCAATTGAGAAAGGCACCAGGCAGGAAGCGCGTATAAATACGCAGTATAAAGAGGTAGTGGATTGTTTTTCTTACTGCCCATGTCAGAAAGTCATTCAGATGTAGAGCTCTGTTTAGGATGAACCACACCGATCTGGTTGAGCATGTGAATCGTTGCCACACCATAGCAAGACTCCTCTGTCAAAGGCGAATGACAATTTTCATAGTTACGTTTTTTAATAATTCCCATTGGGGAATTTGGCATGAGGAAATAAAGTATTACTTAAAGTATTACTGATGAAACAAAGGTCCTGAAACAAGGCCTCAGTCTACAGTAATGTCTCTTCTTTAGTAATTCAGTACATATACACAAAGGTCCAAACAGTTCAAGTCAATGGCATCAAACTGAGTTTTAGGCAAAGATAGGATGCCATTCAGTTTTCTCATAGTGAATGTGATTTGTGACAGTATACACAATCATAACACCATTAGCAAACTGTGATTCATGAAGCAAAATGCATCATTGTTTGCTCTCAAAGTATCTTTACTCTGGAGGTATGGAAAGGTCAACCTAACAAGGATAAGGCTTGGGTTCAAGTGGAAGTTGCACATTCTGCACACCTGGCTCCATGCCTAAAGATATCTAACTTCAAGGAGCATTCCTTATGTAGACGATGAGGCAACTCACGAAAACCTAGCTACTCATTAAAGACTTTATATGCAGTTTTTCTCTGCCCTTACCTTGCCATATATCTAAAGTCATCTGACTTTGTATGATAAAATGAGGAACTACAACAATCTTCTTGTAGTAATTTACTAAATCAAAAGTGCATTATGGGAACTTGCATGGAAAGCAGTTCACATGCAACAGACTTAGAGATGCATGCTTCATAAATTAATGATTCTAGTACCTGCAAGTGACTGTACCATAGGTAATGTTGCAGGTAATGGGAGGAGCATGGGCAATTTATGGGCAAGCCAGAGGTAATGTATTCCAAAAGTTGGGTAGCCAGCTTTACCATACTGCTGAAGAACTGCGAAGTGTGCATATTCCCACAATGTACTGTATATTTATTAAAGCTAGTTGCATACCCCATGAAATGAAAGATAACAGTGTATAAGTTTATATAACTTTAAGGCAAATTATGTCATGAAATCCCATAACTTTAATCTTTCCTGGGTTGATGAAATCCATAAAACTGAATCATCTGAGGCTTAAAAGAAGGAGCAATTTTGTTAGATGCACTATATAACATGAGATCGTGTGATAGTAATAACCATTTTATTACAAATAGAAATGGATAAGCAAGCAGTGCTTCAATCTCTCTCCAAAATAAGGAAATAATGGGCAATCTAGTTTTCGTGGGAACATGGTTAACTTAGTACTAACCAACAACAGAGGTTCCTATTTGATATATCTAAGTAAAAACATTTGTCAAATAATGGAGAGACTAAAATGTGCGAACCCAAAAAGAACATGTACAAAAGAATGCGCTTTACAATTGAGAGTTCTTCATGAGGCAGTGCAGACAACCAGTGATAGAAAATGTGAATGTGCACAGCAGAAGAATAAAAAAAAGACAGTATTGGCCCTGGAGAATAGATGTTAGGGAGCAAACACTACAATATCAGATTAGGTTCCTAATTTTATTCCTTAAAGGTTCACTCAATACATTGAATATGTTGATGTTTCAACAATGGACATTATTTATAGGGTCATCATCAGGAGAAATTTATGTAGCGTCCTCTAGATATGTTAGCAAATTATTTGGAATTACTTAATGCAAAACTCTGACCAATCAGAAGTGATGATAATGGCTATTTCTTGAAAGAATCCATTTCAAATCATCAACGCTATATGGGCTCACATTACTCGAGTTGGTGACAGTGTCATATATGGATTTCATTTTGCCCAGGGAGTTCCCATCAACTGACCAGAGCATCTGAACTGGCTGCTTGGTTTTCAATAGTTTGTAATCTGGACAGCAGAGAGGCTTTAAAATCCAAATAGAGGATGTTTCAAAAGTCCAAACCTGAGCCTATGAGGGCTGCAATACAGATGCCTCTACTCTCAGAAGCAGGGGCAGAGATGTCTTATGTGGAACAATCAGGAGGAGATAACAGAGGAGAATTGGTTGTCCATTAAGAGAGCAGTGTCAGAATTGAAGCAGAAGCACTTTACCAGGCGGAAGATAGGGACCAAAATCTGTGGGCCAGAAGCGAAGTGCCTAAAGGTTGGGTTTACCACTGGCGATTAGAATTTCCATTTGGTTGCTGTTAAGCAACAGCCTTGTAGGGTAGTGGCTTTGTTAGAGGCATTGCTAAGTCTGAAAATCAGTTGTGTGTCATCTGAATAGGAGAGACATGTCACCCCTACGAATGACAACAGCAAGATGTTTCAAATATAGATTAAACAAGTAGGAGGACAGAGCAGAACCCTGGGCAACCTTACGGGATAAATCATTAGGGAAGGAATGAAATGCTTCTAGCATCCTAAGAAGGGTTTCCCACTTAAAAGAGAGATGAACCAGTCTATCTACTGGTCTGAAAGGCCTGCAGAGGGGAGGTGGTTATGAGGCTCTTCTGGCTGATGCTATTGAATGCTACTGATAGAGCTAATAAGATCAGGGCACTTGGTTGGCCACTGTATGCCAGCATTGTTAGCTTTATGCTCTGATGTGGCCAAAAGCCATGCACACTAATTAACCGGTAGATAGTGGGTGAACAAGGATCAAGGTCTAGAGATAACCACAAATTTAATCCGAATTTAGGTGGTACATACTGCATTATTTAAAACAGTATGTTTGCATGGAGAGGTTTTCATCAAAGCATATTATAGTCGTATTGCTTTTCCTTTTCATTGCCTAAACAATGTGGGTAGCAGGGGAAGAGCACTGATGTTTTAGAGTCCTAGCTTTGACTTGACTAATACTGCCTTTGAGCTTGATATAATTACCTTTTCATCGAAATCTCAAATTCCTGAAACAAGATCTGGACTGTATTTTGTTGCCATGAGCATAGGTTCAGAACTGAAATATATATTTTCTAATAATCTATAAAAGGGGTTTTATTAACTAAATATGCGGCTAAAGAAGAGCCTTACCGTACCACATATTTGGTGAAAAAGCCACAAAGGTGAAAGTTCAGAGTTACAGTATCTTCAAAAACAGGTAAACCACCTGGCAGTCTGCCACTTCTACTAACTGGTGAAAGATACGTAATAAACAGATTTCTCACCACTTTACTACAGATGAGGAACCTGGTGATTAGCCTATAATCATTCAGTCACATGGGCTCAAATTAGTTTTTTCAACAAAGATTTTAATGTGATTTGCTTTGAGATGCGTGGTACTACTTCTATCAGAAAGGAGGAATAGGACAGATAAGATTACCTTTCCCCAAATTCAGATGACAAGTTGGAAGTGCAAGATGCCTGGGCGCTCTATGATTAGGAATTTGTGGGCAGTTTTCTGAACTTAATACATATTGCAAAAATACAACTATAGTGGTTAAGACAAAAGATATGTTGTTTATTTTTGGGACATTTACATAGCAACTCTTGCAGCAAAGGTCAATTCAGTGGTATTAATTACATGCACCTTACTTGATGGCGACGTATATAAATGTTCTGCACCACATGCTATTTTTGTGACTGGATGGCTGCACTGCCAGTATGTTACAAATGTAATACTTTAGTATCCTAACAGCATGGAGGAGACCATGGACAGCAATGAAGTCTGGCAGTGCTGATGAGCTATTGCAACCAGTGTGTCCACAATCACAACACTTTAGAGTGTGGGGACAGTATTAGTTGCTGTAACGTGGCAGGAGCGAAACGTTTACACACTTTGTGAATTCTGGATGGTTTATTGCCCCATCCCAACCACTGAAGTGATAGGAAAACACCAAAAAGTTAGGGAAACTTGTGGCCCTGCAACAGTGAGGAAAGGCCATAGCTGGGGATCTAAGGAAAACATAAATATGATCTGCTGCTCTCTTTGGTATGAGGTATCTTTGAAATTCTTATGCCAAAATCACATCATTTTGATGGTTAGATAAAAATGCTGTATTTCGCCAGGACCTATTTTTAAATGGGGTGGAATTTCTTTGTTTCTGTACAATTAAGAACATTTTTAGCAGCATGGAGGATTAGTGATAGATTTTAGAGCAATCTGCTTCTGGAATATGAAACAGAGTGTCACTGAATGACTTAGCTCTTTTAGTTTATGCGATATCTGTTAACCACCCATTAAAGCTCAGGTCAACCAACTCAGTGCTTCATTCTAATAAGGCAATTCAAAGAGTACCACTGAATTAGTTGACAGGAATTTCAGCAATTTCACCATGTGACATTGCAGAATTGATGTACTAATCACTATTAAAACAATATTAATATTTTTCACTTTGTTATTAATAAATTACGTTTGAACAGAAATAGAAAATAACTCAGCAAGAAGTTGAATACCTGTCTTATCAAATAACCAACCTATCAAAGGCAGGGCTAGGCACTCACACCTGCTCAGTACCAGAATACCCCTGCGGGTGATAGTGTGATTTACAAATACATACCATAACTACTGAAATGTCCACATTCCCCCCAGTTATAACTACAAACTACTAAAAAAAGATGTAATGAAAGACTGCATTAAAAAACAGTCTTGTCTAATTGTATGCTCTCACAATTACAAAACCTACAAGCTTTTCATAGATGGGACCAGATTGGGATCTCTACACTGGGAGATGTTCTCCCTCTACAATCTTTTTCGGACTTGCAGGAGGAGTGCTCTATGCCACGTACCCAGTTCTATCGTTACCTACAGTTTTGCCACGCACTTGTCCCATACCTAAAAGATCTTACAGCCCTTATGGAATTCAATTCACTCGAGGGGCGGCTTCTCATGGGGGATCTGGATGAGCACAAATTTCTAAGATTAATCAAACATTGATTACACACAGCGCATCAACACTTGAATCTCTTCAAGAAGCCTGGCAAGCAGACATAGGACCTATTGACAATGATGACTGGCAGGAGGAATTAGAGTCCCCCAGGTCAGCTGCCATTTCCTCGTGCCAAAGCCTTATACAGCTGAAATACTTACACAGAGCACACTACACAATGGTGCAGCTTTATAGGGCGGGTCTCATAGCTTCCCCGGCATGTCTGCGTTGTGGGGTGGAGGAAGCCACTTTCATCCACACGGTGTGGACATGTCCAGCTTTGGGAAGGTTCTGGAGGGGTGTTCATAGATGTCTGGGGGAGGTACTGGGGTGGACAATACACTGCACAGCAAGGCTTGCACTACTGCACATCACAGAGGACATTGGAGGCAACAGATATAAACGCCACCTACTTTTCTTGGGCTTGACATTGGCTAAGCACGACATAGCCGTGTATGAAAGGCACAGTCCTCCCCCTTCTTGGGGTCTGGAAGCGAGGTGTAGATTTCTGCATGGGACTAGAGGAAGCAGTATTTAAGGCTCAGGGTGTCCCCATAAACAAACGTATATGGCAACAATGGACTAACTATAGGGGTATTGTCTTGACACTACTGACTACACTGCCCGTGTTGTTGGATTAAGAAGTTCAGCCCCATGTACAGCATATTTTAGAAAACTGGTACGGAGTTGATGGAACAGATGATTGCTGTGGTTCCTGTTACTAACGTACAAGACTGCGATTCTCTTATGTATGCCATATTGCATCCTGTGTATATACTTAAAACGGCTCCCTGAGCTTATCGTTGGCAGTCACAAACCAAAATAAGAAAACCAATAAAGTTTGTCTATAAAGAACAAAACACAGTCTTATTGAGTATATTTAAACACACGAACTCAAGTATGGTATACATCTATAATATAATATGCAGACTGGAGTAAGGCATACATAATCGATCAAATGTACGTATGTAGGCCATAAATTATTAAGCTGACATGTTTGGGGTGATGGGTTTAACTGGTCATATAAGTTAAGTCACGCCTTAAACCTGGAAACTTAATGTTGTGGCACTGATGCAAACCAAAGCCAACCAATAGAGTAAATATCTTGCAAATGCAATTTTTTTTTAATGACAAAATACACCAAACTGTGCTTCTAACAATGGCTTCTAATGGGCGAACCAAAGAACAACAATGAAATATCATGAACAATTCCACCCACAGGTTATACTCCTGGTAACTTCAAAAACATCCTAAGCCTGCTAAGGATTTTGTTTGAGGTAAGAGTTTCCAAAAATAAATATGTAGAAAGAACTGTATAATCAGCCAGTTTAATCATTCACCCTTAGATGCTAGCATCCGTCTACACATTTGAACATGTACCATTTTCGGTGGAAAATCAACACGCCTTGTATACATACATAAGAGCAGTAAATATTTATTAGTGGAGAAAACTTGTGGACTCTAGCACCATTTGGATAAACGTAGGTGGTGTTCTTTTAACTTATACTTTTAAGTGACACTAAAAATGAAATACTGAGATGGGGAAGCCAAATATGATTGTAACCCAGGCCACCACAGGATGCACTACATGTGCCCAATAATTACATAGGCAACATCATACTGGGACAACTTTTTACGTTAATTTGACTATTAGCCGTTTTTCAATTTGCCTTTAGAGACCATGATATAAACCAAGAAAGGGCCGCCCCCAGAAAATGATCTTAAGCAAGCTCTTTTTGTAATTTGAATTGATCAAAAACTGCACTGAATCACTAAGAAGTAGTTTATTTATTTCATCAAGCAGAGAGGTAGCAGAGTCAACAAGACTTTTTCTGGGTTCTTTCAGGGTACATTTTTGGATCTATTTCTAAACTCTGTTAGATTTTTCCATTTCCTTCTAAGCAAGGAGTTTTGTTTTCCGTGGGAATTGAGATTCCAGTAGTCAGATTTACTTGCAACAAAGCTTGTAAAGCTCTTGCACAGGTTACATCTTACAAACCATGTGTGGCCATCGCAAATTACATTTGGAGTAAAATCATTATGAACATAAGACTTATTGGTTGTTAAGCGCTATAGGTATTTCAATGGCAATCTATGGTATTAATGGCCGAATTGCTTTGAAATGGGTTCTCGTCAAAATTGCAGCGGCCCTCAATATTTCATAGGACTATGATAGGGCCAAGAGGTAGCAATGCAGTCTAGGGGTCCAAAGTGGGTCAGCTCTTTATTGTGTGTGTAATTGTGGCTATAGATCTCTCAAATTATCGCCAACACATTTGATGCCTCTGCGGTTAAATAAACCACCAAACAATAAGCCTCAATGTGGGTAGTGTAATGATCAAAACATCCATCACTGATGAGGACTCAGAGGACAGAGGTCTATACCCTATCGCAAATACAACATCATTTGTATATTTCTGAGCAATTGGGCATGCACCGAAACAAAGAAAGGCACTTTAATATGTGTTGTGATGCCTGCACTCACCTGGCCAAATACTACACCATCAGATCATATAGCCATTGCACAAAACGTCTGATACCAGGAGTTTTGGTAACTGTCTCCACTCAATGTCTTGTAATGCTGTTTACATTATGTTGCGGTCAGCTACTGGCCTGGTTAGGTATCTTAGCCCCTTCCTATGTTTTACCTGCACTTAAAGATGTACACTACACTAAAGATTTATGATGAAGCATGATCTTGTGTTGATGCCCAGCTCAGTTTTGGGTAGTTGTTCTTGATGTAGTTGCAAGTCTAGGAAGTAGGTTTTGGAAACATCAGATTTGTTTGGTTGGGAAAGAATTGCACCAAAAAAGACAAAAGTGATAAAGGAAATAAGCTATCCTGAAACTAATAGGTATCTCCAAATACCTTATTCTGCAGAACCCCCCTCATGGCTCAAATGCAAAGTAACCAAGTTATTATTTGTCAAGAAGCTCACAATAGGCCCCAGGTGTTTCAAGGTAACTATGGGAGTGGAAACCAGGGACCCAGAAGGACCCCAGGACTTCAATGAGCCAATCAGGCAAGGAGTAACATTATCATCCACGTAATAGTTGGACAATCTTGTGGCACTCAGAATCTTACAAGACGTCCCTGTAGCATTGGGAGATAAGCCTGCCACAGGTTTTATGAGTGCTAACGTCCAAAGCACTGAGCCAGTAAAGCATTCATAATCTTCAAAGGAAATGGGAGGAGGGGTGCTAAAGAGGCCAAGAAAAATCATTATGCTTGGGAGAGAAAATGACAACCAAATAGTTAACATATTCGAAAGGGACCAACTGAATTATTAGAGAAAATCCTCTAGAAGAATTGCTAACGGGGACCCGAGACATGCTAGCACCAGCCCGGCAGTAAAGCGAGGAAATTATTCAACCCATTAAGGGTATGAGTAGGGAGGTAAACACTGAGACATGCCTTAAGCAAATAGAGTGCCAGGATGCTACTCCCTGCTTAATCTTCCAAGATAAAGGGTGAACGAGAACCAATGAGGGCTCTTTTTATCAGAATCAGTACCATTCAGCTCAATGAGCACAATAAGCAAAGCAACCTCAAGTGAAGAAACATTTAGAGACAACTTCCTGAATGTTTGCCAGGATTAAACCAGGCCATCATGTGAAAAGTAGGGAGCCTTAGATGTGTCTCTGATGTCTGACTTAAACAGACTGCAAGCGGACTTACACAAATCATTAGAGACAAATATGTCATGAAGAAAGGAAGAAAAGAGTCACAAGATAAAGACCATTCTGGCACAAACCATGTCATTCAAAAAAGTAGACACTTTATGCTATCCCATCTATTCCGATAGTGTTATAAATATAGGCCCTAAAAACAGAAATACAACTCCATCTCCTAACTGAAATCACTCTTGATGAACAAACAATGCGCTGAACCATTCAATTCCAATAACCTTCAACTTTGAGATGGGCACCAGAGGCCAGTATGGTTTAAGTGTCTCTAGTACAAAAAACATTGAAACCAAAAATTCCTTAAAACAGTCAAAAGAGCAGCCTACCACCCTGTGCTGGACATATTATAAACCTAAAGAGTGAAATGGTGAAATGCCGACCGCAAGCAAGAGGAAAATGAGAGAACTATCAGCACACAGTTATAATGTTATTATTACCAATGTTGCAGAATCAACAAGCCACAAACCATGTGGGGGTCTCTGAACTGAAACTCCTGGACATGGCCAGAAACAAAGGCAAATGCATTTTTGTCAGTGCAATTGACTTGAGAGAGACTTCCAAAAATGGTCCCTGAGAAAGACTATATAATTATCACCTGCTATAAAGAAATCTTGCCAGACATTATTAGGGGGAGTAAGACATTCAAAAGTAATTACTCTCACCTAAATAGTTCTAAGGTTCTTTTTTTTCCTTCCCCCATTTTTCCAAAGGCACAGATTTCAAGAAGACAGACCTTCCTGGCAAAATTGCTTATGCTGTGATTGTCTGCTTTGTACATGAAATTTCCATTTCTAGTAGGACCTTCTTTATTAATCTTCTAATCTTCCCTTTTACTTGTACTATAAAGGGTGTCCCTTTTAGTTGCAATATCGGATTACGCACAAATATTGTTCTCACACTAATGATTTGTTTACTGATTGAATTGTCGCTGTCTATAGATTTACTTACTCACCACAAGCTTGAATGGTGAAAGAGCATTGAATAGACATCTATAACTGGTTATGAGGTTCCATTTTAATATGGTATAAACCGAGGAGTTGTGGTTAGACTGCTTGAGTTAAATGGCTTAAATAACATTTAACTGAAATCTAACTATGAAACTAGTTGAAGCTTACAACTGAAACTGATTAGCACATTGTTTTCTTTAAACACTGTTTAAATAAACACATAATACAAAAATAAAAGCAATTATTGGAAAATATTTCAGCCTTGAAATTGCACAAAACAAGGCCTTGATCCATCAAATAAAAGGCTATCCATCAATGTCCTCATGGACTGAATGATGCTTTAGAGACACTGTTCCTCTGTTTGACCTATGAGTCTCAAAGAAACACATTAAGCAATGGAAGCTTTCTTCCAAACATAATACAAGTAACAACATTAAATTGACAACTGTAACCTCGTAAGATAACAGTAAATATTGGGACACCGGTCAAAAGGACTTTAAAGTGTCATAGTTGTAAACAAAAGTGGCAACACCTTATCAGTACGGTATTCTGTTTGGCTGAGTTAAAAGGTAGGTTTTACCTTTGTGTTTTTGGAAGACAAAGTACAACACATCATCTGTTTTTAGAGCATGCAGTAGAAGGATGCTCTTGAAAAAAATTATTTCTTGTAGAAACAAAGTGCGGTTTTGTCTTCCAGCAAAATGCAGTATGATCTGCAATACATGGCCATTACTCTTTTCCAAAAGTCTTTACAGAACTGAGAAAAGCAAGTAATCCTGCTGAATCCATTCGATGGTAGGAAAGTTGAAACCGTACCAGCTGAAATTTAAGGCAATTCAGTCATAACACACACTTCAAAAAAATTATCATTCATTATAAAATATTACTTGAGTCTAGGAGTACCTTTACAGGTATTGACCAGGATGGTGAGCATTCCTGCTTTCAGTTAAATTGGCTATTGGAGAGAAATAACCAATTCCTTCTTAAGAGCTTTTAAAACAAGTTTGACAGTTCTGGGGAAGAGTTGCATATACTATATGTTTGCCAAGATTGTTCATTTTTGGCAATCTGTTGGATTTCGAGTTGTGCATACAGTGATGCTCTGAGTGTCCATGCATAACCATTACACAGACGGTCTCTCTTTCCTGCTGGATTTCCTTACGTATCCGGCCCACTATTGCTGGTGGAGGCATGATCGCCATGATTGTTAAAAGTCTGATGAAAATCAGAAGGGAACTGACACAGTGCAACCACCTCATCAAGAAGCCCTGCACCTACTGAGGATTTATGCTCTGCATCCTGTACTTTCTCCCAAGGGACATGTGTGGAAGTCCATCGTCCTGGACTTAATGGAATCTGTTCTGCCAAGGCACTGTTTAGCGTTTGGTTCAATATTCCATTCTGTTTGGATAACTCAGAGTCAGATTGGCAATCTTCCATGGATGAGGGTTGTCCAACTGATCCTGCAGGCGAAGCTGACTTGATGCAAATCGTGGGTAATTTCTCATAATTCACACATAGATTGTTTTCACTGATTTCTTCTCCTGCTGTTGGAAAGGGATCTGAAGAATCATGATGAGAGACCCGTTTTCTGGGTGAAGGGGGAAGCTGCTTACCATGGAGAGCACTGTCGTCTTGTCCATGATGCCACTCTAGCTGGTCACTGGTTCCTCCGCACAGTAGAGACAAGTTGTTCTCACTTGGTGCACTTGATTTTTCCTAAAATAATGAAAAGGTCTTTTAGAGCTATAAAAAAGGCATTCATCATACACAGTAAAATGACAAGGCTACTCTTCTGTTTAATGGCTCACCTGTGTACTTAATTTGCAAAAGCAAATCACAAAGAACCAAAGACTTTTTTCACTTAAAAAACTTAAAAGACACAACAACAGTTTAACTTGCATATTAAACATCATGTTTCAACTTGATTTTTAGGTTTGGCATTAGCCAAGACCTTTTGATTATACTAAACTTTTACTAAAATTATATTTATAATATATTTTGTTTTAGGGACGTTCAGCCAGCCCTCTTCATCAATTGATATGATGTGCTATTCACATATTTCTTACACCCACTGCAGCACAGAGTCATTGGCTTACGTAATTGTGAGTGAGAACATTCTGTCCATTCACAAGGAGCATCATATCCACAGGAAAATTAATTTCCTACATTTCCAGGGACTGCTATGGCAATGTGTGCTTTTTGAGACCAAAACATAGTTTTACTTTTCGCCAATGCTTTTTTAATATTGGCAAGGGCCAAAATTAAGCAATCATAGTAAAGCAAATAGACTAGCAGCAGACAACAGACCAATTGGCTTTGCAAATGATTGTTCGTGGTTGGAGACACACACAATCTATGTTCTTACTTTTGGCACTGATTGAGGTGCTAATTTACTGTAATGGCAGACCAACTGTCAGGCAGACTGAGCAAAAGGTGCATGCATACGGAGTCTTTGCAGGGAAGCAGGGAAGGGTTTGCTTGTAAACCACTATGTAGCAATAGTGTTCAGAAATATTTTCCAGAGAAGTCAAAGGTGCTTAGACGCCATACTGCTTTGATAAATACAGTTAAGCTGATCTGACCACAACCGGAGTCTACACCTTGTACACAGAAAAGAGGAGTATAATGAAAGCATTTACCAAAAGGAAAATAGAACAAACCTTAGCCTTGTAGTCAATGTCCTCCAAAGATCTAAAGAAATCTAAACTTTTTGCTCCTGAAAGTCTTCCTTGATCGGAGCTGTGGACGCTCAGTGTGTCCAAGATCTCGCCAAGAAGGTCCATTTCGCCAGTATAATTGGCGATTGATCCTGGTTCAACAGACTCATCACTGTCATAGAAGTAACCAGAAGCTTCTTCGCTATCTTCAGATGACAATCTGAACAGAAAATGCATTCAAATGAGAAACACAATCAAGCAATATATCATGGTAAATAAATACACAAAAATAAATTATGGTTACTAGAGTAGCAAAAAGATGTCACCATCCCAGCTTGCCTGATTCCCAAAACGGACATACAAGTTCTCACAATGTCCATGTGACTTAAGATTTGGTTGCAATGTATGCTAATGGCCCATACAAAAGAATCTGCAAAATGCCTCCCTTTCATTCAGCAGACTCCAAATTCAACAGGCTTTCCTTTTTAAGTAGGAAGATGTGTTGCCTGATGTGTGTCTAAGATGCAATAAAACAGTGTGAGAGAAATGTTTTTTTTATTTTGCTTCTTGTCTGAAAGACTCACCCACATTTTGTTTAAACCTGTCATTCTTATTTATGGATCCAAATGGCAACCAGGTCGCATGCTAGTATGATACCATCAGTTGCCTGTACAGCACATGGTTACAAAGTTGGAAGGTGATACAGTTTGAGGTTTATGCAGGAAAAGGCAAATTGTTGACAAACTGTTAAGTACCTAAGACGTGTGGAAGAACACTTCTTTTTAAAGGTATATGATATGGACATTAAATATTGTTGCACTGATGCTTCTAATAATTTTACAAAAAGGTTGAGTTATAGACTGCTATATCCTTGGGTCTGGATTGGATATACTCATAGGCAAATAAGCATGTTTGCTTTCATTAGAGTATCATTTGTATTTACTTTGAATAAAAAAAAAAGTAGAAGTAAATGACAGACTGCAAAAGCTTGAAATCTGACACGAAGGATTACAGGGTGAGTTACCAAAATGAAATAATCCAATTTATCTCTACAAGTACAAAATCACGGTTTAAAAACAATGCATGCTTTCGTATTCGCAATTGTTCTGTAAATATTCTTAGCACCCAATCTCTACGTATTAAGCTACCTTGCCCTTACAATTTTGTAACTTTAATTCACATGTTGCACCCACACCATGCCTGAATATCTGGAAAGTAAGCTTTAATGCCGTGTCCTAAGACTTAAAGTATTTTTGCTAGAAGGTATGAATAGGAAATACAGCATCCGCAAGTTAAAACATGAATTGCAGACAGTACAACCCAGAAGCAGTGAGTGCTGTTTATTGAAATATGGATACATATGTTAATTAAGTGGTCCTGAAATGTGACCAGAGCTTTCATGACCTTGTTGCAGATCTTGCAGGCTACTATCATATTAAGGTGAGTTTGCAGGTCTAGGTATTGCAGTATATTTGCAGATAGACTCAAACCGATAGCAAAATTCTTTACATTGTCCTAGGTGAATTTACAATGCAATTTGTTTGTCATTAAACTCTTGTGGTGTCAAACAGAGAAGATATGTTTTCTTTTGTCTTAGAAGGAATCCGTTAAAATGAATGTAAGCATTGACTTTTGTTACTTCCAGATTCAAGAAGACTGAGAATTTCCTTTATCTTTTTTTCAACAAAAAGACAACTTTAAACCTATCTGAGATGTTGCTTCACCACCACTGAGGATTTTAATTTGGATTATAGTGACAAATGAAACCACTAGTAATAATTTACTCTTTCAGCCTATGGTCCTCAAAACGTAGGCTGAAACATTTACTAGATGTTTGTTATTGACCTTCTTTCAAGCTCGTCACTTGGAAGATCTCTGGAAGTATAGCTAGTGCCTCTTACTAAAGTATTAAGCCCTCTTTTGGTTGGAACCAATCACTTCGTATTACTGAGTATTGCAAGTTGCTTATCAGTAATATACCTGTCCCGAGAACACCCCAAAATATGAAATTCAATTGTTCAAAGGAGCCTCAGGGGTTGCTGAACGTAACCTTTTGAAATTTGGAGACAATGAAGAAGAGGAATGCAGTCAATTTTCTCCAAGGTGCAGCAAAATTGAACACGTCTGCCAAAGGAGCACCAGCACCTCGAAGGAAATCAATGATGAAAAAAGAATTGGAGGAATCAATTTTAAACCAGGAGAAATCTTGTGCTACTAAACCTGCAAGCAAGCCCCCGAAACGTGCAAAATTATTTAAAAGAGAGTCAACAAACCCAAAAGCTACCTGGCCCAAACTCCCAACAACAAAAGTTCTTTCAGGCGAGAATGGAGGAATAGAGAATGGATCTAATCCTATGCATCAAGGTTCCATCCCCTTAGAGCCCAGCATAGTGTGTAGCAATAGGAGCTTAAGACAATGGTTAAATCACTTGTGACTGTGGTTGAACTACACTCAAATACTGTAGCAGCGGTTGCTGAGAGTAGTCAGACGTGAATAAAAGCCCTGGGAGTTTAGGAACAGCCCGATCTAATAATAATAATTAAAAAGTGCAGCTGGGGGAAGGGAGGGGTTCAGCAGGCAAGTTGTCCCTAATACCAGAATCATTCTTTTCCTGCCTAGGAGTTCAACTTTAGATATTCCTTCTAAAAGAATGAGTATCCTGGGTAAGATTACTATTGAGTGCAGGGCTCCCATGCTCATTCAATCTGCCTCATTAGTGGAAAGCTCCTTTAACAGCCTCTTTAATATCTTTACCGTTGATCTGGACATAAGGCTTTCAGAAGTTCAAAGTGACCCCCCGAAAATGGCTCACTATAAAATAAGAAGCCTGCAATATGCAGACATCATCATCTTATGCAGCCAGACACCAGTAGGCCTACAGCGTTTGATAACAGAGTTGGTCGAATATAAGGAAGTTCACGGCTTGTCCTTGAACCTGAATAAAACTAAGGTCATGTGTTTTTCAGCCACGACAGCGCCAAATGGAAAAAATACCAGTGGAACGCATCAGGAAACAGAATAGAGCACTGTGACTTCTATAAATATCTGGAAGTAGTGTTCGACAAAAGGTTCACCCTCAAAGAACATCTAAACCTCAGAAAAGCACAAACAAACAAACTCCGTTTTGCACTAAACATGTTAAAACAGAAACTGCAATGTCCTTCAAACTTCTACTTATTAAAAGTCATCGCAGCCAAGTTTTTACCGACCCTTACTTATGTCTCAGAATTATTCAAAGGTCAAGATGCCAACTTCCTGAACCTCCAACAGTCAGGTTTATTCAAACGAATTTTCAGGATGGCGCAGTTCACGTCACAAGCCCAAGTTCGCTTAGAATTCGGGCTACTAAATCAACATCCTGTCAGACAAGCAGCGATAATAAAAATGTGCTGGAAATGAAAAGCAGCAGAAAAGGATTCCTTGTTGGGGCATTGTTGGACAGAAATAAAGAACCAACCTAAAGGAACAAAACCTGGCACACCATCCTTGAACACGCTCTAACAGCGCTACACATGCACGACGCCTGGAACACTGACTACAGCTTTGCCGCATTAATAAAAATAGCCAATAACGCAGCAGAACAAAAGGCTTGGATAATGGACAAAGAAGCTCTAGCAAAGAAAAAACATGGCTGGATGGTTCTATCGACATATGAGACACAATTGCCCCAGCCATATCTTGTCCAGCATATAACTCCATCAATCCAACATCAACTACTTTTGGTCAGACTGGGAGCATTTACGTCAAAAGACCAAGTTCCCACGTGGCAACAGGCATGGCCAACTATGCTCTGCAGACTTTGAGGACAAGCGGAAGAATCCCTAATACACCTAGTGTGCATCTGCCCAGCGGTGAACCATTTGGGAAGGCAGTACCTACTTCACGCACTTCGCTCCTCCCAAGTTAGATCGTGCCGACCGGCCTTAATGCTACTACTAAACAGCCACTCATTGCAGATCTCATGTAGGGCAGCCAGATTTCTGCAGAAAGTCAATCAACTTTTACTAATACCAAACACATAGTGTTCACAGGTACATCGCAGGAGCACGACGACAAGTAACGACAAGAATACAAGTGATGGCACAATACTGCCCAGGATTTTAGCAGACGTTTAAAGATATATGTAAAAAGATGGACTAAAAAAGGTGAACTAATTCATACACAGAGTATTGTTGAATAACGCTGAATCTTGAAAAAGGGGCTTTTCCCAATTTTTTGAAATCACTCACTGTTTTTGACGAAGCAATGCTTTTTTAACACAAATTGTAATGGTTTTAATTAACTACATGCAATAAAATTACTACTACTCCTTTAACACAGAATGACAATCTGCAAAATAAGGGGAAACAAGACACTGGGATACTTCAGACCACAGGGTCTACTTGAGTGGAGTCAAACCATCGTAGATCAAAAGCAAGGCTGGGGAGGCAGTTGTGTATTTGACTAATGTAGCTAAGGTGGTGAATCACTTGGGAGAGGACTAGGATTGTTTAATTAACAAGACGATTCATTGGATTAGGAACTTCTGCCATTTCTGTGCGGTGATTCACTCACATATATTAAATACCAAGTACCATTTCATAAGGTATGACTACAATGATTATATCAATCTGGTGTTAGCATCTCATGATCAGGTAGATGGTCTAGTGGCTCTAGATGTGCATACACACCCAGTATCTAGATCATTGATTCAATTCAAATATAAGTTCCTGGTACATGGCTGCCAGAATGACAAACATCACCAAGAGGAGATACGGACAAACTGCAAGAGAAAGACTCTGGTTTGACTAGAGTACATTAACTGAGAGATGAAGCAATGAACCAGACAAGGCTACTCCATAATCCATCAATAATTTAAGGTAGAGAGATTCCATCAGGCAATTGGAAGAAATTAGTTGTTGGTTGACTGGGGTGTGTGCCCTGGTCAAGCATCAACCACAATCCTTGTCAGGGTAAGGCACAAGCAAACCCCAATTTAACCTATGCTCACCCCCTTGGTAGCTTGGGACAGAGCAGCCAGGCTTACCTTAGAGGCAGTATGTAAAATATATGTGCAACAGTTCGAACAGTAAAACTGTGGAAACACACCACAAAAGGAGCCCACAGCAGAGATAGAAAACTAGAGTGGTGTAATAAATAGAACAAGACCAAAATGACAAAAATCCAATTAGTAGAGGACAGATAATGATTTTTTGTGTTTGTAGTGAAAATGGCGCCAAAAAGCACAAATTGCCAATTGGGGATATCTGGTTGCGCCAGACTGGGACAAAGTCACAAGTTCATGCCGGCCACAATGGAGTGCGGGCCAGCTACAGGGACCCAGTTAGGCACACTGAAGAGAGTACTTTAAATCCTAGTTGCACAGAGTTGCATGGATCCGCTTTGAAGATGCAATGCACAGCGCAGCAGAAGAGATGCGCCAGGTCCCAGATGTGGCGAGGCTGCGGTGGATGGTCCTATTGAGTCACCTTTGAGGATCTGACTGACGAGCCTTGCAATGCAAAGTCCAGCATCAGGAATGCGATGCACAGCTAGCGATTTGTCAGTTTCGAGGAGCTGCGAGGCTACGATGCAGAGTCTGGCATCATTATCGAGGACGCCGTTCACGAGAGTTGCAAGGACCTGGGCTGTGGCTGCACCGAGTTGCCGGGGTGATGCGTAGGATCTAAGGACTGCGGTGGGCAATGAAGGTTGTTGTGACAGGTCCAATCCACGCAGCAGCATCAATGTATCGGTTCTGCTCAGGGGTGCGCCGCTAAGCCGAGGAGATGCCCGGATTTTCCTCGGGATTCGTTGCTCAAAAGAGAAGATGCATCGGTTCAGCTGGCAAACACCTAAAGCCCACTTGCAAGGGTCCAGGGCAGGCGGTGGGACCCCTTGGCAGGGAAGGCTCACACATGATAGAGTCCAGGTGCATGTGCAAGATGGTTGGAAGCCTATTCTATCCCTAAGGCTTGAGATCAGGTGGCCAACCAACTAGCCCTTGGAGCCACTCTGGGATATGGAGTCAAGAGATGCAGGTCCAGTCCTTCTCACCCAGGCAAGAGGGCAGAAGGCAGCAAGTCAGCACAGAAGATCAGCGGTCCACTCTGCTGTGGCAGTCCTCCAGCAGTCCTTATGGCAGAGTATCCACAGGTCCAGAAGTGTACTGAAGTGGTGGTATCTTTTATATACAGTTGTGCTTTTGAAGTGGGGAGAAGGTTCTAGAGGCATGCCTTTGAAGTACACAGATGCCTTGCCTTGCCTTCCCTGCCGTGGCTCCAGATTAACTACAGGGGGTATGCAGCCCTTTGTGTGAGGACAGAACACAGCCTATCCAGGTGTAAGTGAGGCTGGGCCCAGCTCCTCCCTACCATCCTGCCATTGATGGCCCATTCAGTCACAACTATGCTCTCATGGTGTGCGGCTGTCTGGGAGGAATAGACAAAGCCCACCTGCTAACTACACCCAGTCATGTGACCAAAGACAGACTTCAGGCACCAAATGGCTAAGGCAAGAAAATGCCAACTTTCAAAAAGAGACCTTTGCAGAATTGTAATTTAAAATCTGAATTCAGTATAAGTTTGGATCTTAAATTAGGATTCCAGAGACACCAAACATGAACCAGTCATACCTTCCCATTTGGAAATTTCACTTCTAAAATATAATAATGTAATACAAAAGTAATCCTATGGGTGATATGGGCCCTGCAGTAGTGAAACCCAAATGTAAGAGTTTTTCACGACTAGGACATGTGAAGCTTAAATATAAGTTATCTGTTTTTTAAATACATTGCACCCTGCCCTCTGGGCTGTCCAGGGCCTACCCTAGGGGTGACTTCTACGTATTAAAAAAGAAGGTTTGGGTCTGGCAAAAGGTTTATTTTGCCAAGGCGAAATGGCAGTTTACACTGGCTCTGCAATGGCAGGGACATGTTTAAAGGGCTAATCAAGTGGGTAGCACAATCAGTGCTGCAGGCCCACTAGTAGCATTTCATTTACAGGCTGTGGGCACATATACTTAACTCTACTAGGGACTTATAAGTAAATTAAATATGCCAACTGGGTGTAAGTCAATGTTACCATGTTTTAGAGAGGGAGAAACGAAAAACGAATTCAGAAAATAAGTAGGAAGAGGAAGGCAAAAGGTTTAGGGGTCACCCTGCAAAAAGGGTCATTTCCAACAGACATCAATAAATGGTAAAATTAAGATCTCAGGCCTTAATTTATTGAACACCATGGGGACTGGATCAGGAAGATTTTTCTTCAAGCAATACTCTTGTGCGCCAGTAGGTGGCGTCAGTCAGCTCCGCATGACGTTGTTGCGTTGTCTTCGCCATTGTGATGTCTGTGTCACCTATATAGGTGCCATCTTGATGCACTGACATGATTTACTTTTCATGACTTTCAACACCAGGAGCGAGGAACAATAAGTACACTGACATTGGTGTGTTTCTGAACAACTACGACCCTGAACGGGAACAGCCCTGACCCTAAAACTCTGTTCGCAGTGCTGGGAGGATGGGTGGGTCGGCAAGGAATCTGCAGCTAGATTATGTCTCTACCAGGTAAGGCAATACCGAAGGTAAGTAACATTTCCATCTGATAGAGAGAACTAGCCGCAGATTCCTTACCTTTGAATAGATACGCAAGCAATACCATCCCTGGAGTTTAGACCAGAAAGTCCTGCAGGACAGAGCAGCCAAAAAGGCCATCCCTGCAGACTTGATGCCCAGGCAGTAGTGCTTTGTGAACATGTACAGAGAGGCCCACATTGCTGCCTGACAAATGTTGGGGAGTGGGACTCTATGTTGCAACGCTGTGGTAGCAGCCTTAGCTCTGGTAGACAGAGCCCTTAAGCATTCAGGAGGTTGATTTTTGGCCACAGCGTAGCAGATTTTGATGCAAAGGACAACCCATCGAGAGATCGGCCTTTTTTGAACCGCACAACCCTTGTTCGCTCCCACATACCCCACAAAGGGTTGGTCATTCACCCAAAACTCTCTTGTGCGGTCAAGGTAGAACAACGCTCTTTTTGGGTCCAGACAGTGAAGTTGCTCCTCTTCTTTAGAGGGATGTGGAAGAGCATAGAAAGTGGGCATAGTGACAGTTTACCAGACGTGGAATGGTGTCAAAACTTTCAGTAAGAAAGAGGCCCTAGTGCGAAGCACCAACTTATCAGGGAAGATGATCAGGTAAGGAAATGATAGAGCCTGCAATTCGATCACCCTCCAGGCAGATGTGATTGCACCAAAAAGGCTTTTTTAATGGTAAGTAGTCAGAGGGGGCAGTTGGGCAGAAGTTTGAGTGGAGCACACATCAGGAAGGTGAGAACCAAATTAAGGTCCCAATGAGGCATGATGAAAGGGGTAGGGGGACTCATATGTACAAGCCCCTTGAGGAATCTATGTACAATAGGGGATTTAAATAAATAGAGTTGGTCTGGCAGCCTCAAAAAGGCAGGCAGGGCCAAAAGGTACCCTTTGAGAGTGCCCAGAGCAGAGCCCTGCTTGGCAAGGGTAAAACAAAATGTAAGACTTGAGTGAGGGAAGCAGAAAGAGGATCAATAGATCTTTCTGTACAATATTTTACAAATGTGTGCCACAGGCAGGCATAAACAGCCTTAGTAGAGGGCACCTGGCTCCGAAAATAACATTATAGACTTCGGAAGGAAGTTCGAATGCTATCAACTTCCGCCGCTCAAACTCAGCGCAAGAAGGCATAGAGTTAACAGGTTCGGGTGGAGGACCCTCCTCTGCTGCTGCAACAGAAGATCCTCCCGAAAGGGCATTCAAATTGGAGGATCGATGCTCAATTGGAGAAGCTTGGGATACCAGAATCTTCATGCTCTGTCCGAAGGTACAAGAATGACTTGGGCACGGTCGTCCTGGTCTTCTTGAGCACTCTGGGCAGGAGTGGTATGGGTGGAAAGGCGTATAGGAGGCCTGAGCTCCACTCGAGACAAAAAGCAACTCCAACATGCAAAACGTCTGACATTGCGCGTTCTCTGCAGAGGCGAACAGATCTAACCAAGGCACTCTCCAATGCTGAAAGAGACCTTGTACCATCTCCGGATCGAGATGCCATTCATGATCTGCTAGGCATCGGAGGCGGAGTTCATCTACCCTGGCATTCACTGGAACTTCAGGTCCCATTGCAGATCACGCATATGCCATCTGGCATGTGTCACAAGCAGGATGCCTTGAGGCCAAGCAGCCTCAGAGTCAATCTTATCGAAATCCAGGATAGAGGCTGAAACATCAAATTCATATCCTGGACTTGCCATTCAGGAATATAAGCCCGAAACTGCACTGTGTCCAGAACAGCTCCGATGAAAGGGAACATCTGAGAGGGAGTCACGTGTGAATTCAGTACATTGATAGTGAACCCCAGCGAGTGAAGGAGGTTCACTGTACTCTGGAGGTGCGAAACAACAGCCTGGGGCAAGCCTGCCTTCAACAGCCAGTCATCGAGAAAGGGGAAGAGTGGCACCCCTGATCTTCGTAAATGGTCTACAACCACCTCCATCACCTTGGTGAACACCCTGGGGGTGAAGGTAAGGCCAAAGGGGAGTGCGGTGAACTGAAAGTTCTCATGGCCTACCGTAAACTGCAGATAACACCGATGGGCAGGCAGGATGGAATGTGCAAATAAGAGTCCTGCAAGTTCATCCAGTCTCCTGGGTCCTTGGCAGACAAGATCTGAGCATCTTGAACATTTCCTTTTTGAGGAAGTAGTTGAGGGCTCATAGATCCAGGATATGGCGAAGGCCTTTGTCCTTTTTCAGGACCAGAAATTAGCGGGAATAACCACAGCCTACTTCGGGCCCCGGAACCCTCTCTATGGCTCCCTTGGCGAAGAGAGTCATGACTTTCTCCTGAAGCAAATTCAAAGTTATCCTACGTCAGCCGGTCGTAAGTTGGAGGCATGGAGGAAGGGGTAGTCTCAAAGGGGCAGGAGTAGCCCCTTCAGACTATCTGAAGTTCCCACCTATCTGAAGTGGTGTTTTGCCAGTGGTGGAGGTAATGGCTGATCCTGCCACCAACTAACCGCCCATGATATTGAAGGGCCGGACTACGAGGGCTTGGAGGCTGAGGGTGCAGGACTGACCCAACCTATGGCTGCCCGACCCATGGCGTTGGAATGAGCTGTGCCCTCGGCCGTGCAGAGATTGCTGAACTTGCACGATCTTGTGGCTGTGGTATGGCTGGCATGCCTGAAAGCCCCTTTTGTGGCAACAAAAGGGGCAAAAAGCAGACAGTGTGGCCACTAAGAGGCCCAAGGACTTGGCCATAGCCTGTGAGTCCCCCTCTAGGGCCATGTCTGCATTGTCTTCGAAGAGACGTTTGCCATCAAAGGGCATGTCAATGAGGGAAGCCTGGACATCCCCAGAAAAGGCAGAAGTTCTCAGCCAGGCATGGCGTCGAACAGCCACCGTCAATGTAATAGCTCTACCCAGCGAATCGGTCCAAAAAAACGATATCAAAAATTGACAGAGGATAGCTCTCTTCAGGAATCTGCACTAACTGGCGCGGAAAGAAAAAAACTGACGTCAGCGTGCCGAGGTGGCCCCTATATAGGTGACGTGGACGTCACAACCAGAGAGTCGATGCAGACATCATGCGGAGCTGACCGAAGCCACCTAACGGTACACAGAGGTATTGCTTGAAGAAAGTCTGCTGGATCCCGTCTGATGCCTGAGAAATTCAAAAGTAAGGAATCTGTGGCTAGAGGTCTCTATCAGATAAAGCATGATAATGTATGTGACCTCTGATAGTATAAGGGGACTTCAATGTTGCATACAAATCATTAGCCATCACTGAACACCCAATTACTGAGGTGGAAGCTTCCAAATCTCCCCCAATTAAATATTGTTCAGCCGAGGGAATTTAATTCAATGCAGTATCACTGTCTTTAGTCCTTAGATCCTGTAATGACTGCACACAGTCTGATCCCAATGGTAAGCATACATTCAAATGCATATACTGCACAATCAGAATTGATTATATAATGTTGCACGTCTGCATATGGTCAAGGATGAGGGACATGAAGGCTATTGATCATAATGATAGTGACCATAACACATTCTATCTAACAATGAGGGATTTTCAATCCTCACAAGTAATCCGACCCACAAACACATAAGGGGCGTTCTGCCCTATCAAACAATAAGTGAGCAGTTAAATGTTTGAATGCACAGAACCATCCACAAATCCTAACAAACATTTATAATGATGTTGCTAATCAGATGGAATAATTGCTTTTGGTGCAAGAGGCAGATTCCACCATTATACAATTAGTTCTGTCAATGACAAGTTGTATGCAACTCTTAAAGATCATTTGTATAGGAGAAAAGGGCATGGGGCCCTGCAGTAAAATACATTATTTTATTCAATAAAGATTGCAAAGGTGCAGAGTAAACTTTACTGGCAGCATTAAAAGTCAAAGACAGGGAAACGGAGAGATGTGCTATGAATCTTTATAAACGTTCAAAGCTGGCATCAAGGGTTAAGTGGGACAACAATTGGCAGGATTTAATCACTGCTGTGAAGACCAAGGACAATGAAAGGTTCTGGTGCATAGCTACCAATGGCAGTCAATATAATGATAACATGGTTGATAATCCGATACAACTGCAGACCTGGGTTGCCCATTTCAAACACTTGCATTCAATGGAGGAGCCAAAAAATTGGGGGGCGGGGGGTTGGACAGTTAGAACGGTCACTTCCAACACACACTGCTTCCACTCTAGAGATATCCCTTAAAGACACCTATGCTGCCATTATTGGAATTACTCTCAGTAATGCCCCCAGTGCCTGACAACATCCGTACATAGTAACAAGTAAGTAACACAAACTTGTGTATGGGCGCCTAACATCAGTCACCTAAAGAGTTACCTGAAACATGGAAAGGGGCTCAGATTATTCCAATCTATTAAAAGAGTTCCAGAGATTATCTATTCAACTATCGGCCAATCAGTTTAATTGATACTTTACAAAAGGTTGTCGGTCACCAGATCCTTGATAAGTTACATGAATAGATGGAGGGTAACAATGCCCCATAAGTACCTTCACCGATCGAGATGGCATTTATTTTTCAGACACGACTCTAGACATTTTCTTCCATATAGTTTGGGAACTGTTTTTCATATTTTTATTTGCATAAAAAACACATCATGGAATACATTGCAATTGCTTCAATTGATTGTCATTGAACATATAGATAATCATATATTTTCAACATAGAATAATGCATCATATTAGCAATAAATAAAAGGCTATATCTTTATGTATTAAAAAACTGTATGTTTGAGACATATTTATCAAACACTTAAAATAAGAATAACAATAAAAACAACAATTTAAATACAATGAAGTAAAATTCATGATGATTTCAACAGGCTGATTCCAAAGAGTATGTATCTTCCCAGTTACTGTCCAAAATTATGAAATCACAATCCCATAACTCAATCTCAGAGAAGGGATGTTCTATCATGATTTATAAACAGTAAACAGTCGATCAATTGTTGCACTGAAACACATTTTATATGCATATCGTAGACGCTTTAATTGATTCTTAATTTCCTAGATAGCAATTTATCTAAATAGAAAATGGTCTCAGGACTTCCCAATAATCCCAAGGATAAAAAAATCGAGCACTTGACCTATCTTTAGATATGCAGCACTTGAAAACTAATAAGAGCAGTGCTGTTGGAAGAGGCGAACACTTAGAGATTAACCCATATTCTCTGTGAAGATGCTTTTTTATAGAAAACAGCAGCACACATTCAACAATAATCACTATTTGTACAGGGATGGCAACAGAAAAGAGAGATCTACTCCAGAGGGGTCAAATCTAATTGAGATAAACACTTCTAGGCTACCTGCAGTTAGTAGCCAAGAAGTGCTGTTCAATTCCCTGTAGATAGCTTAGATCACATACCCAATGAGGCTTCAATATGTGTTTTAAGCAGCAGCTTTCCAATTGAACCCAATGGGCTCCCTCAAACAGGATTAGAAAATATTAATGACATTGTTTTAGGACAGTATCACTGAGTTACCACAATGAATATGGTCAAAACTCCCCCACCCCGAATTTGAAGACAAAGATTGCATATTAACAGATATATTCTTTTTGATTTGAGTTAAATGCAAATATTAAGCCCAAATAATAATATGCTAAAGTTACAAAATAAAACCATTCAATTGCCAACAGCATCAGCTTTCTTTAGATTCTGATTCCAAAAAAGTAACATTTCGGTTTTCTCTCCATTAACTTAAGATGGCTTTGGGCACAATATACACCTATAGCGATCAGTGCATATAGTAACCCTGTTAGAATTGGGGGCCTCTAGTTGGCACAGGTAGGTACTTGTGACAAATAGGGACCCTCTCCTCTAGTCAGGGTAAGGGGGTACACTCCTAAAATAACGCCTGCTCACCCCCTTGGTAGCTTGGCACGAGCAGACTATCTCAGAGGCAGTGTGTAAAGCATTTGTGAACATATACAGTAATCAAGTGACAACACTACAGAGGGACACCACACCGGTTTTATATAAAAAATAAGTATTCTTTACATAAATTTACCACAAGACCATAAACGACAAAAATCCACAATACTGTTACTTTAAAATGGTAGTATTTAGCTTAGTTCTCTTTAGTTCTTAAATGCAACACTTTAAGTCAATGTACCTTTAGATGCGACATGCAGGGCAACAAAAGTGTTGCAACGATGTTGATGCGATGAAAGTTTGGTGCAAAGAAATAAAGACATGAAGATCTTCTGGATGCGGCACGCTTCTCCGATGTTGCGAGAGATCTCGGCTCGATGCGTCAGCTGCAGCGGTGACACTCTTGTTTAGTGATGCGACGACAGCGGCTTTGGCGGCGACACTCTTCTCCGACGTTGCGAGATGCTTCCGCTCGATGCGACAAATGCAGCGGCAACACCCTTGTTCCGTGATGCTACAACAGCAGCTCCGACGGTGGCACTCTTCTCCGTGGATGCGAGGTGCTTTTCTTGATGCGGTGCAATACGACAGCTACAGCGGCGACATCCCAGATGCGACGGCAGAAGCAGTGACACGCTTCTTCCTCGATGCGAGACACTTCTTGTGATGCGGTGCGATGCGAAAGCTCCAGCGGCTGCGAAGGCGACACACTTCTTGGGCGTTGCGAGATGCTTCTCTCGATGCGGTGCAATACGGCCGCTACAGCGGTGACATCCAAGATGCGACGGCAGCAGCAGCGACGGCGACACGCTTCTTCCTCTTGAGTCGTGCTTCCAGCTCCTTACGACACGCAGTCCCTCAGAAGGCCCAAAACAGCAGCAGGCACTTCCAAAGAACTCTTGGGGAGCTGGTGGTTGAAGTCTGTTGACCCTGAGACTTCAGCAGGAGGCAAGCTCTTCTCTCAAGCCCTTGCAGATCTTTACAAGTTGAAATAAGCACACAAAGTCTCTTCTCCTTCCTTTGGCAGTCAGGCAAACCACTGCAGGCCAATCCCCCAAGCAGCACTTCAGCTTAGGGATAGTCTCTCCTCAGTTTCTTCAGGTTCCACTCCTCAGTAAAGGTTTCTTCTTGTTCCAAAAGTTATCTAATTTCTTGGGATCAGGATCCCACTACTTATACCCCAAAATCCTTTGTCCTCTGTGGGCAGAGGGGCCTTTGCCTAGTCCAAACCAGTTCTGGTCAGTCCTGGAGCACTTTGTTTGCATGACTCCTCCTTTCCATTCAGAGTGCAGGGCAGAGACATCAGACGCACCACAGGAGGAGGAGCCAGCATTGTGGAGGGAAGGCACAGCCCTATTCAGGTCCCAGGTGCAACTCCTCCCTCCCATCTAGATGCAGATCTCTCTATTCACCACAGGGCTTCCTCACCCTGTCTCCTGGAATTCCCCAGCCCTGTCACTCAAACTCCAGACAAGCAATACACAACCTAGCAGAGGCAGGCTTGGACAGCTAAGCAAGAAAATACCTACTTTCTAAAAGTGGTATTTTCAAACACAGAATGTTAAAACCAACTTCACTAAAATATGTATTTTATCATTCTGAGTTCAGGCATACTAAATTCGAATTCCTACCATGTTCCCTGAGTCAGTTAAGTTTATAAGATATAATAATCTAAACTGCCCATTCTGGCCTATGGAGAACAGGTAGCCTTGCAATAGTGAAAAACGAAAATGGCTGTAATTCACTATTAGGACATGCCACACACACCAGGGCATGTCCTACCTTATACTTACAATGCACCCTGCCCATGGGCCTACCATAGGGGTGTCTGATATGAAGAAAAGGGAAGGTTTAGGGACTGGCAAGTGGGTGCACTTGCTCAGTCAGCATAACAGTACATGACTGCACGCAGGCTCTGCAATGGCAGGCCTTAGACACACTTTTACAGGCTGCTTCTGTGCGTGTCACAACCAGTGCTGCGAGCCCACCAGCAGTATTTGGACTACCAGCCCTGGGCACTCCTGGTGCACTGTACTAGGGTCTGACATGTAACCGAAACCAACCAATCATGGAATCACTAATTCATGCATCAATTTACAATAGGGAGCACTTGCACTGTGGCACTGGACAGCAGTGGCACAGTGCCATGAGCATCTAACACCAGCAAAAATACATGAGGCAACAGCAAAAAGTGGAAGGGAGACCCACGCCAAGGTGCCAGGTCTAACAAACTCTAACGACTTTGGATCGAACAAGTCAGCACAGAGTAAGAAGTCATTTATTCTAAGCGGCAAATTTAAATGGGCACCAGCCCACTTGTTTTTCTTGCTGTTTTGGGTGGAGAGAATAACATTCCAGAGTTTATCGCCCAGCAGAAATTGATATAATGTACGCAGGAGAGTGATACTTTTTATGACATTTAGTCCCTTCTGCTTGTACATAAAATTGTACACATAGGATGTGACATTTATAGGTAAGCACTTTGACCCTAATCTCAAATGCATTTGTGATATAATTTTGATGAAAATAAAGATTCTTATGAAGCTTACGTACTTGCTTACACTGTCCAGTTCGTCATCATCATCCACAAGACAATCATGACTGGAGATATGCTTCTTCGGATGATTCAATCTTGCAAGCTGGAAAAATGCAAACCATGTAATTTGTTACCACTTGGTGTAAAGAAAATTCCAAAACATCTTCTCCTTGACTCACACCTGCACATTTGTATGCAAAATCTATGGTGAAAATATATACATGAATATAAAAATAAATACCAAAGCCTCTGCTGAATTATGGGCACAGCCATTTCTGCTGGGGCCCATCTCTAATGGTGTGTCTATGTAGAACTGCAGGAAATGGTTTAGAGTCAACCTCCCAAAAAACAGTCTCATGCCTTCACATTGCTTTCATATTTATCAACTCTCATCTCTAAAGTCATATTTTGCAAATGTATTGTTTATTAGCTGCTGTGTCACTTGGGACTTGTTTCAAACGGCAATCATGCTGGTGCCCCAGGAGAAGTGTAAATTCTGTGGCGATAGTTATGGTTAGGAATCAGTTCCATTAAAAAGCTGTTCTTTGGTGTGCATATGAATTTGGCACCATTTGGCAATTATGGAGGTACAGGGAAAAGCATTCTACAGCTGGAACCTTAATGCACATAAGTAGCGTATAATTACTGCTTATGTGCATTAAGTTACTAGCTCTAATTTATGTTGTGTAGTTTTCTGTTCCTACTAGCTTAGCAATACATAACAACAAAGGAATTACCTTCCATCGCCTACTCTTACTTTAATAAGAAAGCTATTCCCTGTGACTGCTGGTTCACTTTATTTTGTACTGTAGGTTCATAAGTACTACTTTCACATATTTCATTTTCAAGTTGAAGTCCATGATTTACTGGTTTTTTTATGTATTTGTAAATTTCCAGTTGTTTGCTGTTTAATTGAGATACTAAGGGATTTAGATATCGGCGGATGGGTTACTCTGTCACAATGCTGACGGATATCCCGTCCACCAAAATCTAAATTCCATGGGATATTATGGGATTCATATTTCGGCGGAAGGGATATCCATCCCTGTTGTGATGGAGTAACCCATGCGCCAATATCTAAATCATGACCCAAGTTATCTAAATTATGTACTTCCTTTTTCACTTGGTCCATTGCACTTTGAACATCGTCCATGACAAACACAGCTTGGCTATGAATAAATAGTTGTCCTGAAAGTAGAAGTATTATAGGTAGATGGAGTACTGTGTAGAATTTCTGCATTAATATTTTTTCCTGCTTCTATTTGTTGATCGGGAATTTGTAAATATGTCAAAAAGTCAGGCAATGCAATGTTATTTTTATAAACATTTAATGCATCTTCATAGCACCGAAAGGCACCTTCAAGTTATTTTCTTTGCCCTATGGTTTAATAGCTGAAGAAATGCAAAATAGTAAAAATCTTTCTTTACTTCTGTCTCAAAACTTAATTTAAGATGATTATTAAGAATAGGTTTCCTATGATGTATTAAACCAAAACTGGTACGTCTTACTCAGAAATTACCAGTGTTTATATTTAAGTCTTTTGTAGACGTAGAGCTGTAGTCTGTGGAGTCTCTATGGTTGTTGGTGGTATTTAGTAGTATTGGGTTGTGCTTACAGCCCACTTTGTGTTATTAACGAATCACATAGTGCTTTACTTCTTAAGTTTTTTTTATTTAGTTTTCAATTCGTATTCATTGTCATGTGACTGGAAATGAGTGTTTCAAATGCTTTTCTAATACCTGTTAAACATCATTGCTGCACACTAGTTTATTTTCTTACCTCTCTCTGTTGTGGTATATTGTGCTACATTAGTAGCCCAAATTGTATTTAAGCCAATAATTGTCCTCCTTTCAAAATTAAGTTGTTGATATGATGTATTTTCCTAATGGACAATCATTTATAGATATATGTGTCTGTCTCTGTGCTCCTTATTCTTGTAAGTTAGTGTATGTGCAAGATGGTTAAAGTTTGGTTTGTTGGGCACAGTTTAATGTTTTGGGCCAGACAGCACATTACGTAAGTAGGTGTTAAAAATGTTTTAGGTTTGAAAGGAGTTGAACTAAAATGGATTGGTAAAAGAAGTTCGCAATGCTATCAGTTACTCCATCTACTTTCTTCTGTTACAACATGTGACCATCCGCACTTTATGGTTATCCACATTAGTGACAATGTCATAGGAAACCTAGCTGGGGTTAGAGTGGAAATTGAGATAAAGGAGACATTTTCCATCTTAATGTCTAAGTTTCCAAACACATATTTTGTGCTCTCTAATATTTGTCACAGACAAACGTGGAAGTGGGCAATTGAAATACTGCCAAGTTTGAATATAAAATATAACAATGCACCGCTATATCATCCTGATGGTGTACATTTGTCTACATATGGAAACCATATTTTTATTTCAAACCTAAAAAACTGACTTGACAAACATATATAAATACGTTTACTTAAAAGAAAACAGCCTCCCTAATTTATGCATAATTTTATTTTCTCATATATTAATTTTTTTTCTGTATTTTAGTAAATACCTCAGTACTTTCTAGATACTTTCGCAAGTGTACAGCGGTACTTCGCTAAACTTTAAAAAAAATAAAATAGAACTGCTTTCCCCGACTGTAATGTTTGGTAAACTACCTCATTTCTTCCTCTACATCATGGGTACTCACAAACTTTCTCTCGGGTGGGGTGCGGCGGGGGGGGGGGGGTTGTGGGATAGAGCAAAAAAAAAAACTGGGACCATGAGGTTGAACAGAGGCCCCTGCAGCAGACGCATTCGTTCACTCAGCCACCAGACCCGGCATACTATCTATCTATCTATCTATCTATCTATCTATCTATCTATCTATCTATCTATCTATCTATCTATCTATCTATCTATATCGCTCTCTCTCTCTGTCTGTCTCTGTCTTTATCTGTCTCTATCTGTCTATATCTCTATCTTTCTCAGTCTGTATCTCTCTCTCTCTGTCGGTCTATCTCTGTCTCTGTCTTTCTCTGTCTCTGACTCTATCTGTCTCTGTTTCTATCTGTCTCTGTCTCTATCTGTCTCTGTCTCTATCTGCCTGTCTCTCTCTGTCTCTATCTGTCTCTCTGTCTCTATCTGTCTCTCTGTCTCTATCTGTCTCTCTGTCTCTATCTGTCTCTCTGTCTCTATCTGTCTCTCTGTCTCTATCAGTCTCTCTGTCTCTATCAGTCTCTCTGTCTCTATCAGTCTCTCTGTCTCTATCAGTCTCTCTGTCTCTATCAGTCTCTCTGTCTCTATCAGTCTCTCTGTCTCTATCAGTCTCTCTGTCTCTATCAGTCTCTCTGTCTCTATCAGTCTCTATTGGTCTCTCTATCAGTCTCTCTGTCTCTATCTGTCTCTCTATCGGTCTCTCTGTCTCTCTCTGTCTCTCTCTGTCTCTCTCTGTCTCTCTCGGTCTCTATCTGTCTCTATCTATCTGTCTCTGTCTTTATCTGTCTCTGTCTTTATCTGTCCCAGCCTCTATCTGTCCCAGCCTCTATCTGTCCCAGCCTCTATCTGTCCCAGCCTCTATCTGTCCCAGCCTCTATCTGTCCCAGCCTCTATCTGTCCCAGCCTCTATCTGTCCCAGCCTCTATCTGTCCCAGCCTCTATCTGTCCCAGCCTCTATCGGTCTCAGCCTCTATCGGTCTCAGCCTCTATCGGTCTCAGCCTCTATCGGTCTCAGCCTCTATCGGTCTCAGCCTCTATCTGTCTCAGCCTCTATCTGTCTCAGCCTCTATCTGTCTCAGCCTCTATCTGTCTCAGCCTCTATCTGTCTCTGTCCAAACAGGAAGCTTCCCAAAAGGCCCCTTAAGAGTCAGCTGTGAGAGCACTAACGGCTGACTTTTAAAGGGCCTTTTGGAAGCTTTCCGACGGTACCGTGAGGTCACAGAGGCAGTCAGTAAACAAAAAAGATGGCTACAGGAGCATGCGTAGTGAATACCTATTTAATACGTAATCACTACGTACGCTCCTGCGGTCATCTTCTGTGTTTACTGCTGGCCTCAATAGAAAGGTAGATACAGCAAGGAAAGGTCTGCGGGCTGCCAGTGAAGGCCTGCCGGGGCGCTGGCGGCCTGCGGGCTGTACTATGAGTACCACGGCTCTACATCAAAACAAGAGTAATAACCTATATTTTACATAAAAAACACAGAACAAGGCAAAGTGTAGTCAAAACAATATGACTGCCTGCTCATTTTGCACGGACTTTAATTAACCAATCATATTGTGTTTCATCATCACCATGTACAGCGGTATGCTGCAAAGGTTCTGCATTATACTGCTCCCAATATATCAGTGCCTAGACAACTTTGGGTATTAGAGCGCTTTATACATTTTCATTTCATTTCATTTTCATTAGTAAGTTTTATTTCCTTACTTAAAATCTGATGAACCAATTCTGATCAAATAATAAAAAGCGCCCTTTCCACAACATAATCTATGTTCCTCCCAAATGTCATGAAAGTCTGCTTTGCCATTTTGCCGCTACGTCTGTTTTAAAAGTCTACGGAATATGCATTGGTGGAAAAACATGTTTGGGGGACCCCCTTTTTTCCTTTGCCCCCCTTAACTAATCACCAGGAAACTTCGCAGTATGAGCGAATGTAGAAAAGGGAATAGTCCTATAAAGTTTCCTGGAGATTCGTAAAATGGTGAGAAATAAATGCATACTGAGAAAACAAAAGGCTAACATGATGTTATGGTTAGGTGTTGAAATAGGGCCAGTTATAGTTCAGTAAACTAACAAAAACTTGTGTCTCCACCATGTACTGCTTGTGACGTCACATAATTCAATTCTCATGACGTTAAATTACATCATTGATGACATCACTGATGACATCTCAAATTATATCACTGATGACTTCATCCAATATATATGATACTTTTCTATATATGTTTCATACTGGAAGCTATTCAACGAGGTCCATCAAGACCCAATTTTCTATAATCACTTTGGTGCTAAAGGTTTACCTTTTCGCAACATGCCGAATATGAAGCATAGCTGTGAAATCACTCATGTTCTCTGCGTGTGTGCTCCCGCTTCCTGTCATATTCAAACTTTCAGAGTGCAAATGTTTTAACATAGTTCATGTCTTAGTTACCTTGTCAGTGAGGTATATGATGGATCCTGTAGAACAGCGAGCAAAGGACCCGCATTTGAAAGTACCCATCGCCACTCATTGCATTAGATCAAGCATACGAAAGGTGATGGGAGGAATGTTGGCTAATATTCTAACCACTGGCAATCACTCTGTAGCATTTCAACCCATTGTAGTTTTTACCTAGCAACACCACTTTAGGTTCTGTGAAAACTTCCAAGTCTACAGAATGCAGCAGTCAGACCTTTCCCAAACCAACATGTTCGCATCACGCTAGCCCTTCAAGCACTTCAGTTGCTAGCCACAGCAAGATTCTTGATCTTCAAGGTACTCTACATTACCCATAGGACTGTCCTTGGAACTGGTACAGCTTTTATTCAAGAGACGTTCTGTCAGCATACACACAAAATCCATGGGCACTGAAACCAGTGACCACGGAGTCAAACACATCTCTCTGCAGTGGGAGCATAATCACCTGAGCTCTAGACATCAGTCAGTCATGTTTTTTATTTTTTCCATATTTTGCAGGTTTATTCTTGTAGTTCATGGGCTATGATAAAAACAAACCCAAAAGTACTAAAACGAAAAAAGAAAAAATACAGGACTGGCTGAGTAACTCAGACCAGACATGCAACTGTAAGGAAATGCCCCTTTTTGCATGATCACCCTCACAGATTTGGACTGATGCTGCTGGTTTTACGACTCAGAGTGCACTGATGCCTGCTAACCAGACCACAGTGCTACTGTTTTAACCCTTTACAAAATGTATGTTGAATTGGCTACCCCCAATTACCACAAGTTCACTTACTTATAAGTCCCTAACATATGGTACCAAGGATACCCAGGACTTGTAAGTTATAGTGTCCACTCAGGGCTGCAGCACTTATTGTGCCACCCTGAGTGTGACAAAGTAAAACATGGTTCCCAGCCTGCCATTGCAACCTGGAAGTGCAGTGTTAAACTGATAGTTCAACTTGCCATTTAAACTAATGCGAACGCCCACACTTCCCTTAACAATATATACAAGTCTTTTCTAAGAAAGACCTATAGAGCCCTAAAGGAGGGTGCTGTATATTATTAGGTAGGTCATGTACTTTAATATGTCCTAACAGTAAAAGTCTCAAACTGTTTTTTTAACTGTGGAAAGGCAAGTAGCCCCATTGGCTAGTACAGAGTTACAGGCCGACATTTCACCCCTCAAACCTTTTGAATGGGACTAGTTAAATGGGTACTTCAAAGCATCAAATTAATCGTGGCATTAAACCTTACTTGACTCCCAAGTTGAATTTAAGGTATTTTTAAGGGAAACCAATTTTTAGAAATTTGCCACTCTGTTGCCCAGTTTTTCTGCCAAGATGCTGGCCATCAGATAGCCTCCTGCCCTCCCGCGGAGGAGTGCAAATAAGCACAACAACAATAGAAGCCTCACAGGAAACCACCCAGGGTGTTGGCCCAAAAGGCGAGCTTTAAAGGAGAAGCCACACTGATGGAACAATGGTAACCACACTTGAGAGGAGTTGCCCCATTGTAAAGTGTGGAACTGGGCTTGAGACTGCTTTGGTGACCAGGTAATTGACCAATCACTCCTTATTGGCACCCCTGACCATCTCCCTGTTGAAATTGGTTGCCCAGTCCGGGCCAGAGTAGTCAAATACAACTCTTTAAAGGTTTTGAAAAGGTTCATATTTTATGATTACCAATGCTTGTTTGCACTTTGGACTAAAAAGCTGAGATTTATGATTTACTTAAAAATCTATATCACTGGAACCCTCCAGTGAATTTTGTTTGTTTTGGTGTGTTAAAATTCATTTAAAAAATCATCTATTTTAATAAATTGGTGTTGGATTTCTTTCATGTTGTAGGACTTTCTTAATCTATCGTTTGGTGAGTAAAAATAGTTTACGCTGGTTACTTTGTTTAAGCCTTGCTGCTCAAGGCCACAGATACCCAGAGTTGTGCAAAATGTTTTCCAAATGAGCCAGACTGGACCCAAAAAAGCTTCATGAGTACATTACATTGTGAGGTCCCACAGCATATAATCTATCACAATCCTCACAGCAACCACTTAAGCTTTCTGTACTATTCACTTCCTAAACGGATGGTTCGCTATATAACAGAATATCTAGGTGCACTAGTGCTTGTATATTAAGCAACATGCCAAAAAATGGGAAACAAATCAAAATTTATGAGAACCTGCCGTGGTTCCAAATTACTCTCTCAATATGCTTGTGTGGGATTTAGACCACATATCATCAACTGATACTCTCCCTCACCAAGGACCCAGCCACCTCCAAAACCAACCTCCAGGAAGGAATGAAAGACGTCGCAGAATTGATGAAGCTCAGTCGCCTGAAGCTGAACTCAGACAACACAGAGATCCTCAAAACACACAAATATTTTTTTTTGTTAAAATTATGTGTGCTCACTGACAAGCAATGGTGACACTTGAAGAAAAAACAAATCGAAAGAAAAAAAACCTTTGGGTTTGCAACTAGACAGCATTTTAGCACGAACTGCACTAAAAACACTATTAAGGAAGGTGCGTGAGGAGCACAAAAAGAAACCTTAATGATGGTAAAAAGCAGGCACAAAAAAAAGCTATGCATCTTACTCAAAACTTAACAGAGTGAAGTTAGGCACCTACCTGCAAACACATTCAAAGTCCTATAGGTAAACTCCCCAAGGCTCGTGCACCCACTGTTTGCAAAGGAGGGCAGGTGGTAATAAACTGTTCTGTTTTCCTTTATTGCCTGACACTCATGAATTCTTAAGTGTGCATGGAGTAGTCAATCGAGGACTCCCCACAACTGGGACATGCATTTGTTCCTTCCTAGAAAGGATGGAAATTCGCTGGGTCCCGATTTTGTAAAAAAAAAAAACAGGTACAAGACAATAAAACCAGTCAAATTTATATTTTACTTAGGTATGGCATTATTTTATCTTTCCATCATGTACTTGAATCTCTGTATTTATAGCACCCTAGATCAACAGTGATCCAAGTGAAAAGTCATTTTTAGGTCAAGCCTACCAGACTGTGCAAGCTGCCTGCTTGCAAAAGGCCTATTGTAGGCTCACCAAGAACTCTTTTGCTAGACCCAATATTTTTGCTGGTTTTAGAACTCTATGCACTTTACCCCTGCTAACTAGTAGTAAAGCGTTTGTGTTCACTTTTTAAACATGGTTGTATTTGAATATTCATAATCCGTATATTTTCCTTATCTATAAGTCCCTAGTATATAGTACAAGATGAACCCGGGCCTGTAAGGTAAATGTTGCCACTAGACTGCCTCACTTATTGTGACAGTGTGAAACATGGTTTCTGGCCTACAAGTGTTGCCTAGCTGTGCAGTTTTAAACTGCAAATTCAACCCTAGGTAGGCGCTGGTGCCCATAAGGCAGGGTGCATGATACTTAAAAGAAGGAAATGTAAACGTTAATCTTGTCCTTGCAGCAAAAAAGTCCCAAGAGCTATTTTCACTGTAGCAGGGTTAGCCAATACATAGGAAAACGTTGGAATGCAAATTATATTTAATAGTGTTATCTCTGACTAGGAAAGAACCACAAATTTCATTTTGGGTCTTTTCAAAATATTTATTACAAGCCCAATTCACTTGTGAAGTCTGATTTGTAATAAATATTTTGGAAAAGGTACTTTTGGAAAGTAACCTTTTCCTTGCCTAAAGCCTCTGGAGGCCCATATACATTTGTTCTCCCACTTCTGTCAGCTAGTAGTTAGCAGTGTGAAAACTGCTCTCAGAGCATATTGAAGGTTTTGGGTGTAGGGGGGCGTTTTTGTTCCCTTGAGGGTAAAGCAGGTGGACGGTGCCCAGGAACTAGATTAACTTCAAAGAAGCCACCCCTGCCATCAGCAAATGTTAGCGAACACCAGGACAGGGCTTTTTCTTTGCCCACTGGCCAAACAGGCTCCCATCACAGTGGGCCTCATTTTTTACATTACAGGCCCAAATCTTGCTGAAGTTTCAAGTCCTGCTTGACAGGTCTGCTGGTGTTTTATAAATAACACTTGGGGGTACATCAAAGGGTGACAACTGTATACTAAAATAATTATTTGTGTATCTAATGTCTGGTTACTGTAACACCCTGCTTTGTTTTGCTTTTGGCTTTATTGGGCGTACTGTGGCTGCATACAACTAGATTTTGGTGTTAGATGTGGGAGGACACCATGTTTACCATAGTACCCTCCCCCACATAGACAACTCTCAGAGCACAAGTTAAGGGTGGCCGAAGACTTCCACCATCTTTAAAATGCCCAAATTGGGTAGGGTTGGCCCTGCAAAATGTTACATCATTAATTAGTTTATGCCCAGGTGTCATTCCCACCCACTAGCTCATGCCAGGTATAAATGTGGCATCTCCAGGCACCTACTTCAGAAGACGCCTGGACTTGAAGATCAGAATAGGACTGAACCTGCTGTCTGCAACCTGAGAAGAGCCCTGAAATGACTAGACATGCTCTCTCTTGTACCCCGGGAAAAGAAGTGGACTCCATGGGTACTATGTCTCACCTCCTGCTAAAGCTACAGGGACACAACAAGCAACAAGAGGCCTTTGCTGCAACTGCCCAGCAGACCAGTGGCAACAGTACCTGGATTGGACTCTCCTATTGGTCTCTGCTTGCCACTCTGTGAGTCTTTATCCACCTCCCCGGAGGTCCTTCAGGCTTTAGAAGTGTACACCTCGGTTGGTTTGGGACTTAAAAGAATAAAGTCAGAATGTAAATTATTTGACCAGGACGAACCTGGTTAGTAACTAATTTTCTTGCTTCTCATTCAATGATTTTCCTTGTTCATCTTCAGGATTGTTCCCCTCAGGAGGACAGCCTCTTTACCATTTCTCGGATTATCTGGCTTCTATCTTTTACCGGTCAATTTTATGGAACTTTTTTTCCTTCTTGGTTAAGCACTGCAAGAGAGTGCACATGTTTTCCAGCTCACTTCTTCTCTCCTCCATATGCTTGCCCCAAATGCACTCTGTGTTTCTCTCTTGGGTGCTTTTCCCCCCCACCCCCTTCCAGTTCCATGTTGTTCTTGACCTTCTGTGTTTCTCATCTGTCCTTATGTTACTGTATATTTTGTGTGCTGCTCGTGCCCTTGTGTGCCTGCTCCAGGCTCCATGTTCGGCTCTCCTCTGCTCCAGTGCTCAAGGTTCTTTTCTCTCCTGCACTGTGTTCCTCTCTCCATGTGTGCTCCTTCTCGTAACCCTATGTTGCTCTATCCCTCCTGCAATACTTTAACCTTCCTCGCCATCACACGCTCCCATTTGCTCCTCTGTTACAGTGTTCCACTCCTGTGGTTCTTTTTCTTTTTTTAAATTTGCACTTTCAACCTAAAACAATAATTTATTTTGATATTTACGGATTTAAATGGTGTCAACCATCTTGGATCACTTAATAAAAAATTAAAGCAAGTGGCACCCACGTCATTGTGCTGGTGCACGTGTGCTTTCTGACATATGTGCGCGCATATATTGTCACAAATGGTTGTTATGGTGGAATGATGTGACCACCAACACTGGTCGCAAAATGAGATTGGCAAAGTTAATAGGTTCCAAAGGCAAGACCTACTGGCTTTGCCAATGCTTGCTAAAAAAAGTAGCAATGTTTTTATGGCACTATTAAACTATTTACAGCATTCCGCTGGGATACATCAAGGAACTGAATGTTCAACACAGAAACAACATGGTCCCTTGTAGGTCACTAGGTGGAATCCCAAAGCTAACCCTGCCAACTATCTTCCGAAGGACTATAAAACGAGTGCAAGAGTAAAAGAAATATCTACAATTTACAGCATATGAAACTGGAGATTGGAGAATTGATCTGATCCGCTGCTCTTTCTGCATCTGAACTTTGGTGCTGCATTGCAACTGGAGTCTGTCTCACCCAGCAGAAGGGCAAGTGAAGAGGGAAAGCTGGCGGGAGACAAGAAGGCCTCAGTGCAGATGTCGCCCCCAAATGAGGGTGAGTTGAGAGCTACAAAACTCTTGTTATGCCCTTCGCCAGAAACTTTGGAGCATTATGTAAACACAACAGAGGTGCCGCTCGTAGGCGCAGAACGTGGACACTTTTTAAAGAGCCTTCCCTACAAAACGCCTCGCGGCCCCCGCTTCGCGGGAGCCGCTCGTAGGCGCAGAACGTGGAAACTTTTTAAAGACCCTGTTTTTATGTGGTTGGAGCCGAAGGAACTCGCTGGTGGAACTAACCCTTGAAGGCTGCTCTTGACTACTCGCTGGGACTGCGAGGCCCAGGGTGCCTTGCCTCGCTGTCATAGGACGCACCTGGTGCCTCTTCCCGGCCCCTCCTCCCGTCGAGCTTTCCCTACAAAACGCCTCGCGGCCCCCGCTTCGCGGGAGCCGCTCGTAGGCGCAGAACGTGGACACTTTTTAAAGACCCTGTTTTTATGTGGTTGGAGCCGAAGGAACTCGCTGGTGGAACTAACCCTTGAAGGCTGCTCTTGACTACTCGCTGGGACTGCGAGGCCCAGGGTGCCTTGCCTCGCTGTCATAGGACGCACCTGGTGCCTCTTCCCGGCCCCTCCTCCCGTCGAGCTTTCCCTACAAAACGCCTCGCGGCCCCCGCTTCGCGGGAGCCGCTCGTAGGCGCAGAACGTGGACACTTTTTAAAGACCCTGTTTTTATGTGGTTGGAGCCGAAGGAACTCGCTGGTGGAACTAACCCTTGAAGGCTGCTCTTGACTACTCGCTGGGACTGCGAGGCCCAGGGTGCCTTGCCTCGCTGTCATAGGACGCACCTGGTGCCTCTTCCCGGCCCCTCCTCCCGTCGAGCTTTCCCTACAAAACGCCTCGCGGCCCCCGCTTCACGGGTGCCGCTCATAGGCGCAGAACGTGGACACTTTTTAAAGACCCTGTTTTTATGTGGTTGGAGCCGAAGGAACTCGCTGGTGGAACTAACCCTTGAAGGCTGCTCTTGACTACTCGCTGGGACTGCGAGGCCCAGGGTGCCTTGCCTCGCTGTCATAGGACGCACCTGGTGCCTCTTCCCGGCCCCTCCTCCCGTCGAGCTTTCCCTACAAAACGCCTTGCGGCCCCCGCTTCGCGGGAGCCGCTCGTAGGCGCAGAACGTGGACACTTTTTAAAGACCCTGTTTTTATGTGGTTGGAGCCGAAGGAACTCGCTGGTGGAACTAACCCTTGAAGGCTGCTCTTGACTACTCGCTGGGACTGCGAGGCCCAGGGTGCCTTGCCTCGCTGTCATAGGACGCACCTGGTGCCTCTTCCCGGCCCCTCCTCCCGTCGAGCTTTCCCTACAAAACGCCTCGCGGCCCCCGCTTCGCGGGAGCCGCTCGTAGGCGCAGAACGTGGACACTTTTTAAAGACCCTGTTTTTATGTGGTTGGAGCCGAAGGAACTCGCTGGTGGAACTAACCCTTGAAGGCTGCTCTTGACTACTCGCTGGGACTGCGAGGCCCAGGGTGCCTTGCCTCGCTGTCATAGGACGCACCTGGTGCCTCTTCCCGGCCCCTCCTCCCGTCGAGCTTTCCCTACAAAACGCCTCGCGGCCCCCGCTTCGCGGGAGCCGCTCGTAGGCGCAGAACGTGGACACTTTTTAAAGACCCTGTTTTTATGTGGTTGGAGCCGAAGGAACTCGCTGGTGGAACTAACCCTTGAAGGCTGCTCTTGACTACTCGCTGGGACTGCGAGGTCCAGGGTGCCTTGCCTCGCTGTCATAGGACGCACCTGGTGCCTCTTCCCGGCCCCTCCTCCCGTCGAGCTTTCCCTACAAAACGCCTCGCGGCCCCCGCTTCGCGGGAGCCGCTCATAGGCGCAGAACGTGGACACTTTTTAAAGACCCTGTTTTTATGTGGTTGGAGCCGAAGGAACTCGCTGGTGGAACTAACCCTTGAAGGCTGCTCTTGACTACTCGCTGGGACTGCGAGGCCCAGGGTGCCTTGCCTCACTGTCATAGGACGCACCTTATGCCTCTTCCCGGCCCCTCCTCCCGTCGAGCTTTCCCTACAAAACGCCTCGCGGCCCCCGCTTCGCGGGAGCCGCTTGTAGGCGCAGAATGTGGACACTTTTTAAAGACCCTGTTTTTATGTGGTTGGAGCCGAAGGAACTCGCTGGTGGAACTAACCCTTGAAGGCTGCTCTTGACTACTCGCTGGGACTGCGAGGCCCAGGGTGCCTTGCCTCGCTGTCATAGGACGCACCTGGTGCCTCTTCCCGGCTCCTCCTCTTCCCGCTATTTGACTCACGCCCCTCATCGCGTGAGCGGGACGCGTGCGGGGGGCAGACTGGGGCGAAGCCTGGGCAAAGGGTGGGCCGTCTGAGGCCGTCCGAGGACGATCGTGGACGGGACGGGCCACCTCTCTAACAATCCTTCTACGGTGAGAGCATTTATCACACACTGTTTGAAATCTTCGCTCGTTGCGGACATTGACTCACTGTGTATAGTTGAACTTTATTGGTATCTTCTCGCTGTAGCTTTACCGCACCATACAATCATGTCACAAAGCGTTGATAAGTCGCGTACTCTAACTGTAAACACTTCTAAAGGCCCAGTATCCGGAACTATCGATCAATTCTTCAAGCGTGTGACTACTGTCTTGGAGAAGGAGATAGCGGATACGGAAAAACGACTATCTTTAGACCTGCTAACAGGCAAGCGTTCTTCATTGGGCACAATTGGTAAAATCCCTTCTCCAGAGGTGGTGAATGTGGGCATTGGAATTTCTAGTTCCTACTCGACGCCTGGAACAACTAAAAACATGTCTTATGTTAATCCCCCTGGCTTGGTTCCCCAGCCCACTGATAATATAAGCAGACTTACCTTATCGGGGCTATCAGATTCACCCAATCTAGTTATCTCTCCCCCCCCAGTGGTAAATAGACAACTAGTAAGAAAGAGACGAGGTATACTCACCAGACCACTCCTGACTAAAAAGAAAAAGGCCAAACCTCTTACCCAAAAGCCGAATCATTTAGGTTCCGTAGTAACAAACACTCCTCTTCCAAGCACGAATACCCCAGGATTGTCACCCAGTTCGGATATTTTGACCGACCTACTTGCTAAACTAGAGATTATGGTCAAATCCCTTTTACTTCCTCTTCTTGAAAGGTCTAGATTAATAACCCTTCACCTAGAGGATTTAAGTAAACAAATGGAAAGGAACAATCTAGTTATATCCGAATTCACAAATACCCAGATCAAAAATAATATGAAGGAACAAGTTCCCCTTCTTCCTCCCGTGATAGCGCGATCCACCATCGACGATCACTCGACAAAATCGCGCATCACTTCGGGGGTAAATTCTGCGGATACACCAGCCAATAATACCGCAGATCTAGGTAGGAAACATCACGCAACAAATAGCAAAGAATCAGAAGGGGACAACAAGGCGGGTAATAGACAGAAATCTGCTATTCAACGAGACACCGAAGAACAAAAAAGTAAAAATAGAAATCATTCTTCGGTAACACCTATTATGAAGAAAAAAGATATAATAGATCAAGAGAAGTGTGAATGGTCAACCCAGTCTCAATATATCCCAGTAAGCAGAAGAGTGGATCTACCCCCCGAATCAGCCCCATATACAGTTATTATGACAGGGGTTCCAGAATTAACAGCAGGTGCAAGGGAGGACTTCTATGCGCTAAAAAACAAAACCATGCATTGGTTGAACCAAAATAGACCCCTCCCAGCACACATAAATGGGGAAATTCTTATGGTGAGACGTACATGTTGGGTAGGAACTAGACCGAAAGATAAGAAGGGGGACGTGATAATTATAAATTTTAGAGATCACAGAGCGGTCAGATGCATAGGTGATTGGTTTGAGGCTAGAGGGGAGGTTGCAATTGCTACACACTTGGTTAACTATTTCTACCCTAGAGAACTGATCTCTTACTCCAATCCGTATGATAAAAAAGATCCTTCTACGAATTGGGGTGAATTGGATCATCGTTTCTCTTTTCAAGCTGCACATAACCATGCTTCTTATCCACAACTGAATAGTAGACTTATGAACAATAACTACCAACCATTCCAAGCTTTAAACCAGACACCAAGGAATAATAATCCTCAGATATACCAGAGATTTAATATTCCTACCTCTAACCCCTATGCCGCTTTGTACGGTTTGGAAGATATAGATTGACTTAATACCAAAGAGATTCAAATTAGAAAACTCAATGCATCTCACCAATCTTCTTCTAATGATACTGACCATGCATCTGAAAACGTGGAAATCAGTTTGAAAGAAATCAGGACCCCCCCTCCTGCACCAATTCACCCACAGCATAGGGATTTCGATTCTACTCCAACGAGCCCACATCGACTATCACCTAAACAGCCGGGGGCCATAGATCCAAGAGTGGTAGAAACCTCGCCTGTAGTGAAAGCACTCAACATTCGTAAAAGTTTAGATCCAAGAAAAGCTTGCATCACTGTACAGTTTATGTCATGGAACATTGCGGGTCTACGTGCCAAAATAATGGACGGGACTCTAATGAAGTTTGTTGAAGAATACCATGTAATTTGTCTTCAAAAGACATGGTCCACCAACGATCAACACTTGCTGGGCTATAAAACTTATTCCTCACCGGCTATCGCAGGCCCACATGGTAGGGCGAAGGGGGGTTTGACGATATTCATAAAAAATACCATACCTGGGTTAAAAGTCACTCCCCTAAGATTACACACTAACCATCAGATCCTAAAACTCTCGTTTGAGGGGAGGGGGGTTATTTTTCTAGTAAATTCTTACGACAACCTTCCAGAATCTGAGAGACCAGAACTACTTGAGGTTATTCGTAACAAACTTTCCACCCTGATAAGCAGAATACAAGGGACAGATGCCCCAAGTATTGTGTGGGGGGGGCGACTTCAATCATCACCCCTGCAGCGTGACAAACAGTAGCATTTGTGGGGTAGGGGAAGAAACCGATAATTACGTGACCCATTTTAGTCATACAAAGTTAGGAGACCTACTTAATGAAATGATGTCGGAATTAGGTCTAATCATTTTAAATAACTCTAATATTCTATCAGGACAACTGCAGGCCACATACTTGGGGAGAGGGTGGGAGACAACGATCGATTATATTTTGATCACAGCTACGCTGGGCAGTAGAGCACAGAGTTTTAGACTAATAATTAATGCACTAAGTGACCATGCAGCGCTGGTTTTTAACCTAATTCTCGATGTGGGGAAATTTAAACCGTATTCGATGATGACTGCTCTTGCTCAAAACAATATTTGCTTGGCAAAACAAAATGGCTATGTCATAGGTTGGGGCAAGATAGAACCAGAAATAATAACCAAGAAGGTGGTTGAAGCGGTTTACCCCGCTATTGTGAAATGTTTAGACAGCAATACTAATCAAAAAGAACTGTTGATTAATTTTAGCTTAATTTTGGAGAAAGTAAATAATTTTTTAACATGTACTAATAAAGGGAAAAAAGGCGAGAAAAGAGGGTGGTTTAGTCATGAATGCACCGTAGCCCACAAACTTTTGAAAAAAGCCTTGTCAAAATCTGTAAGAGATCAAGACGAAATTCGCCGGCTAAGGGGCTCATACCGTCTAGCCTGCAGATTAAGGAAGCAGAAAATAAAAAAATCCCTATGGGACCAACTGCACGAGAGTTCTCAGTCCAAAAAGAGAGCTTTTCTGGAGGATAGTGAAGACTCCCTTCCTGTCTGACTCCCGTGATCAGCCAACAGTCGAAGTAGCAATTGATGGCCCGACATGGGTAAACCATTTCGCTAAAGTGTTTAGTAAAACCCAAACAGTCGATTTAGATGAGAAGAATGTGGATAGTCCCCAAGACATCTTATTTCCGATCCCCCTAAACTTCGAATTACACGAAGTAATTAAGGCTGTGAAAGCCAGTAAAGGAGGAAAAGCCCCCGGCCCAGATGGAGTCCCAGTTGACTTTTTTAAATTCAAACTTGACCTGTGGGCACCAATTTTAAAAGGGGTGTTTGATGCTACAATGAAGCACGGGCTAATTGAAACTTGGACTCAATCAATTATGATTCCGATCTTTAAGAAGGGAAACAGAGATGAGGTCTCCTGTTATCGGCCAATATCATTACTGGATTCTCTCGGTAAAGTGCTGGGTAGGGTGGTCTTACAGCGACTCCAAGAGTGGGCAGAAGACTATAATATACTATCTAATATTCAGTTTGGCTTCTGAGAAGGTTTCGGAACAATAGAACAGGCACTGAACTTAAGCTTACTGATGGGAAAATACGTAACTGCAAAGAAGGCAGATTGTACATGGTATATGTCGATCTTTCCGCGGCATTCGACTGTGTTTCCCATTCAAAGCTCTGGTCTGTCCTAACTGACATGGGAATAGATCCAGCCTTGGTAACCCTCCTTCGGGCATTATATTCTAATGCTTCGTCGAGGGTCCGTTTTGGCACACAGGGCGAAGTATCTGAGTCCTTCCGGGTGGAACGTGGTGTGAGGCAGGGCTGTGTCCTGGCCCCCTTCCTCTTTTCTCTGTATACCAACGGTCTGGAGGTTGCAATGTTGAAGGGGGCCCAGGACCTCCCTCGAGTAAAAGACCGCCTAATTCCAGCGCTTCTCTACGCGGACGACGCAGTAATCTTAGCGCGTACTCCGCGAGAGTTGCAGAAATCCCTTGACAGGTACTCCCAGTTTATGGCTACTTTGGATCTAAAAATAAACATTAAAAAAACCTATGTAATGGTGGCAGGAAAGGACAGGAAAAGGGGAAAGTCCATATTCTTAAACAAAGAGATGCTGGAATCCACTAACCAATACCCGTACCTTGGAGTCTTGATTGACGAAAAACTTAATTGGAAAGCGGCCATTAATGCCAGAAAACATCATCTCATGCGTGCAATAATGGCACTTATAAAATTTTCCCAGAAATTAGGAAAAAGACCACCCGTAGAACTACTTCGCATTTATGCAGCAAAGTGCCACTCTATTGCACTCTACGGGGCAGGTCTGTGGGGCCATAAAAGCACGAATGTACTTCAAATTGCAGAGAATGTTTTCATGAGATTTCTCCTGATGACCCCCAAACGTGTATCCACGTTTTCGTGTCATGCTGAACTTGGTATGGCCCACATCGAAGATTTGGCTAAAATCCAACCTCTTCTATTGTGGCGCCGTATTTGGATGTCATCAAAAAATCTACTTACAAAGGAGATTATAGCAGACTGCATGTCGTTGGAGCATGCAGGAAAAATAGATTGGCTACTGTACATAAAAAAGTTTTTTAATGACTTAGATTTGATTAAATATTATGTTAATCCCGAATCAATGTCCGAGATTTCAAAGAAAGACCTAAAAATAAGAGCCCTTTCTCATCTGGAAGAATTAAGGATCACAAAAGAGTCAAGAAAAATATCGGTTCAACATTCTTTGATGGTCGAGACTACTCTCACCATTGAACCATACCTGACCTATGTTGAGTCCCAATTTGAGCGCCTCTTGCTGACGCGTTTCAGACTGAATGTCTTCCATAGGCTAGTAGCCTTCCCAAAACGCAACTCCTGGGAAGGGACTCTAGTGGTGTGTCCTTGCGATGAAATTTCAGCACAAACAACCATGCACACTGTTTTGTTTTGTAAGTTTTATGCTGTTCATCGCAATTTATGGCTGACTCCACTGTTAAGAACGCTTGGTTTTAGAAGATGTCGTCCTGCTATGCTGCACCTACAATTTTTGAATACTACACTGATCACAAAAAGTGTAGCCATGTTTTTAAAGTGTGTTTATAACCATAGATCAAATTTGGGCTGAAAGTATTCATGTTACTCCAAACAATTTTACATTTTGTGTATATTGTGGATGATATGTTTTCTGTAAATGCTTTTATGGTTATAACTGTTCTCATATAACCGAATAAAGATTATTATTATTATTATTAACACAACAGATTTTGTAGTAAGAGGTGGAAGCGTGACTTTTCTTTTCAATGACTTGAGTCTAAACTATCAGTGCTTTAGATCTATTGACAAAACAACTGTATTCACAATGGCCCAACTTTTATTTATTTTACTTAATTTACTTGATAAAGTGTGGGCGTAGGTCCAAAAAGTAGTGCTCAAGTTACTTATCTTCAGTAATGATTTTCTGGTGGAGACTAACCACATATTCCTCAGGCATCAGACTGGATCTGGAAATTCTTGAGCAGTGCCTCTACTCACTGGTAGTTGCAGTTCATTGGGTCTGCATAGACATTGTAAGTGATGAGCGCACTGCCTATATAAGCTCCACCCTGGAGCACTGACATCAGCTTCTTTTGTGACCAAATGAGGGTGAGTTGCGTGCTATAAAAACTGGCTTTTTGGGGTATCTGCCAGCTCTAGGTGGGGAAGGGAGAAGGGTTTGCCGCTGATCCAGTCATGGTTCATCGACCACCACTGCAGATATTTTGCAGTCTCTGAAATCTGGGCCAGGCTGGAGAGATCCCTTGTTGCTGTGCCCACTCGGACTTCAGATCCCACTGCAGAGCCTGCATAAGCTATAGAGCATACATTTTCACTGGGGCCAAAAACGTTTGGTCTGTGATGTGACCAAAGGCTGCACTGGTGCCAGCAGGGTGGTGGTTAGGAGTTTGTGGGCGTGGAGGCCAGGTGGGTGTAGGGGAAGCAAAAAATATACATCTAGTGGGTAAATTGCACAATGTGAAACTAGGAAACTTGGGATTATTCCCGGCTTCCCCAATTAAACAAATCCTGTGATTCTAGCCAATTGTTTTACTACACTTTCAAACTTTTTTCTTCATTATCACATATAAGAGGACGTTGAAATACATGACTTCAGGATGTGTGCTGTAAAAAACTTCTCCTGTTTTTGATTTTAATAAACTATGCTTTTCATGTGGAATAGTAATCCAGGCCATCCAAAGAGTGCACATAACAACTGACTTGCCTCTTAGTTCACTATTGGCATTGTTGGCAGTGGGGATGAAGGTTTCTAAATCCACATTTGAAAGAAAATACTTCTCTTTGCACTGATAATCTTATGTACTAAGGTGAAACAGTTCTGTATGTTAATGTAATTCACTTTTTGAATTCTAAAGATACTTTATCATATGTTTACACTTCTGCTGCAAGATGTCCTTACAAATTTCGGTGTTCATAAAGTTAAGTGGTGTAGGACACCCTAGTTACGAACTTTCTTTAACTTCAATAAGTCTTTAAATAAATGCTTGTCTGATTATTTAACATCTTTTTGATGTTAGTGCTGAGTGGACTAAACCGCAGCCCAGTGCTGCTGTTGACTAAGGGGCAGCATGTAAAGGCCAGGAGGACTGCATGCAGCCCCTGGGCCGTACTTTGAGTATCACTTGCTATAGAGCATGCTTCACCAGCAGGATGCAGGAGACCAACAGAGCCAGCAGCCTCAGAGTCAGTCATCAGTCTTATCAAAATCCAGGGCTGAGTTCGAAACATTGGGATCATAACACAAATGCCTTGGACTCTCCACTCCAGAGGGTAGGTGGGGAACTACACTGTGTCCAGAAGGGCTCAGATAAAAGGGGACTTTTGCGAAGGAGTCAGGTGTGACTTAAGCATATTGATAGTGAACTCCAGCGAATGTGGAAGGTTTGCCATATTCTGAAGGTGAGTGACAACTGCCTGCCGCAAGCCCCTCTTCAACAGCCAGTTTTTGTGGCAGGGCAAGACTGGAACCCCTGACCTCCACATGTGTGCTGCAATCACCACCATTACTTTTGTGACACCATAAGGGAGTACAATGAACTGGAAATGCTTATGACCTACCATGAACTGCAGGTTATGCCTGTGGGACAGGAATGTGGAAATATGCCCCCTGGAGGTCCAGTGCTACCATCCAGTCTTCGGGGTCCAGGGCAGACAGAATTTGAGCCAAGGTGAGCATCTTGAATGTTGATTTCCGTAGGAAGGTGCTGAAAGGACCAAGATCTAGGCAAGGACGGAGTCACCAAAACGTAGCGGGAATAACAACCACACAAGAACGCTGATGCTGGCACCATCTCGATGGCTGCTTTGGCCAGCAGACGCTACACTTCTTGAAGGAGCAAGAAGAGATGGTCCTCTGTCACCTGTTCTGGGAACGGTGACAAGGTAGGAAGGGTTGCCAGAAACAGAAAGGCATTAGCCCCCTGCACGTTCTGAGGCACCGTCTTGTCGAAGGTTATTATTTGCTATAGGGTGGGGTGATGTGTTGAAGACCCATCAAAGAGATTTAGAGGCTGCAGCAGCCGGAGGGGGGGGGGGGGGGGGGGACTAGAAAGTACGCTGGGTGTGAGTTCAATGTCTTCTGTGGGCTCCATGTCCTCGCCCACGAAAGGACTGAGAAGCTTGCTGGCCCTGGGGGTAGGGTGGAATTGTGGAAACACCTGGGAGCTTGGACATGGCCTCAGAAGGGGGAAAAGGAGGATTGATGCTATTGTCGGGATCCCAAGGAGAGGCTTAGGGGCCTGGCACTGACTGAATTCATCCTAAAGCGCTTGAGCGCCGTATTTGCCTTATCCTGAGATAAGCAGGAGCAGTCAAAGAGCATATCAAACAGGGAAGAGTGGACATCCCTGAAAACCCTTTCAATCTCAGCCAGGCATGTTGGTGGAGTGTCACTGTTGAGGCCATGTCCCTGCCTAGTGAGTCAGTGGTGTCCAGTCGCACTGAATAGTGAACTTTGCTGCCTCCCGGCCATCAATCAGTGCCTAGTTCAAGATGGCCCAGACCTCTTCAGGAAGCATGGTTAGCAGGTATGCAACTGAGTCAGACAAGCTACAAGTATAGTGGCCCAAGAGGCACGTGGTGCACACAGACCATAATGCCAGGCTGGTGGAAGAAAAGATCCTCTTCCCAAAGGTACCCAGCCTCTTAAATTCCCTATCCAATTGAGTGCTAGGGAATGTACTTAAGGTTAAGCTTGGTTGCTGGGCCCTGCACTACAAAACTCTTGGGAGAGAGATGCCGGGTTCAGAAAGCCGGGTCTCTCGGAGTGGGGTAGACAGGCAATCATCCTGAACACGAGAGCCGCCATGCAGGGTTTAACCCAGGAGAACATTGTGAGGGCCTCATTAAAGAGCAGGGGCTCTGCACAGTTTACACCCCTGGTTGAAGCACCTCTGTCAAGACGTTGGTATTGTCCTCAACAGAGGTAATTTGTAGGTCAAGGACCTCTGCTGCCCTTTGCATCATCCCAGTGAAAATGCTCCTTCCTCTGTGCAGGGCCAGGAGGAGAAACCAGGCCAGAGTCTGGCGAGGTGTCCAGACCACTGGTGTCACCCAGTTCATCATACCAGTTTTCCTCCTGATAGGATTCATCCCCCAGGAGGCCATAGCCCTCTTCATCATCAAGCTACTCTGAGAAGGTGGGTCTTTTCAAGGATGCGTGTTGATGCAGTCTGGGCAGCACTGTCTCTGAGTCAGAGGAGGAGAGGATCCTTTTCAAGTGGATTTAGAGAAAGTGCTGAGGGAACTGGGCCTGAAGGCGCACCAGAGAGAACCATCGGCCCAAAAATGGAGTACATTTCTTAATAGAACCCCTTGAGTTGGGCAGGGGTCACCCTAGGTCTAGGTAACACAGGGAAAGAGGAGCTGACCCGGCCATCGGCTCCACAGGTGGAATGCAGTATGGGGTCCTAGAAGTGCGGCACTTGCTAGGACAAGCCAAAATACACTTCAACATCTTGTGCTTTTACGACTTACTCTGCTTTGACGACTTGGAGTAGGATGACAATCGTCCGCAGGATTGGCTCCGAGAACAGGCCAAAGTTCTCCCTTGGGATTGGGACTGAGATAGGCATGGAGTCTTCTTCTGTCACATCACCAGGAACTTCTTTGCTCGCTTGCGGCAGTCAGAGCAGGCCTTGTGGGTATGGTTTGACCACAACCCTGTGAGGAATGTCACAGACGAGAGTCTGTGACATTCCTCACAGGGTTTAAATCCCATGGATATGTTAGAGGACATTTCCCTCTCACACTCGAAGCAAAGCTCAAAAGGAATCAACACATGGGTCGAAAAAAGTGGTAAAAAAACCTCAGATCTGCGCTGTTGTCGTGAAAAGAAAGAAACTGATATCAGTGTGCCAGGGTGGCGCCTATAAAGATACCGCACATGCCATTTTAGACAAGGATGTAGCTGACATGGAGCTACTTGATGCCACCTACCAGTGTGCCCAGGTACTACTCAAGATTTGACAGATGTATTCTGATGCTGAGGAATATATCTAGGTGAGGAATCTGGAATTAGAACACTATCAGAAACAGCGGTTCACAGAGAATATTTTTAATGTAGCATGAGCACCTCGTATAAGGAAGGGGTGCTTTAAATAGAACATTATGGAATGATCAACCCAAGTGAGATCAGATTATAGAGAATGATGTTAGGGGAAAAGCATGGGGGTGATGCCATAATTGGTAGAGTAAACAATACAGTTATTGCTCTGTCTTACCTACATTATGTATATTTACAAGTTTTGCCCCCCAAAAATATATTTTCGCAATGTCATACGTTTTAGTTGAGTTATTTAGGTCATAGGTTCAAGCATTTGGACTGGAGTCATAAAAATGTTTGCAAAAATTACTGTTACAAAAACAAACAAGCATAAGCAAAGCCAGTAGGTCTGGCCTTGACAAGCAATTGCTAATTATTTTAGAAAAATTATTGCATAGTCAAAAAGAAATTATTGTGCTACTGTAATGTGGCCATGTGTATACAATAAAAAATGCAAATTAAAAAAAATAACCATTGCCTATAATTTTAATGGAACATAATGAGTGATTTCTAGCAGGAAGATGTAAGTTGATCAGGTACAGAAACCCTTTTCAGTTTTAATACACATCACAGGAAACTATGATTCCTATTGGCACAAACAAAGGGTACTAATGGCTTTCAATATCACACATGCTGAAGGCACAGTTAAACCACACAAAGATGACCAGAAACAGAATCAAGAATGGAAAGAAAAAGCATTGGCAAAGGTAAGTATTTTCCTAAAAGACATCACACCTCTATGCAGTTGTGCACACAGGATCAGACAAAACGAGGTCATTGACAGTGCAAGAGTCAAAAGCTAAAATGGGGCACTACCCATGCTTTAGGCTGTGGTAGGTAGAAGCAAAATGTGAATGACTGGTGAACGCATGAGTTGATGGAGAGGGATTAATGAAGAGCACCAGATACCTGCACTCCATTTAGACTATACTCTACCTGATCTTGACTTGGGCACATTAATTTATGCAGTGAAGAAGAAAACTCTGAAAAAGAGATTTACACTCTTCAATAGCATTTTAAGTGATGAACCTTCCCACGTAGATGACCTTTCTTGTTCACTTAACTTTCTGAATTAACAACTCCTAACATTCTTCAGGGTAGTATGTCCTGTTGTTTGATGCTCTTCACACTCTTATGAAAAATTTAGAGTCAATGATGAAGCTCTTTGAAGAAAGTTCAGTAAATTCAGATCTTATTTAGAAAACCTTAACTGCAATTTTGAATTCCCATACATCACAAAATGATATTCCTTATTCCATCAAAGGTGAGGAAGGAAACTGGTCCAGAAGACAAATAAAGAATCAGATCAAGGAAAGTAAAGTGGTGGAGAAGGATTTAAAACAAATAAGTTCATGGGCAACCCAAACAGTAACATTTTGAGAGAGTTACATAAATCAGCAGAAATCTAAGAATTTAGTTGCAGTTTTCTCTTTGCGTAAATTGTTCACTGAAGGGGCACAAGATTTTCAATCTTGCTCGAATTCAACTTCTACTCCTAATTTTCTGGACTTCAGAGAACAACCTACTATAAAGTAAAGGGAAGATTGTTATGATCCAAAAGGGGTAGTAGTGATAGACTCACATATTATGGAAACCCCACAATATGAAAGATCAAAAGAAATCTGGAAAAAAGAAAAACCCAAGAGCAGAATCTTTAGAAAAGATCCAAAAATGATAAGATTCAACTTAAAGGAAGACTGCAAAGCAAGGAATAAACTATCTACTTCCATTAATAGAGAACCACCTATAGACCAGGACCAGGAGATACCTCTGGATTTATCTCCGTTTACCTAAATTGATGAAGGTAGGTTGCTAAATCCTCAAGCTCCAGAATTTAAAGTCACTTGTTTAGTACCAGAGGGAAGAGAGCTTAAACCTGAAGACCCCGCAGTTGCAATTACTACGGAGATAATGGTAAAGCAGTAGAAACTGGAATTATATTTTATTTCTCACTGTTTATTAAAATTATGGATATTATTCCAAATGATAATAGTCCATTAAAAGAGAAAGAATAATCCTCCACCTTTTACCTACTCATCCTCAATTGCAATCCTTTTCGTCAGCAGAACTAAAACTGTTTTCTTCCCAATAAAACATGATTCATCCACGGTATGGTTAGAATCTCATACCATCATTAATCATGAACAAAAGTGATCCTTTACATAATGCCGACAACGTGCGCAGCATTTCTCTTTTAAGTTAGAAAAAATTGCCATAGTCGCATTTTTTTATAAAGAAACGCCAAATTTACCCAGATGTAGAAGTAATTAGAGTAATTATGATTATTTTATTAAACATGTTTGCTCAAATGATAGACAAACTAAAAATCGGGAATACCATTCTCGAGTACTTGTAGACAAGGAGGAATTTTGGACCTGTCTTGCCAACTCAATTAATGAAAATAAATCAAAAAAGTTCTCTAACTTACCTTTTAGTAATAGCTGGACAATAATAACCTAGAATCTGGGAGACTTCCCAGAACAGAAAATCGTCTCGGTTGCTGACTTCAGACCATAGACTATTTCTATACAAGAGACTTGGCACACTAATCAACTTATTTCAGACATGTATTTCGTAATAGAAGTTAATGTGCAACCAAAATCAGAAGGCCACGCTAAAGAAGGTTTTGCCATTTTGCTTTACATAGATTATTGGTCCTTTGAGATTCTTACCCAGCCATTAAAAAATATGCAAGGTATTCATATTATATACCCCCCCAAGACTGATTGTTAATGTTTATATCCCCCCTCTCAGTTAGCAAAATAACTACTTTGAACCAAATATTTGAACCTGTTGAAATAGTAATAGATGGCATAAATACCTTTATTGTGCTTTTGGTGAGAGATTTCAACGCTAAAATTTCCAAAGCAGCCTTGAAACAATACTTGGATAAAGAGCTCAAAGATGCCTGACATATTCCGATATCCGCTTTTCTAGTCAATCTTAATGCGAACAGGTGAGATAGATCTCTTCTGGAGTTATTACATATACATTTTTTATTAAATCACTATTGTCCCATTGGAAATTTACCATGGACAAGGAGGTGCACAACTGTTCACTTGAAAAACATATGGCCCAAGTAACTAATGAGACAAAGAGCGCTAATAAATTACTAAAAATAAAAAGAAGGAAAGTTATCAAGAAATTAATCGGATAGGAATCTCTTTTAAGAAATAGATGAAATCACTTGTGTTCAATTTGTTGCATATTCTGTCTCCAGAAATAAAGAAATTCACATTCTCTGAAAAAAAAGGATTTGTTTAACCTTACAATAGAAAATAGTTGTCCTGAAGTGGTTCGATTTACAGCGGGCAGCATAAAATAAAAACTCAAGGCATTTCCGGAGTTTAATTGTGCCACACAGCGGAACTAAAAATGCTGTCTATTGTCTCTATTCCAGGATCAGCCTGGAATAAATATATTTCAAATCTCTACAGGGAAATTATGGCTTTAGAAACTGATAAAGGGATTTTAAAATACACATAGAATACAGTGAGTTCTTCAGGGAAATAACTCCTCTCACAAGTAGTACGATAGAAGCATGCATAAAATGAGTAAAAGCTTCTTCAGCAATGGTCCAGATGAAATTCCTGGAATAGTCATAAAAAAGGGTCCTGAGGCATGGCGAACATTTTTATCATCACTTTATACTGCTTCAGACAGGCCCCATTTCACATTTTGGTAAGGCAGCATTATAATACCACTGCATAAGAAAGGTTCCCAATCTCTTCCAAGTCATTTTCACCAGATCACTCTCCTAGATGCTACAGAAAAGATCCCTGCAGTAAGTATATTATAGCAGCTTCAAGAATGAGATATTGAAAAAAGAATAATCCCACATGAACAGGCCAGTTTAAGACCCAATCTTCCAGTTTATGATAATATCACAATTGTCCAAAATTTGATCGATAGGTATGTCATTGGAAGAATCACAAACTTTGTATACAGATTTTATAGACTTTTCAATGGCATTTGATTAAATGGAAAGGCAAATTTTATGGAGGAAATAACTTGTTCTACATAGTTCTATAAATCTTTAAAGATTGAGAATACTCTTCACTCATCTACATGATGGAGAGTTCTATTGGGTGAGAATTAAGGCCTAACCCCTATAATTCAAACTAATATGGCTTGAATTTGGGTTGCCTGCTGGCTCCTCCTCTTTTCTCTATTTACATGACTTACCTGTACAATTTGTAAATATCAGAAATTTTCCACTAATACATCTTTGGATCTGCACACATTAATGTATGCAGATGATGTTATTTTATTTGACTTAACCCCAATTGGCCTTCAATGAAATCTGAACGTCCTGACTACTTATGCAAAAAGAATTCCTTAAATATTATCGTATCTAAAACTCAAATATTGGCCTTCAAGAGGAAAAACAGAGCTGCTCCTTTTCCTGGACGCTAGGTGGAAACTCCCTAGAAGAGGTAAATGCCTATACATATCTAGGCAAAGTTTTCACTTAGAATCTGGATAGGAAATTGTAAATAAGCTGTTTGCACAGACTGGTGTTTTAAACAAATGTTATTCCGCCTCTGAAAGGAGACATTTTAACTATTCATTAGAAAACAACACAGTCAAAATTGCTTCAATGCTCATATAGACACTGGAACACATCTCATTTAATAAATAGTCATTCTTAAATTTACATGAAAGGGAAGGTTTAGCGAAAATTAACAACGGTGAGCCAAGTAATTACAGTTCAGGCGTTGTGATTAAAACTTTTACTAATTAGCTCATTTGCTATTGTAAATATAGTACGTTGGGTTTACTGTCTATTACTGCAGGAGAAGGCACTCCTAGAGATTTATTAAAGCAGGAAATATTTGTTGCAGAAAAGAAAAGCTATACTTTCACTGGAAATCTCACATGTGCACTAGAAAAATTAGGTTGTAATATTCAATAATTGAAGTCATGGACTTCTGGACAAATAAGACACTTTTTAAAAAATACGGTTCCAAGACTCAGTTATGCTGAAAACAGTATGCACTGCAAGAAATGAAACTATATAAAACCTATTTAGATATTATAGCAAATAAACGCCTACAAAAGTATTCATCTCTTTCACTAGATCATGGATTTAGGGGATTCATATTCGCACATAGGTTGGGTTTGCTTCCCCTAAATGCATTGAAAAACCATCGGTCCATTTCAAAAAATAAAACAAATGTATGTAATTTAGTTAATGGAGGGATTAAAGATTTAAAACATGCACTTTTTGTATGTCCTGCACTTGTTATGCCACATACCTGTTATTTAACTCCTTTACATTTAATATAATGAGAGTTGATGATTTGATCAATTTAATTAGGTTTCCTCCTAATGAATATGTATGTTATACTGTTTTAAAACTTTTTAGTACATTTTGAAACATATTTAGATATTATTGATATCATTGTATGGAAACAAATTAGGAATATTTTATTGTTTTATGATTGCTGATCTCTCTAGAGGTCTAAATCAATGAACTAGGACTGACTCAAAGTCCCTCTATGTATGTGTTTATATATTTATTTTTACTTAGAAGAGTTAGATTATTTTATTACATGAGTCTTGAGAAACAGTTAAGGCTGTTTCCAGGCCAGAAAAAAAACAAAGTCCTGACCTAATTTGTGCACTTATCTTTAGTGAAAGACATACTGTGTGCAAAAAGTACTCCATCCTTTTAATATTTTTGACATATGGAAAGGAAGAGATAAATCAAAAGGTAAAAATATTACCTATGTTGAGCAAAAAGTAAAAATATGAAAGTTAAGGGGTGTGTGCATCTCAATACTCAACTGGGAGAATATAATTAAATGTGGGGGTACAAATATACATGGAAATAAAAGATTTCACAGATTTAGAATAAAATAAGTAATTTAAAGAAAAATGTAGTTATATACCCTGAATCACATATCCTCTTGAGTGAAACACCAGGCGCATGGCCATAGAGGTCAAAATTCCTTTCAAACATGAGGAAACCGTGGATGGGCAATGTGAGCAGAAGAGGACAGCCATTACAATTCAACTATTTTGAAGAAATGTTCTGAGCTACAACAACAGCCTTCACATGTCTGTTGAATTTCAAACTACGATCTTGGCAATCTGTGAATGCGACCTTCAAAATCAACCGCCTCAAGCAGATGAGAAGACTAGTTTAAGACCACTTTTGGTATTTTTGCGACTTTCAGGTAAGTCATATTTCCTCCTACAGCAGAAATATACTTCAATAAGTACATTTCTGACTTTCAAAGCAGCCACTTTAAGGAGTCACTTAGGAGTCAAATTTGTATGGCATACATTCAGAGGTAAACAATCAATGCATACTAGTGTTATTTCCTAAATAATGGAACTTTAGTTATATTTTGTATTGTTAGATAAGTTGTCTGTCAACCAAACACTCCCAATAAAAAGTATTCGGAATACGTTCTTTCAATCCAACAAAACAATCTTGGACTGAGAACTCAAGCTTCTTAGCACCAAACAGAAAAATTCCTCAACTGCACTTTGTAAATGGCCCTTGCAGGAGGCATTAAAGGAATGGGAACTGGCACTAGCACCATACAAGCTAATAAAAGGTCAATAGGCCTGTGTTATAGTTTTGCAGTATCCAATCCAAGCCTCCAATCCCAGGAAAGCAGGGTTAAAAGAAGCACCACATCACTCACTCAAACAAAAAGAATAATGGGCAGATTGTCATATCTGAGTGAAACATGCTTAAGGTGCTAGGTCTGAAAGCTATGTATGCCATTACAAAACCTTCAACCGCAGGATCATGGGTTGTTCACAAGATCCATTGGACTTCTTAACTGGTTTGAAAGAATAATGGAAGGCACACAGCAGACGATTATGCTGAATAAGCAAAATGCTCAGCCACTAAAAATTATTTTTCTAATATATTAGTTCCACGCACCCAAATGAAATACACCTGACACTTAATGTTGCATTAGGGAAAATGCTTATTCTTCTTGATCTGCATGAAGATCCATGGGCAGTATCATTGGCTGCAGGGCTTGGTCTTTGGCCTGACTCTGTGGCCAACTCTTCATAGGCAGCCAACACCCACAGCACGTGCTATACAGCATAGCACCATGAAATTGGTTGCATTCACCGTCCTCTGACCAGGCCCAACCGTCTCTGCATGGCCACTGTCCACTGTGCTTGGCCTTTGGCCATGGACAGCATGGGGTTAGACGAAGGGCCTAGTTGCCTGCAATCCCCTGTGGCCAACTTCAACAGAGCATGGCCTTCGGCCATACGCAGCAGGTTTGGTCACAGGTTCTTTCCTCTGACCAGGCCCTGTACAGAAAACTCTGTGAGCAGCCAACCCTGCTGCCGTGCATGGTTGTGAGCATCAGGGATTGTCCACAGCTCCTAAACCTCCAGACCTTCAGCTGTACCCAATGGGGTTGCCCACAGGCCCTGGTTTTTATCCAGCTCCTGCACCCAACTCTCTGTTGGTAAGCAAAACCTGCAGATCAAAGTCGCTGGTTGTGAGCAATAGGAGTTGGCTACAGGTCCTCGCCTTTGGCCAGTCCCTGTGCTCCACACCCACTGGCGGGAAATCCGCAATGCTCATGGCATTTGGCCAAGTACAACATAAGGTTGGCTGTAGGCCTTGGCCTGTGGCTTGCTTATGTGCTCGACGCCCACAGCTCATAGCCTCCAGGTCTGTGCAGAGGCGGTTGGCTGCAGAGCCTGACCTATGGCAAGACCCTACATCCAACACACCATCAGCAGCCAATCCCAGCTGTACACAGCTTTCAGTTATGCACAGTAGGGTTGGCTGTACTGTCTGTCCTTCTGCCATGCCCTGTGCCCAGCAGTCGGCCGGTGGGGAACACCCGCAGAGCACAATCTTTGACTGTGTACAACAGGGGGTTGCCGCATGTCCAGAACTCCAGGCAGGCCTTGTGCCTAACTCACTACAGGGTGCCATCCCCTGCTATTCACAGCCTTCAGCCTCTTGCCAGCCACTGCAGCTAACTCTCCAATGGTGGTCAATACCTGCCGCACACAGTGTTCAGCCATGTGCAGCAGAGTTGGTTGCAGGACATACCCTCGACTCTGCTTCCAAGTGATGGGAGGCATGTCTGAATTAATCTCAGCCACTGGCAATTACTCGGGGCACATCTTAATCCATAATTCTTTTGCCCACAATGCAATCTCAAATAAGAGCCAGCTATATCTAAACACAACTAACAGACATACCAAAAGCTTACCTGGGAATGCATTCCATCCACTGCTTATCAATTACTGTGTTTTGACGTTTATGTTTACTTGCTTTCTATTTGCTGGCTTTATTTTACCCCTATCATCCTCAAGCATGTGTGTGGCCGTTCACCTATAAAGTGAGATAGTGGCTGCACCATACGTTTTTTTCTTTTTTTCCCTTAATGCTGTACAACATGGCTGAAAATTATTGGCAATGCCAATAGGTCTCATGAGTGAGATATATTGACTTTGCCAATGCTTGCCATAAGAATGTTTTGTGCTGATTCTTCAAATGGTGCTAAAATTATTAAGAAAAGAAAGAAATCCTTGCTTATGGAAACTCTTACCTAACCATCACTACATTGGTGCTATGGCCACAGGGAGGGTGGACATGGGAATGGGAGGTGTATGGGTGGGGAGTTTTAGAAATGTGGTCTCTAGTTGGCAGAGGTCTAAGGGACTAAGTAGGGGCCATCACTCTAGTCAGGATAAGCTAGATACACACTTTGAGATAACCTGTGTTCACCCTCTGATAGCTTGGCAGAGAGCACTCAGGCTTATTTAAAGAGGTAATGTGTGAAGTATTTGTGCAACACACACACACACACACACACACACACACACACACACATACACAGTAACACAATGAAAACACCACAAAAAGACTCCACACTGTTTTAGAAAATAGCCAATAATTTTATAAATAAATAAGGACCAACACGAAAGAAATTAAATAAGTATAAATTGAGTTATGAATTCTTAAAGAATAAAGAGCTATAGTGCTTGGAACCAATAAAGGCCAATGGGGGTTATCTGCTTCTACTAGACCAGGGAAAAGTCAACAGTTCAAGCCGACCACGATGGCGCACAAGCCGAGGACAAGAGCCATGTATGCCTGCTGAACAGAGGACCTTGATCCTGGCTGCAACAGCGAGATGTAAGCTGCAGACGAGCAATGCATCAACGTAAAGCCGGCAGTAGAGGTGATGCATCTATTTTCTTCAGACAGTGGCGATGATGCGTAAGGTCCAATGAGCTAAACGCTGATTCCGAGTGAGGAGGTTCTGAAGGTGATGTGCCTGGTTAATCCACACTGGAGTGCAATGCATTGATCTTCTGCATGCAGTGGCGGCGCTGCGTTGATTCTGAAGCAGCGGATCCGGATGCGATGCGGCGGCTCCAAGTGCGATGTGCAGATTCTATTTCCGCAACAGGGTTGATGTGCCAGTTCTGCTACACGCAGACTGGAGGGAGATGCATCGATTTTTACTGGTGCAAGTATCTGGGTCCACTTCCAGTGAACCAGTCACTGGAGCAGGGGTAGAGACTTTGATAGCCCTGAGTCTCAGGCAACAGAAGACAAGCCAACAAGCCCTTGGAGATCACTTCAGTTGCAAGGCACAGTCCAGCTCTCGTCAGCAGAGTTAGAGAGCAGCAGGGCAGTACAGCAGAACAACAAGCCTTCCAGGTCAGCAGTCCATCAGAGTATCAGTCCTTGATGCAACACAGATGATCTTCTGAGTCCAGTTCTAGGTCCAGAAGTGTCTGGCTTGGTGGGGCCAGAGATCCACTACTTATACGTAGCAAGGTGGAAATATTATGTGTTATGGCTGGGAGGCTTTCCCATGTAACATTTACACATTACCCAAAGATAGATCTCGAATTTACTTTAGTAATCCCTAGCTCATTCCTGGTAGTGACAAAAAGCAGTCAGGCTTACTTAGATGAAAATGTGTTAAGCATTTCAGACTACCAACATGGACAAGAAGTAATTGACATGACTCGAAGGATTTGACAAATAGAGCTTATTTTTATGTAAATTTAGACAACAAAATGAAGTAAATACAATACGTATAACCAGAGTTATCGATTTCATAGTGAAAATTAAATCCGTACTTTGCAGACCTGTCAAACTTTACCATTGGAGAAAAAACTGTGTGACACTTGGTCACCTGCTGAGTGAGTTCAACGTAACCCACTTGGAGTGAAGGTCTTGCAGGACTCCAGACCAAGTATCAACAGTCAGAACAATTTTGCCTTGCCCCGGGAGTCCAGTGCCGAGGTGACTTGGCTGCCCTTGATGCTGATTTCTGGAGCTGCAGGTGCACTAATTGTGACAACAGTCCTTTGCAGGTTGAGTTTGAGGAGCCGCTTGGAGGATAAGCTTGAAGTGGCCCCTGGACTTGGAATCACCAGGCAGAACATTTCTACCTAGCTCTGGATTCTCGACTGCAGAGGGGTACCTGGTTATCCGTGGTGCTGAACAGGAGCTGCAGATGCTGAAGTTAACAGGTGTGCCAACGCAGACAGGAATTGGATGCAAACTCTTGACAATGGAGCCACAGGGGTGGATAGTTGATGTTGCAGGGCGATTCCTGTTGCTGAAGCATAGAGTAAAGCAGTGAGTAGTCGGACAGGCTTCCAACAAACCTTGGCCACAGCAAATGCAGGACTTTAGCAAATCTTCTTCGAGAAGTCCCAGGGGAAACCTTTAGAGAGCTGAGACGTGCTGAGGTTCAGGTCTACTTTTTCAAGAAGGCAACTAGTTGGGGACTTTCGGGCTGGTCCTCGACGGAGCCCGGTGGACAGACCTTCTTCGGTCTTTGAAATGCATTTTTTGTGCCTGCTGACTGCAGAGGACTAGTACCTGTAGCCCTAGGGAGTTCTGGTGATTCCTTTTGGTTGCAGAGGGGTTCACCATCGTTTTGGAATGGGTCTCTGATCAGGGATGAGTCAAAACCCAGCGCTGCAGGGTGGCTGCCACAGGTGCAGAACTTAGCGCCTTGTCTTTGTGGAGTCCTGGAGTTGCAGACATAGGTTTCTTCTTTGTCCTTTTTCAAAGTCGGAGCCGATCTGGAGTTCTGGTGTCAGGGGTGCCCCTTAATTCCTGGAATTAAGGGGTGTTTAAGAGTGTGAGGATCAGTAGCCAATGGGCTATTGACCCTGCAGCTCATCCGCCCCTGAGGTGACCACATCCGGGGGGTGTACGTCAGCTATCTACCCAGAACCCATCATTTTTAGGACTTTTCAAGATGGCACGACCCATTTTTGGCTGTACAGACCAGGGTGCCCTCTCTGGAGGTGTGGCTAGCCATATGGGGGTGTACGCATCCTGACTGGCTAATTTTCCCACCTGTCAACATGCTAGTGGGCCTGGAGCCGGGGGATACTTTGTCCTTGGCTGGGGGACAAGTCACTTGCATATCAGAGGCCATGTTGCCTTTGAAGCTCACTGCCTCGATGTGCCACTTCACTACCCATCCTGGGAGGGTGGAAGTGTGACCTCCCTCCTGCCCAGGCTTTTGTCCCTGGCCCCTGGGAATGTTGACTCTTACAAGCAAGAGATCAGACTTCTGTCTTGGTGGCAATCATCATGAAAAGCCAGCCAAAGCACAGGGAGACTGTCGTATCTTGATTGCAACATCTAAGGCTGCCACCTGGGTACATGCCAGCTCACCCTTGACTTGAGAATCGTGGCAGGGGTGAAAAAGCACATTGTTAGATACCAAACATAATGGAATTTGCTGGCACCATAATAAAGCTGGGTCGCCTGGTAGCCAGTCTGTGTTAACCTATGGACTGCTGGTCACTAACAGTAATCTTTGTCGTAAAGGTTACTCTAGAGACATATATGCTTGCAGTTTTATTTCTGCAGCATTAATATAATGCACCCTGTATCCTGGGCTATATGAGTGAGGAAAAAATCTCTGCTACGCTCTGGGGAGCAGAGTTGTTCAGAACTCCACGAGCTCCACATAACGCGGAGTGTGGAAAACTCCGCAAACTCTGCGAGCGAAGCGGATTTCACTGCCCAGACTTAGGGGTCAGGCCACTACCTATTCAGAGGTGAGTGTCATCCCCTCCCTCCCTTCCTACCCAGGAAATACCATCAGAATGCAGATAGTGCTCAGACACGCCTAACCTTCCTGTGTTTGTGGCGGTCTGGAGGAAATACACAAAGTGAAGGTGTCACCCACCCCAGACGTGTATAGGTGACAGGCTGCAGGCACAAAGAGCAGTAAGAACAGAGAAATGTCCACTTTCTAAAAGTGGCATTTATAAAATTGTAATGGTAAATCCAACTTTACCAGTAAAGAGGATTTATCATTACCATTCCACAGATATAAAACATGACCCAACTACTCCTTTCTAATAAGGAATTACAGCTTAAAAGTGTATTAAGGAATTTCCAATGCTAACCTATGAGAGTAGGCCTCACAGTAGTGAAAAACTAATTTAGCTGTTTGTCACTATCAGGACATAAAAAACTTACAAGCACATGTCCTACCTTTTACTTACACAGCACCCTGCCCTATTGTCTACTTAAGGCCTACCTTCAGGTGACTTATGCTTAATAAAAGGAGAGTTTAAGGCTTGGCAAGAAGTTTTAATTGCAAAGTTGAAGTGCCAGTAAACCACACACAGAGGCCCTGCAATGGCAGATCTGAGACAGGTTTGCAAGGTTACTTGTGTGGGTGGCACAATCCGTGCTGTAAGCCCACCTAGTATGTTTTAATTTACAGGCCTTGGGTATCTGGTATCAGTTGCGGCTCCTCCGGTATGGTGGAGGAGCATCGCCTCACCACTGTTAAGCAGTGCGAAGTAGAAGCATAAATTGATAATAACTTTAAGGTATTATCATTTTATGCTTCCTGCTGCTTTGCGGGCAGGTGGGCTGCGCTGCTCTGCTCTGGGAGCAGAGCAGGGTAGGAGCGGGACCCCACTAACGATCTTCAGGCCACTATCATCAAATTAGTGACAGAGGCCAAAGAAAAGAAATGGGTGACATATAAAGAAGCAGAATTTCTGATCAATTTAAAACCTAGGATGCCGGCCTTCTATATTGTCCCCAAAATTCACAAGCCACAGCGACCCCCTCCTGGACGCCCAATAGTATCGGGCATCCAATCCCTCCTAGAACCACTGTCTCAATTTGCGGACTTTTTTCTGAGGGAGTGTGTCATCACCCAACCATCGTACGTCCAAGACACCACCGATATCCTGAGAATCCTGGAGGATATAACATACGACCCTGTGAACCAATTCTTTGTCACCATAGACATAGAATCATTATACACGAGTATCCCTCAGGAGGCCACGCTGGTGGCAGCAGCTCGCGCCCTGAGGGACTCTGAATGGTTCTATGACACTCCTCAAACCTTTGTACTCCAGTGCATTGAGATCGCATTGACCAAAAACTTCTTTTCGTGCAAAGAACAGGTGTACCTCCAGGTGTCGGGTACTTCAATGGGGGCCACCTTCGCTCCCAGTCTGGCCTGCATCTATGTAGGCCAATTCGAGACGTACCATATTCATTCCGACACAAATCTCTTCCAGAAGAACATTGTTCTCTGGAAGAGATATATAGATGATGTCCTTTGTATATGGGAGGGCTCGGAGGAGAGACTCACTGAATTTCTCAATTGGTTGAACAGTCTCGATGTCTGCTTAAAATTCACTTGGGCGGTGAATAGAACATCAGCAGTGTACCTTGACCTGGATATACAGGCCAAGCATGACAAGCTCGTTACCAAAGTGCATCACAAAACAACCGACAAGAATTCCCTGCTGCACTACAGGTCATATCATCCAAGAGCACTTCGAGATAACTTACCTGTGGGCCAGTTTTTAAGATATCGCCGGAACTGCTCCAACCTCTGTGAATACTCTGAACAGTCTAACGTACTGGCTACCAAATTGGAGAACCGAGCCTATCCTAAGAAAATAATCAGGCAGGCGAAGAAACGAGCATACAATACGCCACGTGCGGCTCTCCTGGAAAGAACTTCTAAACAAAAGGGTGAATGTATACCTGTGGTGACCACTTTTGGCCCCTTATCCACCAAAATCAGGCAGATCATCCGTAGACACTGGCACCTGTTAAGTACTACGAGCATGCGAATGCCTCCACCTCGCTTTGCATTCAAACGATCTGCAAATCTACGCGATCAGCTGGTGCACACCAGACCCAAATCTGACCCACGGGATAATAACATTCCGCAAGGACACTACCCCTGTGGGGGTTGTTCTGTATGCAAGCTTACAACTACCACTAAAAGTGTCACTCTCGCAAATAATCGTATATGGCATCTGAACAAATTCAGCAATTGTAATACATCTAACGTTATTTACAGATTGACCTGCCCCTGCGAGCAACACTACATTGGCCTTACCACCAGGAAGGTCAAGGTCAGGATTCAAGAACATCTGAGCACGTTGCGTGCAGGTAAACTGAGTACAAAACTAGTCCAACACTTTCAGCATCACAAACATGATCCCAAAGATGTACGCTGGGTAGTATTAGAAAGAGTGATTGGGGACCAGTTTAATATGGAATCCAGACTGTGTAGCAAGGAAGCTCGCTGGATCTATCAGGAGGGTGTGGATCAGATTGGATTGAATGACTCCATCGAGTGGAATAAGGTGCATACATAATCCATGCATTATTCTTGGCCTTTCCTTCCTTGAGCTTTCCCCTGATGGACAGTATAAATCCAGCCATTATGGTCAGTCACGAACATTAGAATAGGGGGGCGCGATATGGGGGCACTACACTGCATGAGTAACCAGGAACACAAAACGAGATAGCCAGGGGCACCCGGTATCACTGACACCGTTCGTTGCACCATTGCAAAACCTAGTCATGATCTAGATTACACTTGATGCAACGCGGTATCTACACAACGAAGCAATAGGTGTGAACAGAACTCTGGGGTGATGAAATGCCTGAATTATTCACCAACGAGTCACATTAACAATAAAAACGGGTGCTTCGACGCCCACACACTGAGGAGCTGATTGCCTGGAGAGGCATACATAACCATTCCAAGATGGCGCGTTCGGTCGGCCCTGAAATGGGCGGGACCTACACAGCGTTGCCACGTGACCAGGAAAGTCACGTCTTTTAATCACGGCAAACACCGGTTGCGGTGTTGCAGTGCTGAGTGAACGCCAGACACGGACGGGATATCGGTGAGTCCGAGTTTTTTCCTGCTTCTCTCAAAACAGAGGGGGCTTCGTACAAAGCGGTTTAGACCATAGGTGAAGGGAGACCTGTGAGAGTAAACATGACTCGGTCGGGGGGAATTCCTCGTTCCAAAGGGGTACGCACAGGCCGGTCACGGAAACAAACTGTCTAGAAATCTTAACTATGAGCTTGGCATTTCTAAAAATATAAATAGACATATTAAGTACGAGCCATACAGCTGATATTAAAAGTTGCATTTTAATCGAGACACGGAAGGGATTACACCCCACATAACGGGCAGTTTTTTTAAAACCAGCACATCCTCTGACACAAGCAGGACCCCCGCTAATCTTGGCTAAGCAGTAATTACACTTGAAAAAGATACAACAAAGCAAAAGGGAATTCTATACTTGTTTCCTTCATATAACTATCAACTGAACTCTCTTGATTCATGTCCTCTGTGTCTTTCACTGTGTGTTCACAGACTCATGACAGGAGTCGAGGGGATGAGCCCTGAACAAGCGACCGCTGTTACATGCATACAAGCCCGAGGGTAAAGGTATGCCCACGATGGGCGACATCCCGGTAAATATTTTGGGCTACATGGGTTTCGGAAGGATACACACAGCTATGGGTGTCTGTGAACCAGAAGTCAAATATTTTAGATGTGTGTTGTTTGTCTGTCTCTTTTCCAACAGAACTGCTTTTAACTGATCAAGCAAGGCTATAGGGTGAAACGATAATACCCCACGCCCTGAAGAAGTTGCCGTGAGTTTTTTCTATTGGCAACGAAACATGTCGGCATTTTTATACATGAGTGGTCACACAGCACAGAATAAAAAGTAGAAAGCGAGTGTGAACCAACTCAAATCTGTGTACATACACTGTGGGGTTTATTACGGTGCACAGTTCTCTGCACTACTTCTCTTTCTCTTGCTTTTTACACACTAGCAATCTTTACGTGTTTTGTCTAAACCTTCCCATACACATTTCCTTTCTACGGAGTGGTGGCAGCTGATGATGAGATCTTGAGGTAGCAGGCGAGTACCTTCCTGCTTTATCCTCCCCGGTGTTGCTACCGTGAGGCGCCATCACTCCTTTCCCACACTTTTTTTCACACGGGGATGGTTTAACACATCACTATTGTTGGTTAAAGAGACAACTTTTTATTATCTCGTTTGAATACTCTCCCTTTCTTTGAAATAGTGAGTCATACCTTAAAGTAGCAATGATGATATTGTAACACTTGCTCCTAAAGTTTGTCTAAAAAATATATATGACAACTACAATGGCTATATGAATCAAATGCTCACTTTGGGAACAGGTCCTTTATTGTATACAGAATTCTGAGTGGGGGATGACCTGTTCTCTGCCCCTCCAGCTCCTTTTTGTGATTTGGTTTAGGAGTGGTTTGCCCAATCCTAAGCGCCCAAGACAGTTATGCCCACTTTCCATGTTCTCCACGAAGGCTGCATTACAGCCTGCATGGAGAACATGCCCAGGCCCCCATTCTCTGACTGAGCGTCCAACCAGGACATTCAGAACAATCACAATGCTGCACTGCAGGGTTGTGATTGTTCAGGGGAGCCTGGGTGCTTACTAATCACAACGCTGCATTGCAGTGTTATAATTGGTCAGTGGGGCCCGCTTCCTGTTCCTCGAGTTCCACGAGGAGAGCAGGAGCAGAGACTCAGGTCCCAGCTGCAAGGTAAGTTGATTTTGTTATTTATTTTCTATATTCGCACTATGTGCGATGCGATCCCCTGTGCGACCCATGGCCACACCGCCACCCACAAGCTATGCCGGCCGCCACTGTATGGTATACCACTTTATAAGGGACTTATAAGTAAATTAAATATGCAAAATGGGTATAATCCAATGTTACCAGGTTTAGGGTAAAAGCACATGCACTTTACCACTGGTCATCAGTGGTAAAGTGCTCAGAGCCGTAAGGCCAACAAAAAGAATAAGCAAAAAGAGGAGGTAAGAAGTCAAAAAGGTTTGAGGGAAGACCACCCTAAGAATGACACGACCAACAGAATAGGGGGTAAGGTGTGGGTCTATTAGTTATTAGAGTGCTCTGTTATTAGGCCAATATTCCCAAAGGGCGGAAGCTCATACATTCAGATAAGTTGCTTATATACTGGGTGTTAGTAAGAGTAGGCAGTATCAGCCATAGGTCTTTCTAAAAATTGCACAAACCAAGGGTCTCGTGGTCACATTCAAGTTAGACTACGTATGGTTATATGATTCTACCATATATTTATTTTATTTGTGCAACACAGAAAACTGCAAGCTGCTTAGTTTCATGTGCGTTATTACATCGCAACGTTATTCTGCTTTCCATCGCAACGTTATTCTGCTTCCCACCGCTAGAGGGCACTCTTGTAACCTAAATATTTCAAGGCTTCTATCCTGTTTCGATTATTTACAGAAAGGGCAATCTCAAAAGTTGGGTGGGGGTGAATTTGCATCACGTTTAATATTCGTGCTTTGAAAATATCTCACTATTACACACTGCGGCTCCACATTTTGTACTGTATTTAATAAATGCAATTCATTAACAAGGGCCCTCTTTAACAGCAATACCGCTCAGGACAACCCTATTAAATCAACCACCGAAGAGCAGCAAATACCAGATTTAAAGTAATTACGTTCATAACTATACACGCATTAATCATCTGCAATATTTCATTCACTTAAATTATCCCATAAGGATTAAAAAAAATAAGCTTCGATGAGGATTTGCAGCTCACATTAAGCTGGCTTCTCGCTATCCAGAAATATGGTTGCAATGCTTCAATTAATTGTGGGGTAAAACAACAGAGAGGCCTAATTAAACAAAACCTCACATGCACTTCCAGTGACACTGCCTGCTCACAGACTGCTCACCATCAAATCACAGGAATTCACATCACTCTTTCTTTATTCATGTATTTAATTGTGACACTTTTTGTCCGTGCCAGCGCTCAACATTTTTAACAGGTGCAATATAAGGCTAGCTTCGCATGTTGTGTGGCGCATGCACCGTACTGACAACCTTTAGAAAGATGGTCGGCACGCTGTGCGTCACCAGGGGCGGCCTTTAGCACGTGCATGCAGGGCCCACACCCGGAACGCAGACCTTCAGGGGGCCACATGGGGGTTCCTGCGGCAGTCTCTTGCGACGTGGCAGCAAAGAGAAGTGCATTTAAACAATATTTCTGGAGGTTGCTGGTACCCGTGTTGCATCATATTGACTGCTTTTCTTCTCATGACTCTCCTTTGTTTTGCTCCGCTCACCTTCCCCTAAGCCTCCCATTGTTATCAATGCACAGACCGTTAAAGAGAACGAATAAGAAGGGTGGCCTACTTTGGTTTCGCCTAGGGCGCTCCTTGAGCAAAGGCCAGCTGGGTGTGTCTGACTTGTGTAAGGTTGCTCTGGGACAGGGATGGCTGCTCCAAATTAGTTACTAGATTACAGCTATATAACAAACTTTAATTAAAAAAAAACCCAAAAATCATTACGAAGTAAAGCACAACTTAACTATGCGTCTTAGTCAGAGTTGAACAACAGTAAAACAAACAAAAAAAAATCACATGTAACCTTTATAGCATTAATGCACTGATTTCTGTCTTGGTCTCTGTACAAGGTTTACTTTACATATATTACCAGTAGAGCCTCTACTCGATGATTCTGCATTGTAGAACATACATTTATTTTCAACATTGTTTGACAACTGCCTGTTCAACACTACCAGAGAGAGTGAGAGAGAGAGTGAGAGAAGCTTTTCTGATAAACAAAGAACGATAAAAAAAAAAGACAGAAAGAGATGAATGGGTGTGGGATAGAAGCAGTAGCAAGAGGGTATGTAAAGAGGAACAAATGAGGAGGGAAAGAATGGTGTGAGGAATAAAGATGTACGAGGTGACAGTTTAATGAGACTGGTATGTTTGACGATGTGATAGAGAGAAGAGGCGGGTAAATCGAGGGTGCAGGTGAAAGGTTTAAAATCAAGGCAGGGAAGTTAACAGGAAGTTTTTAGAAAAAGGTATGACAAGATGGCGAGATGAGGATTGGGAAGAGCACTGTTTTTGAGAGATGAGCTAGAGGAAAGTGATGAGAAAGAGAAAAACACGAGGATCAAAAAAGTGAAAAAGAGAGATCAAGAAAGAAAAAGAGAGAGACAGCAAGGATGTAGAGACCGGAATATGCCAAATAGCAGAGAATATTAGGGAATGCTTTTTTCTGTTTGCCCAGGGAAGCATTTTTCTTGGACTCTTTCCAGAACACACATCTTTCCCTCATACTTTTCTCACCATGAGTAGAGAAGATTTCCGTCCTAGTAAAGCAAGTGCTGCAGCCTGTCACATTGAAGGCAAATTGGCAAATGTGCACGAATCTCAATACTGGAAGAAGAGGGGCTCTGCTTCATATGGTGATTGGGTAGCAGTGACTTGGCAGAGAGGAGGCTGTGGGCTTCATTCCTAAGCCAGCTCTGTCATGGGTGAGGTGCAATGAAAGACTTGGCTGAGGAACCTAACACAAAAGGCCGAGACTAGGGAGCATCTTACTCGATATGCCTTCTTTTCACGGTCACCGCCATGCATTGTGTTCGAAGTGAGCAGGCACTGATATGTATTCATTTGCATAATTCTGCACTGCTATCTCAGAGCACAAGCACCTTAAGAACTACTCTGAAAATGCACCGCAGAGCGGACTGTAATATACAGCGATTCCACTGCTGCCGTATTCATGAACCTCTTACAAAGGACATCTGGTCTGATCACCACCGTGCACTTATCTTCACACAAGAAACCAACAATCCATTTCTCATATGGCACCTCTGTAGGCATTGTGATTTTAGCACTGCTATTAACAGAGCTCTTACAATGCCTCTTTCATCTGACTTGACTCTGTACTGATATCTCAGAATTGAGATATTAACATAACTCTCGCAACACCTCCATAATAGCTTGCACCATGCACTGATATCTGAAACCTGACTCAGTGACATGGTTCTCACGATGCATCTCTACACTGACTGGAACCATGCATCGCTATTCCACAACAGAGACATTCACTAAGGATACAGCGTACCCTCCATTTCCATCATGCACTAAGATTTTAACACAGCCCTCCTAATGCACAGACACCCTGGCTTCCAACATGCTGTGCTATCCCACTGCTGAGACATCAGGTATTCATACTATGCAGCTCCATTGCGACTTCCACCAGGAGCCAAAATCCCAAGACCAGTGGTGGCTGGTAATTTTAGGAGGGAGGGGCGTACGGGGCACACACGCACACATACATACTCACACCCATGCATTCACACACACACATCCATTCAAAACACTTACTACCAAATATTCATACATACACACACACACCAAACAATAATTATTTTCTTTTAAATCACACACCTGCAGCTCTGTCTCGGAGGTCCCAGGAGGGTTGGGACTGCTGCCTTCTCTCATTGGCTTGCAGAAGTCCCTACTGCCGGTCAGTGAGAGTTGCTGAACCCACCCCACTCTGTGATGAGGTGTCACTGATTCAAACTCAGCCCTGGGCCGTTCAGGGCTTAAATCCGAAGCCCCCAGGTCTGAGGCAATCAGTGACACTCCCCCTCATCATGAGAGGAAGAGCCTCGAGGACCTTTGCTGAGTTGAGGAGTTCACGCACACAGGAGGCGTGAAATCCTTAGCTAAGCAAAGTTCAGCTCAGGCAGCCATGAGCCAGCGCGTTTGGCGTATGTCTAGCTCCTGGCTGCCTGACCTCAAAATGAAGAGTGTCTGTCAGGATGACCTTTGTTCAGCTTGAGAGAGAGTCTTTTGGATGGGCAAAAGGTGAGGGGCAGGCCCCTCAGCGAATATGGACGTGCCGCGACAGCTTAAGACTGAGAAAGAGACCGCTCATCACACTGATGTCCCAGGATTGAGAAACATAAAGAGCTCTCAGGATGGCTCTTTTTAATTGGCCAACTGTCACCACTATTAAAGACACAGAGATGTGTGGGACAGTTCAGCTCCCAGAGCAATCGCAATTCTAGAACCTTTTTGGGTTGGGCAGGTAGCATGTGAATGAGAGCAGTAGAAGACACATGGAAGTGCACCTCACACAAGCACTCTTGTGCCTTTGCAAGTAAGTGTACCAGGCAGTCAAACTGTTTGTTTTCATGCAGCACGCAGTTTTGGCTCCAAAGTATGTGTTGATCGGGCAGCACCTAAGGGACTGTAGCCTTGCCTAATGAAACCCTCGCATTCTAAATCCTCCATTCTATAAACTAGAAGGATTCACTTTACGCTCATAACCCTACAATTTAACTCCCTGACCAGCATTACAATAGGAATGATGGGCCATATATACTAAGCATTTTAACAGTTGCAAACAGTAAAGTTTTTCTGACTTCTAAACTGGGGTTGCGAATGGATACTGATTTGGTATATAGAAGCGGCGTGTTTTAGGCATCCATTCAAAGTACCAAATTGATATCTAATGCATCAGTGTTTTGCAGCTGAAGTCCATTTGCAAAACATTGGTATTTACCGAGGCCTGAAAAGAGGTGGAAATAAATTTGCTAATTGAAAGGTGGCCACGTGGGGATCCCACCTCCTTTGTGTAGGTAAAAAAAAGAGTTTGTTGGTGTGTAAGTGGGTGTATGGGTGATTGAGTATTTGAGTGGTTGTATGTGTAAGTGAGTGTGCGAGAGATTGTATGGGAGAGTATGTGGTGAGTGAGTCTATGTATTAGTATATGTATAAGTAACTGAGTGGCTGTGTGAGTAATTGTATGGGTGACTTAGTGGCTTTGTGGGTGACTATGGGGGAGTGAGCAGGTGGATGGTTAACTCATTTACTGTGTCAGTAGCTTTATGGGTGTATGAGTGTGTGTGCAAGTGTGTCTATGTCTCTATGACAATCTGTGACTGGCTGCATTGGTAAGTGAGTAGATGCATGAGTGGATGTATATGTGAGTTAGAGGTTCCTTTAGTAGCTCTATGGGCGAGTTGATGTGTTACTGACTGTATGGATGAGGGATGAGATGTTTGAGTGTTTGCATGGGTTCTGTGAATGAGTTTGTTAGTGATTGTGTGGGAGGGGATGTGTGACATGTTTTATGGGGGTGTAAGTGGAAGATGTCATGAGTGATGTCATGAGTGATGTCACTGACCATGTCATGAGTGATGTTATATGTGCGGTCATAAGCAGTACATTGCGGGGCGTGAATTATAGTTAGCTCAGGTATCCATAACTGCTGAATTTCTCTGGGCTTGTACGAGTGAAATGTCAGCCAAACAATGACACCCCTGTAACCTTTGTTTTTTTTCAGTGAATTTCTAAGGTTTTCTTAATTCGATTTCTGATATATAACGTATCTTTGACATTTGGCTCTTTCAGTGCATGTCTATGTTTTTTAAATTCTACTTCATAACGTCCCTGTATCTCTTTCTACAGTTAGATATTGAACATTACATCTGCATGGTGCACCACTTATTGTTGTGTTTGTCATATATTTTTTTTAAAAGTACATTTATCATCTTATTTCAAGATATTTTTTGTTTTCGCGATGATATGGAAAATACATTTATAGACACATTTTACATAAAGTTTGAGTCTAGCGGTTTAGAAAGATATTAATTTAACGTTCCCCTTTGTATTAATTTGTTGAAAAACCATCATTAAAAATGCATTTTTCTAGTTCGCAGCGACACCAGAGGTTTGCGACCACGTCGGTAGTCGCAAATACCTTGTGTTCTTGACAAAGTGTTAAACACATATATAGACATATTTTACATAAAGTTTGAGTACAGCTGTTTAGTAATTTATCAATTTAACTTTCCCCTTTGTAATAATTTGTCGAAAAATGACATAAAAATGCATTTTCCTTGTTCGCGGCGACACATTACTAACTACATCACTGCTTAAAAAAAAAACTTGTTTGTACACATTTTTCTAGTACGTTTTTTTTAAAAAACTGTGTTTGAACCCTACTTTCCATCTTCATGAGGACGCTGATAGTCGTGAAGACTTCGGTAACCGTGACAATCGTGGCTTTTTTATGAGGTGTAAAACACATATGCACACCTTTTACAGTATTTTGGACTCTAGGGATTTGTTACTGCACTGTTTAAAGTGATATTTTTTATAGGGAGTTTGTATAAAAACAATCTTTTAACCTGATCTGCCATTTTCACAATTAGTCCGAGAGTCGCGATGACGTCGTTATCCGCGACGATCGTGTCTTTGTTTGTAAAGTGTAAAACACATATATGCACGCATTTTACAGTATTTTAGACACTAGAGGATTTTTAGTGCACTGTTTAAAATCATATTTTTCCATGTAGTTTGTATAAAATTAATATTTAAAATCGAATTTCCTTTTTCGCGGTGACGCAGGGCATCGCGATAACGCCGGTACCTGCGTCACTGCGAATACAAAGCAAAATGACAAAACAAATGCAAACATTCACTAGCCACCACCACATTCAAAACTTTCTAACTGCAAAATGGATTATAACTAAGGCTGCATGATTTCCGTTTTTACTGATTTTTACAGCAAAATACAGACAGAAAACATTCATTTTCTTGTCTGTATTTATTTTTAAATGTCGATGAATTTGAATTGCTTTTTGAGTAATTTTAAATACTGTCTGCCATGACTGCCAGGCCAATAGATGTGTGGATTGATAGATAAGGGGGTTAAAAAAGAAAATAATTTTATTAAAGAAGCTTTAACAGCAGTAGATATGCACAAGGTTGATACGGAAATGTACATATTTTCATATAAGCGCACTGATTTATCTTCTGCGGGTGTTTACAGCACTGAAACCTGGCAGACATTCAAGCATAAGTGCATATTAATCAGTTAAATAAATGTGGAAATAGACTAATTTCAGCATTTCAACAAACCCAAAATAAATATAGATGAATACAGAAAAAATTAGCAAAAAATTAAATATGGATAAATACAGACGGAAATGGCAAAATAAAAAATACCATAAAACCGGGAGTCCTAATTATAACCAATACACTAAACACATTACTATCTAAATCACTCAATACTAGTACATATTACTTCCTTAATATCTCTATAACATAGTGCAAAACTCTTTCAGTGGAATCTGTGGCTGCATGCATTACTTATCAGTAAGTCTCTCATTTACTTTATAAGTATTTAAGTGGATCTGTGAGATGGTGCATTAGTCTATCAGTGGTTCTGTAGTGAATTGTGTGACTGTCTCAAGGCATCTATGAGTGGGTGCATGAGTGTCTCAATGGGCCTGTGATCCATTGCATGAGTCTTTCAGTCAATCTGTGAATAGGTGCGTGAGTGCCGTTGTGCATTTGTAAGTAAGTGTATGACTGTCTGGATCTGTGAGTGGATACATGAGTGGGTGAGTGTGAGAGTGCATGAGTATCTGAGTGGGTCTGTGAGTGAGTGCATGAGTCTCTCAGTGGGTCTATGACTGGGAGCATGTCTGAGTGGTTCTGTGAGGGGGTGCATGGGTTTCTGAGTGGGACTGTGAAAGGGTGTGTAAGTCTCAGAGTGTATGAGTGACTGGGCACATAAGTCTCTGAGTGGGTCTGTAAGTGGGAGTGTCAGTGACTGCTGAGGGGTCTGAGTGGGTGTATGAATATCTGAGTGGATCTGTGAGTGGGTGTATGAATGTTTCAATAGGTCTGTGAGTAAGAGCATAAGTCTTTGAGTGGGTGAGTGAATGGGTGCATGCATGAGTCTCTGAGTGGGTTCGTGACTGGGAGGGTGAGTGTCTGGGAGGGTGAGTGTCTGGGAGGGTGAGTGTCTGGGTGGGTGAGTGCATGTATATGTGACTGAGTCTGTGACTGAGTGTGTGAGTGTATGGGTGTGTGAGTGGGTATGTGAGTGTCTGAGCGGATCTGTGATTGGGTGTATGAGTGTCTTAGTGGGTCTGTCTTTGGGTGTGTGAGTGTCTCAGTGGGTCTGTGAGTGCATACATGGGTGGGTCTTTAAGTGGGTGTGTGACTCTCCAAGTGAGTCTATAAGTGGGTGCATGAGTTACCGAGTGGGTATGTGAGTCGGTGCATGAGTATCTGAGTGGATGTGATTTGATGTATAAGTGTGTGAGTGGTATGTGAATTAGTGCATAAGCATCTGAGTGAGTTTGTTAGTGCGTACATGAGTCTGTGACAGTGACTGGTGAGTGTGTACAAATATATATATTTTATATTTTCACCAATATTGGCAATGTCACTGCAATATTCACAATGTCCCCATGATGGTACACGGGGGGCCAAGCTGGTAATCGTGGCGTTGTCACGAGTGTTGGGCAAGAGTAAAAATATATAATTTGCTTACATAACTTGTGTCATTAACGCCCCGTTTCACAAACATGGTGTCTAAGTACCTCCACCCTGACACCTTATATAACCTTTCACACACATTTTCAGCCCTGGGAACCGTTTCTGATTGATAAAATGACAGGCACAACTTTCTGCTCGGGTTGTGTCCAACCAAGTAGACCATTTCTGTTGGCGTGCGCATTCGTAATTTAACGCAAAATTGTCGCGAAATATGTGCGGCCAGAGATATCACTATAATTTTCAACTTACATTTCTCAAAAACTACTAAACAGTTTTGCACCTAATAACAAAAAGCACCGCCTGTGTAATAACATCTACCTTTCTGCCAAATTTGGTGTAATTCCATTCAGTGGTTTGGGCTGTAGGTTCAACAACGCGTTCCTATGGGAATTAAAATGGGAAAACGCACTTTCTTTAACACACATTTTCTCTCGGCCCCCTCTTAACGGATAACCCCGATCTGTTTAGCCCAAGAGCCAGGTCTTAAGGGTCTTCCTGAAGGTGTTCAGGGAGGGGGAGCGTCTAATGTCTGCCTCTAGCTCGTTCCAGGTCTTGACTGCAATGTGAGAGAAGGATCTTCCGCCTGCTCTGGCTCTGTGGAAGTGCGGGGTTTCGGCCAGTGCGAGGTTGGAAGATCGGAGGTTTCTTTTGGGTACTGTTACTGTACTCAGCAGTATTAAAACTCATGAGCAATTGATCCTCATTTTGGCATATGATTAAGACCGTTATTCGGTCTAAACGCGTAATGCTTATCTGCCGGTACCTGCTGGAATAAAGAACTCTGTTTTACTTTACTCCAGACTGGAGGGCTTGTTTGCTCACATTGTGAAGGCTGTGTGTGACTGCATTTGGAATATATATATACACAAAATAGAAGCAGAAAACTCTGAGTAGTTCTCAAGTTTAGGGGGAAAGCAGCTCCAGTATAGAACACTCTCAACACCAGCGACACTCTAAATTTGCTCACCTCAAATGTCTGCTTTTCTATCAAAGTCTTGAAGCGTAGGATTAGCACAGTGCCATCCACACCGAGATAGAAAGGGACATAGTATTTTACCATTTCCACAGCAAAGTCTTTAAGCATAGGATTATCACAGTGCGATCCATGCCGAGCTGTAAAATGGCCAAAGCCTTTTACCACTTCGGGCACAGTATTACAGGTTTGGATTGGTAAAATACCATCCAAGCCAACCTCAAATGAATAAAAGCAACCCCTGTGTTCCACTCTCATTGGAGCTCTACAGAGAGGTTATATCTATATTAGCTTTCAATAACTACCAAGGTACATTCTAGATACTTTTGAGAAAATACTGTGGTACATCGTAAACTTTCAAAAAAATATATTTAAATCAATAAAAATGCTTTTCCCCAAATAGAGAATCAGCTAAACTGCCTCATTTCTTCCTATACATTACGAAGAAAGTAATAAACTATATTTGACGTACAAACACAGAACAAATACAATGTGTGGTCAATTCAATATGGCTGTCTTTTTATGCAAGGACTTTGATTAACTGTTTTGTCATCACCATGCACAATGGTGTCCCACAAATGTACTGTGGTATACCGCAGCCCAATATATCGCAACGTTTTGTCCCTTATTACTTAAAAACAACTTAACAAATTCAGCTTAAATAACAAACGGACCTTTTCTACACCATGGTCTATATTTCTGCCAAATGTCATGTAAATCCGTTCATCCATTTTGTTGCTACATCTGCTTAAAAAGTCTAGGGAAAATGCATTGGTGGAAAAATGAGTTTTGGGACTCCCCTTATTTCTTTGCACCCCCTTAGCTAATCACCACAAAACTTTGCATTATCAGCTAATGTAGAAAAAGAGTAGATTTGCAAAGTTTCCTGGCGATTTATCAAACGGTGACAAAGTTATTAGCAAACAAAAATCAGAGGAATTCCTATTTTGCAGAATTCTAATTATAAATACAGAGTGGCTACTGACACACACACACACACATGTATATATATTCACTGAAAAACTAAATGTTACAGGGATGTTCTAGTTAGGCTCAGATTTCACTTGCACAAAACCAGGGAAATTTAGCAGTTATAGTTATCTGAGCTAACTATAACTTACGCCCCTGCAATGCACTGCTTATTACCTCACATATCACTTCACTCATGTCATGGTCCCCGTGCCATTCATCACATCTGGGGACCACATGGAGACTGATGAGCAGTCCAGTGGCCCGGAAACCCCATCCCGAGGACACTGCTGCGTTCCATGCCCAGGAGAGTGCAGGCAGGACATATAAACATTATTTCCTGCCAACAACTTCCTAGGCAGGAAACACAACTTTGCTCCAGCCTGGGTGAGAGCACAGAAATAACTAGCTCCACCTGGACGAGAGCAAAGCACAGAAGTCGACTCCCGCCTGCTCTCATGATGGGTGCTAGCTGAAGAGTCACAGGGGCTGCAGGGGTGTTGGGGCACCCCTGTGGCCCCCAATTAACGTTTTTGAATTTGACTATTAAACATTTAAAGGAAACAAGACAACAGAAGTACCATTGGTCTCCACCGGACAATAATCCATGGATGTTCAAATGCCTATACTTCTTTTTTCATGTAAATGTTGTCCAAGTCTCTCTCAATACTTATTCTATTGGATTGCAAACAACTAGTCATTTAAATAAACATGCAAACTAAATCCATTTGGCTCTTTTATTCTTGATTGGAAGAACCACTGCTTGAGCCCTCCATGTTCCATCATCTGGTACTCTGATAATGGGTAGTCAGACAAAGGGTCATGAGGCCAGTACCTGGCTGACCACTTAAGGACACTGTGCACTAGAGCACTTCTTATCAGAAAGATACTTTCAAACAGTCCACTTTTACACCCAATAATCCACTGACGTCGTATAGGGGTCGCCAGGGGTGGCAGCTTCGACCCGTGGCTTGCCCTTTGTGACCGCTGGCACTTCCTTTGCAACCCCTGGCCTCAGAAATGACAAAGTCCGAGCCAGGAACACAGGGGTATCTCATACTTATGGCCACAATTAGCCTACTCATAGCTAACATAGATAGTGAGATGTTTGGCAACCTATGTCCTAATTACTTTTTTTTTTTTTAAATAGGCTAGTTTTTATAAGAGTAGGGACAATGCTCAGAGAAAGGGGAATATTAATCAAGGTGAATCATGTTGATACAAGCAGATCAACACTGGCTGTACTGATTTTTGGAGAAAATGGATCCAAATAAAAGTTAGTAGGTTTCAGGTGTTTGATAGCCAAGATGAGCTCATTAGCTCAGATAAGGACAAAGCAGACCCACCTGCTGTTGGTTATAGGGCCAGTTGGTCTGCTTGAGCTACAAAGTTGGTTGTCTTATCACAAGAGTTTGTTGTGGTTGCTAGCTAATGGGCATGTTCAGGGGAGTAGTGTTACAGATAATTTATTGAAAAAGAGATATAACAAGGTTGGCGGACAAGTTTAATTATTGCAATATAATATATTGTCTATAAATTCTCCTCAAGTGTTTTAGGCATGCAGGAATTAGAACAATGCAAGACATGTGTAAGCAGAGTTCGCATGTAAACATCTGCACAGATGACACTGCTGTAGTCTTTTAGAAGGCAACTGATATAATGCAACAAAGTGGTCTCTTCTCTTAATAACAAGGCAATGGTGGAAGAGCTTAAATTATATGCTTATTCTTCAGGAGAACGTGTCCCAGCCACCAACCTGTTCCTGTACACTAGCGTCACTAAACCACTGAGTCCAGTTCATACATTTTAATTCACATCCTTCATTCTTGGGTTTGATTACAGAAGAGAGACCTAAGATACCACAAATATGGTTGGGTAAGCCTATTAAGTACTGGAGTGATGAATGCCTTGAATGCAAGGATATCATGTTTTGAAGGGTTGTTCCAGATTTTGGGTACGCCTGTTTTGGCTAGGCATGAAGAGGAGGCAATGGGAATTTGGATCGGGCTGAGGAAATGGTCGAACCATTCAATATCGATCAAGGTAACAATGTAGCAACTGTTCAACTAGAAATAACAAGATCTAATATTCTTCATGAGCATGGAAGAAGGTTGATGAAGACAACACAAGAAGATAAGTATTTGCATTCTGCATTGTCTCGGGCAATGTTAAAATCTCTGAAAAACGTCACTTTACACTATAGCCCAATAGATGCATACCTGTAATTGCACTTCTGATGTCACGGTATTCTTATCTTTCTCCTTTTCAGGATATTTGCTGTAGTTGCTGTATTATGTACTTTTGTATCTTTGTACTGTACCTTACTTATTTTACTTCCTTTACTTTATTTCACAACCAAGGCGAACCTATGGTGGCTCCTGTAGCCCTACAATTAAGATTTCATAGCGTACAGCTTGTAAAACGATCTACAATGTATAGATTGTCATTTTGCCACCTGGAAGTGTATTACGTCCTTACTGTATGTTTCATATGTGTATTGATTTCTAGAAAAAAAACAAAAAAAAGTTTTAAAATCAAAAAATCTCTGAAAAAAGAATATTCACAGACATTGTTTGTATCATTGTGAAGTGACCTGAGCTATGGAGGTACTTTTGAGCTTAGGTGGGTGGTAAATGATATGCAGATAAGTGATGTTGGAAGGTGAGTGGGACATTGTTACTAAGACATTCATTTGAAATTTGTCTACAGGTCATAGCAGCTTTGTGAATGATGGCTAATCCTCCTCCTTGTTTAATATGTTGACCTCACAATATACTGAGTAGCCCTGAGAGAACAAGAAATCCATATTAAACTGTGAGATATTGTTGTGCCAGGTTTCTGTACTGTACTATATGAGGAATGAGCAGTTCCTAGGAATAACTGACTAGGAAGGGGGGGAAGAACAGGTCTTTCTTCAAAATGCCCTCACACACCCCAAGGGATGTCATGCTTCATCATTTGGGCATTTGCCCCTCGTCAAGCCGGCGCTGCAATGCCTGACGGGCTCCCGAAACCGGGGCTCTTTGTCGGGGATCTTTTGAAGAAGCCGTATGGGTGCGTGTAGGTGTGAGAGCTGGGTAGTGAACAAAAGTGAGGGGTGAGTAAAATAGGTATAGAGCGGTCCTACTTAATTCAAGTTTTAATTATTGAGGTAGCTCCAGCCTAATTTAAAAATATGTAAAAGCCCTATATAGGAGTAATGTTCCATAAGGGCTAATCAAAGATGGACGTGGTCAACATGTTTCGTGCCCCAGCTGCCCCAGAAGGGGTCAATGGCACTTCGTTAGGACCAATGTGAAAGTGTGAGGTGAGTGCACAGCCGTCTAGCACTAGTTGCTGAAAACGGTAGGGGGTATTACTAAGGAACTGGTACTGGGGTATCGAAAGACCTGTAGGAGAAAGGAGATAAAAACAACAAGGGGTGGGAGGGTAAAAGAAAACACAACCCGCGGTTAGACCAGCCTGGAGGCATACAATTCATGCACTGGGTAGTGGTAGGAAAACACACAGGTGATGTTTATAAGTGACTTCACTGTATTATCCCGAAGTTACGGCCAATGAGTGAAGGTAAACGGGGTCAATGCGTCGTGACTATATCGACGACGGGGCGCCAGGGGTGGTTGTATGGCAAGGGAACCAGTGCAGCGTGATCGTGGATATGCCGGGATATAAGCGGTAGTGAGCTCGCGTGTGGCTAAATAGAAGAACTAATTATATTCATCTGAACAATCGTAATAGTAAGCCCAAGATTCTCTACGTACGACCGTCACAATACACATATGTATTGGAAAAATATGTATTGAAAAAATAGTACGGATCGTAGTTGACTATAGAAACTATATAACTATGTGGCAATACCCACAAGGACCACCACCCCTCTTTCCCCCTTTCCAACCACAACCTTTTTTAGGCAGAGGCTGGGGCAAAGGGCGAGGCAGAAGAAGAAGAGGCGCACAGAATCAATCGAAACAAGTACAATGGCAGGATCAGGCGCAACAACAACCACTGCACATGGAACTGCGGAGTCACCAGGAGAAGAGAAACTGATCGTCAACTTGTCAGATCGCCCTCTCACAAACACAGAAACCAATATCCTCAAAAGAGACCTAGGATTTGTGCCCACCCCAAAAGCGGATCCCTTTCGTTCGAGCCTTGAAATTCAAAACCTTTTCAGGAAAATCCACCTTAAGGCCTACTTTGGCAATCAACCGAATTTACCTACAACCGACACCGGTTTACGAAAACCTTCAACTTTCACACCAACAACCAGTATGGTACCACCAGAAGTACTAACCTTCGAAAAAGCAGTGCTGAAAGAAATATCTGAAAAACGCCTTACTTCGAATTTCTCTAACACTACCAATGCCGAAGTGATAGCCATAAAAACATTATCCAATGACGCTTCCATAACCATCAAGGAAGCAGATAAAGGCGGTGCCATAGTCATTATGGCCAGCACAGACTACCGGACGGAATGTCTACGCCAATTACAGAACACCAACTACTACACACCACTTACCATAGACCCTACGCCACGCCTCTCTACCAAAATAAGTTCAATGGTTACAGCGGCATTAAACCAAGGTTGGATTTCCAAAAACGAAGCAGAGTTTTTAGTAAATACTAACCCAAGACTACCCTACTTCTACACACTTCACAAAGGGGTCTCCGCCCCCCCCCCCCCCCGGGAGACCAATTGTTTCTGGCATAGGGTCCCTCTTGGAACCACTATCCAAATTTTGTGATCATTTTCTACGCCCACTAGTCCGGGCTACCCCAACATTCCTCCAAGACACCAGAGATGTCCTGAAACTGATTGAACTAACCAACTTGGAGGGCCCACTACCAGATGTACTTCTTACACTGGATGTGGAGGCCCTATATACTAATATCCCTCAGCTCAACACTCTTGAGGTGGTGGAGACGATTTTGCTTAACACCATCTGGGACTCACCAACCCCCGTGAGCTTTATCATGGAGTGTGCCAACATCGCTCTCACTGAGAATTTTTTCCAATTCGAGGAACAGCTGTTCCATCAGACCCAGGGTACTTCGATGGGCAGTACCTTCGCCCCGAGCCTGGCATGCCTTTACATGTCAGACTTTGAGGCAAGGTATGTGCTCACGAATACCAATCCTTTCTCGAGTAACGTTCTCCTATGGAGACGTTACATCGATGATATTTTAATCTTTTGGAAGGGCAGTATGGATATGATTCCAAACTTTTTATCATGGATCAATGACCTCAACCCCTTTCTAAAATTCACTGCAAACTGTTCAGAACAGGAACTATCATTTCTTGACCTGACTATCATTAAAAAAACGGGAACTTTGGAGACTATCACCTACAAAAAACCTACTGACAGCCATTGTCCCTTACAATACAATAGTTTCCATCCAAAGGCACTCAGGGACAATCTCCCTTACGTATTCGTAGGAACTGTAGTCAGATAGAAGACTACAAGAAACAAGCATCCGAACTCAGCATTAATCTAGCTCAGAGACAATATCCTGCTCGTATCATTGGCAATGCACAAAAACGAGCCCGCAATACTAACAGATCTATTCTTCTCGAATCACAGACAAAACCAGAATCAGATCTCATCACATGTGTGACCACCTTTACCTCAGAGTCTAATATGTTAAAAAGGGTCATCAACAAACACTGGAGAATACTAGACTCGGGCGACCTGTCCTTGGAGAAACCCAGATTTGCTTTCAAACGCACAGCCAATATCAAGGACCTCCTCATTAACACCAGACCCAAAAATTCAGCCCCTACAGCTCCCACTACCCTATGGAATCTACCTCCGGTTAGCGGACACTACCCCTGTGGTCAATGTGTGGTGTGCCCACTAACCCGAACAACTAAAACTGTTCAACTCACTACTAACTGGATCTGGACCCAGAAAAAACACACAAACTGCAATACACGTAACTGCATCTACCTCATTACGTGTCCCTGTTCTCTACAATACATTGGGATGACCACACGTCCAGTAAAAACAAGATTGACTGAACACAGAAGCAATGTACGTTGTAAAAAAACTAATACCAAAATGTGTTCACACTTTGCGGAACACAATCACACCCCAAATGACCTAGAATGGACAATTCTTAAGGCCTTCCCCACCATCACAAAAGAAGCCCTATTTAGGAAGGAACAATGCTGGGTTTTCAAGTTGGGGTCACACTTAAGGGGTTTGAATGACGACATACCTTGGGCTGAACTGAATCACTAAGTTTAGCCCATCTATGCCATTTCAGAATGATTTTGACTTTAACTACTCTTTTTCAGAGTCTCCTTCCTATATATCCCCCTGATAGCTGATATAGGTTTGCCCTCCTTGTAATGACTACATTCGGTTTTGTCCCCATGAGGAGTTCAAGTGTCCTTAAAACCCACATCGTGAAATTCACGATTTGTAACACAAAAAATAATTAATTTTTTACTACCAAACATCATCCTTGGCCTGCTGGTTTCACACGTAACAAATAGTACATTTTTCTCCTACTCAAATATGGCAAATGTACATCGATACACCTCATATCCTAATTAGTTACTCTCCCCGTTACAACATGGCTGCCACTACCATCCTTTTAAGATTCTGGTCGTAACCTCTTTCCGGATGTTATCTAAGAGAAGCACCAATGTAGCCCTATCCAAAATGGCCGCTACGTTTTGTGACGTTCTTGATAGCGTTACTTATGGACATCCCCCGGAAGCCTTCTCCACGGGGCCCAGAGCGAGGGTAGGACATCAGCAAGTTGCTCGTCTACCTTTATACCGGAGCAACCAAGGTGCTCTGGTTTTATCCCCGTCAGCCGGGACTAGGTCACGTGGGGTGAGTCTCACTGCCGTGTGCCCCTTGTAGGATACCTTTAGTCACTAACGCTTGTAAAATTGCATGCTTTGATGACGTTTGTAAATTCACCATTAGTCCCCCCGTCCTCTCTCCTTTTTGCTGGCTGTACATTCAGTTTCCTTCTATCCCAATAGTTATATAGTTTCTATAGTCAACTACGATCCGTACTATTTTTTCAATACATATTTTTCCAATACATATGTGCATTGTGACGGTCGTACGTAGAGAATCTTGGGCTTACTATTACGATTGTTCAGATGAATATAATTGGTTCTTCTATTTAGCCACACGCGAGCTCACTACCGCTTATATCCCGGCATATCCACGATCACGCTGCACTGGTTCCCTTGCCATACAACCACCCCTGGCGCCCCGTCGTCGATATAGTCACGACGCATTGACCCCGTTTACCTTCACTCATTGGCCGTACCTTCGGGATAATACAGTGAAGTCACTTATAAACATCACCTGTGTGTTTTCCTACCACTACCCAGTGCATGAATTGTATCCTCCAGGCTGGTCTAACCGTGTGTTGTGTTTTCTTTTACCCCCCCACCCCTTGTTGTTTTTATCTCCTTTCTCCTTCAGGTCTTTCTATACCCCAGTACCAGTTCCTTAGTAATACCCCCTACCGTTTTCAGCAACTAGTGCTAGACGGCTGTGCACTCACCTCACACTTTCACATTGGTCCTGACGAAGTGCCATTGACCCCTTCTGGGGCAGCTGGGGCACGAAACATGTTGACCACGTCCATCTTTGATTAGCCCTTATGGAACATTACTCCTATATAGGGCTTTTACATATTTTTAAATTAGGCTGGAGCTACCTCAATAATTAAAACTTGAATTAAGTAGGACGGCTCTATACCTATTTTACTCACCCCTCACTTTTGTGCACTACCCAGCCCTCACACCTACACGCACCCATACGGCTTCTTCAAAAGATCCCCGATAAAGAGCCCCGGTTTCGGGAGCCCGTCAGGCATTGCAGCGCAGGCTTGACGAGGGGCAAATGCCCAAATGATGAAGCATGACATCCCTTGGGGTGTGTGAGGGCATTTTGAAGAAAGACCTGTTCTTCCCCCCTTCCTAGTCAGTTATTCCTAGGAACTGCTCATTCCTCATATAGTACTTTCCTTGGTGCCTACGAGCAGGACCTCATAAACTTGGCTCCTTGTCCCTCCTTGTTTAAAAAAAGGTTTCTGTACTGCACAGAAGATCCAGATTGTGGGTGAGGGTAAGGTCGCGGTTGTGTAGTGGTGGACTTGCAATTGTTAACCATTAATCTGAGGTAGGTGTTTGAGTGACTATTGTCAGGGGGTACAGTTGACATAGTTGAGATTACTTGCTTTGGCCCACTTCTATTCAGTCAGTCAATTGCTTTATTCGATCAATTTAAAGATCAAAAAAGAGACAATACAAACAGATAGTCGCATTGTATAAAATACAGGGTAAGAATTCATCAATTACCAATACAATTATAAATAACCTTATCAGAATTTAAAAAATTTGAATAGAACAAATTTCCTAGGTTCAATTCTAGTTTAAAAAGAATAAATAAGATATAGAAGTAAAATTTCCATTTTAAAAAATCTAGCAGGAGTAGAGTACTCGACGACTACAAACCACCCTCCGTCGCAACCACATCAATTATGTTAAGACTAGGCCGTACATTGACACGCTTCTTGCTAATGCGGACGGCTGCCACTAAAAAGTTTGCTACATGAAAAGCAATGGTAATATTGGGCAGGAGTTGCAAGAACAGAAGCGCTGGCCGAACCTGGACAAAACCAGCCCCTTTCAGTAAAGGTAACAAATATTTTGACCTAATCTGTGCATAGTGTTCACAAAACATAATAAAATGTAGTGTGTCTTGACAGGAAAAATTGTCACAATCACATGGGGTAGCATTATCAGGGGTGGCCCATGTGGGATAAAATCCTAGCACAAAATGTATCAAGTTTAAACGGAATTTGATTAGGAGGGACCTGTGAAGGGGGCTGGTTACAAATGCCAGGTAAGGTTCAAGACCGGGAACAGTTATTAGCCCGTTGTTCCTTCTCACTAAAGGCTTATTTAGTTCTGTGTCCTCCCTTTCGGCCATGAATCTTGACAGTAGTGCGGTCTTAATCCCCGTGATATCCTTTTTATCAATACAGTCAGGGGAGTTAAATAGCTCTGGTCTACCTACTGTTGCCAACATCTTTTTAACATATACTAGCCATGGAATTCTATGCGCTCTATCCAGGGCAAGGCAATCCTTAAGTATCAAATGGGTTAGAAAAATCTCCTGGTTAAGCCCGGATTTTAACCAACATATGACAGGGGACACTTTGATTAAGTCTGCAACAAACCCCATGCCCAATTCTGAGTGTATTGTAAAGGTGGGTGTGGACTGGGGAACAGACATCAAAGATCTTAAAAACTTGTTTTCCACCCTCTGTATGATGTCAGTGTTAGAATAGCCCCATATGGCAGAGCCATAGGTGGCTATTGCCAACGATTTTGCTTTATAGACCTTAAGAATGGCCTCCAGGGGGCAGGCTCCCAACCTTTTGGCGAAACCAAGGATCGCTGCAGCCGATCTTGCCAAAGAATTGCCTTTTAATTTATGTTGCGGGCCCCAAGTGCCTTTCTCATCAAAGATGACCCCCAGGTAAGTAAAAATTGGGACCCTTTTGACCTCGTGGCCTAGACAAAAAAAGGATTTAGATTTCTTTTTCCTACTGACCTGGCCGGTGATCCTGACCTGTGATTTTTGAGTATTAATTTTCAGGTCTAATGATGTCATAAAATCACCGAAAGAGGCCAGTAGTCTTTCAAGAGCCACCCCTGAATGCGCCAAGAGCACGGTGTCATCCGCGTATAGGAGAACTGGGATCTTAGTGTCTCCTACACGGGGTACATCCATCACTGCGTTGGCCAGGACTGGATCCAGAGCATTTATATATAGTGTGAAGAGGAGAGGTGCCAATATGCACCCCTGCCTAACACCCCTCTCAGATTTAAAATAGCTAGTACACCTTCCCCCCTGGGTGACTCTCACCGATGCTAGTAGGCCATGATGGAGATCTGCCAGAAATCCAACCAGAGGAGGGTCAACCCCTATATCCAAGAGAATACTCCACAATTTTGACCTGTTGACCAGGTCAAAGGCTGAAGAGAGGTCCATGAAGGCCATATACAGAGACCCCTCCTTTGCAATAGTGTATTTGGAGATAAGTAGATGAAGATTTAAGCATTGATCCTGCGTGCTCCTATTAGCCCTAAAGCCGTATTGGGCATCTGAGGTAGGTGTTTGAGTGACTATTGTCAGGGGGTACAGTTGACATAGTTGAGATTACTTGCTTTGGCCCACTTCTATTCTGTGGATTTGGCGTATGGGCATCAAGGAAAAACCGAGCTGGGGACATGTGGAGAGAAGTTACACATTGTATGAAGAGAGGCGAGACACTAATTAACTGTGACGCATTGTCACTGCCAACTGCAATGAGTCACAGCCGAGATTACCCAAGCTTGGTAGGTGCAGAGGGTTAAAAAGAGAGAGGATGAATTTGAATGGTGGTAGTAGGCAGTAACCAATATTGTAAGTTAACAACAGTAGAATGGAAAAGAACGAGCTGCACAGGGCTGGCTGCTAGGGCTCAGAGCAAGGGGGGCGGGGGGGGGGGGGAGTTCATCCTGAATTAACCTGCTGAACAAAGACCTGGGCTATGTAGAAAGTGAACCTTCTGCAAACCAAAGGTGAGCGTTCAGGTAGCTTGTTCAGAATATTGTACTTCTGAGATGCCCAGGGCCGTTAACACGAGTGAGTAAAATGGCTGCCAGAGAATTAATGAATTCAGCCTCAAAGGAGCAGTTTAGAGCTGTGTTGTGCCTGGGCTTCTGGATGAGGTGTGATTTAAAACATCGCAGCCGCTTGTGATTCAATGCCAGGACAAGCATTCCTGGGCCCAGTGGATGCCAAGCAGCTGAAGGGCAGGTGTAGAGTTGAGGAGGTGGGAAGATACTATTCACCCTTCTAGAAGCTCCGCGCGCTCAATGGAGCGCAGAAAAAGAAAGCGCTTTGAGAACGTCAGGATTGCTCAGAGACTAGATGCTCTCAAGAAAACTGAAGGACAGATGAATGTGGAGGAGGCAGAGAGATCAGGTTGTCCTAGGGAGAGTTGCCTCCCAAGGTGGCATATGAGCCTGCAGGAGCAGGGTTGGAGGAAGCACTGGAAGCCGTGTTTCCATGGTGCGAGTTGTAACCAGGAGTCTAGACCAGGTGATGAGCTCGACTGCAGGCCACAACAGGAGAAAATGCTCGAGCCATGAAATGCGCTACAAATATTAAACAAGTATAATTTTCTGAAGAAATATTCCTTTTCCATTCTTTCTATTTTTGGGGTCCACCTTGTGTGTTTAAACTATGACTTCAGTTTCAATTCAAATCCAATAGGAACTTTTTTTGTGGCAAAAAGAATAATCATATTTTCCAATGTTGCGCATGAAAAGTAAGAACGGTCTTTACACCAGTTCTAGGTACTCCTGCCTTCTTTGACGGACCTTTATTGTTGCATAAAAATGATATGCAACTCATTTTTAATATATATTTTTTATATGAAATATGTAACCAAAATGTTTAAAAACACGAAATTCTCTTTTTTTTTGCGGCATACGCTCCTACATTATTTGTTTTAATTAACCAGTGAATCAGCTTGCCATCGCCAACCCTAATGGTAGGGAGAATGCCAGTTACGATTCGTTTGTCATTTACGCAAACACTTGTCTCGTTCAGAAATGTCATTTTATTATAAAGGTTCAACTTTAGCTAACTTACTTTGCTATTATAAATATGTGCTAAACATATGGTAGCCATAACGAATTATTTACAGAGCGCTGATATTTAAAAATCTTCAAAGATCAATAATCTTTCTTGTACATTCAGTTTTATCTTAATACATGCCATGTTCTACAGATTTGCCACTATATAGACACATTACATCATTTTCGGCCCGAAAGTTATTTCTTTAGAATACAAGATTCTTGTGGATTTTGCGCACTTCTTTATAGACTGTGTCGATATTATGTGGGGGCTGGTAGATGCTATTCACCCAATTGGGGAGAGGAGTTGGCCTAACGGCTAGGGCGGTCAACCTCGAATCTGGGAAACTGGGTTCGAGTCTCGGCAATGACGCTGAACATCCTGTGATTCTGGGCAAATCGCTTAACCTCCCCGTGCCTATCAAAAAATGAATGTGTCCTCATGTAAAGTAACTGGTGCTATGTAAAGCGTTCTGATACCCGATTCGGGTCAAGTTTGCGCTGTATAAAACTCCGTAAAAAAATTTTTTTTAAACCATATATATTTAATAAAAAAAAAAATGCTGTCACGCTCTGTTAACGCTTACTCCACATGCTGAACTCGAAAACACAGTAGTACAATGCGTAGTGCACAAATGCAAATCACACTCCGAGCCATGCTGCTGCTCATTTATACACCTCCTCAATACAAATATCAATAAACAAAATACAATTTTACGAAAAATGAAAATCAGAGTTTTTTTCTAAGATATAGATAGTTAATCAAAGCAGAGGGGTTCATGAGACATTGTTTTGCAGAAAGGCAATATGCAAATGTGGGCCACTTTTTTTTTTCGTGCCCGGACCGATTTTTAATCCCAATCTAACCCTGAGCACACGGACAAGGATTTCAACAAAGAATCTATTAGTTCTGGCACATTTCCTGCAACCATACTACAATCTTTCTTTTCTTGCTTACCACAACTAATATTGTTTAACAGACCCTGCAGAAAATGACAAGGACGTCTTCAAGATAACTTCTTTAGTCAGTATTGGGAAACAGAGGTGACAGCTAACATGCTTACAAGGACTTCGAATTAGTTTAATAGAGGTGAAAGGAGGCAACAAAAAGTATGTCCAATAACATGCATATAAAACTGAGGTACATAAGTATGCCACTGCTAACAGCCTACTGGATGCAAGACTTGAGAATATATTTTACCATTTTATGTGGCCCATTAGATGGGGCAGGCCACAAGGAAGGATGGACGATTATGAAGCCACTTCATGTTAAAAATCCTTCAGTTTCTCCAGATGTGAAGTGTAGACCTATTCCTAATAGCCAGGTTCATCATGAAACCTTGCCTAGCAAGCAGAAATGTTGATGAGAAATTTGATAACAGAATGAGACATATGAAATTGATCAAAATAATACTTTATCAATTACTAATCAGGGGGCAACAAATCAAAATAGCAATTTACATAGTTAACTACAAACAATGTAGAACAAAGTTTACACTTCTCCTTTGCTACTGCATTTCAATGAAAGCGATTTGCTTTCTGTGCACTTGGAGGCTTTCAACTGTGCTTTACACTTTATTGATATTAAAAATATCTCTGAGTGCTTGTCTCTTTCTTTTATTAACTTTTAAACTCATGTTAATTGGAAACAATATTGTGCTGGGGAATGGGATTAATAGGATCAGGAAGAATATATCAAGTTATTTTTTGTGGGAATCATCTGGTTTTATTCTTGTTTGTAAAAACAACAATTGATTGACAGAATGCAGGAAAATGTCGTACATTCACCCCAGTACAGAGATCTGGGCTGAAATCCATCGTTTTTTTGCTCACCATGCCATTCCAGTTTGGACCCAGCCATATGCAAATCAGTCTTGACCCTGTGCCCAATGGGAACAGTCCAGCCCGAACGCCAGGCCAGGTCCTCCCTGGACTGGAAACAAGCATCCTAGGACCAGTTTCAGGCTTTCACTCAGATCTCTTGACTGGGGGTGAATGTTTTGATATGTTCTGCATTCCGTCCATCAATTGTGTGTTTGATTCCTCGCCATAAGTGCGCCGGGTATGCCCAGACGTGGGTCCCGGGCTCACTGTGCCACTGGAATCAAGCTATCCTGGCTGATGAGGGGTGAAACCCCAAAACCGGTCCTAGAATGCTTGTTTCCGGTCCAGGGAGGACCTGGCTTGGAAGTTCGGGCTGGACTGTTCCCATGAGGCACAGGGTCAACACTGATTTGCATATGGCCAGGTCTAAACTGGGGTGGCATCATGAGCAAAAGAATGATGGATTTAACCAAGATCTCTTGACTGGGGGTGAATATTTTGATTTGTTCTGCATTCCGTCCATCAATTGTGTGTCTTTTGCTTATTCTTGTTTGTGTCAGAGGGTGTAGAGAGTGGAGAAGGATGAAGGGAGGGAGGGGGCATGGGAGAGCTAATTGCGCCTCAACTTAGTCTCACTATAATTGTCGTCCTGAGTCTACATTCAGCTTGGCCAGACAGATTCCTACACTCCCTTTCGGAGGCAGTACCTCAGTCATTCTTTTGTTTTCATTATGGCTACTAGAAATAGAAGGAGGACTGCAAATACAATATATGGTAGAGCGTAATTGTTTTGGATGCCTTTCTTCTATTTCTGTCGGCCTTTGTGAAAATAAAAAATTAAAATACTTCTCAGCTGTCTCTGCCACTGCTCTGTGCATTGAAGCAAATGCAGAAACGGGCCAGGACAGAGTGGGAATTTGCAGAGCCCTGTACCCTGAAGGTGCTGTTTTATATTTTATTTTGATGTGTTTTAATTTTTTAGAGTTCGGGACATTTTTCCACCATGCACAAGGCAGATTGATGCATCCAGTGTGTTATATACAAATAAAACAAAAACAAAAATAATGATAGGATCAGGTTGCAAGTACGTATTAGAGGCACAACACACTGCATCAGCATTACTTAACAATATCATATTCCAATTCATTTCTGGTCACAAACAACCTCAGTGTTACTTGCACTTAGTGACTGTTGTGGCAAAATGGCCTTAATGTCACAAATTGCTTTTGCGTCATTAGAGAGAGCACCCATTCCTTACAGTGGCATTAGCCACTCCAAACTCCCCTGCAAACTAAACAAGCAGTTTAATCAGTAATTACAAACCAAGGTAAAACAACTGAAATATGCTTAGGCATGTGGTTTCAAACACAATCTTCCTTCATGGCTTCTATCCTTTGATCATCTGCTGAACGAGATTTGACACACTACACCACATCTGCACCAGCTACCATGCCTCATTACTACCGTCACAAACCTGGGATGACACAACTGATAGCTAAGACAAAGAATGGGTACTTATTTATCTATTCGCTTTATTTTATTGTAGGCAAACGCTGGCAAAACCTGATACAGCACTGATCAACAATATAGCCTTATAGCTCTTTGCCAAGAGCTATACTGGTTGTCAAAGGCCCTAAACAGAGTTATAGGCCCGAGCCGCAGGTAAGGGCCTATATAACAAGGGAGAGGGCCTTTAAGAACAGGGGGGGGAGAGGCTACATGTCTATTTGAATATTCAACCCACTAAGGGTAGAACATTCTGAATTAAAGAGGGAGAGACAGGAATACAAACATTGGAATATTGTGGCAGGAGGCTTGTACCAGCCATTATTAGCCCTGAGCCACTCCATTGTCTTCGAGGGAGTGCTCAACATTCCAGTGTTCCAACATAGCCTTATAGCCTGCCGAAGCGGGCTATACCGGCCATTAAAGGCCTGCTCCAGCGTTGGCCTTTAACAATGGAGCGTGACTTTAACGGCCGGTATGGCCCAGCTACGAGAGCTATAAGGCTATTAAAACATTCTGCCACTAGAGCCCACAATGTTCTAACAAATAAAACCAAGGCCTCACGCAGCCCAAGGGGATTTAAATCTATTGGGCTCTAAGAGGCCATTGTTCACAGCAGCAGCTGTGAATAAAAAAAAAGCATTAGAATATTGCTCTGCAAGTAGAAGCCCGACACACTCCATTGTCTACAATGGAGTGCTCAACATTCTAATGTACTGATTCACAGTACATCACAGTTGAATAAAAAAGTGAGCAGTAATGAGGACAAAAATTATGTGACTGACATCCCATGCTCTTGGTTTGTGACCAACATCAGTATGCGATTCAAGTAATTTGGTGGCCTTGGGTTGTATTACATATAGAGGTCCTTCTCCCACTCTGAGCCATGGTGCACCCAGAACTGAGTGTACTGGGCACAAACAGGGACAGTGTGCACTACAACAGTAAATGTACTGTCCCCTGTTCAGCAGTCAACTCGTATCTGCCTAGGGGGCAGGGTATTAGCATAAGATGACTGGTAAGTTGAAGGAGTCAGTCCACCTTCTACTGTGCTGGGGGTGACCTGGCCTGTATTTCAAAGAGAGGCAGAAATCCCCCTACAAATGCATGTAGCGAATAACTGCACCCGTCTGCAGGGGGATTTTAGGCACCCACATGCAGGGGGACCTCTGGGATACCTTTCCTCCCACTTTTAAGGGGTACCGTCAGGGGTGATGCACTAAATGTGTACAACTTGTATATGGCGCACAGCCAGTCTGCCTCCTCACAGCGCCCCCACTTCTGTGCCAACATCTGTAATATGGAATTGGTGCAAAAGCAGAATGTTTCTTCGTCTTCATGGAGGCATACCTCCATGCAAATGAGGGAATGTTCCCCTGAAACCACTCTGGCGCATACGTAGCTGTTTTACAGTAGGGACTGTACAAACATTTTCAACATTATCTGAAATATCAAAGTCCCCCCAGGGTACAAAAAAGCATTTGCACAAACCCATTGCACCTCAGGGCACTTAGTGTAAAATGACTCCAGGTCGGCATTACTTTGACTAGTCTATAATAGGTAAGAAAGCATAAAAGAACTCCAAACTATAAAAGAAAGCATGTAGGAACTACATTCTTAATTTGGATCTCAGTGAGAGAAGACCATGTCTGGACATGGCTAAGGAGGGAATGAGGGAAAAGAGGCAGAGGTGCATGCTGCATGTACAGGGTTTTTTTTGTTGTCTTCGCACCATGTTGACACAGTGGGTATAAGTTTGCGGTTTTAGCACAAACATACCCTTGTAGGGTGAATGATTGCTCTTTATAAATCCTATAGAACCTAACCTAATTGGGGTTGTGGTGAATGAGAAGAGCGAATGGGAAGTCATAATGGTCTTTAAATAATCAACAGAACACATACAAGCAAACATCTCCTTTAATGTCGTGGAACAGTCCGTTCAGCTGGGTTCAGGATCCTCTATAAAAGACCAAGGAGTTTCTTCCTACAAACAGACTGCTTATGCGTATGGAGTGCTCCAACATACAATAACTAGCAGCAACATTTATTCAGGCTCACACATAAAGCAAGGCCACATAAATATATGGGCATTGGCCTGTCTAGAGGATGTTTGTCACCATGCAGAACATCCAAAAACTCCTCCAGTTTCTTTCTCTACAAGTTTCTTCATTTATTCTGTCAATGTGGAAAAATGAAGCATATATTTGGTATAAAATGTTTTGGGACAAAAGCTAAACTAACTGAACTTAATCCTTACCATTATGATGGGACTCTGCTATCAAAGCATAGGCTTAATGCAATTACTGGAGAGGACATGTGTGAGGTTCACTGCTTCAGTGTACAGAAATATATATCTGCGCCTTAGAAGCGGCAGACCACGTAACCTTATGTACTCAGTCCTCACGCTGTAAAACCTCACTGTGACCTCTACTGTGTTCCTGGCACACAGGAGTATATTGTTCTGAAATGCAAGAAAATACAGCATGTCCTCAAATATCTAATACTGCCGAGGCGGATGCCAGAGCAAATGGCATGCACACGAACTGGTATCACACCAGGCATGTACCATAATGCATTGGGGCTAACTGTGCTGGGATGTGAGGCAGTGTGCTCCCACCCCTTCTGTTTAAAAGGCTCACTTCAGCAAATTAGTTCCTCCAAGATGCACCTGTGTGCCGTGAGTGGTGCTATGACTTGTGAAGACTTTGGCAGCATTTCCATCAACCCCAGATGAAAGTTTGCTGCTCTCTACTTATGAAGGGCAAATTCCAGAAACATGCACACATGTCTAGAGATTTAAGGCAATATCTGCACCAATAATGGTGAAAAACGACAGTGACTTAGGACACAAGCACTAATATTGTACTGTATTTACCATAGTGCATTGGGGCCAACTGTGCTGGGATGTAAGGCAGTGTGCTTCCGCCCCCCCCCCCTTCTATGACAAAGTATATCAGCAGCTGTGGTGGCATGTCGTTCAAAGTGAAAAATAACTAGAGCAACCCACTGCTGTCATAAATTCTGTCATTTTAGGGAGCAGACAACAATGAATCTAGTGGTTGCCATTGAGAATGTAATGGTAGACATGGTCAGATGTCACTAAGTTGTTGTTGACAGTGACCACGTGATTTAACTGCAGAAGTATATTGTTTACTTCACACATTTTCATTAAAAAAAGAAGAGACGTCCCTTTGCACGCATGTAAGGTTTTATCTAGCCTTGTTCCCGACTGGCATGGCACAGATGTCATCTTGATTTTGTGTTCAAGAAGGTTATATCCCCAGGATCAGATCGGAACACGCACAAGAAATCTGGCACAATATTCTATGAAAGCCTTCACGGACAATCACATCCTGGACTTTAGGAACAGTCTTTCACCTGCTGCTACCACCTCAGTACATCAATGGCTTCCCTTGAAACACAGCCTTTCCCTTTCAAGTCAACCTTTGCCTTAAAGTGCCCAAGAAGAGCGACTGTAGCACATCTGACCTCTAGAGGTTTGGTGATGGTAACTGTTTCTTCCTCTACCCTTTCTCGAATTATTCAGTAATTACAGTGGGATTTCCTTTCCAAGACCGGTGTGGTAAGTGTTTTTCTGAAGTTTACAAAATGTGCAGGTGTTTATTACTGCATAGTATTTTTGGTGTACGTATGTTACTGATGTACCTTCTGCAAATATCATCCATCACAGACCATAGGATTTCCCAAAGTATTCTGAGCCACCCAAATTCCTTAGGTCTACACAAATACCACTCCAGGACCTATATGTTGGACGGATATTGCGCTGGGATCACTATAAAAATTCCCCTGGAGGCGTTGGCACCAGTCAACTAACAAAATGATTTCTTTAGGGCAACACCGTGCAGCGGCCATGTTTTTAAAATGATGATAGGTATAATTACTACAGAAGGTGCAGCGGCAGCAGGTCCCAGAGGTTTGAGGGAATCACTGCATCCTGGCTGTATTTTACTTCTCAGTCATGTTGCTCATTTTCCGTGCTTGCATTATGGCTCAAGACCGTCCTCATGCAACTGGTTGTTATACCTACTAAATATCCCACAGTGAATCTAGAAAGTAGCCTCAAGCCTTCCAAAGAGGCTACCACATTATATCACAACTTGCCTTTCTTGGCTTCGGCTCAGGCTCTTAACCCTAAAAATTACACGTACTGGCCTCTGTGAATTTGTCATGTTTTCATGAAACAAGATGGCCACTCTTATCTTGCAATTTGTAAACGTCTTCGGAAACTCAACTATTTACTCATGGCTGTCAGCGGTTTTGCAGAGCCAGGAGGCGGCGACTCTCTTTATCAGTTCAAGCCCACTAATTGTAGAATCCTCTCCAAACTGTAATTCATTAAATGGATCCTTATCAAGCTGTGGAGGACTGTGAGAACCATATACTCAAACCAAAGGCTACCTGCTATACGAGTGTTTAACAACATCGAGAAACAGTTGCCATGGATTATATGATCTAGAATACACAACACAATTTACGGGAGGGCATTCTGTGCACGACTATTACCAGAGAGGCATTCTGTGATACAATAATGGGTGTGCTTCTCTATGGCATTACTCTGATAATCATGTGTATTTAGATATTTGTGTACACATTTAAACATACACAATCAGGTAACACAGCATGGAGTTTTACCATGCTGCTTCCTTCAGCATATTATTTTACTACCTCCCTATCCACACAGTTGGTAAGCCTCCTACCTATTGTCGCAATATAAATGGAAACTGTGGCCACATACCAAATGTAACTTCTCATTAAATCTAGCATTGTAAGTATGTACATAATGGTCATTTAGTTAATGGTCTGTAGGGTAATGTGTACAAGATCAAACACACATCAACTGCATAAGCTCCACAACATGTCCCAACCCAAATGACTATTGCTTATGAGCCATGCGATTGTTACCATTACAGCATAATAGGACACGATATGGAAGTTAAGACAGAGAAGTTATGCAGTGAACTAAGCGTAAGCCCTTCCATATGCTATCTTAAGATGCCGTATGTATGTAGCTGAGTGTTGCTTTCCGTTTGGTTAAAGGAAAACGAAAAACCAAAAAAAAATAAAAAATAAAAAAAATGCCTTACTTCTACTTAAAAAACAAATGAAAAAAAATAGTTGCTCTTCTTAGCATATTTTTTTAATTATTTTTGTACAGAGTTGCTGAAATCATTACAGCTCTAAAAAAAAATGCATTTGTTCCATTCAAGGCAAGAGGAGTGTTTGCAACGTCTATCATTTGAATCACACAATGAATGTGATAGTAATATGAAAGGACACAAATTCACAACAGATTTTTATCACATAAGTGTGAAGGTAAGCGATTATTTATTTATTAGGTTTTGTAGAGCCCTGTTTGCTGCTTTCACACACTCCCAAGTACACAGGAGAGGTATGGCGGGAAGGGTAAAATGGTAAGGGCAGTCAGAAAAATCACAATGGAAACAGTCAAGAGAATCTGGAACCTCATCTCTCCCCGAAGAAGAAATTCACCTAAAGATGGGCATTTCTTGACAGCTCAGTTAGTTATGGAAAATTGCAAATCAGCATCACAAAGGGTTAACATATGATATCAAACTACATAAAAAGTAAATTTTGACTTTAACCCATGTGTAGCAAACTTGCTTTTAGCACAACTACAAAGCAATAGTGTTCAGTTCAACAGCTTGTTTCACTGCTAATGAATGTGATGATACCTGTTCTTTTCGCTGTACCAGGTACAAAACCTAGAGAACATTAGTTGGTAGTTGGATGTAAACACCCTTGTGCGCACTCTCGTGAGAGATAAGTCATTCAAATTTTAAGATGTGGAATTGGTCGAAAATATTCAGAGTCTAGTCTGGGATAAATATTGCGCAATAAAGAGTTGTGACCATCCTGTGCTTCTATGGGGAGCACATGAAAAGGTACCTGAGGTGCCCCACCTCCTAGCACTAGAAGATGCAAGAATTAGAGGATAAACCAGAAGGTAGCTCCAAGTAAACCAAACTCCCATGGCAAATGAAAAAGACTGTTACAATTATTAATTAGGCGGCGTGTTCCTGCTTGCCTGTGGCTATAAAACAGCGTTACCATTTCCCTGGAGATAGGCTTCAATGTTAGCTCATTAGCCACCAAGCAAGCTTCATGCACACTACCAATCCACTAAAATGTTCTTTTAGCTGTTGAATATGTGGTCGCTCCTTGACCCATTCAACCAGGCCCGATCACCTGGGGTACCCGCTTTGCAAGATTAAAACTGCAGAATACATTCATGGGGCAAACAAAAAGAGGTACTCTGGCGTTATTCTTGCATGCTCTTTGCCGTCTCCTTGATCAGTATGCAAGATGTAAACAATGTGAGGGAAAGATGCTCGCCTTCGCAATGAGATGTTCCCATAGAAAGTCTGACGGACTGGGTACTTGAGAGGGTAGGATGACTGTATTCCACCAATCACTGCTGTTAATAATCTGCTACCTAAGTTTCACAGCCCTTCGGAGCCATTTATGCCATAAAGAAAGTTCGACAGTTAGAACAGCTGTCATTTTATATATATTGGCAACATTATTGCAACAGGTGGGTAAGAGAGGTGGGTGCTTCTATTATAGGGTTGGTGAAAATGCAGTAGTACATATGGAGACAATGATTTGGGGGCTGTTTGGGGGTGTTACACCCCCTCCCTCCCCCAATAATTGTATTTTCTGATGAATAGTTGGGTACATGTGCTTTCAGTGGTTTATGTTGAGGTGTCAGTCGGATTTCACCTGTCAATTTTGCAAACACACTGATAAAAAACACACACTCCCTGCTGTTTTTCTTTTTCTTAACACTCCTGCCAGTCCCCATTCCTCCCCCTTTCCACTGCCCCTTAAGTCCCTCTCATGCGCCCTGTTTGTTGCATAATGCATGTTAACATTACATGCCAGCATGATTGTTGGGAAACCTGAGGACCCCACCAATCTTACTGACTAAGATACGTCCCTGGGTACATAGGATCTCCAAAGAAGTACATATATTCCAACCCAAACAAGAATGGTGTAAATATTAAATGTCTCAGGACAGTACATACTAAAAATCAGAAAATACATGCCCTACAAGAAGGCAGACACAATCTCATGTGAAACTCTCACACTGCAATTCATTCCACTCCATGCAAATGTGAAGTCACACAACTGCAGTGAAATGAGAAGATGCTGCTGCTACTCACCTGGAATGATACCAAAACACTCCCCATCGAGGCCACACCAACATCCCACACCTTTCCAACCAAACAGAATAATATAAAACCTAAGCCCTCAGTCCCTCCTTAACCCTTCCATGAGCTCTATGATCAAACGCAGCAAAATATGACAAGATAAGAGCACCACTTGGAGACGCGCGCAGCGCTAAACAAGATGGCCGCCTAGCCCCAGAACTCTGCATCGCGGCGTGAATGTCGCGGTGATTTTCGTGGCTCCAGAGTCTCTTTCGTTGACGAAATGGAGAGTCCCAGGCATTGGAAGTGCCCCTGAATGCCACTATGTAATTCTTTTGCAGTTTTTTGCTTTTTTTTTTTTTAAGGTAAAACCTTTTCAAATTGCTTCAGCTTTTTTGCGGGCGCATTTTGTTTTACCTGAGAGGATTTATTTGCTCTCCTCTTCAGGTACAATGCTGCTTTCTTGACTTTCACCACCAATTATTGCTTACCTACTAATTTATGCCTACCCATACTTCTAATTTTAGAGGAGGATTACTTGTTATTTAGCTGTTTGCGCAGCTAGTTTTTGGAGCTCGCTTCACACGCTGTGATTTGTAAGTATTTGCTGGTGCTCTCTTTCACCTCCACGAAATTTCTCCTCCCTTGTTCTATGGGTAGGAGTAAGAAACTACTACTTACAAACAAGAGTTCTACTGCTCTTTCTCAGGTGTCGGACTCTCCTCCCTTTGACTACACACCTCACGATACCAGCATTATGGCGCAATATGGATCATCAAGGTCAGCGGTTTCGTTGCCTTCTTCAATTAAAACGCAAACTCTTGCTTCCGCTAACAAACGTCCCAAACAGGACCCTCCCTCTCCACCAAAGCCTGTTTCTCCGATGTCTCTGGACATAATCTTTGAGGAAATCTACACTTTACGCCCTTTTGTGGAAGAGATCAACTTCCGCTTGCAAGCTATGGATACTAAATGGGCTTCTTTGGACTCTCGTATTTCCATAGTGGAACAGCAAGTTGATGACCTACAAAATGTTTCCATAAAATTGGTCGCCCTTGAGAGGGAGGTCCTTTTGTTGAAGAAATCAGCGGAGGATCTTGAAAATAGAAATAGGCGTAATAATCTACGCTTATATGGTCTTCCTGAGTATTTGGAAGGTGATGATCCCGTTCCCCTCTTCAATAATATTCTCACGGAGGAGCCTAGGGCACAACCAAGATGGCCGCGTAGGTGCGAAGCTCCCGAGGACCTCCGTGACCTCCTACATAAATCCTGAAAATATCCTGTCCTAGATGAGGGGACTGTGTTGGTGAGCCCGAGCTGAGGTGTCACCCGTTTTCCGTTTCCAAATTGGACCTCGGACACCGGCGGGAGCACTGATTGAGATTTGCGGCCTTCTCCACGCCGGCCCCCCGGATTGGAGTTGCGGGTTGATCCGGAGACAAAGTGATCAACAGCGGCGGGCAGGGCTGGGCGACTCGCGTACCCCGCACTTTCACTTTCGCTTTTGCACCCTCCTTGCTGCGTAGGCGAGGTTGGGTTGCGGGGCGGTGTGCGGTGGTGTGGCCTCGTTGGGGTGCCCTGCTGGCCCGCCGGCTGTGATCCGTCCTGCGGACCTGTGGTGGCCCCCCCCCCGGAGCCCGTGAACTGGTTTGTCGGCCTTTTCCGAGGTGATCGGCACGATTTGGGGACTGGAACCATGTCCACAAAGCAAGATGGCGACCGGGCAAAGGTGAAATCGACCCGCCGTGGCGCAGCCCATCAGTCCAACAGCATGGACCGCTACACCCTCCAGAAGGGATCTCCCGAGGTGCCGCATAGGTCCCCTGAGGGCCCGACTGATGCTCCTGCGCTGCCCGCGGATCTGACCCTGCGAGATGTCATGGGCGCTATCGCCGAGATGAAGGCCTCGGTGGACCAGCGCTTTGACACACTGGCGCAAAAGATTGACTCGGTCCACGTGGATGTTGGCCTGGTGAGGGCCGATTTATCCAAGACCAATGACCGGGTCGATTCTTTGGCCCACCCCACCTCGGGCCTTACAGCGGACGTGGCGGCCCTCCAAAAGGAGGTGCGCCGGCTTGGCCAGGCGAGCGCCCTGATGGATCGTCGACTGGAGGATTCCGAGGGTCGGGCCCGGAGGAACAATGTCCGCATTGTCGGGGTGCCGGAGGGACGTGAGGAGGCGGCGGCGGACCTGTTTGTGGAGGACCTGATTCTCACCCATCTCCAGCCCCGGGGGCTGAGTAAATTCTTTGCGGTGGAACGTGCCCACAGGGTTCCCGGAGGAAGACCTAAGGCCGGAGCCCCTCCGAGGCCTCTCATTGCCCGGATTTTCAACTTTCGGGACAGAGACGCTATTCTTCAGACTTCTAGGCAACAAGGACCGGTCAGACTTGACAATATGGATGTAAACTTCTATCCTGATTTCACCCCAGCGGTCCAGAAGCAGAGACTGAGCTTTCTCGGAGTCAAACGTCGTCTACGGGACCTGAACCTCAAGTATGCGATGCTTTTTCCAGCTAAGTTGCGGGTGGAGGTGGATGGCCGCACGCACTTTTTTGATCGTCCCGAGGCAGCCGGGGACTGGTTGGACTCCTTGCCCGGGGATCGGGGCCGGGGGGGTGGGGGGGGCGCGGTTGGAGGGGAGGGCTCGCCGGATCAGGACTGAGGGACCAATAGTAGGCCTCGCTCTGGACAACATTGTCGTCATTTTCGACTGTTCGTTAAGTCTCCCTCCTGTGGAGGTGGTACGGGGTCTCTTGGGGGCTCTCCCTCCTCCTCTGGGGGACTAGTTAGTTTAATCATTCATGGGGCGACAGGCACACTGCACTTTGGGGGGGCTGTTTGGGCTCATGCAGGGGTGCAGGGAGGGGGGAGTTCTGTTGGGATGGGTGGGTTGGGGTGGGGTGTTGTTTGTTTTTACCGCAAGGCAAACCCTTTATTGTATTGGTATTTTTAAGGTGCTCTCCGGGGGACGAATGATGGCTTCTGTATGTGATGGGGGGTAGGGACCTGACTTTATTGTCCTGGAACGTTAACGGACTGGGGGATAGGATTAAGCGAGGTGTGGTCCTGCAGTATTTGAAACGACTTTCGCCAGATGTGGTCTTTCTGCAGGAGACACACCTTATTGGTAATTCCTTTTGTGCCATGAATCGGCGTGGCTATCGCTTGGTGGCCCACTCGGGCTTCACGTCGGGCTCACGGGGGGTGGGCATCATGGTGAAGAACTCGCTCCCGTTGGAAATAGACGAGGTGCGCCATGATGAGAGGGGACGCTACACTGTCTTAGTGGGGAGAATGGAGGGTAAAGTAGTTGTCTTTGTCTCAGTGTACGTCCCACCGGGGTTACAGTCTACGACTTTTGCAGACCTAGGGCGCCTCCTCCTTGACCTTCCGGGGGGGCTTCTGGTGGTTGGGGGGGACTTCAATGCGGTGGTTTCTGGGACCGTGGATCGTCACCCCCCTAGGGACCTCCCCCGGGCGCAGGCGTGGCTGTCCGGCTTCTTAGATACACTGGGATTGGTGGACTGCTGGCGTTTAAAACATCCCACGCAGCTGCAGTACACTTTCCACTCGGGTGCCCATGGTAGTCTCTCACGGCTTGATTATGTCCTTGTCCCTGCGGCCTATGTTGGGAGGGTAGGAGAGGTGCGCCATTTGGCGCGGGGTATTTCAGATCACTCCCCGCTCCTGTTGCAAATTGATGTCTTCCCGAGGGGGGAGGGCAGAGTAGCTCCAATCAATCCCTGGTACCTGCGCGACCCCGCCATTCGCGCTGATTTGATTAAATCCTTGCAGCGGTATTTCGATGAGAATGCGGGGTCCGTCCCTTCGGCTATCTCCATGTGGGAAGCCTTTAAATCAGTTCTTAGAGGGGAGGCCCTCTCCTTTATTTCCCATGCCCGGAGGCGCGAGCAGGAGGAGGTGACCCGGGTGGAGGCCGAAATCGCTGAATTGGAGGGTGATCTAGAGGGTGGGGTGACGGATGCTGCACTACATGTCCTACAACTTAAGCAGGCGGCCTACAGGGCCCTCGTCACGGAGGCGGCCAGGGGCCTCTATAGAGAGCAATAGGGGCGACTGTATGATGTGGGTGATAAGGCTGGTAAATTGCTTGCATGGTTGGATAAAAAGGAGAGAGCGAGTCGTGTGGTCCCGCTGATTGAGAGGACGGATGGTGTGCGTGTCACCGAGCCAGAAGACATTGTCTCTTGCTTCGCGGATTATTTCCGCGAGGTGTATTCCCCGGTTTCTCCTTGCTCGGAGGAGGATTCCCATGCCCTGCTTAGGGATATCGCGCTGCCTTCCCTTTCGGTGGAGGACAGGGTGTCGTTAGATGCCGCTCCTACCTCCGACGAAATTGCCCTCGCCATACGCTCGGTCGCATCCGGCAAGGCCATGGGCCCGAACGGCATCCCTATCGAGCTGTATAAGCTGCGACCGGATGTACTGGCACCCCACCTCCGTGCGATGTTCCTGGCGGCCCACTCGCTGGGCTCCCTCCCGCCGGACCAACGTCTGGCTACAATTGTGGTGATCCACAAGGAAGGGAGACCTCGAGACCGGGTTACATCCTACCGGCCTATCTCGCTCTTGAATGCGGAGCCCAAAATCCTCGCCAAGGTGCTAGCCAACCGGCTGGTCGGCGTGGTGGGCGATCTGGTCCACCAAGACCAGTCCGGCTTTATTCCCCATCGCAACACGGCCCTTAATCTGCGGCGCTTGCACGGGGTGCTCGCGCGTGTCCCGTTTGTGCGGGAGCCGGCCATATTGGTGTCCTTAGACGCCACCATGGCGTTTGACACGCTCGAGTGGCCATACATCTGGGCTATGCTGGCGAAGTTTGGATTTGGCCCGGGGTTCATTAGCTGGGTCAAATTGTTGTATTCGGGCCCATTGGCGCAGGTGGTGGTGAATGGAAGAGTATCGGTCCCATTCGAGCTGGGACGGGGCACGCGACAGGGCTGTCCCTTGTCGCCGCTCCTGTTCGCGCTGGCCTTGGAACCCCTGGCGGAGTGGCTGCGGTGGTACCCTTCCATCCGTGGTCTCCGTTGGACCCCCGAGTATGAGGACCGCGTGTCCCTATACGCTGACGATATCCTTTTGTACCTAGCCTCCCCGCGTAAATCACTGATTGTCCTGGTTGATGTTTTGCGCTCATTCGGCCACAACTCAGGCCTTGTCATCAACTGGGCTAAATCATGTGTGTATGTGCTTTCCGGGGAGGCTCCCGTCCTCCCGCGGGGCTGTCCGATCCAGATTGCCTCACAGGGGTTTCGGTACCTGGGGGCAGGGCCGTTTCTACCATTAGGCAAGACTAGGCGGCTGCCTAGGGCGGCAAAAGGGGGAGGGCGGCAAAAAACATGAGTTTGGGATTCGATTTGAATCCCCTTGAACGGCCTTCGACCTCGAAAGCGCATTGGGTAGCGCGCCTACGTGACGTCACGTTTGGCGCCACGGGCGGGCGGGGGCCGTGCTGCCGGCGCTGCTAAATATGCACTCTCGACCCGATCGGAGTCGGACCTCTGTGCTCGTGCTCACCTCGCACCCTGTGTTGATCCCAACTTCCCAAGGTGCCTGCCCACAGATAGGTGGGTAAATGTCGATTTTAATTGCTAAGTGTTTTTGAGACAGTTGCATAGGTGTAAATGTTCGGTTTGCACATTTGCAATATTAACTAGAGGTTGCCAATTTTGAAAGTTATCATAATTTTGGTTAAAATATGGCACTGTGTCAGAGCGAGATAAAGATCTACCCACGGTCCCACAATTAGGTATAATGGCGACCCCTCACCTCCGCCCTCATTTCTTTGGCTGGGTACTACATCCCAAAAGAAAAAACACATCTTCTCTGAATATATCTGTATCTAAGTGTAAAGTCTAGTCTGTTCCATTGTGCGCTGCCTTGAAATGGTATGTTGCACCTGACTGAATCTGTGAAGTGTGTGTCGTGTGGGGGAGGGTGTTTTTTTATGCGTGTCTGAGTTAAATACTGTTCTGATTTCAAAACAAAAGCACACACAATATGTCTACATATCCTCCCCCGCGCAACATTACAGCCAGTGCCTGACCACTTAGAGGTGCATTCTTTCCCCGTCCCCATGCAATGCCTGACCTCTCTGCTGAGAGTGTCAGTGAGAGGCCTGGGGCTGTTGCTGATGATATGTAGCTGGACATAGTGAAGCGGGATCAGACGTCTGGCACGCTGCTTGTTGTCATAGATTTTATTATACTGACTCGATAACAGTGGTGAAAAGCTGGTTGCGCGCAGCAGCCGTAAGAACACATGATGGCCCACAGTAACCAACCACTTCTGGTAATTGCCCACTCTCTTTGCTGCCTACTCCTGGAGGTTACATAGTTTAATGAATAGTTTCATGGCCAGATGCTGTCAAGAGGCTCAGACAAGTACACGTTTGCTGCTGGGGTGAGTGTACCATCTGCGGACTACGGGTGTAAACTTCGGTAGGGACTACTCAGCCTTTCATCCTTCCAAGGTTAATCCATTGAGTAGAAGAATACCGTTTAGAAACAAAAATGTATGGTATTTTAGCACTACATAAAATGCTGTTATTATGACCATTTCTGGTTACATCTAATTGCCAAGTCCTCGACTTTATCCTGGTGGCCGGTTTCATATTAGGTAAGGATAGATTTATATGAAAAATTGCTCCAAACTAAAACTGAAATGGAAATTAGTTTTACGGAATTCAACTACTGCTGCCAGAACACTATATGGGGCGGCCGGTCACTACCAACATGGATGGTTAAAATGCGGAACCACTAATTCAGTCTCTCTCCAAGAACCCATTCACTCTATTTTTAACCCATTAATGGGGGTTGCAAGGGCATACCCACAGTGAGCCCACTTCCTTTCGTAACTTACTCACCCAAAATCATATTTAATTGTAACAACACCTCGTCTTACCTTCCATTAATGGCTGCCAAGTGTTCTTTGTGATTGGATGACAATTATGGCTTGTATAGCGCTCGCAACAATTATCTCAAAGCACTTGTATATTAGGAAACATATTGAGTCAACTTGTTCTACTCATTTTATTAGCGCCTTATAGGTGAAAGGCTGAGTAACTGAGTAAGCCCTGACCATCTGTGAGCTGACTATCTAGGAGAACGTGCTCACCCCACTGACAAAAAAAAGGTTATTTCTGCAATCTAATATAACCTGTTAATAGTAGTACAGACAACATAAACTATATTTACTCTGGATTTTGTCATGCCTTATTGATTTTCCTTTAAATATAGTAGAAAATCCTTACGTTTGGGTCCTTCGACACAACTCAAGTGTTCAATATTGCTTATGCACTGCCCTATTGCTTTATTCTTAAACATTGGCTGGCATATATTTATCATGTATGCCTGCCGGAGCGGGCCTCGGGTTTCCAATGATGTGACAAAGCCCTCTCCACAGCTATTTAAGGGTTAACATATTCAAAATTCCTGGTCCCCTTCCGTGATTGCATGAATGAATGAATGCATCAGTTGGCGAGTGACTGAATGAGTGAGTTTTTAAGAGAATGAACAAATTAATGATTGTGATTACCAGTCAGGTTGAGTGACCGAGATAATGTAGTAGTTAGTAGTAGAGGTGGACGAACCAACAAAATTAACAGGGAGAGCCGGGCCAAGGGTCTGGCTCGGATCTTAGAGCCCATGCAAGAGCCAAGCCCTGAAAATATGTGTTTTGTAAATCATACAACAAACCACGTAAAATATGATAAAGTCTCTTCGAAGTTCAAAAAAAGTGCTTTCCTTTCACATGTGGAAGATTTGATATTAATTGGGCACATTACAGCACTGCATTGAGAAGTACTTATTAAAAGAGATAGTTGTGTACAACTAATAGTCTAATCTCAAATATTCGAAAGTGCTTATAATGCCATAGTGAAGCAAAAAGAGTTTTAGTGAAATTAAATATTTGCCTAAGATCACACAATTTCAGTAGTTTTTAATTACAACACAAACACGCATTGTTTATAGGCACCGGGAGATTAAGTGATTCGCCCAGAATCACAGGATGATGAGCCGACATCGACACTCGAACCTGCTTCCCCAGCTCCATAGTCGGCAGTTCTGGCCATTATATGACATCCCGGTAGAGAGAGGGCAGCCGGAGTCACATGAGAGCTCAATGAGGGGTGGCATTTTTCAATTCTTGCCTAGGGCGGCAAAACACCTAGAAACGGCCCTGCCTGGGGGTTTACATTACTCTGGACCCGGAGGCCCGCTACGAGCGGAATTTGCTTTTCCCCCTCCAGCGCTTGAAGGAGGACGTCGCGCGCTGGCGGCGCCTGCCGCTTTCGCCGCTCGGCCGGGCGGCATTGTTTAAGATGATGTCGTTGCCACGCTTCCTGTACGCTCTCCAGAACACGATGGATTTAGTCCCGGCGCGCTACTTCCGTGAGGTGGAGAGTCTACAGCGCCGCCTGTTCTGGGACGGGAGGCCGCGTATTGCCCTGGCGAAGTTGACGCTCCCATGGTACGACGGGGGGATTGCCCTCCCGGATATTAAACGGTATTACTGGGCCTCCCAGCTAGCTGCAATTAATCATGGCCTTTACGGGCCCGCCTTAAACCCGGCATTTGAAATGGACAAGATGCTCCTGCCTGGTGGCGACTATAATCGAGCGCTCTACTCTGGCGCGCCCGGCCCCCGCCTGACGGGACCTACGCGTGTCATGGTACGAGTATGGCACGCGGCTAACGCAGCTATGGGGTGGAAGGACCGTTTGACCCGGGCATCACCGTTGTACGCGTCTGAGAGATTGGGCTCCCTGTGGACCTCGAAGGGCTTCGAGAAGTGGGACACGATCGGCATCAGTAAAGTGGGGGACCTCTGGACGAGAGGGGGATTTAAAACATTCGAGGCGCTGCAGACGGAGTTTCAGCTGCAGGGCAGTGAATACTTTCGGTACTTGCAGGTCCGTCACGCACTGGGCTCAGTCTTCCCGGACGTCGCCTCCATCCCGGAGTCTTCCCCCCTGGAGGATAGAGTGCTGGATGGCCACGTTCCGGACAGCACGATCTCCCTTATTTACAAAAAATTGATTAATGACCGCTCGGGCCTGCTGACTGGCCTCCGCGAGGCTTGGGTTGCCGACGGGCTGGAGTTGGACGACGAAGACTGGATTTCCGCGGTGGCCTCGCCGAAGGAGGTCGCCATACCGGCTCGCCTTCGCTTCGTCCAGCTTAAGATACTCCATCGGGTTTACATGACGGGGCCAAGGCTTCTGCGTATGGGCTATGCTGAGGATGGGTTGTGCAAGCGTGGGTGTGGTGCTTTGGCGACTTTTTTGCATATTTTGTGGGAATGCCCGAAGGTGGAGCGATTCTGGCGTGGTGTGCATGAGGTCCTGCGAGTGGTTACGCATGTTGAGCTGCTGCCTGAAGCGAGGAGATGCCTGCTGAATGTGTGGGAACCAACTGACTACTCGGTTCCGCAGACGCGATGGGTGACTCTGGGATATATGATAGCTAAGCGCGACATTGCTCAACTGTGGGGATCCCAGAGGCCCCCGGCGGTGTCGGCCTGGAAAGAACACATGGATTGGTGCATGTTCCGAGAAAAGGTGGTGTATGTGGCGAGGGGTAAGCCTGGGGCATGGGTGAAAGTATGGGGCCCTTGGAACGCCTACCGCGGGGGTATCTGCGCGCCACCACTGCTGCCTGCGGCCTCACCAGCCCCGTCCCCTTAGTTGACTCCTTTCCCTAGCCCTGAGCACGGAATTCCCCCAGTCCTCGATTTGTTCCCCTTCCCCTCTTTAGACTCCTGTGGATGGCTGGGGTCCCCCATTCGGGGAGCACGTGCTGTTACTTTCGATTGCAGGTTGCCTTGCGGGTGTGGTTTTTGTGTTGTTTGTATAAAATGAAACCGTATTGTGGGGTCAGAGTGATGTGGCCCACGACGCTGGTACCTCCTATTTTGCTCCTTTGCAACGCCAAGTGTTTTTGTGCGTATGTCATATGCTCCTGTCATTCTAGCGGCCGGCCGGAAGGTTGTAGGCCCATACTTGTATATTCTTGAGATTGCAATAAACGGTTTCAAAAAAAAAAAAATAATAATAATATTCTCATACAACTTCTTGAGCTTCCTGCACCTACAAACCTGAATATCCGAAGAGCCCACAGGCTGGGCCCCAGTCTGTCTTCGTCATCTGCTCCTTCCAAACCACGGGGTGGGATTTTTCTATTTTTGAAATTTACAGACTTACTACTTGTTTTGAATGAAGCTAAACTCAAAAAAACAGCTTGTCTGGTCAGGCTCTAAGTTATTTCTCTCTCCAGATGTTTCCTCAGCAACAGCTAAACGGTGGAAAGAATACCTGGATCTTCGTCCAGCTTTGAATACACTTGGAACTCGATATGGACTATTTCATCCATGTTTATTCAAGGTTACTTACTAGAACAAAACTTCCACTTTTGAGGAACCGGCAGAATTGAAGAAATTCATTCACTCACACACTGCATCGTCGATGGAAATCTCTGGCCCTCTATCTTGTACGTCCTCAATACCTTGACTTTCTTTTTTTCCATTACAGGATTTAATTCACTTGGTTTTACTTAATGCTTTTCTCTTCGCAGGTTAATGTTAATAATTGTATTGTATCATTTTACTCTTATTTCTTTCTTTTGTTTTCTCTCCTTCTACATTACTGCAGGTATTTATCTTCTTTAACATATTTCTTTCTCTGTTTCCTATCTATCTCATAAGATTCCCAGCTGTGATGCTCCCTACCCGGTTTGTTGTGCCGTCTTCTCCCATGTGTCGCCCCTCCTCGTATTTCTATTTTGTCTCCCCTTAGAAGGAACATATTACAGTCGTCAATCCTTTATTTTCTCATTTTATATTCCTATTTTGTAAATTGTGGTTGTCATGTACTGTCTTCTCTTATTATTTCTTCTTCTTTTATTCTCCTCTTTTTTTTAGTCCTTTTCCCCCTCCTTCTTTTCATCTCCTTTCCCTAATGCTGCATTCACCTATGGCATGTATGTTTGACTGTATTATTCAATGCATCTTTTTTGTTCTTTATGTATTTTTGATGGTTTTACATTCAGAGTTATTTCTTGGAATGTGAAGGGTTTTATTAACCCATTTAGGAGACAGAGAATACTATCAAATCTTGCCTTTTATAATCCTGATTTTGTTCTTTTACAAGAGACCCACCTTACAGAAGTTGAGACATTAAAATTAAAAAGAGGTTGGGTGGGTTCGGTTTTATCCTCTCCTACCTCTAATAAGAAAAACGGTGTTATAATTTTATGTCATAGGAAATTGAACTGTAAAATTATATCGCAAGAAATTGATACAGAAGGCAGATGGTTGTTAGCTAAGTTGATAATTAATAACATTTCTTTGACTGTTTTTAATGCTTATGGGCCTACTCATCCTGAGTGTTCCTCTTGGCCTCTGATCACACAGAAATGTATTCAATTTAGGGATGATTACTTTATACTCGGAGGTGATTGCAATCAAGTTGTTGATTCCTTTCTTGACCGCCAATCTCAGGTACGCTTCACTCCTCACAAATCGCATAAACATTTTCTTGACACTATCTCCCAATCACATCTCGTTGACTCTTGGAGACTCTCTCACCTAGATACTCTTGACTTTCCTTTCTTCTCTCCTCTTCACAATTCCCTTTCCCATTTAGATTATATTTTTCTCTCTCAATCTTTATATCAAAACCTGGTATCCTCCTCTATTGAACCTATCATTATTTCTGATCATGCCCCAATTATAACTGATCTGGACTTACTACCTCCACATCCCAGGTCCTCCTGTTGGCGTTTCAACAATTCTCTTCTTCTTGACCCGCTCTTCTCTTCCTCTTTTATCACTTTTGCTAACGAATTTTTCGAACTAAACAGTGACCCCATTTCCTCCCCCCTATATATTATGAGATTCCTTTAAGGCTACTGCGAGAGGTTTCATCATAGACTTTGTTTTTAAAAAAAAGAAACGTCTTCTTCATCAACATAAAGCTACTCTGGCAAATATTAAGGCCTCAGAACATAGATTCTATAACTCATCGGCAGATTCGGTCCTACCAGCTCTGATACGTGCCAAATTAGCATTTAATAAAACTACGACTGACAATGCGTTTAGGTATGTGGTTCTCCAACTCCATTGCCTCTTCTATTAAATTAAATATGACTGCGGTCCTGTCTCGGCTTGACAAACTACTTTCCTCTTGGAATGCTTTCTTTCTTTCGTGGTGGTGTAAGTTAGACTCAATTAAGATGATGATTACCCCTATTTTGATTTACACTCTTTCCATGCTTCCTGTCCATATTCCTGCCTGTTATTTTAAACAAATTGATTCTCGTCTTTCCAAATTTCTCTGGAAGAACAAAAGAGGCAGGATTTCTTTATCTTTTCTTCGCAAGACAAGAACTAATGGGGGTGTAAATGTTCCTGATTTTCGCCTTTATCATAAATCATTTTGCCTTCGTCAGGTCTCGAAATGGCTCCTCTCCGAACCTTCCCCTTTCACTCCCCTTTGGCTTTCCATTGAACGTGCCTTATTATTACTCTTTTCTTTACAGTAAGTTTTAGCCTTTTCTGGCAAAACTCCTCTCCCCTCCCTCCCCTTGATTAAACACACTTGTTCCTTATTGAAGCCTTTGACCCATCCAAAGTCTATTTCTAGGGAATCCTTTTTAGAGTTTCCTATTTGGCATAATTCCCTTATTACTATCAATAACAGAACATCTTTTGGAGACCCTGGAGATTAAGGGGCATAATTTGGGTTAAAACCTTCTTGATGGTCTATCTCCATGCTCCTTTCCCCAATTTCAGGCTACATTTCATTGTCCCCGCTCCTTTCTACAGAAATTCACTATTCTAATGGCGGTCATTCTTGACACTTTCTATTCTCTTCCTTCTTCCCCTTTTCCCTCTATTCAAAATTATCTTCTTAATATCCTTCTCTTGCTACCCAAAGCTTCTCTTATCTATAAACATTTCTCAGCTCCTAATCCAGAACGTGTTAAATCCAAATTGGAACTTTCACTGGAATCTGACCTGGGATGTAAATGGTCTATCATCTTCTGGGACAAACTTTGGTCCCGTTCTCTCGAAATCTCTCGTTCTGCTTCTCTCACTCAATCTATCTTCTTACTCTATCATAGACTTAATCTTACCCCTTACCTCTATAGCTAAATTTTCTCATTCTGCTGATACTAACTGTTGGACCTGTGGCTCTTCTAATGCTGACTTTCTACACCTTCTCTTCTTTTGCCCTTCGGTTTCAAATTTTTTGGAGGAAAGTTTGATCCTATATTTCTTGCCTGTTTAATATTTCTATTACTTATTATATTCCTCTTCTTTTCTCTGGGAGTCTATCAGATTTCTTAGATTTTCTTTCCCATAAGCATGGTCTTTTTGACCTTATGCTTTCCAACACATCACTCTGAACTGGAAAACACTTACAAAACTTTCTATCCATCACTGGTGGAATAGTCTTTGTCATTTTCATCGACTTGATTTTGCTTTTGCCTCCTCCTGCAGACCAATGGTTAATAGAGATCTCTTTTGGTTACCTCTCACTACTCATTTAGACAATCTAGTGTTAGTAAATAATTCTCATTTAAATGCTGAAAATGTTAAACCTCCTTGAATGTCTATCTTCTCTGTTTCTTGCTTTTTACCTTTTATTGGCTTATTGTATATATTAATTTGATTGAGATTATCTCTCACATTCCTTTGTAATATGCATATTCTCATTTTAGCAATTTGTAAAAGTTTCCACCTCCCCTCTTCCTTCCCTCCTCCTCTTCCCCCTCCCTCCCCTTATTTCCTTAAAAATTTAAACAGCTTTCTCTTCTGTTTTTTATACTAGCCATTCTCTCATTATGTTTCAATTTCAATAGGCTTTACTTTGTATTGCTGGTCTTCTGTATTTCCTTATTATTCAAATAAAGCTTCTTAAACATAAGAGCACCACTTGGTCATCATGTACAACACTAATCCACTTCCCACACTAGCTACAATACACACATTCTTCCAAACAAGCACCAGCTACAATGAAGCGTGCTACCGGTCTAACAATGCACTTCAGCACCCCACAGGTGCACGCAGCCCTATATAAATACAGCAACCATATAATACATCCATGATAGATTATCTGATAGAAAAGGAGAGAAGCATCGGAGTGCTGAGGACATGGAATAGTTAACAAGGTACCAGCAAGCAACATGCAAACGCTTAAAAATACACATTTTTTAATGTACTCATTTCGCTAGAATGTGTTATTGTGGTTTTCCTTTGCTTGGGGCTATCCATCTGTTATTGCTGAGCTGACTCGCAATACAGCTGAGCTTACCTCCCTCAACAACAACAAACAACAAGAAAATAAAAAGGCCTGACTGAAAATAAGGACTAATCGTGCCACCACCGCTGGGCCTTCAACATTCTCCTGTTAGAAAAGGCACGTGCAGCAACTCCTTTCCGAAGCAATCTGTCTATTTCATTTTAAGACACAGACGCGAAGGAGGAACGGAAAACACTCCTAAATCAGAATCTCAGGCCTCCTGAACCATTATTTCCCAGACTTAACTGTTTCATATTACATTTTTCGTTTTAAAAAAAGTAATTGCGTTAGGTATGTTCTCCTCTGGTCGATTATGGGTTTTCTTATTGTGTGCCAAGGGCATAAATTCTTGCATCGATCAACAAGATAGTCTGATAGATTAGGTAAACAGTTACTACAGAAACGCTGAATCGAACAACAGCGGCATTTTCACACTGCCCTTCCAGGTCGGATTCAATAAAGCCAGAGGGATGCTTCGCCTCCAGAGCCCTGTTAGGCACAGAACGTGGCTGCAAACTGTCATTTACACAAAACCACAAAAAGGATGGGTTTTTTTCTTTCTTTTTTTTTAGCACATGCAAAGCCTAATTGGAAGAGCTTCATGGCTGTATCCTTGACATTTATTTAGGCCTCATCATCATACAAGGCGAAAAAAACGTACTAATTAGCAGGCTGGCACAGACAAAAACCCACTGTTTGTGGGGTTAAGAAGCAGATACGCTGTCAGCTCTCGAGACAAACCAGGAATGAACCAGAGCATCAAACCCCTTCTTTGACTCAGACACTGTGCACCACTTTCTGGTGCTGGGTTTGAAGCGAATTATGATCTGCACACAACACTCTATTAAGGCCACTCTACAGCAACCAATGGGCAATGCCGCCTGAAAATAATGTTTTGTTATTTTTATTTAGATTCGCTTATTTGACTCGTGATATATGCATTGCTTATGCTTGCATGTAAGATATGTAATGAAATAGAAACTAAATCTATATTTAGCTAGAATATGTGAAACCTGAACTTAAACAGTTCATTACACTCAGCTCAATATTTTTCTCATGTAAAAAGATTTTTTGGGGCATTTACAGCAAAGAGAATATATATGTGAGAATGGGATGTACACACACAGTGAAATATCTGTGCAACTGGCCTCACCAACATGTCTCTGCTCTCCAGTCACAGCAACTCAGCAATGTAACGGCCATGAACGCTGATGGATCAAAATGCCAGAAAAACCTTAATTCACATCAAAGGTTTGGCCCAGTGTTAGACTTGGTGTGGTTTCACCTGACTTTTTAGCTTCAATCTTCCTGCATTTTTGACAGTGTGATGGAATTTGCTTTTGCTGGCTTAGATGCTTTGGGCACCTTGCCACTGCTGATCAGAGTCAAAGTGCAAGTGCTCCCTGTGTAAACTGCAATTATGATTGGTTATCCATGATTGGTATATTTGATTTACTGGGAAGTTCTTACAAAAGTGCACTGAAGGTGCCAGGGCCTGTAACACAAATGCAACTAGTGGGCCTGCAGCACTGGTTGTGCCACCCACACAAGTAGCTTTTTTCAAATGTGACTCAGACCTGCCACTGCAGTGTCTGCGTGCAGTTTAACGGCCATGTCGACCTAGCAAGTACATCTACTTGCCAGGCATATCCTTTCCCTTTTATCACGTTAGTCACCCCTAAGGTAGGTACATGGTACCCCGCTGGGCAGGGTGCAGTGTACATGAAAGGTAGGACATGTACTGGTGTGTGTTACATGTCCTGACAGTTAAATACTGTGCATTTAGATGTTCACTATTGAAAGAACTAGCTCTGCCCTAGGCTATCATTGGAGACGCCTTGTAACATTTTACATGTGTAACTTTCAATTGGGAATAGCTAGAGATTTGGAGTTCAGGCTCTCTGAACTCAGAATTTAATAACCTACCTTTTTGTAAATGAGTTTTTTAAATTGTGTGTTTGAAAATGCCGCTTTTAGAAAATTAAAGGAACAAATGATGGACTGAATGCTGAACAATGCACACATTCACCCCAGTCACAAAGATCTGGGTTTAATCCATCTTCTGCTCACCATGCCACCCCAGTTTGGACCCAGCCATATGCAAATCAGTCTTGACCCTGTTCCCATCAGCCCAAAATGCCAAGCCAAGTCCTCCCTGGACTGGAAACAAGCATCCTGGGACCGGTTTCGTGGGCATCACCCCTCATCAGCCAGTGTAGACTGAATCCAGTGGCGCAATGAGCACGGGACCCACGACAGGGCATACCCTTCCCAATTAGGGCAACAAAAAGCAAAAGGGACAAATAATGGACGGAATGCTGAACAAATCAAACATTCACCCCCAGTCACAAAGATCTGTTATCTTGGCTGATGAGGGATGATGCCCCGAAACCAGTCTCAGGGTGAATGTTTGTATGGTTCAGCATTCCTTCTATCAATTGTTCCTTCTGCTTGTGTTGCCCTAAATGGGAAGGGTATGCCCAGACATGGGTCCCGTGCTCACTGGGCCACTGGATTAATGCTAGACTGGCTGATGAGGGGTGATGCCCCGAAACCAGTCCCAGGATGCTTGTGTCAGGTCCAGGGAAGACCTGGCTTGGCAGTTCAGGCTGGACTGTTCCCATAAGGAACAGGAACAAGATCAAGACTGATTTGCATATGGCTGGGTCCAAACTGGGGTGGCGTGGTGAGCAAAAGAACAATGGATTAAACTCAGATCTTTGTGACTGGGGGAGAATGTTTGCATTGTTCAGCATTCTGTGCATGATTTGTCCTTTTACTTTTAGAAAGTGGGCATTTTCTTGTTTAACAATCCTGTGTACCTCTGCCTTATTGTGTATTCACCATCTGATTTTGGAGTGACAGGAGCTGGTGATGTGCATTCACTCTAGACAGTCACCAGGGCGTTGAGGTGTGTCCTTCCCTTCCTGGGTGACTCATAGCCAAGCTGAATAGACCTTACTGTATTTAGCGTGGTGGAAGGAGTTTTCACTAGCACCTGCATAAGCTGTGTCTGCTCTGCATAATGCTGTCTCCACCTCCTGTAGTGAAGCTGGACCAGGTAGGACAGAACAGGTTTTTACTGAGCTCAGAGACTCTTGAAACAAAGACTACAAAGAGAAAATGGGGTATAAGTATTGGACCTAAAATCCCAGAACGTTAGATCAGTTCTGGAACTACGAGGACTATGCCAAGAAGAGCTGCTAGGAGGAGTACTGCCCCTTTGCTGTGTGTTGCTTTGTTGGGTTGGCCTGCAGTTGCTGCTCCAGTCTGTGGGCAGAGGAAAGGACTGAATTTTTGTCCTGTTGTAGTATACTGCTAAAAGAAGATCTCCAAGGGCTTGATGCATAGCTGGCCTCCTGTTCTGAAGTCTCAGTGAAACAAATACTTCACCTACAGCATCCTTAAACTCCATTGCTGGGAAGTTATGGCCTTGTGGTGCCAACTCAAGTTCTGGATCCTTGGAGGTTGTTCCTGCTGCAAAGAACTAAAGAAACCTGAAAATTGATGCCTGTTATTCTGACAAAGCACCGCTGTGCGTGAAGAATTTCCACGCGCCACCACTGTGGGGCCCAAGAATCGATGCAGCGCTGGTCAGCGGCTGAAAAATCTGCCTAGTCCAGTGCACCGAAGTCCAAGATCAGTGCACCGACTCCAACACAGGCCCTGCTGTGCAGCTGAAAGAATCTATGCATCGTGGGACCGAGGCTGAACAATAGACGCAGTGCCTTTTTTGCAGCCACATCGACTCCAGTGAGTCCAGATTTCACATCATACTTCTGCAACACGTTTTCTGATGCATCAACCGTGGATCAGAATCATCTTGGAATCTACGCATCGCTTCCACTTACCATACGAATTTAACACAACACTTCTCCTGCGTGCAGTAGAACTGACGCAGCGCCTCCGCGAGGACTCAGGAACCAACATGTCACTGTGTTTTTCAATGCTTCCCTTCTCTACGGCTGTTTGGCCTTGTGAATTTTGAGGAGTCCGAAGGCACATTGTGTAAAATCACGCATCCATAGATTTCTATGGACAGAATTGCTTGAAGCCTTTTAAAAGTGATATTTTGATATATGAATGTTGAATGTTTGTCGTTTTGGTCTTGTTTGGTTTAGAGAAAGATACTTTATTTTTCTAAACTGGTGTGGTGTTTTCACTGTACTACTGTGTGGTTGGATGCAAATATTTTTCACATTGCGTTTGTGAGAAGCCTGTCTGCTCATGCCAAGCTACCAAGTGGGTAAGCTGGGGTTATCTAGAGTGTGTAACTCCCTTATCCTGACTAGAAGGAAGGGTTCCTACTTGCACAGGGTGCAAGCCACTGAAAACTAGAGACCCCCAATTCTAACAGCCCTGTACCTATTCTTACCCCATAGCAGTTTTTATTTTGTAACTGAGGGGTTACGGTAATGGCAAGACTATGCTATAAACTGAATATAACAAAATTGGCATACATGAGCATACTGAAGAAAGGCGATAACTCAAGAGTGCGGTGTACAGAAGGTAAGGTACTCAGTGACTAAATTATACAGAAACTGTGGCATGCATCAGTAGAGTTATGCCAGGAAGTGACACATGTTAGAGTCTCATATAGAGAGAAAGTGCATACACATGAGTGTAGAGAGAGGATCAAATTCATAATAAATTGGACAGAAGATAATAAACACAAACTGTACGATTGAGACCAAGTACCATACATATGAGTTCAGAGAAGATGACATGCATGAGTACCGCACAGAGATTAGTCGTCATATGCAAATATAGGACTGTAATAAGTAATTAATTGAGTATAGCAAGAAGATGAAATGTACAAAAGTACTTTGTGGATAGAAGATAATCACAATAGTGCAGGGTAGAGAGAAGGTGGCATACATATAGGTTCGGAGAAGACTACATATGCAAGAGTGCACTGTAGGAAGAAGGGGATAGGCAAGAGTGAAGCAAGACTGTGATATAAGCAACTACAGAATAAAATGTTATGCAAAAGAGTGGACAGAAGATAATAGACACAAGAGTGTACTGTAGAGACAAAGCGCCATACATAGGAGTTCAGAGAAGATGACATGCATGAGTACAGCATAGAGATTAGTTGACACACACACAAGTAGGACTGTAATAAGCCATTAATCGAATACAGCAAGAAGATGATATGCACAAGAGTGCTGTGGAGAGATAAGATGATCAACACAAGAGTGTGCGGTAGTGATACAGTGGTATACACAGGAGTTGAGAGAAGATGGCAAGCAAGAGTGCAGAGTTGAGAGTAAGTGATATATATGCAACTAGAGAAAGACTGATAATTAATCGAATACAGGATGAAGATGATATACGCAAGAATGCTGTGGAGAGATAAGATGATCAACACAAGAGTGTAGGGTAGAGAGAAGGTGGCAGACATACGAGTTCACAGAACATGACACAGGTAAGAGTGCAGGGTAGACAGAAGAGGACCGACACAAGTGTGTTGTTTAAAGAGAAGGTGACGTATGCATTAAAAGGAATACAGAAAAAGAAGTACATGTTAGAGAAAGAAGGCGGTCTATGTGACAGTCTGGGGTCGGAGACGGTCACATAATAGCGTGGAATGGCAGTGTGATGGTGGCCTTTATTATCTACCCAACACTAGGAGGCTTCTAGCCGCCACTTTCCCCAATGCCCACAAGATGCAAGACATGGCTGACCTTTCGTTAAATGAATGACTGCCTCATCTGACATCCGGACTGTCAGCACGTTTAAATCAATAAACACAGTGCAAGAACCACACCTTCCGTATATACTAACAATAAGAACCCAGGGTATGAAATACAGATAAAAACGAGTGTCTATGTTCCCTTTCACATCCCTGCTTCTTCGCTGATGTGGAGCAAGGCAACGGGCGCGCATTAAGCCCGGGGTTTGGCGCGCGGTGCCCCAGCAGACTCGCTCTTAAAGCGCAGGCCCTGGGAGTCAGCGGAGACCACCAGGAGTTCTCACCACTGTTGCGTGTCTGAAACCTCGGGCCCGAGACCTCCACGCGGGAACGCAAAGATAATCACTGCTGTCAGAGCCGGGGCAGATTCTGATGTTCGTGGGCGCGGGCAGCCAAATCATTTATGGAAATCTGTAAAAGCAAAGTTCTCGCTGAGTGATCACAGCGAGCTGTTCTCTGCCCCCGAGAGCGGGTGACATCCGAGCGGCCTGTAGGAGAGGACACGCTGTAGTGAGCACCTCGCAGAGACAGACCCATTACTGACGGAGCATGTCTGATAGACACATCTCCCCTCTCCCGAGCGCATTTCATTTCTGGCAAATCCATACCCAACTTCAGGCTCACACACCAGAGTTAGAGGAAATACACATTTCACACAGTTATAGGAAATTCTCATTTCTAAAAATAAAAATCTCGCCAAAGAGAAAAAAGTCAATGACAAAAATCATTTAAGCTTATTTACGAGAAGAAACACAATATAAAAGGATCATATAAACAATGTTATTTCTACAGTGCGCCAAACTTTCATTGGCCGTGGTGTACGGTATTCATTTTGCCATACAAACAGTATTTGAGGGAAGTGAATAGCTAGTTAGGTAACATAAAGCCAATTTGTAGTTTCGAAACAGTTGACAGGATTGGCTGGTCAGGCAGGGATTATTTAATGAAGTGCACAGTAGCCTCAACTAAAGTTTGGTCAAGCTTTAAGCATGAAAATAAGATAACAGTAACAATACAAAAAAAGTCGAAAACTGGTAGAATGAAAACAACGGATTATGTGAAAGTTAGTGGTGTTAGGTGCACAGAAAAATATCAGGCACGCAACTGCACTTAACAGGAGTAATACATAGTATATATTTTCCAAAGGAAAAAAACATTCTTAAAAGGAAGATATAATTCGCTACTCAGAAAATGTTTTCTTAAAAAACAAAAATCTCATTAGTCAGTGCCATAAACAAGAGAAAAACATCAAACAGAACACATGAGACAGAATACTGTCCACCATACCGCTTTTACTTCGGCAGCTCACAACAATGCTAAACACAACAAACAGTAGCTTCCAATGTAGGCAAAAATATTAATACATCCAACATAGTTCTGGCACACCATAAAGTTGGATCTCTCCAAGTTCGCAACAGCTTCACAATCGTCACAAAACAATATGTCACTCAACAACAAAACACAAGTGTACCATCTCAGAGCTACTCCAGCGAAGGGATACTGTGGACGGATGCTCAACAATACACCCAGATCTCAACTACTTCAAGATCACTTTAATACCCGGTTGTTGGGACAGGAATGTCCCTTGCACAAAGTACAGCTGTGTCCCCTGTCCTGCGTGTACGAACTGCATACCTGTGACCCTGTTTTTTGTGTGAGTGTACACACATTGACCTAGGCCCGGTTTTCTGACAACGATAGGTTACGAAATTAGGGAGGGGTGCTGCAAGCGCACTCTTATAGTGGCAGTAGACTTTCGTCCCTGTTGCAGGTTTAATGCGGGGATTGCAGTGGTTGCAGCATACCATGGTTGGTGAATTATAGTGAAAGGCTTGTACATTAGACATGAACGTGCATTTATAGGCCCATACATATAAAGTTCTGCTTCTCACGATGGGCTCTGAATTCTAAATGTGACATTCAGTGTATGTAACATTTGTTTGGCAGAATGGAGTGCCGTTAAAGAGAGACACGGGTGTGCAGGTTCCATTTTGGAGGCCCATAGCCTGGACCAGATTGCAAGAAGGAGGAGAGGGGCCTTTCTCCAGACAGAATATGGCATTGCTGGCATCTCCTAAATGGGAGTGGTGCATGCACACTAGATGCTAGAAGTGCCAGTGACCTTCCTAAAACACTGGGCTGTAAATGACTTTGCTTGCAGCTGATATTAGGTAGGGGGCACTGGGTAGAAGATGATGCCTGCAGTATCTGTTGTTGGGAAAAGAAGAACTTTGAATGGGCAGATATTCTTGCCTATCTTCCTCTTCTCTGTGAGGAGGGGTCATATAAATAACTGGGTGCAGCCTGTCCTCACCTATTTGTACTGCTACTGTGGGCACTCCATGAAGTCTGTCCTGCTGGACACAGCATCCTTAAAGACACAGGCCAGGACTGGAAGCTGGCCTGGCCAGGACACAAGAAGGGGAATCCGGTCCAAGGAAGTTGGCCTAAAATACACATTCTCCGCCTGTGAAACCAGTATAAAGAGGGGAGCTCATAAGCCATAATTGTTCGTTAATGTGGTCGCTTCTACTAAGGAGAGGGTACTCCGCAGAGTAATCAGAACCTAGTATGCAGACAAGGGTTCATGTCACTCTGACAGCCAACTCCCCAGATGCCAGGGTCATTACCTGGAGTCTGTTCTGCAAGGAGTAATTCCTGACATGTCCTGGGTGCAAAGATATCCTCCTGTGAGCGAGGGACTAAGCACCATTCCTGAAGGAGGAGCAGATGATGGAATGGACTTTTGTAATTGACCTTGGTGTAGAGTCTGTCTGACAGAGACTCACCAAGCAAATTTGCCAAAGGACTTGCTGTACTGTCAGATCAGGCAGTGCGACATTTCTCATTTATTCCCATTGCAGCCACCAGGCACCTGGAGCTGTGTGCCTAGGTGGGATGCCAAATGGAAGCCAGGATAACCGCCTGATGGTGGCCCGGTTGCCCTACAAGTGGCCTGCCTCAATGTGGCACTGCCAAGTGTGTCATTGTATTAGAGCCAGTCTGGAAGATTAAGTGACCTGCGAGGTGCCCGGGGTGAGCCTCATGAAGAATTGAGGTTGTCACCTCAAGACACTGAGTGCCAAAGACAGTGCCTGGCATTGCTGCCCTCAAGAAATCGTCATCTGCGGGTGTGTCGCCATCGCACTGTAGAAGAAGCACCAATGACTCTCTTGAGGTGGAGTGAGCCACGTCATGAATTGAGTATCCACCAGACTGACGGAGAGAGCTTCAGCCCACCACCCAGAATGGGGCCCCTGTCAGAAGTGATCACTCCTGCAGTGAACCTCCGAGTGAAGTGCTGGCGACCAGCTGTTCTGTGGCTCCTGAGAAGACTGCCCTGTGTTGCCTGGAGGCTCCTGTTGCCAGTGAGATACCACTGCCACAGGAGGGCAGAATACAGCCCATGCTCCTACTACAAACTTGGTAAAGACCAAGGGCCTAGGTTGAGAGACTAAGTGAGAAGACTAGATCAAACAGCGTGGGGGAGTATGAGCTGCACCCACGGATCTACCTCAAATGCTGAACGGAAGGTGGGGACAACATTGAAAGTGGGACCCACGAGGGGCAGGTGAAGGACTAGTCAGCAGAACTCCCAGAACACACAGACTCGCACTTGTGAAACGGGTTCTCTCGCAGGCCCTCTTCCCTTCTGGGTATGGCTAGGGTATCTATTCTACGTTACGGAATCTGCGGCTAGTAGTCTCTGTCAGATGTGCAAGTTACTTACCTTCGGTAACGATGTATCTGGTAGAGACGGTTCTAGCCGCAGATTCCTTCACGACCCGCCCTTCCTCCCCATTCTTTGTGAACCCTCTGCTTGGGTTTCTGCAGTCGCCTCCCTCTGGGTGGCTTGTCTTCGTTTTCTTCCGGTCAGGCTTCCCTCTAGCTGGTTTCTCTACAGCGTGAGGGTCTACTTATGCTCTTCCCTCTGTGGATAGTGTTTCTGGTTCCCTACCGGTCCTCTTCGTTAGGGGTTCTTATACCTGTCCTTTGGCCTCCTACTCCTTTTAGGGGTTGAGGCCCTCCTTGATAGTGTAGTCTGCGGATGGGTTACCTGTCCTTTGACCTCCGGATCCATTCAGGGGTTATGGCCCTCCTTGACGCTGTGGTTTGCGGACGGATCTTCTGTCCTTTGACTTCCTGCTGCTTTCAGGAGGTATGGCCATCCTTGGCTGTGTAGTCTGAGGATGACTTGCTGTTGCTCCTCTGTTCCGGGCTGTGGCCCTTCCCTTTGTGGTTGTGATTGCAGACTCTCTCTTGCTGTCACGGCGCTTTCACATGCTTGTGCCTCCAGGATGGCTCTTGCCTTGTCTTGCAAGGTGGTTCCGCGGAGTGGTGCCTTGTGCTTTTCTTGCTATGGCTTCGCTGCTCTGGTCTTCTGGTGCTTTACTGCCACCTGGTGTTTTCGCCTTGGCTTGCACAGTTGTTCCTCCGAGTGGTGCTCTGCTCTTTTTCTGCTCTGGCCTTTTTCTGCTCTGGTCTGCTGTTATCGCCTTCTGGTGCTTGGTGCCATCTGGTGATGTTTCTCACCTTTTGGTTTTCTCTATTTTGTTCTCTGTTTTTTTCGCAAACTGTTCCCATGCTCTTCTCAGTTTTATTGTGATGGCTCCGTGTCGTGGCGTGGAAAAATTCTCCGAAGCAAACTGACGTCGGTGCGCCGGGGTGGAGCTTATGTGACCTCGCTGACGTCACGCCCGCGGAGGACGTCGGGGCGGAGTCGCGAGGTGCCGCCACCCGGCGCGCAGAGATGCTGGGAAAGAAAGTTTTCCGGGTCCAGTCTCACGCCTGGGAATAATTCTACGTTAAGGAATCTGCGGCTAGTAGTCTCTATCAGATTTAACATTCACCCGTATAGCCCAAAACTGAAATGCGACCTAAATCAGCATTAATTTGATCCGTAATGGATAAACATCCATTCACATTTTAAATTTGCAAATCCTCATGGCATCTTTTACCAATTTGTTAAACGTATCTTGTAATGTAACCACTGTGCGGTATGGCATAGAAATTTGCCACTGAAACAGGAAAACTTCTTTCCATTATGAGGGCAAGGCTCCTCGCATTTCATCTCATGTCATTAACTCCAGACAAAGTATTGAAGATTTATAAAATTAATCTCATTCTAAAATACAATATATTTTCAACCCCCCGGGGCTGAAATTTCTTTATATGGGGAGGGGGGCGTACAACCCCTCTTCCTGAGTCTCTAAAGGCCAGGGGAAGCCCACCCCCTGGGCTGAAACTGTACAAAATGGAGGGAATGCCACGGGGCCTCCCTTACTGAACATCAAAAGGCCTGAGGAGTCCACCCAGGGCCGAAATTCCACAAAAGGGGACCAGCTCAGTAGCTATGCGATCCCACCCCCGGGACATAGCGTTTTCCCTGCCTGCATCAGTGCAGACAGGGAAGTCTGTGTTTTGAATTTCCCACCAAGGCCCCTGGAGATGGGGTTCACAGGGCCAAATTCGGTCGAGGGAGGGGGGCCAAACATGGCCCCCCTCCCCTTTATTTAAAGAAGTGTACTTTGGGGATGGGGTCATTGGGCTGGCTTGGGGGGGGGGGGGGGAGGGGGTTAGCGACAGGGCCTGGTTGCAGGCCAGGCCATGTGGCCTACCCCTCACTGCGCATAGCCAAAGGCTGTGTGCAGCGTGGGGTTGGCTGCATGTGGGTGGTTGGCTGCAAACCCTGTGGCCAAGCCCCCGTTGTTCTCGACCGAAGGCCCTGTCCAGCGTGGGATTGGATGTATTTACAGGCAAGGCCTTGTGGCCAACCCCCAGTGCGGGGGTTGGCTGCATGAGGGGGGATGCATTTATGTATGGCAATTAAATATTACTTTACATTTTTTTAAAAACTAGAAATTCACTGAAAAAACAAAGGTTAAAGTAACACTATAGTTAGGTGAACTTGTCAGTGACAACTTAAATGTTTTAAACTAAAAAACACAGAAATTCACCAATAATATTTAGGAGAGTTAACTATGACTTGCGCCCCTGCCATGCACTGCTGATGACCCTACATATTACATCACTCATGACAGTCTACGACATAATTTAGGACATCACTGATGACATCACTGATGTCATCACCCAAGCTTTTTTTTGTATACATTGCTCTTTAAACAGGTATACCATTAGAGAAATGAAAGTAAGTGCAAAAAAGGTCAGATTTATATGAAGCATCTATATTACTATCATACATACAACCCCCATTGGTAAAGCAACATTGCCCATATACAAGTTCATGTTGACTGTGAACCACAGATGTAAGGGTAACCTATCCTGCACACAGTGTTTAATCTGTTTACAACTGTTCAGAAAAAGCTAAGTTGCTCAAAATACTTAAGCCCTGTTCTGTTCCATAACAAATGCCCTACTATGGACACCCTTTACCTGTATCAAAAGTCACTGAACTTACATTGAGAAATGAAGCAGATACGAGTAGAAAAGTGGGTACAGTTAACAGTGTTTTCTCTGTGGAGTGAGTTTACTCTGTATTTCACTGTTTGCAGACAGTGAAACTCTCATGAGAAATACACTATAGAGTTTTAAAAAATATCTGCGCATCACAGTGTACACTCTATGTAAAACTTGTCTAAAGAGCGACTGTTCACTTGAAATATCCAGGGTCTGAAGGTGCTAACAATTATACTACTTGCAGCCTTTATACAGCGGTGAAAAATGTACAATAGTCCTGAAGCAAAACAAGCACATGTACATAGGTTAGTACCTGGTGCACACAGTCTTAAATGATAATTAGTAATTATCATGCAGAGATGATTCTGTCTAATAACTTGATTAAGGCCCTCGGTAGTCGAAACGCAGCATCAGTTGCCTTTTTAAACCATTTGAAGCTTGCTTATCCCTTCCTGAGTGAGCATTATTTATTTGCTATAATTTACACACACACACACACGCACACACACACACACACACACACACACACACACACACACACACACCCCGCCACCCCCCCCCCCCCCCATTGGGTCCGTATTAGAAAATACTTGAAGATATTTGTATTTCTTTTAATGGGAGCTCCTCACCAATTTACCAACGTACATAAGACACACTAATCATTTTCCATGAAAAACCACATACATTATGGTGACGATGGATGTGACCTCTTTGTATGCTCTTGGGATGAATGCATGTTCATATTTCTTAAGAGCCAGACACATCAAATTTCTACTACACACTCAGATGAAAATGGCTATGTTGCAGTACTGATATACACATATTGTGTTCCTCTTTGACAGTAAGATTTATCTACAAAAACAAGGAACAGCATTGGGGACCTCCTTTGCCCCCATATCCCATATGCCAACCTGTTTATGGGATTGGGGGGTAAAAGAGGTAGCCTGGGTAGATGAACAAAATAGTTTCAAGGAGAGAATAGTACTTTGGGTACTGTTTATCCATGATCTTTTTCTCATCTGTGACAAAGTGGAATCAATGCTAATAGAATACATTGATGAATTAAACAACAATAAATTGAATATTCAACTTACTGCAGTATGGAGCTAAACCAAGACAGACTTTCTTGACATAGCATAGTATGCTAAAAATGATAAACTAAATTCACGTATACACTGCAAAGAAACATTAAGTAATTCACTACTGCACACAAACAGTGGACATCACAAGGCACCAAATGGAGCATCCCTTACAGCAATTGTTAAGAGTACAAGGAATTAGTTCCTATGATGAGGACTTTGGAAAATAGGGTACTATGATGATTGCAATTGAGATTACCCAGAAAAGGTTCTCTATGAAGTATATCAATGGGTGTACAAACATAAAAGAGATCAACTACTATATGAAATGAATCCAAGAGAACCTCCGGGTATACACTTAAGAAAAGAGAAAGCGGATTTAGATCTTAATGAGCCTCAGATCAGATTTTTTTATGGAATGCAACGCTGACCTCAAAGATATAATAGCAATTCTGGAGAAAGAAAACTGGCATATCCTCTGACATGATGAACATTTGAAAGCCAGAATAAGCCCACATCCCAAGATTACATGCCATAGAGCTATATCACTGACTAACATGCTCAGAAGTAGCATGTTTGTATCAGCAGAAAAAGGAGACTGGTTGACAAATAAGAACAATGGGTCTGGAAATGTGCAAAGCATGTTGCTATGGGATAAACAAAAAGGAATATGAAACATTTGAGGGTATAACCCGAATAATTACTGAAAGGATTACTTGCAACACAGATTTTACATGTATGAGCCATACAAAAATCATGATAGGAGTTATCCCATTGCTAAACATTTTTGGGATGCTCAAAAAGGGGATCTCGCAGGCCTTAAATATGATGCGTTAAAATATATTAAATGACATCCACACAGTGGGGATCGTAAACTGGAGCTACGAAAATGTTATTCGAAGATGATATTATTAGGCTCTGAGAAACCATGAGGCCACAACATGGACGCAGAACTCGATGTACATGTTTAGAATTGACATTTGTCATATTGGATATTAGCCAAGAATAGTTTTAGAATTTTAGTGATGACATGGAACCAACTGAAAAGAATCATTCTTAAAAAAACTGCTGATGTGGAAAAACACCATCATTCACAGTGCAAGAGAGGCAATCTCTCAAGTGAGCTTACACATTGTCCCATGCTGTATGCTCTGAGGGGTAGAAGCAAAATGTGAATGACAGCTGGACCCACCAATGGGTGAAGAGGGCAGACCCAAAGCCCCTCTATGCGTGTAAGGGAATATGTATATATTTTTATATATGACTTTTGTTTACATGAAGCTTCTAAAGATATCTGTAAGCCAGGCCTAAAAATGCACCTTTTGACTCACATATGTTTTTTATCAAGAATGAACCTTTAGTAACTTAAAACATGCTACTGTCAATGATGGCAATATACTACTGGAACTTTATTGCCAGAGAGAACTTTGCAAAAATCACGTTCAGATGTTTTCACTTTTCAACAACCAATCCACAACAAAAAGCATTTGCATTACCTTGTCACAGAAACTGTACATCTGGTAGGAAAAACAGAATTTCAGCACTACAATGACTTTCATGAAAACGTCATCTAAGTCATGCTAATAATTACGCCCGTAAGTGTAAGTGTGCAGTAGCAGCTGTGCAAAGCGTATTAAGCACAATGCATGCAGTTTCCTTTTCAACAAAAAAACTACAAACATGCTGTGTATATTTTACCTGTTCGAGTCTTCGCCTTTCAGAGTTCACTCTTCTTGGGCGGTTTGATGAATGAGCCTGGGTAGACAGTACTGGGGTTGAACTGAGACTGACACCATCTTCATCACTCTCCTGGGGAACAAGATGTACAGAAAAATGAGGTCTTGGAAAACAATGGCCATCAATAAGTGTACAGAGCGCTGCATATTGCACTCTCAGAAAAAGAGCAACAGGATTATGCGTTGTTAGAAATTGCTTTCGGACAAACACGGATAACTTTGCCCACATTTGTGAGTTTGCTTTTGAAATGAATTCCTTCTCCCCAGTTTTAAAGCCAGTAGTAAACAAAATCCCCACGAGTTTCACTTGAACCCAATAGAGAAATTCAATGAACACATCATCAAATTCTTTTCCCAAACTAAATGGGAAATAAAATGTACATGTAGAAAAAAATAGTGATATGATTTCTGAGTTAATCAGACAGGCTGCTGACACCCACACCATACTTTCAGACATAGCATGGTCGACTCCATCAGTCTTGTAAAATCGTGGGGGTCTTTCAAAGCAATGTGCCTTTTCACTTGTGCGGATTTTTAACGTATTCTACTTTAGCATGTTCTTGTCTAGATGGGTACAGTTGTCGCTTTTAGCAATGGGGCCAAGCAACACTCTCTGTGAGCAAACAATAGCTGGACACCTTCACAGAAACCGTCTGCTGTATAATATATCACACAATCAAATCACCTATATGAACCATATTTGAATTTGAAGATTCAAGAAGACAGCTCTCAAGAGTCGTGGGTAATCTACTCGGAATGCCCTCTGATTTTTGTATTCTTGTAAAATTCACAACTACAATTTTTTGCTTCACCTGTTCATTTAATATCTATCTTGCTAAGAGCACCACCCCATATTTTTTGTGTTCTGCTCCTCAGTGCCCAAGGTGAAAAAGCAGCAAAAGGGGGGAATGAGGATGGATGGAAACTTTATGAACTTAATCTAGAAGTAGGGTCTCTTTGGCTCCGGCCCCCACAGCCCTAGCGACAGAACTCATTGCGCTCCTATCACTTCCGTGCCTACTGGTGATCCTCTGGTGCTAGCTCCTCTGGCACCAGCCTGTATCATGCCTTCTGCTCTTGACAATAGTTATTCACAATCATAGGCAGATGATACTTTGACACTTAGTTTCTGGATATGGTAAGGGGCAGCTGCTTTCACTTACCATGAGATCTGGGCATCATGATAACTCCTGGAAAGATATGGGTTCTACAGCGTCGCATTCACAATGAGTTGTAGGAGGGAGGGATAGCCCTTGTTGCCAGAGCTGAATGGGGTGGATGTTTTTTTCTGTTCAATTTCTAGTCAAGACACTTTTGGGGATTTTCCGACTTATCATGAAACTTACTTGGATGAACTATTATGACAAATAATCACTGTCTGCTTGGAAACCATACATAGGATTTGAGGAACTCCACCTTTTCTGCATGGTTAAACCTATCTTTTTACCTTGTGTGAGCCCCATTTTACTGTTGGTTTCTAGACTACATACTGGGGCACTGCTGTCCCTTGCCCCTTGTATGTGCTCTGACCCCTAAAAGCATGGAGAAATTGACGTATTTAACGTTTCTATAGGGTCATAATATAAGATGCAGAAATACACACGGCATGAAAATTAATTGTCAACTGGGGAGTGAAGCACTTACTGTGACAAAAGAAAACATGGCTTCAGGCCTACCATCGTAAACTAACTGCTGCAGTGTAAAACTCGCACTGCGACCTGTTAAAATAGGCCTTTTGACAGGTAAATCCTCCCATTTAAATACTAATAAGTCACCCCTATGCAAGCCCTGCCACCCATAAGGTAGGGTGCATGGTAATTAAAAGTGGGACATGTAGAAAATCAACTTCTGTCGTTCAGCAAGCCTTTACTGCAAGTAACTTGATAGACTCTGCAGCCATTGAAGGGTTTCTATGCAGGAAATTGACAGCTATTTTGGAGGCTAAGCTACAACCCATTTATGACAGTTTGGGGACCATTCAAGTTGAAATGTCTAAATTGTTATCAGTTGCACTGCCCTCCATGTCTGTCACCACACAGATTGCCAAAGATGCACCAGAAGTTCCCATATTTTCTCATTCTAATGAGCCCAATGAGCCCGAGGCATGCAGCTCTAGTTCAACGACCATACAGATAGCAGGCCCATGGAATTCAGAGTCTAAGCCATAATGCACAACTTTTAATGCAACCCTGAGCAAGTGAATTGGTGAGTGGGGGCACGGTGAGGGATTAGGGGCCATTGAAAACAAGGATCATATCGCCCCACACATAATATCTCCCAGAGGCATGTACGTATGTTGTAGTAATGTCAGATGTGAAGCATTTAGCTCCGAGTGCCACTGAACCTCCTGCCCAGATGAAAAATAAGGTGCTCCATTGGCTTCATTCTCATGCAGGCTTTCCTGTTTCCACTGCGCCTAATATCCTGATGGTCTGTAGGGTTGGATGTGTGGGACCTTTGATGGAGAAACTCGAGGGAGACTGCGTGGTCATTCGAGAGTGGGGCCTATTTATAGATGGGCGAAGGATTTGTATTTTCCTTGTGACATGAACCTTAAAGAATTTTTGTAGAAGTGGATTTAAGAGCTTCTTCAACCCTCCTGTACGTTCGCCAGCAGGGCGACCATTGCAGGAAGCTGGCACTGTATATACTATACCAAAGTAAGGTATAGTGTGCTCAGAGTTAAGGGAGTACCAAGAGGTATAGTAGAGGCTAACTTAGGTAAGTACTAAAAGCGCTCTTCGTGGTTATGTGGGCAAGCAGTTAGGCTTACCCAGAGGGTGTGTTAAGCAATTATTGTATTCACTCAATCAAGACTGAATCCAGAACAATTAGGTAAATATAAAAAGGTATACGTATGTTTTATTTTTAGAACCAAGCAGGACTTGGCAGAGGTAAGTAAAATATACTCTCAAAGGCAGACTTCACAAGGAAATTCAATTGTGGTTGAATTTGCAAATGTTACAGGTTGGTTTTGGTTTAAAAAGCAGTTTACATTACACAATAATTACTTTTAGAATACTTTCGCATTACTTTTAGATTACTTTGACTACTGGGATTGGTATGCCTAGATACCCCACTGAGGGATCTCACAACATAAGGTAAGTAAGAGTTATCTTGGTTTTACTTATAATTACTTTTTTCTCCATGCAAAACACAGTTCAACACAGAACATTTTAGGCCCAAAACTCATAACATGGGTTCCTATAGGAGAAAAATGGTTATTGGTTTCACAGGTAAGTAAACGTCTCACGAATGGGAGTTTTCGGGGTTAGGACCAAGGTTCCCCAAGGTCTAAGTAGGCACTCAAGTTGCACCACCAGCGGCACTTGGGCGGCTGGGTGCAGGGAGCAGGGGCCCAATGTTAGCCAGGGGTTAAGTGGGCCTTGTGTGTGGGAGCAAAGCTCCTGGGGTTAAGGGACTTAAGGGACCAACAGTCAGCACAGGAGCTGCACCATCAGCGGCACAGGGGCGGCCTGGTGCAGGGTGCAAGAACACGTCAGGGACCCTGTGCTTTTCAATGGAGACTTTCGGTTCGGCAAAGGTGCTGCAGGCTCAGGCAGGGAGATTTCCTGAAGGCGACCACTGGCTGGAGAGGTAAGTTGGGTTCTTGGGGGATGCCCGGACATCGTCGGTTGGGCCACCTAAGGCAGTGGGGCTTCGGGTGCCGGGTTGACTTTTGGCGTCGGGTTTCATTACTAGCTCCGGCCGTGGTCGGGGGAACCCTTCGGGTTGAGGCTGCAGGCGTCGTCTTGAAGCTTAAGGGAGGTTGAGTATCACCAGATTACAGGTCAGGATCGCTAGGGAGACCTACTCGTGGTATTGAGCTACTCAAACTCCGGCCGTGGGCGTCGGGTGCAGAGGGGTGCAGAGTTGCATGATCGCCGGAATGTGGAGTCTGGTCATGGAGTCTTTGTTGAGCAAATCCGGTGTTCACAGGAGACAGAGTTTGTAAGGTGAGTGCAGGGCAGCTCCTCCAGGCTCCGGGGGGGGGGGGCTGCAGGCTGCTGGACATGCCAGTTTCTTCACTGTAGGCATGTCGGAGTCGGGACAGGCTTGTAGGGCTGGGGCCAAAGCAGTAGGTGTCCTCTTCTTCCTGGGTCAGCACGGCTCTTGGGTCCTTCTTCTTTCTTCCTCGAATCTCAGTTGCCAAGGTTCAGGGTTGCCCATAAATACTACATATAGTGGTGTTTAAAGGGGTGTGCAGGTCCTGACCAATGGGTTCCTTCCTTGGGTGGGGTACAATCCCTATTATGCTACCCTCCAGTGGGAGGGGGCATGAGCCTCTCCCTAATTGGCTGAGTCCCCTCATCTTCAAGATGGAGGGGACTGAGATGTGTGCTTCACCTTGCCTCCCCCACCTGAGGGGTGGGGTTGGCAAAGTCGGCACACCTCTCTTCCTAGCTTGGTTTTTCTGCCGAGTCTCCCGCCCGACGTGGGAGGCATAACCAGTGAGAGCCAGCTGCTGGGGGTAGCAAAAGGCAGGGACAGCTCCCAAAGGCGGCAGCCTTTGAAGCTTCCCCTTTGTGACCCAGCCCATCTGGTGGGGAGGAGGGATGACACCTGTGCCCAGGATGGGCAGTTGTTTCAGGACCCAGAGAGTGGAGGCTCTGTACCCAGGGTCCAGATACCTGTTTGGCGATGGCAAATGGCAGGCAACCACTCAGGAACCACACCAGGGCTGGTCGATTTTCAGGGGGCATCTCTAAGATGCTCTCCGAGTGCATTGTACATGAAATCCCACACAGGCATCATTGTGGGTTTAATGTGCTGAGAAGCTTGCTACCAAACTTCCCAGTTTTTAGCAAAGTGATTATGGAGCTGTGGAGTTCGTAATGACCAACTCCTAGACCATATACTCCTTATGGCTCTACTACACTTACAATGTCTAAGAATGTGTTTAGACACTGTATGGGTACACGGGGCTCATGCCACTGTACCCTCACCTGTGGGCTAGTGCACCTGGCTAGAGGGGTGACTTACCTAGGCCTCAGGCAGTGGGTTGCAGGCATGGCCCACAGGCATGTGTGCCATGTTGACTCTTCACTTTTCTCTGCACCACAACACGCAACCGGCAATGGCAATGTGTGGGTGTTAATGTACAGGGCCTCTAAGGGTGGCATAATAGGTGCTGAAGCCCTTAGAGGCTTTCCCTGGTCACAGTGTTCTTGGTACCCATGCCACCTTTAACAAGGGGCTTTCCTGTGGCCAGCGATGTACCAATTGTGGGTACAAAGATACAGTCTTGGAAAAAACACAGGCCCTGGGGACCTGATTGGCAGGGATTCAGGGCACATCAAATCAGGTTGCATCAGATTTCAGGCAAAAAGTGGCGGGTAACCATGGAAAAAGGGGTACTTTCCTACAACCCTCAGGTGGGTTGATTATTTGGCTGAATATCACATTGACTTGCTGTGCAATGGAGTTGTCTCTCTTATCACCAGACGTTCAAGGTCCGATATTAACTCCACCTACAAGTATGCCTCATCTGTTAATTAACATCTGCAACCGGAGCCTTAGCAGCGAGAAGGAATCACCAACTATCTACTCATTGGGCACAATTCTGGCCCCATTTATAAGCTCCCATTATGTTATTGTTGAAGGTGATTTGAACCTAACCCATGAGCCTAATGGCATCACCCAGGATGTTCAATTCGATGAGGATGCTCTCTGGGGTATTCCAGAGTAAATGATTCTGCTGAAAAGCCATCTGTCTGGGGCTGCCCAGCAAATTGTTGATTAAACCCTTTATTATGGCCTCTGAGCGTGAAATGGCCGCTCCCTCTCTGACACTACTCATGCCCCCACCTTCCAGAGAGGGGCTTACACTAGTTGTATTGATTATATTCTCCTTGATGTTAGGATATGGAGAACTATGTTGGATATGGTAGTGGTATGTAGAGATGAGAACGACCCTAAACCCATTCATATGGTGCATGAAAATTGGGATAACCATAATGTGATTCTTAATGAGTACAACAACTTATTTTTGGTGCTCAAAGACCATTTTATGAAGAACCAAAAGTAGGCTCTTAGGAATGTAGGAGCCCACAAGTGTAGTACAACAATCTGTAGAGCAGCAAATAAAGCACTATTGTCCACTATAAAACAAGGAGACAGGTCTGCAATTAGTGACTCTAGAACTTTATACTGGGATGCCATTATAACTGCAAAGGCAAACAGGGAAAAAAAGAAATGGGAAAACCTCCTAGAAGTTTCTTCTAATAGAGATCAGAAGACATTCTCGCAAATAGTTAAGTCAGAGAAAAACGTGGTTAAAACCTTGGAGCTAGTGGGAAGTCTACTTCAAAAAGCTGTACCCCCTCACTCTGCAGTCAATCCATGTATGGTCTCTAAAGGATTTAGGAGTTGCTCATTACCCTCTGCCTTCTCCATTGGTTTATTTTACCAACACAGAGATGTTAGCCATGGTCTCTTTGCAAAAGCAGGGTAAGGCCCATGGGTAGGACAAGATTCCATCCGACTTTTTTCGTTCTGACCTGCATATATGGGTGCCCTACATTAATGTAGTCGCTAATGCAATAGCTAAAGGTGGTGCAATGCCCACAACCTGGAGAGGAGCCAAGATTGTCTTGGTTTTAAAAAAAAAAGGAAGTCCTAATCTCCACAGCAACTATTATCCCATTAGTCTGTTAGATAACCTACAAAAGAGTTTCTGCAAAGAGGTCAAGGGGAAATCGTTGCAGTGGATCAAAGAGAACACAGCTCTAACCCATTTGCAGGCTGGATATAGACCCAAAACTGGAACTATAGACCAGGTCTATGTGGAAGACAGTTGATATCAAAGTGGAAGGGCATGTTTTGTAGTCTTCATTGACCTTCGAGCAGCTTTTGACCAGGTCCCAAGAGGAGCATTAAGGGAGGTACTATCTGGCCTGGGAATCCCAAATAGTCGGCTCGAGGTTATTATACCTTCCTGAGGGGAATTATACACATATTCGGTGGGCTCTAATGGTGAACTGACTGAGAAAATCATTGAAAAAAGAGTTCACCAGGGCTACATTTTGGCACGAATTCTTTTCCTCTTATTTATTAATAATTGGACAGTTTCTGACAAACTGTGCAAACGATTTGCCAAGAGATCAGGTATTGTTTTTTTGCAGATGATACCCTCTTCTTTCAAAAAACATGCTTTGGTTTGCACACCCTTGTCAGTAGGTTCCACTCACTCTGATCTACGCGAGCTGGAAATTAACGCTTGAAAAACTAAGCTGATGGTCAGTCACAAGCAGAGAAACACTAGACTATCTAGGGATTCGATTGTCAGAACTGTTTTTCGATTAAGCATTGGGCTTCTGCTATTCTTTGATTGGCTGAAAGGCCTCCCTTCACCAGATCATAAGATTTCTTCAGTGATAATGGACGCTGAGCTACGAGGACACAGCTCCACTGCTTGTTGAGGGGTTGGAGAGAACAACTTCCTAAGGGCACTTTTGAGTATGGGGTGAGGTTCTCCTCTACTTCCTCTTTGGTTAGACCTCGATCTTAAGCCCATTACAGAGGTGGCTAGATTAAAACATGTACTTCATTGACTTTGTTTTTGGTCTACAGAGGAAGTACTACCATACAAAGTAGTCCTTAGCGATATATTGAGTTTTCATAGCAGCCAGATTATGCGGCTTGTCCATGTCAATTTCTTGTTAAATGAACAGGGGTTAGGTAACTATTGGCATGATCCCTCTTCCCTTTTAACATATATGGCAGTTGTTGTCAAACATAGGTGTTAGGCCCAATTTGCTATCCGAAGTGGGCTATCAAACTCCACGTAGTCTCACTATGTCTTTTCTATTGCATAAAAACACATTTAGGGACAAGGGATTCTTAGATTTCATTAGTCCTGTGTGTGTAAGATATGACATTCTGCCAGTCGCCACTTTCACCTCAACATGGTCATCATCGTCAGACAACTCCAAGATGAGTCCTGCATGTTGCTATGGTTATGAGACAGAAGAACATTTATTATTCTTCTGTGCGAATAATTCTAAGCCACGATGTAGGTGGATAGTTACTGAGGTGGCGGACGTGTAAATGAATAAGATTGTGTAGAGTGATAGTGACTGGTTTTCAAATTCTTGTACGCAGCATAGTTGAATAGACAGAAAGCAATGGCTAATTGTAATAACGCACCTCATAGTAATACTATTTGAGAACATTATTATGGAAGCTCTATTGTATATTAGACTTGCAAAACATGTCTTTGACATTTTAATCCTGTATTGTACAATATTTTTTTTGATACACCCTGAGGGTTATTATGAATTGTGTATGACAGAATGTCGTATGATTGATTGTTTCATGATGAGTTTATACTTTGTATTTGTCCATGAACTATTATGTTTGATCGGTCACTAAACTGAAATTAAACCACTACTTTAATAGTTAATCACTATCCAATCCAATGGTGAAGTCACATTTTTATTGAATATTAAGAAAAAGTAAACTTTTAGAAAGTTACCTTTTCCCTGCCTGAAGTTCCTGGAGGCTAATTTGCTTTAGCTCTCTAGCTTATCTAGGTCTGAGCTCAGCCTGAAATGTCAAATCCTGCTTGATAGGTCTGTTGAACTATATGTAACACCTGGGGCACATCTGAAATGGAGAGAACACAATGCCAAGATAATTCCTGTGTATCACCTATCTGGTTGCTGAAGGACCCAGCTTTTGTCCGACAAAGACGTCTGTCTTTGGTGTTGTTTTGGGTATAGTGCTGGCTTCAGACTGGAATTTAGTGTTAGATATGTGAGAACACTAGGATTACCATAGTACATTTCCCCCAAAACTCAGAGTCCAAGTTAATTGTGGTCAAAGACTTTCACCACCATACAAATGCCCTGACATGGCTTTTTTGGGCCTGTCTGCAGAAAGGCAAACAGGATCTTCCGAAACAGTGGGTGGGTTGGCCCTGGGAACTTTTACCCAATTTGTTTGGATTTGCCCAGGAGTCATCCTCCCCACTAGCTGGTGCCATGCATAATAGTGGCACCTTACGGAAAAAACTTTAGAACACTTTCTGAACCTACAGAGAATCCGAAGAGGACCAGGCCTGCGGTCTGACCTGAGAGGAACCCTGATGGACAGCACTTGCTCCCTCATGTACCCAGGACAAAGAAGTGGATTCCAAGGTGTAGCTAGTTCACCTGTTTGGCTACCAGGAGACCCAGCTGCCTAGTGGCAACTAGACATGGAATGGACTCTTCTGTTCGCCTCTGTCTGGCACCTTCTGAGTCTCTTAAGTGCCTACCCTGAGGTCATAGGAGCTTCAGAAGCATACTCCTGTAGTTGATAATGACTTTAAAGACTAGGTCAGAAGGTAATAATCTTTGACTGCGACAAATCTGGGTGGTGTATCCAATCCACGCTCCATCACCATCAGCCTCAAACTGTGCCTGGATCCCAATCTACAGAGACCATAGATTATCACTGCCATCTAGTGCTTTTTGGCGTTATTTATTGCATTTTTATCATCATACCTCCACTTCACGCGTATTGGATTTTTACTATTTTGTTTATTCAATGTAACTCAATTTTTCTGATTCGTATTTTATTGTTTTGTATTTTGATTTTATTACTGTTTTGGTACTCCATAAACACTTTGCAAACTGCCCAAGTTAAGCCTGTTTGATCTGTGCCATAACTACCAGGGGGTTAACTCAGGTTAATTTAGTAATTTCAAAGGCTCACTCTGACAAGTGTTGTGATTACTCTTTGAAGTAAGCAGTCACCGGTTCCAAACAATAGTCCAAATTCTTACAGGGAACATCAAAGTATTTTCTGAGGGAGATATGATGGTACCTATAGACCAGGAAGATGCTTACTTCCATGTACTGATTGTGCCATTACACCATCACTTCCTGAGAATTGCTTTCCCTCTGTACAGTTTCAATGCCACAGTCTCCCTCTGACTTGAAGTCAGCCCTAAAGCAGCAAAATCCACTGGTGGAGATGTTTCATGCCAAACATATTCTCCTTCATCTCTGCTTTGAAAAGTGAGTGGTGGAAGCAGGCTCTTAGGCAAGGCACACCAGGACACAAAAGTAATGTTCTCCCTCATCCAGCACATTGCCTGCTGCCTTGCCAGGAAGTCTCAATCTTCACGTCAGCTCAGTGAAGACCAAAGCTTTCCTGATCTATCTTTCTTTATGTGCAGTAATCTCATGCAATCCAGTGTTATTGTTATACAAATTTACTACCATCCTCTTTATTGACCACTGACTTTAAAAACATTAAGCGCTGTGTCTTGGACTATTTTCTTACTTACGATGTTTTTTTGACAGTGTTAAAAAGAAGTGCTTTAATGTGTGTCTGGATCAGTTTTGTAACCACTGCTCCAGTTAAGGTCACAAGACATGGGTAGCCATTATACCCATATAATTTCCACTAGAATCTGAATCACTTACCAGCATTACAACAATCACCCATTCTGCACTTTGCATCCTGCTGCAGCAGCTAAATAAAATCTTACTGCTCTTGAATTCAATTTTGCTAACAGGCTGCTACATCTGATGGAGTCATATTGGTGTAAATGAGGCATACATACAACTGGCCTAAGCTGTTCCCTTCAATCTACTTCCCAAAGATAGTAAATTCCATCCAATAGCTTGCTGAGCCTTCGAGAACTGTATATACCTGATAAAGGATATATGTGAGGGCCATGACATGCAAACATCACCTATAACCTCTGACTGAAATCACCAGCAATATGCTGAGTGTTTAAAAAAATAAATAGATTTAAGTATTGGCACAGTCATAATTCACTTCAAAACAGTCTAACAGTTAACTTTCTGACAAGCTATAATGGAGATAGAGGGGAATCCTGTACAAGAAGCACAAAAACAGAAATGTGAAGGTAGAAAGGATAATGTACAAAAAAGTGGGGTTCCAAAGGGAGAGGAAATGCAAAACAAGATTAAGATGGTGACCCCATTTTGTAGAAGGCAGCGAAAAAAAAACTATGTGCCAGCCTATGATTACGAAATTGCACATATTAGCCTACTCCCATTGTCTTAATGCAACTTACGGCTTTTCCAAGTGACTTTTACAAAAGGATCCAAGAAGGCTTCTAAACTCTAATCTGTAACAAGATTCTGGAAAATTTAGATTGGCCATGCTACATTGCACTGATATGATCAAGATGGTGGCCTGTCTACAGATTCTTGCTACATTTCGGAGTACAACATTTAACAATTGCAAGATTTTTTTCTTTCTTTAACTCCTATTTGCTAGAAATGATCCATGGGTAAAATTGCACATGCTAACTTTGTAGACAGCAAATAGAGTAGAAGTTACAATTTGTCATCCACGTTTTAGTTAGTCGCAATGTCGAATGACAATAGAGTGTGTCCTCAGAACTCCTTCCCTGTTCAGATAGTTCAAGATGGGTTACAAGAAATTCACTTCCTACAGTATGATACCTCATATTTGTTTTAGCTCTATTTGATCTACACTGACTACTGCGATTCTTGCAAATGAAAAATGTGCATTTATTGGGCACTTCCAAATTGTAGGGTAACATTTTCTGTTCTGCCACTCCGGCATTTCTCCGGTAGGATGCAGACTGACTGGTTGTCTTTTCCCAGAGCTGGATGGATTGGCATGACCCCAACCATGCCCCCATTTTAAGCACAGCCTTCTACAGTGCAAGGATGGTTTAAACAGTCTATAATCTTCTTGAAGGAGGATGGGGAGGCCCTGGAGCAAATTGATTTGAGGTGAGCCTCACACCTTTAAAGGTTGATTTGGTTCCTCAGGCATAAGCTATTAGAGCTCGAATCAATCTGGCCATGTGCTTTTAATAAGTGGATCTTGTCTGAGTGACAATGTGGCCATTTTATTTTTTTTAACTGGGGTTTGGCCAGAGGAGTTTGGAATAATAACTTCGAGTAGGTTTGCCCATTGCCACTGTATGATTAAAAATGGTACAGATAATAGAACATTGTATTTTCTGGGAAACTAAGAACTAGAGCATCTCTTTCATTCAGGGAAGTAAGATGCATAGTTTGGCTGCATAACTCTGAATTCACTGAGCATCACACATGGATTGTTCGAAGTATTAATTGTATTCTTAATTAAATGAACAGCAATAGAAATATGCATCTGAAAACCAGAAGTAGAACAGGAATAGTCTGAAGAAATGGGTTTCATAAGAAAAAGAGCCATCTCTATATCAGTGACAATTGGAAGTTCTGCGACAACCAAGTGCGTTACAAAAGGTAACTGACCTGGTGGAAAAAATATTAATATTTTAGTACAGAGCTGCCATTCGACCCAAGATGGCTGTGCAGCACTAGAGCTCCGTAGCTGACTCCTCCAGGGAGAGCGTATCGCCGAATGTCAAAGAAAATCCATGCTGAGGTCAGCGAGCAATGAGTCCAGAAACTTGAGGGTGTCTGCTGAGTGGGATCTCGGTGTGCTAGGGGGCCAGGGGAGTACATAAGTGACAATGTGCCTGACCCCAAAGAGGCATTCCCGTTAGCCAGCTCTGAAGCCAGTGAACCACAATGCTGCAATTAAGGCGGATGGCAAAATGGGTGATCAGGAGCCCTACATGCAGGGGCCTGCTCATGTGGCCCATGGCCCAAACGGTCCTGACATAAACAACCTGAAGGCCCTGAGCTGGGGAAACAGACTAACTCGAGGAGGAGGCCTGCCACACTGCCAGTGGTGAAGATTTGAATAAGGCACAGTCACTTGTGCCTGCGAGTGGAGACCTACTGCCAGCCATGATGGGGCGGTGAGGCACGCAACACACCCCTCCAGGAATCAAAACGCTAAATGTGGAACTCACTAGGCCCAGATGGAGAAATAGGAGGATGTGGCCAGACCCACGTCTGGCCCCAGTGGAAACCTGGTATCTGAACCTCGCAGTGTAAGTGGATAGGGGCGACAGGCCGCACCTTAATGCTCCAAGGAAAGAGATCAAGGCTTAAGACGGTGGGATGGAGGGGCATCGTCCTGGAGATGGAGTCGACACAACAACACACAGATGGAAGAGATCCGCTTGGGAAAGATAAGAGACAGATAGTGCCATGGCAGAAAAAAATGCCTCAGAGACACCGGGCTCCAAGGCCAGATAAGACAACCTCGACACCTGGAAGCACAACCACACGGCGACCTGGAAGAAAGATGCAACACAGTGTCTCCAAAGGCATCGTCCTAAAGCAGGAACAAATTCTAATACCAATGTACCATCTGGCGTGGACTCAAAGACTAGTCTTCTGGCTTGATCTGGGGAAGTCGGACGTTATCCCGCACCATGTTTGGATCCCATGAGCAGGTGCACTGCTCTACCTATGAGCAGAGGCCTGCAACACTGGAAACTGTATTGAGCTCACATATGTGCCATGAGAAACAACTACAAAATTTAAACAGTTTTACTGTTTTGTTGGGGAGAGGGTAGGGGACAGACCACGTGGGCACAGATGACACGCCAACAATACACCTTTCACATCAGCAATAGAACACGACACACAGACACGCTTTTTGCAAGGTGACAATCCCTAAGCAGGGAACTTCATCTGCCCCTATAAATGAATGATCGACCACTCATGATTAAGATTTTTTCACTAAATGTAAAGGGGCTGAACAACCTTCACAAGCACTCAAAGAAATTTCACTATTTGAAAAGTTCTCATCACATTATAATTGCACTCCAAGAAGCTCAACTGCAACGCTCTGATGAATCAAAATTCAGACACAAACATTTTTAGACAGCACTCTATAGCACTATTCATACATCAAGACATACCATTTGTGAAAATAGATCATAAAAAAGACTGTAAAGGGAGATATTATTTTGTTAGAGGCACCCTAGAAGGCCACAACACCCAAAGGCAGATATGGGGAATTGGGTCTCAATGGCATATGGAGATATGTCCATGAGCAGGACAGAGACTACACTTTCTTCTCATATGTTCACAGGACATAATCTATTTGTGAGTATTTCTTCACTAGCTCAACCCTACTATCTTTGGTGACGAACGCGACTATAGGCACTATTCTGATGCCCAATGAAGCCCCAATCTCCTTAATGCTGGTCTGGCCTACCTTGGGATGCCCTAGGAGCAGATGGACTTTCAACTCCTCCCTCACAGGTGGCTCAGTGCTCAAAGAGAAGTGGGCGGCCCAGATTACTACCTAATTCCAAGACAACGACAACTGGACACTTACAAGTGGAACTCTCCTTACAACAAATTAAACAAGCACAATACGCACATGAAAACAATGTAGGACCTCACTTAGCTAGCCTCTTCAGAGTAAAACAGGAGAGGATATTCTGAAGGAACTAATCCTAGAAGACAGTACCAGGTCTACCAAGGATAAAGAGAAATTGTGCGCCTTCCACTCCTACTATATGCAACTGTATATAGCGGATGCTAGACCTGGGCAAGCCCAAATGCATCCTATACAAAATTTTGGACTTCTGCCTATCTCACAAGCCCAGAGAGATAGCTTGGAAACACCACTAACTGAAGACAACATTTCTAGGGCAATCAAAGCCCTTAAACCCAACAAAGCACTGGGACCAGATGGCTTCACAGGCAACTTTTACAAATCATTCCAATCCCACCTGGTCCCAACTCTGACCAGGTTGTTCAACTCCTTCCTAGCAACCTCATCAGTGACCGCTTCCATGAACAATACTACCATTAAATATATACACAAGCAAGGGAAAGCCCCAGCACTATGTGGAGTTTACAGACCCATAGCACTATTAAAAAATATTAAAGCAAAAATCTATACCAAAAGCCTTACCTCCAGATTAGAGGATATTATCCTGGGTCGCATACATCCAGACGAATCCGGCTTCATCAAAATTAGGCAAATCCATTACAACCTTAGAAGAGTGATCCACCAGAAAATACACATATCAACTGTATTGGGACCCTAGACGCAAAGAAAGCCTTTGACACAGTAGAGTACTACTGTTCTAGATGAGGTTGGTATGGACCCAAACTTCAAGACCAAACTCCCCCAATCTACAATACTGTTAAATCGGAGCATTCCCCCCCCCCCCACCTTACGACTCCTATGAGGTACTAGACAGGGATGCCCTCAATCCCCGCTGTTGGTTGTCCTGAGTATCGAACCTTTGGCCGCCACCATGAGATGTGATGCCAGAATCAATGGCCTGGACCTTGGGAGGGAAGCTATTTGCAGACGATGTGTTGCTGGTGATCAATGAACCCCAGTCCTCTCTGGTGCGCTAACAATATCACTCCGACCTATATGAGAAGGTTGTCGGATCAATATGAGAAAAAATTAAAATCCTAAACTTGCCTCTGACCCAGCAGCAGTGGCTGAAGCCAAAAAACACACACCCTTTAAATAGGCACCTAACTACATTACCTACTTGGGCTTCAAAATCACTAAAACAGGCTTATATGCTAACAGTTTTATACCACTTTTGGGAGAGATACGTAGGGACTTGGGCAAGTGAGGTACTTTGCCTATCTCACGGATTGGTCTCAATAGGCGCTGTTAAGATGAATATTCTCCCCAGGCTCTGCTACCTATTCCAGGCATTGCCTATTTTACTCCCATAAACCTTTTTCACCTCTTTGGAAAGCCTGCTATTAAAATATATATGGGACAATGGGAGACCGAGGGAAGCCTACAAAGTATTGTGTCGACCAAGGGAGAAGGAGGGCCCGACATTCCAGGGTATAGTAATATATTATAGAGCCTACCAACTACAGGTACTGACAGAGTGGAGTGCCAGAGAATCAAAAAACTGTGACTGCACATGGACAGAGTGATTGCTGGCCCTTACCTGTGGGACATAAAACAGAGATTTAAAGCAGAATGACTTCCCAACATATATTTGAGCATACAAATGAACTAGACATTAAGAGTGTGGGATGAGAATAACACAATTAAGATCTTAACCACATACCCATCCCTTCACAATTCACCTTAATTCCTCCTTCACACCGGCACTCACCTAGGATCCGTTAGAGGCATGAAGGGTGGGAGACTGTTTTATGGTGGGGGGTTTCTTTAATAAGGGTACCGCCAAAACCTTTGAGGAATGGAAAAGAGCCTTCAAGGTGGCTGAAACAGTGAGACTTCAGGACGCACAAATTAGACACTGGGTTCTCCACTCAACCTTCAAAGACATTACCACAAGAGATTTGAAGGCTATGAAAAAATACCTTAGAGTGGCAATGGGGGTCAAAAGGAGTGATTTCTGCCATATATACAATACTCTTAAAAGAGGCTATATCAAAAACATACCCATACACCACTAAGTGGGTGAGGATACTAGGTGACACACTCTTAGACAAACAGTGGATGCCTGCATGGAGAGATCTTAAAAAGGCAACACACAGTGTACTTGCCGACAAATCACGCGAACAATTCCTTCATGATTGGTACATATACCCAGCTAACCTGCACAAACGTAATCTCATCATTAGCCCATTATGCTGGATAGAATGCGGTGACACAGCTGACCTTATACATATATGGTGGACATGCCGAAAATAAGCACTTTTTGGAGAGAGGTCCTGAAGAGTCTACAGTCCATGCTGAGCTACCCCATTCCAGAGACTCCAGACTTTTGTTCTAATAGGGTTAACAATGAGAGACCTGATATACAAGACCGGAGCAGACAAGACAGTGATCTGGAATGGTCTGGGAACTGTGAAAACAACAACTGCAGCTTCCTGGAAAAAAAGGATCCCCCAGACATTAACCAACGACACTCACGTTTATGGTCGATCATGGCCATAGACAAACTTTTGTCATGCCTCATGAAAGATACTGGGGACAGCAATGCAATATGGTACCTGTTGTTGGTCTATCTTTCGAAGGGTAACCGGACCAGAGCACTGCCATTCAGAATAAAGGCACTTAATCCATTTTTAATCAATACCATGCAAAAGGGATACTATCTAACTGTGTACTGAATGTTTTTGTATCTATCACCTTGTCTGCTACTTCTTCATAAAGGGATTCCATGATTTCTGAAGGCAAGCATAATTACTCAACACTTTCGAATTTTCACAAACGTTTTGAGCATTGTGAATTGAAGAATGTACCCTATGTCCTAGAGAGTGATCTGAGCTTCGGACAAAAAAAAGGTCCCCCAACCGCCCCTGGACCTGTGTTCGGTGAGTACTTGAACCCCAAATGGTGCCTCTCAGGTCCTTGACCCTTGGTGTGGCTCTCGAAATTAAGCTTTTGGGCTCTTCGCGGCCGTTAACTGACCTTTTCGCATAGGTACTGTGCCACTCACACGAAAATTGCCGTTGGCTGCCGCCAGCAGATCATTTCACACCAAGCAACGATCCCTGTGGAGGACTACCAATGCAAAGCTCCAGCCCACCCATCCACAAAGCCTGACCTGCTGTTCACGCCACGCCAACCACCACGAGCGACACTCTCCCTGCTCCATGTGATCCTCTCCAACGTGAACGGGACTCTTGGCGCAAAACATGAGAATGTAAGACTTTAGCAGAACTAATCTGGAACTGTATCCACCCACGCTTCATCATGATCAGTTTGATCATTTGACTTTGACCTGGTCCCACGACCAGATATCCCAGGTAGGGGCTTTATGCTTTGAGGTGCTATTTTACAGTCTATCCTTTAAAACTTCATAACTCCGGTTTTACTGATTGGATTTATGTTGTTTTGGTCTTGTATTTATTAAATGTGCTCTATTTTTCTAACCTCGTGTGGGATCCTTTTTGTGTGGTGTGTTCACTGTTTTACTTTTTGAAGTATTGCACAAATACTTTACAATTTGCCTCTAAGTTAATCCTGAATGCTCTGTTCCAAGTAACTAGGGGGTTGAGTGCAGGTTAATTTGGGATTTGCTTCTGATTTACCCTGACTAGGATTGTGGTTGCTGCTTGACCAGGGATCACCCCCAGTCAACCAGTAACCCAATTTCTAACAGAATAGAACATTACACAAATAATGAATAAGGAAGAAATACATACCAACCTAACACAATAACTAAAATATTTAGTGATAAACCTGCACGGGGGGGTCCATGAATGTGATACACTACTAACCTTGTTATGCTGTAGTAATGATTAAAACTGGTAACAATGTGAGGATTTTTGAACACATTAGATATATTACCATACATATACTTAAGTGAGCTCATCCGTGGATCACTTCATGGCACCAACATAGATCACAAAGCTGCGTCATATTGCACAATAGTTCTTCCTTTTCCCTTGAGATCTGACCTTTATTTTTATGATTAGCCAGATATTAGTGCTAGTGACTGTTGTAATTTTTACCTGGTAAGCTTTAGAAGTTAAAGGTACAATTAAAACAATGAAAACTCCTCATTCTGTTTAAGTTAATAATGAGGGATTCATTACAGATCTCTTCAGCATCTGGCTTTGGTCGCACTTCAATGGCCTTAAAAAATGTGAAAGGTTTTTATTAAGACTTGTCAAAACTACTGAATGAAATCAAACAATTACACCTCCTACGTCAGATTTAATGGGACGTACAGCCATGCCAGCCTCAAGATCACAGCTTGAGATAAAGACTTCAACAGCATTTCAAGGAATCAACTTAATGAAAACATACATCCTCTTAGAAGACTATTGAAGCTCTCTGTTATTCAACTATGAAGTATGCAATCAATAGGAAAGACTATTCAGCGGCAACAAAGAATGATGGTTACTTCCCCCAGGGCTCGTTATTAAATATGTACCACTGAAGAAAGTGCTAAGCATACCCAAAAAGTCATTAAAATACAAATTGCATTTGACCAACAAAGCATAGTTTTCAACTACATTTAGGCAGGTAGATAGGAAAGCAGAAAGGATATCTTCATACCTTTTGTTTCAACTTGCTCTTCACTTCTCGTATTCCCTGCTTGGCATGAGTTTTTGCCTGCGAAGGAAGGAGAGAAATATTTGACTTTTCTTAGAGCACTATGCAGAGGCCCGCTTTCATGACTTCACTCAAATAAAGTCTCAACTCTCTATCAGTAAGTGGTATAAGAAAACACATTTTTTACATATTTCGTAGAAATGATTGTGGTAGGCCCTTTCTAAAGTAACTCTACTGAAGGCCCGCTGTAAAAAGAGTGAGGGAAAATTGTTAGAGTATATGTAAGTTGAATATAAGTGCTTGATCAACAACATTTATTGTAGGAAGTGGGAGGTTAGTACATTTTACCATTTTAGTATAATTAGGCTAAAAGAGCTTTACTAGATTGGAAGACAATACCAGGTAGTTCCCTTCTTCAAAGCATTGAGGCACCCAATCACTCATATGGAAGTTTTCATAGATAGGAGCTAGAATTTCTTTTACGAAATATTTTTAGGAACTCTTTAGGGAATATTTATTTCCCAATGAAGCTGCTACTATAAGTCTTTTGTTAAAGGAATTAGGGCTACCTCCTACATTAGCAGCAGCAGCAATATCTAGGCACTATGATCATTGGCCATGAAATAATAACAGCCCTTGGTATACTAAGGAGGGAAGGCAGCTGTCCAAGGCTGTGTGGCCAAACGTTTTGGTGAACTACAAAACTATAACCCCCTCCCTCATTTTATTGCTTATGACATCACACCCGATATTCCATAAGACATTACACATGATCTCCTGCATCACATCGCTACTGTCATTATTTATCTATTTTTGGCATCTGTTATGTAACACATTAGGTCACGATCTTGGGAGACAACCACAACCTCCGCTTAAAGTGTTTTATTGAATTCCTTTAGTTTTGTGATGACATGCTTTGACCCCTTCCCAGAGTATCTACTGGGCATGGATTACAGTTATGACCAGTAGGCAGTGGCCCTTGATTGTGGCCTTAGGCCAGTTACTTGGCCCCCAGAGGCGAAGGTTGCATTCTTCAGCTACACCCAACAATCCATCTGGCACACTAACCCAACTGCAAACACTGCCTAACAACTTCTATTGTGAATATTTAAAAAACTATAGGATTGTACACAAAGTTACATTTCGAACACACACAGTAGTGCTCTTTTTTTGGATGCCTCGTTTGCAATTCAGCATTTTCAAAATCTCTAACAAAGACAGTTTGAATGGGAAACAGTAATTTGGGATCCTCCTACAACTTTTCTTCCCCCTCAACCAAACTGTACAAAACTCTCCAGGCTTAATCTTAGCGTTATGGACTGCAGTTTTTCTAACGCCGGATAGGGTCAGTTATTAGCAATTATTGTTTTTCCCTTTGTTTTACCACCGGTTACTTACTGTCACTGGGCACACAGAGTTTATCACAATGCAACAGGGTCAGTTTTGTGGGTGTTTACTGAAAACTTCTACAGTGGTCTTGAGGTTCGGCAATTTGAATGATGCTAGACAGGCTGATGGAGTAATGATGAAGTTGGAATGGAAAGGAGCTCTTTATGTACACTGTCACAAGTCATGTCTAAGCACAATTGCTCAAATATCCGCAAATGGAATGTATTTATCTATTATTGTTAAAATTGACAAAAACTTTGAGTCTTTCTTTATTATCTGCAGGAATGCTTTTTTGCATGTCCCATTATAAATACTTTCGCACTTTCTACTTATGAACGATATTAATGAAAAATTACTTACAATTGATAAATGCTATTGCTAGCAACAGTTTGATGTATTCATAAAAGACCTACTATTCATAAGGCGACCCAGTGAATAGTAAAGCCAAGGGCCGAGAAGAATATTTCTTGACGAGTGTATTGTGTAACCTCATTTCGCAAATATCAAATCCTCTCACCTGGACACTTTTCATGGAACACAACATTTGCCCAATGGGGAGGATTTCTTTTTAAAAAGGCCTTTGTTGAGTTTCAGAAAGGGATCATAGAGGAAATGCTTAGTTGGACAGAAAAACAACTACAGGCTAATGCTCAGTTTGGGTTTTTTGATGCTTAATCCAAAAAATGAATTTTTAGAAAGTCCCTTTATGCTATATTGAAAGTCAGTGACTGATATCTATACGAGTGCCGTTTTTGTACATGTAAAAGATAAGGCATTTTCCTCAAAAACACAGTCAACTACTTCTAAAATATGTTTTCACTAGGATTGAATATATTTTAAATGATAACTCAACAAACAGCCCTGTCAATTTCATGGCAAGAGTGGGTTTCATCCACTTACAATCATATCTTCTGAACATTTTGCTAGTAAATTCATGATATTTATTAACGTTACCGTTAGACAGCATACCCCGATTACAACCAAAACAACCAAAGCACACTACACACATCAGTAAAACACAGGATGTTTAATCATCAAAGCATACTTACTTACATTTAAAGAAATGTAATTTTATGCATACAGCTGTTCTATGTTTTATAAACACGCAAAGCAATATATAATTTTCATTACTTAACGATTAAGGAATTCATACCAGCAGAATAATTAAATAGGCAACATGTCCCGGCAATGGGAAAGGGAGAGTGAGATGGACATTTATCGAGACAAGAGTTGTTTCTTGATGGAAAGCAAACCTTGTTTGTTAGCATATCAAAAAAATACTTTGGAATTGGTCTACATTTTCAAGGATTTGTGTGCGATTTCCTTTATTTGTTTTTTTTCCCAAGAACCGGTAAAAGTTCTACCCAATAGAAAGGTCACTGGAACAGGCAGAATGTTGGACGGTGCATATACTCTGGACACAGACACACTGCCGCTGGGACAGGAGTACATGAACCGTGGGACAAGGGGGCACAGACACACTGAGCCAGGGGGGGACTGGGACATGAAGATTCTGGAACAGGGGGGAACCGACCCCCCATGAGATAGACCTGTAGGCAAATGTCAATCAAATGAGGCATGGAGCAATTCACAAACTAAAACGGGAGCACACAGAGACTGAGGTAGGGTGACACCCACAATAGTGGGATCACAGCACATATCAGCAAATACACAGATGAAGAAATACAGAAACACTAGGACATGGTTACACAGACAATGGAATAGTAAGATACAAATACTGGGGCAATATTAAAGTGCCCTTCTGACAAAGAGTCATAGACACTCGACTCTTAAAATGATTGTAATTTATACAGCGACAAGGCAATGCAGCATTCGCGAAGACAGGGACACAAGCAAAAATACACAAGGATGGGGACAAGGGTAAACAGGTATTGAAATATACTTTTTATACTATTTAATCTTCACCAGATAACACCCAGATCTGTGCATAAGGTATTAAAGCACACATCAACCAAGATTATTACTTTCCATTTCAACAGTTTTACATAATTGCCCTACTTTTGTATAGAGTGCACATATCAACCTAGCTTACAGCATGGTCCTGCACGGCGTGTTTAGGGATGATCAAGGCTTAATGGGTGCTGTGCAAATGGAATGGGAATTAAGGGAGGGTCTTGCACAACTTAGTGAAATGATTGTATGTACGCGATCTGATTTATATGCATAACCCAATCTACCAAGGAACACAGTGCTCTACTGGCTGAAATTCAAAGTGAGTGACATATGCAGCAAGCACTGTGGAGTGAATGACAGCAAGGCTTGAAATACCGAGGAAGAAGGGTGCAGGGGAGGGGACAGAAGTGGGGTGTATAAGACAGGAGGGGGATAAAAAGGCAGGGACAGGTCTGGAGAGGGGATCAACTGAAAGATCTACCAGTTGAAGCTAACTGAAGGAACACAGTTACAACAGATGTGGGATACAGGAGCAGGAGAAACTGAAACCCTGCAGCTTGGAAAGCAGGATGGGGATCTCTTTAGGTTTGCCAGGAGGTTATACATGCATATATTTAATTTTTTACACAGGTACTAGTGACCCCTGACCTAAAATGACAGCATAATTTGCCATTGATATTTCTCAGGCACTCATGAAACAACGCTACAACAAGCAAATACGTGACAAATACTGCACACAATGCTCTCAAAATGAACTTACAAATTTGTACGCCGTCTTAACAGCAGGAGTCGCTTTGGTCATAGCTGTGTTGATGAGTGCACCACCTTTCTGTTTGATACAAACACATTTATTAACATACAAGAAAAGAACCACCAACAAAACAAGAGGTCACTGAAAAACATATTTGTAACAATTTTCATTTTAGTCTTCTGAAGGTGAAGACGTGGTTCTGTCTAAGGATGTTGACGGTGCACAGTGCTGTGGTGATAGGACCCTAGAGCACAGTGGGCTCATGCAAATTTGGTGACACTAGTGGACTGCATACACCTGCAGGGTTTGTGCTCAAAGGAGAATGGCTAAGAGGCTGGAAGTGGATTTTGAACACTTTGTATGAATTACAAACTAAAACGAATATAATCAAATGACAACACATGCAATATTATGTGAATAAATAGGACCGAATTCTGGGTTATGTCAGGCAAAGACAGATTCTTGTGCCTGTCTCGGTAAGTGATCAGGAGGTGGGTTGGAATAAGTTTCAAGTTAAGTGGAAGGGCAAAGAGAGAAAACTTCTACACCAGTTTATGCTGATGAAGAACGGGTCTGCATTGTGGGCTGTCTGCCCTGAAAAAATTATCTATAGAGAACTACCTTGTAGTAAATAATTCAATAACAGCTACTATTGTCCTTGAGGCACGATTACGCAAGAATGTAGTGGATGTACTTAAGGCCTATGAAATTCAGCTGAAAAAAGGCTCTGATGTTATGTAAACTGTTAATAAGAATACAGTATAAATCGTTGCCACATGTTGTATGAATGGCCTTATCCACAATTACAAAATGTATCAAGCACTGCCTACTGAGGTGCTAAGACCTACTCTACTAAAAAAAAAAGAGTGTGTTTATTTTATTTCTCAGCATCATGAGGTAGTAAAGCATTGTACACCACAATGCGGTCACCTCAGAGTGCTTTAGTATAGTCATACATGTATGGGGTGGAGAATGGTTAACAATCCTTGTGGTTGAACCAACTAGTCAGTGAAAAGGTAGAGTCTGCTGAGGAGAGCCATCCCAGTGAAATCCTGATATACCCCGAAGTGTTGGCGCCAGTACCCAGACTTGGGTGCCTTTACTAGGAGGAATAACTAACAAGTTGCCAATTTTAACAATTACCATGTGGCACAGTCTAACCACATCCCAGTGGTAGGATTTAGGGACTTCCTGTATTTAAGAAAGGTGTTTTTATTTTCAAGCTCTAGTGGTAGTGCGTTTTATAAGGGAGAACATTGCATGTGAAGAGTTCTTCCTTCAAATTTCTTAAATCTAGTCAGACATATTGTGAGTAGATTCTTTTGCCAGATGTTAAACTTCTGAGTGGAAGGTTAAGTAACAAAGACCTTAGCGAAGTAGACCGGGGTGCAGTAATGTCATATTCTGTGGCTGAGACAAGTGGTTTTGTCATCTGCTTGTTTCTCTTGTGCTGTGCCTCAGTTACACACGACTGATACTACCCGTTGAGCACTGAGGCTAACAATTATGCTTTATTCCAGGCAATAAGATTAGAATTCACACTGAAACTTAGATGGGGTCTTGTTCTCAGACCACATATCATGTGACTAGTTGATCTAAAGCAGGGTTCTTCAAAGTTGGTCCTGGAAGGCCGGATCCATGCCAGATTTTTAAGATAACTATAGCTTTCTAATTGGGGATATGGTAAAAATCTGGCATGGATGCCGGCTTCCAGGACTGACTTTGGAGAACCCTGATCTAAAGCATGCACAACACAGTAGGCTGCAGGCACTCCTGAGGAGGACATTGAGAAAACATGACTACTCCAATGCAGGTGGTTTACTCAGCTCTGTATGGATTAAGTGGATCAGATTTCCTCAGTGAAACAGTTATGGTGCCGTCCATGACTAGAACAACATTTAAATAGTTACTAAAGCATTCAGAAGGGAACGTACTTAAGCTGACGGTTTAATATTACTGTCTGAAGAGAGCAGTTACAGTTTCCACCACCTCTTAGTACACAATGAGGTACAGCCATAGCCTTGGATCACATTAAAGCAAGAAGACAAGGGGCATTATCACCATTGTATCAACCAATCAGCATTTGTATAGAGCAGCACTGTCACCCCTAGGGGTATCTGGGTGCTGTGGATGCGACATCTAAATAAAGGAAAAAAACGAACAGAAAGAGGCAAAATAAAAGGTCAGAAACTACATAAAGAGGCAAAATACGGGTCCGAAATGAGCAGAATGAGGCAAAATAAAGGTCAGAAACAAGACGAAAGAAGGAGGAGGGAAACAGGGTGATCAGGGAAACGGTAGTAAGAGGGGGGAAACAGGCAGAAAGAGACAAAATGAAGGTCAGAAAGCAGAAAGAGGCAGAAAAAAGGTCAGAAAGGAGCAGAAAGAGGCAAAACAAAGGTCAAGAAAGATGCAGAATACAAGTCAGAAACAAGCAGAAAGACAAAATACGGGTCAGTAACAAGCAGAAAGAGACAAAATAAAGGTCAAAAACGGGCAGAAAGAGACAAAATAAAGGTAAAAAAGGGGCAGAAAGAGACAAAATAAAGGTCAGAAACGAGCAGAAAAAGGCAGAATAAAGGCCAGAAACAAGCAGAACGAGGCAAAATAGAGGGCAGGAGCTAGCAGAGAAGAGGCAAAAAAGGAGCAGAAAACAGAGGCACTAAACGGAAGGCAGCAGATGGTAGCGGACTGCGGGTAAACTGGACAGGAGGACTGTTGCAGGGGGAGCTGGCCCAAGGATTTTAGGTTTCAGTTGGAGTATGTGCTAGGTGCCTGGGCAGATATACCATAAATGAGCGTACAAGTCTAAAAGAGCGTGAATCTATATTCCGATGTCTGCATTCGGCAGTAAAGCAGGATCTGCTCTAAGCTGATATACTGCCAAGAATATATGATGCTGCTGGTGAGCGGGATATGAACTAGGTACTATTGATCTTGTGTTGTCAGTAGCTTATACATATATTTTAGAAGATCTTTATCGGATGATAAATCAATATAGCAGATTTAATTTACGTGAATTTAAAAAACAAAAACATTTTTTTACAGTGTTTTATATAGCGTAAACTTGACCTGAGTCAGGTATCAGAGCGCTTTACTCAGCACCAGTTGCATTACATGAGGACACATTCATTCTTGTTAGGCACGTGGAGATTAAGTGATTTGCCCAGAATCACAGGATGTTCAGCGTCATTGCCGAGACTCGAACCCAGTTCCCCAGATTAGAGGTCGACCGCCCTAGCCATTAGGCCAACTCCTCTCCTCATGAATGTTTGTATTATAAGTTTTGAGTGGGATGAAATAATGTAATAATTGGGTGCTGTATACAAAGATGTGTCTGTTTGCATCATAAACTAGACTAGCTCTCATTGTTCCAGCTACACTGAACCCAGAACTGTACACGATAAAATACACATTATGTTATTAACACATATTATCAGCACATTCTAACACAGTGATGTATTCTGCTAACCGTACATCATCACAAACTGTTGGTATCTTAAACAAAGTACAGAAGCTAGCCAAAAATAAAATAAACAGTACATCCCATCCTAAACATATCTGCTTCTCCATTTCCTCTGCTCGGATACTGCTGACATCAAGATTGATGCATTAAACTGAAGCGAGTTAAGTTCAGTGTTGTTTGCTGTATTTACTGACGGTGATAAGGGTTGGAAGTCACAGAAGAGTAATTGTGCGTTGCTGTAAGGGCTAGCTGCGTGCTGCATTAAATCCAGGCGATTTCAAGTCCTCGGTTTTCAAAGAGCTACTGCAAAACCAAACTGATAACATTCCTATCGAATCTGCCGCCACACCTAACTCAGGGGGATGGAATGTGCTGCGAGGACAGCACAGGCCCTGGCTACACCAGCATCTTTCCGTGCTTGGCCCACATTCTGCCACTCGGCGGACATTCCCAAAGCGAAAATGTCCGCAATCAGCAGAAATACCGGCAGCAACAGATACCTCACACTATGAGGAATGTACACCTCTTACCAAAAGAGAGAGCGACTTCTGAAAGAAAAGTAAGTTCAAAACACTGGTTCAGCACAAAAAAGTAAGCAATACACATGCAGACCTTCCTACTGTAAGATACCATGGCCCAGATGTACAAAGCCATATAGAATTTATTGAGGGGCTGAATCGCTATATCGGCCCATTAAGAAGTGCTAAATGGCCTTGTCAGATGTACAAAGGGCCAAAACCGGTCGCAATTTGCGATTTCTAACTGCTAGAAATCGCAAATTGCAACTGCTATTTAGGAATCGTAAATAGAGTTATTTGCAGTTCCTAAAGTACATGTCCCTCACATTTCCTAAATGCGAATCGGCCATTTAGGCACTGATAGCAATTACCATTGACTTGAGGTCGATGGTAACCATGTGCAAAATTCAAATATGCATTTTTTGATGTGACATGAAGCCCACATATGTCCACTTACATGTGCCCCAGGAGATTCGGGGTGCCTCCAATTAGGAAATCGCAATTTAGGGAATGCAAACTTTTTTCTATTTTGCCCATAGCTGGGATTGCAATGGCATTTCCTATTTGCGATTCCCTAATAGTGATTCCTGCTTTGTAGGAATCGCTATTACGGAATCGCAGTAGACCATATAATTAATTATCAGCCCAAGGCTTTGATATAAAGAAGGAAGTGAATCCTTCATTAACTCTCCATTCCATTAACTGTATTTCAAGAAGAAAAAGCTTTCTAAACTGATTTTTTTCACTGAAATGCTAATACACCCAATGATCTTTAACTACTTTAGTTTCACAGACCGGAATCATAGGAAAATCAACTCAGTACTCTGTGTATTAATTACACTGATGTATACATGTCATTATTAGCGGAGAGAACACCAACAATTGAAACTTTTCACCAAAGAGTACGTAATCTGAATTCAGTAAGAGAAAACACTTTACTGTACCTAAGACAAACCATAAAACTAAAAAATTAGCCAACGAGACGGCCCAAAACCGCTTGACTGAAAGGAGTGGTGATGCTGTCAATCAGCTTACCTGGGGCAACGCTCTGAGAGATCCTGCAGATATCACATTCAATTTAATTAAATGACCTCAGGCCCGAGCCCCCACCTCTGTTACTGTATTTAGCACGACAAATCTCTATTCTTTACGGATGTAGATGCCATTCCACAACCAGATCACCCGAGTCCCGCCCCTTTAATACTTCCATAAAAACAGATAAGGTAGTACTACAATGAAAATACTTAAGTTTTACAAAATGCTATTGACCAACCAACGGGTGGAGATCTACACCACTGCCTCTCCAGTCTTATATGCAGAGATCTTCACCCCGACTGTAGCAATCTCCGCACACATAGGTATATATTTCAGTAGTAAATGTGGGAGGGTCAGGGAAGAGTGGCTGGGAAATGCATACTCCTAGAAGGGCTATACAAACACACAGAAAAGAGTAAGCCCGTTCGTGACACAAACTGCACTTCTATAATTAATACAGCCAACAAGCACCCAAAACTAAAGTAAATACACTCCAACTCAGAGCTAGAATAAGTCCAGCACAACCCATGGCTGACCACTGATACTATAACACCCTCCTTTAGAAGATAATGGAGGTAGGGGCCTAAAATAGAAACCCATGCAATTTAAAAAAAAAACATTTATGTATTCAAAAGTTGAAAGAATATACGTATATGTATTTTAATGTTTAAAAAATATAATATAAATTTAAAACATAGGTATAAAATATTTTCATTATTTTTTAAATTAAAAAATGCATGTAAAGGTATATTTTTAATGAATAATTACAATTATTTCTACACATAATCCTCAATATTTAAAATATATCAATTTAACTTTAGGTACTTTTTATCGAATCTTTAGAATAATACTTACATTTTAATTTACTGTACTTAAATTAATTAAATATTTACTTCAAAATTAGGATAACAATGCTGTATTTAAATAAAAATGTGTTTTACTTTTAAAATACCCTATAAAGTTAATTAACAATAACAAAAAATAATGTAACTGTTATTTACACTTTAATAAACTTAAAAACGTTTCCTTTACTTTACCTGTGCAGAATGTGAAATATGTCAAAAAGTCACTACTATTAGTAACTTTACAGTTGTATATGACATTTTTACTGACTCTACTCCCGCTTCAGGGGGTGGGACATGTAAGTCTACACTTTTGAATAACTTTACGCTCATAAATGGTGAACAGCCTTAAGTAGTGTAGTTACTCAACAGTGAAAGAGTAACTTACATGCATAGATTTGCTTAAGTATAAGTTTAAATTTGTGAATAGGCTGCAGAGTTTAAGAAATGTGTCCACTGACTTAAGCAGCCACCTAGAAAATATTTTCACTGTTTCATTGCGTAACCCATACAATGTAGAAACGTTCCTGTTATAAGCAACTATTTTTTCTCAATTGATGATGCACAGCATTCTTACACCAGAACAGACCTGGCCCACCCTCACCAAAAACCATAAAGAAAAGCATACCTTTACTGTGTACATCCACTCCCGGTAAGATTTTGAATTTCCTGTAAGTATTAAAACAGCCATTTTGTAAATTGTTGAATTTGTCTCTTTTTCTTCATCAATAATAGGTTAAAACAAAGTGATTAATGATACAACTTTACACAAGTACTCATTTGTCCCACTCTATAGTTTCTCAAGGACGGTTAGTATGCGAGTATGGACAGAAGACTGAATAGCAGTAGCAGCAATACATGCTTTTGCCCATAACGTTATGTGGGGCTTCATATCGTTGTTATTAAGTTTCCAACAGTGCTCCCAATCTATACAATAAAAGGAGGATATATGGAAGAGCATAACTCATCAAGCCTGCCACCTAGTAATTGTGAACAACTGGTTCACTCTCTAGCCTCTCGTGTCGATTTCCAGCCATTATTCACTAGCACCCTGATGTAAGTACTGGCATTTTGGAAGGACGAACCTGAGCTGTTTTCATTCCACTGGGTTGGAGGTTTTACATGGTCTTCTTATCAATGCATCAATCTACCCCAAAGGAGTATTACATTACAATATGTCATTTGAGTGTTCCTTTTAAAGTCACTTTCAAGCCATTGTCACACTGTAAAATGTTGCAATATTTTTGGAAATAATTCTTGATATGTTAAGCTTCTTGGCTGCAGTGGCAACGAACCCTATATAGATTATATTTCAAGTTGGACTTTTTTCATCTTGAGTTTTTAGTTTTGGTTACACACAGTTCATCACATTTTCTGTTTTTTTGCTTCTCGAGAAGCAGAGTTACATCTATGTTTGTGAAAAATTCTTTATAGCATTGTAGTTTTCACAGCACAATTTTGCATTTTACATTGTTCACTGCTTTAGTATTTCCTTCTTATTCCTGAGAACCCATTGAATGCTATGCTCCCATATGGGTAGTAATCTAGATCATACACATCAAATAAACATTTTATAGTGAATCAGGTAAAATATGGTCTTGTTCAGTACTTTCAAGATGGTGGCTAAATCCTGTGAGGATATGTACTGTAAAACTCAGATGAAATCGAATCACAAATGTGTATTTTACTCTAATGTTTATGTTTTAATCTTATCTAGCACTCACCATTTGGTGCATATATTAATCAATCAATCAGTAGATTTGTAGAGCGCTTCTTGTCACCCATGAGCGCATCCAGGAACTGGCAGCGCCAGTTGATTAGACAAATAGCCAGGTCTACAGGGACTTTTGGAACTCTGAAAGAGATGGGGAGGTCCGTAGATGAAAGGGTAGCTTACTCCATGTCTACGCTGCTAGGTAGGAGGACTGCCCTCCGCATCTGCTACATCGGATGCGGGGGAGAGGGTTAGAGAAAGGGAAGTGTAGTGGAGGTGTCTAGTGGAGGGATGAAAGTTCAGCCAGTGGTTCAAGTAGGAGAGTTCACAGTTGTGTAGGGCCTGCAGGGGTATGAATGGGTCAGGAGCTTGAACTGGCATCTTTTCTATACAGGGAGCCAATGGAGTTCCCTGAGGTAGGGGTGCCATGGGTTCATCTAGGGAGATTCAGGATGAGTCTGGCTGAAGCACTTTGTATGGTCTGTAGTCTTCGGAGGAGGTGAGCTGTGATCCCTGTGTAGAGAACGCTGCTGCAGACCAGTCGGCTGGAGATGAGGGCCTGGGTGATGATGAGTCTTGAGCTTTGGGGTAGTCATTTAAATATCTTAAGAAGCATGCAGAGGATGAAGAAAGAGGAGGAGGAGACTTGAGTTGACCTGAGTGGTCATGGTTAGCTTGTTGTCCAGAAAAAATGTCTAGGTTTCTTGCATGGGCAGTGGGGGTAGGAGTGGGTCCGAGTTCTGAGGGCCACCAGGAAGTGTCCCATGGGAAGCTTTTGTTTTCAAAAATTAGTCCCTCTGTCTTTTCCGAGTTGAGCTTCAGGCAGTTTTCTTTCATCTAGTTGGCAACATCTGTAATGCAGTTGTGGAAGTTTGTCTTGGTTTCGGTGGTGTCTTTGTAGAGGAAGAGGATGAGTTGTGTGTCATCGGTGTCGGATATGATGTTGAGTCGGTGGGTGTTGAGGATGCTGGCCAGAGGTGTCATAAAAGAGTTGAAGAGGGTGGGGCTGAGCGACGACCCTTGGGGTACTCCATAGATGATTTTGTTGGGTTCAGAGGTGAATGGTGGAAGGCAGACATTTTGCTTTCTCCCGGTGAGGAAAGAGGCGTTCCATCTCCGAGTGACTCCTTGGATGCCTATGTTGTACAGCATTGTAAAGAGTGTGTGGTAGGAGACCTTATCAAAGGCTTCCGAGAGGTTTAGGAGGATCAGAGCCGTAGTCTCTCCTCGGCCGAGTAGGGCCTGGAAATTGTCGGTAACAAGGATGAGGGCTATCTTGGTGGTGTGGTTGTTACTGAATCCGTATTGGGAGGAGTCGAGTAAGAGGTTCCATTCCAGATGTTAGAAGAGTTGTTGGTTGATGGATTTTTCATGTTGTTGAGGAGGTTGGTAGTGTTGATGTCATTGTGGTCATTCAGTTGGAAGTTGGCAGGGAAAATGTATTTGTTGGAATCTATGGCAAGGGGGCCAAGAAGTCAATAATGAAGTTGCAGAAGGGTGGACGTGGTCCTTGAGGATGGTGGTGAGAGTGTCTCTGAAGGTGGTTTTGCTGTCTGTTTGGAGTCGGAAGTGGAGGTGCTCCAAGACTAGGGTGATGTAATTTGTGGTGGTACATTGGAGGGATTCTTTGCGTATGATAGCAATCCGTCCGGCAGGCTTGTTGATACAGTCTCTGTGGATGATCTTACATCCTTTGGGAATTGTGGTTGCGATATCGGATGCAGAAGTGGGATTGAGCCAGGTCTCAGTGAGGAAGAGGACATTGGTGTGAGAGTGGAGATGAGGTCACAAATCTTGGTGGTGTGTTTGCATAGTGAGCGTGTGTTGAAAAGGATGCATGCGAGTAGGTGTTTTTGTTTAGGTGGTGTCTGTGGTGTGTTCGGGGTGTGGCTGGTTTGTGTGCTGAGGCAGAGGGGGCAGGTGAAAGGTCCATTGTGGAGAGTGGGTCAGCGGGGTGGCAGCATTTGCAGTGGAATCCGGGATCAAGGGTGTAGCAATTGGTGATGGTGTATCTGTGTGAGGGCCAGAGGTCACGGTGCTGGGCATGGTCCAGGCATGGACAGGCGCAATGGAATTGGCTTTGGCATGCCCGCTGCATGCATCTGTGCATGGTCGCACCAAGGTCTGCATTAGGCAGGTCCTGGGGTGGGTGGGGTTTCTGTTGGTGGGAAGAACGGTGAACGGGAAAACCCGGGCAGAGACAGTGTGATGGATCATGCTGGAACAAGCAGGAGCTGGAGGCCACAGTGGAAAGCCAGGTGTCTACTGATGCAGTCGCAGTCCTGCTGCATTAAGTAGGTCCTGGGGTCGACAAGGCTTCTGGTGGTGGGAAGAATGGTGAGCAAGAAAACGCATGCAAGAAAACCTGGGTAGAAAAAACCAGGCAGCGGTGGCATCACTGGATCAGGCTGAACAAGCAGGAACTGGTGGCCACAGGTAAGTGGCAAGCTGAGTGCCCAGGTGCCTATTGAAGCAGTCTCGCTGCAGCCTGCATTAAGTAGGTCCTAGGGTCGGAGAGTATCCTGTTGGGGGGAAACACTGTGAGCTGGAAAACCAGGGTGAGAAAAGCCGTGTGGGAGCTGTGTCACTGAATCAGGCTGGAACAAGCAGAAACTGGCGTCCACAGGCAACTGGCAAGCTGAGTAACCAGGTGCCTATTCCTTTTGAGTATGTTTGCTGATTCTTATTGACCTATACAGTTGTAATGTACTGAAATGCTATTCGATTTGCTCAATGTATTTTGGGACTATTTTAATTGATGTCCTGTATCTTTAACCGCCTATTAATAAAGTATTAATTACAAAATATTTTTGGTGAAATACCTAGCTTGAATATTATATGGATGTGAATATCATCCAATGTTCATAAGATTTGAATGATAACCAACTTTAAACTAATAAAATGTAAAATCCCAGCATGCTGGGGTAATTGTACATGTAGTTCGCTTTACCAGTGCAATTTAAAACTTTTGTGAAACAAAAGGTTCACTTTGCAGTTGCAATGTAAGCTACTTGCACAACTAGATGTGGCTTAAATGGGAAACAACTTTGCAAATCGCATCCAATATGTTTAACGGTGGAGCACCTTATTTTTTTTTTTTTTTAGAAAAAATTGCTCTTCTGTCCTAGATTAACAAAAGCAACAGGAGTAGTGGAAAACCATGCTATACAAAATAATTAAAAACAAATTATAATAATGAGACAAATCAAAGTGCAATGCGACAGAATATACACATTAACAAGCAATTGTGTAAATTTTCATATTTTTTTATAGTATCAATACAGATTGACTACTACTTACATTCTGGGTATTTCAGTCCACGCAATTATCAGTAGTATGAAAATAAACAATGACAACTAAGGCTCAGTGATCTCCTAGTCCTCTCAGGGTATGATAATGTGCAAACTGATAAAATATGCTGCGCAAGATGCATTATTTAATAGTATGTATTGGGGACACCTATGCAAGCATTTATGCTGATAAAGCAGACAATGCAGCACGAGTCTTGCTCGTACCCATCAACAATTATTTATGAGGATATTTACAGAGAGCTCGTTTATCAAATCTAAGAAATTCAAATTTTTGGATAAACAATGAAATAAAAATAAAATATACCTGGGCAACGATAACAAACGGGTGAAATTGGATTGTGACTTAAACCCCTTACAATACTTTACAACGCTCAATTGATAACTGCAATACAATGATGTTAAATGCACCTCAAAGTACACAGCTCCATACTTGCCATTTTAAATCCAGACTGCTCTCCTCTGTGTAGTACATCTGTGACCGTTCTCATGTGAAATTATCAGATATCCCCACAATTCGAGTCACGGACTAAGTCTTCAATGGAATCCTCGAAACCTTATTCAGGGTACCAAAAGCAACAGCGCTTGGAGTACCTACCAAAGGCAGAGTGTGCACTGCACAAACATGAGTAAGCAGTTGTGCAGAATTAAGTTTTCTGTACCGTTATGGATTTGCCCATTTCCTCATACAGTCTACCATCTGCAGAATATTTTTTAAATTCCAACCAACAATAGAGTTTAAACATCTCTAAAAAATCGAACAGATGGCGCAATGCAGAGGCAGTCACTCTCCAAAAGTTAACTCGTCATATTTCAGCTGTTAATAACTGTATGCAAGAATTAATCAGGAACTAATCATGTGAAACCTCTGCTCAGTGTTAATGTCCTTAATTGATGGAGCGGGTAGACTTGTGTCTGCAGTATGAAATAGTCATCTTTAAATGTAATTTGAACAGGGTAGAAATAACGAATTCTTTCTTTCTAAAGAAAATGTTTTGCTTGATAATTCATCATGCATGTTCCATCACCGATACTGGTTTCAAAGCAATGTTTATTTTAAGAGACCAATCAGAATGCAGGACATTTCTAAACATGTACTTCTATATTTTTTTTTTTTACTATCTGACATCTTGAGTCTAAGTAACATTCTAAAAAGACAATGTTTCTTAATGAAAGCGGTTCTTCTGCGAGCTTATTGTGTCGACAAAGAGTAAAGCTACGTGAGAGACCAGATATTAATCATAACAGGGATATGCAGAATAAAACAGGCACACGTTTAATTACATGAAGCAAAAACCTGTAGACTAGTTTTCTGCAAGATTATAGGTTTCAAACAAATTAATCTACTCAAGAGTTATAAGGTACAGTGTTAATAAAATGGCATTTCTCCACAAGAAAAAGTCATTATTTGATGGTGAATAACATTTTCACTATAATGTGGTGAGCCCTTGAAACATTTTTTCTAATGAACCGACAAATCGGTCTTTCAACGATGTCACCAGCAAACTCTTTTCCTACCTACGAGACTTTGCGTATACCAAACCATGATTTCTTCTGATATTTTCTTACTGAAGTCTTTTTTAGATTAAGCTGTTTGCTTGGCCCTTTATTTTGGAGCAAATAAATGATGCCTCCTACTCTAATTTCATTCCATTTGCTCAGCAATAAATCATGTTGAATTACCTGTTTGTTAAGGAGTTTATTGAAGGAAGTGCTCCTTTGTGTCTCTTCAACCAACCCCCCCTCACCCCCCCCACCTAAGGTTGACCCAAATCTAGAAACTTGTTTTTGGGGGCACCCCTCTAACTACAAGGATCCATCATCTGGAATTAATTACTTTTACATCGAAGCAGACTTTCTAAGATATTAAAGCCATCAAAACTCATCTTTCCAAGCAAATCTTTGGGCTTGCTCATAATTGACTGTGTGCTATCCCTAAACCGTCTTCATTAAAATGACAGAGCATTCAGGGCCTCCACCTTTTCCCTTGTATCTGACATTTCTTCATTGTACATTTCTGTGAAATGGCTTGTTGGCAACTTTATCGCTCTACAACCCAATACATAAAATAAATAAATGAAATAATGAATGAAGTGACAAAGGTGTGCTTTGCAAAGGAAGGTGTACACAAGGGAAACATTGCAACAGTGTGCCTTTCATCAGAGAGAACAGTCATCTTGGGTTGAAATGCAGGTTTTTGGTTTCTCTTTTGCCTCAAGATTTGCCCAACCAATTGGGAACCTGAATCAAACTGTAAGACTAAACATACTTACAGCCCTTTAACATGTTTCCACATACAACCTCTAAACTAACTCAGAATAAGCTGATTTTATTGTTTCCGTCTATGCTCAAGTGATGAAAGCTTGCATGAAAAGGTGAAAAGATAAAAGGAACCGTGTTTCATGTTCAGGAGCATATTATATGGAGTGAATATTTTACCTCCACTGAAGCCACCAAAAGTAATCTCCTCTTCAAATGCATCTGTAAAACCCCTTCCTGCATTCAGTTTTGTTAGTCGGCCATCAATAAACTGCAACAGAAATTACATGATTTAAGCATTTATATTCTTGGGATAAAGCCATTTTCAAGGTTGCACACAGGAAACACTCATTTCTACATAGCTGGTAGAGGAAAATTTCAATTTACATGACAAACGTATTTCCAAAGCTTCAAAATAATGTATTAATTAAAGTCCATGGGTATAACTGAGATTAATTGATTTCTAAGCAAAGTAACACAACATATGATCACTCCACTACACCATCTATGATGTAAGCTTAGAAGGTGCCCATTACATAGCAACAAACCCAGTGACTGATAAATATGGCAGCAAAATGCAAATTCTGTATATAATATTCAGATAGATTTTCCCTTTCGCTCAACATATGAAGCATTCTAAAATTACTGACAGACATGCCTTCAAAAATAACAAGCATTGGCATAGCCAATAGGTCTCGCCTTTGGGACCTTCTAAGTGTTTAGCGAGAGCTATTGGTTTTGCCAATGTGTTTAAGCTATGTTGTAGAGCAGTGTAGCTGCTGTGTAGCATGTTGAAAAGATATAATAAAGTATTATAAGCATTTTTGTTGCCTTATATATAACCAAGTAAACATTATGTACAAATGAACAACCTTCTTAAAAAAAGAATTAATATATACAATGTCTCCCAGTTTGTCTGCCCTGGTGCTGAGGTGATGCTGTGCTGATGCTCAGGTGATGCTGAGTTATACTGGCATGGTGCTGAGGTGGTGCTCAGTGATGCGGAGTTGGTGCTTGCTGGTGCTGCGCTAATGCTGAAGTGGTGCTGCACTGGTGCTGTGATGGGGTGGCGCTGGTGCCGAGTTGGTGCTTTGCTGGTGGTGGTGCACTGATGCGGCGGTGGTGCTGTTGAGTGATGCTGAGGAGATTCTGCGCTGGAGCTGAGGTGGTGCTGAGTGATGCTGTGGTGGCGCTGAGTGATGATGTGCTAGTGCTATGCTGATGCTGAGGTGATGGTGCTGCACTGATGCGGAGGTGGTGGTGCTGCACTGATGCAGAGGTAGTGCTGCACTGGTAGCGAGGTGGTGCTGCACTGGTGCTGGGGTCATGCCGAGTTAAACTGACGTAGTGCTACGGTGGTGGTGTGCTTGTGCGGAAGTGGTGCTCAGGTGGTGCGGAGTGAAGCTAAGGTGTTGTTCAATGATGCTGAGGTGGTGCTGAGTGATGCTTTGGTAATGCTGTGATGGTGCTCAGGTGGTGCCGTGTGGTGTTGAGTGATGCTGAGGAGATGCTGGTGCTGAGTGATGCTGTGCTGGTGCTGAGGTGGTGCAGTTGACAACGCAGTTGCATTATCCTCTTTTCACACCCTGCAGATGCTCAAGAAAATCTTCAACTGCTATCAAACAACACCAGGTAAAACAGTCACCCAAGCCGTCATCACCAGCAGACTGAACTATGGGAACATTCTATATGCAGGAATAACCAACCAGACCGTCCAGAACGAAGCAGCCAGACTAGTCCTCAATCTCCCAGGCTGAGCCTACATCACACTTCACCTAAGGGAACTACACCTGTTTTTTTAGACAAAAGTGTGCACTCCTAAAACTCTTCACCCACATTTACAAAGCAATCTAAAGCACATGACTTGCCTACACGAACAGCTCCCCTCCAGGCACCTCTGTTCTGCAACTCTCAATAGCACACACGCTACACATACACAAAAGCAGATCAGAAGATAGTGTCTTCTCATACATGGCTCCTAAAGCCTGGACCAATCTCCTACAACACATCAGACCCTCTTCCTCTCTTCTTGAGTTCCACAAGATGATGAACCCTGACTCTTCAAGTAGGTCCTCCTGAGGGCAGTTTAAAACACCTACTACAGCGCCAGGATACTCTTACGGGTGACAGTACACCATAAAATTAAAGGCAACATAAAATATTTCTTGCTTCAGGACCCAGTACAGTGACGTACTCAACCTTTGTCCAGTACACGGCTGTACTCACTGCACCTGCACAGCCAATACTTGAGAGTATTTTATATACTTGACTCAAGCATGTAATGTAATGGTACTCACTGATTCTGGCTCCAAATATAAATACTTTATAGTCAATTAATAACAAACCAGTACAATTTGACCATAAAATCATTTGAAAATAATATTAAATCATATTAAAAATGTTATATGATGGTAGCCGCAGTACTCGACACGGTTCATGAAGGTACTCACTGCTCCTGACATGGTACGTTAAGGTACACACAATGCTCATGATTAAGGTACAAGATGACACTCTCTGAACCTAAATAAAGCACACTGTAATCTTCAGTGCAATAGGCTGACGTGCACTGTAGTACTCACTGTGTATGGCTTCGTACTTTATAGCACAAATTACACCTGACCCAAGAACGTGATATTTTATGCAATTTATTTCAGTACCCGATCCGTCCAGTCGTTCCCTGACTGCTGCATAAAAGGTGCTAACCGCGCTTAACACCACTGTGTACTGGTATTTTGGTAACAGGCTCCAGTACCCACATTCAAGGTCTCTAGCACATGCACGAGCTGACTTTTTATCTACCTCGTCTTAATACTACCTAAAACTGGTCAGCGGCAGTACTCACCGAGGCCGGCCTCTGCTGTCGATGCATGGCTATCAAGGCTTCCAGTCCGCTGTCAGCATGTACCGTGCGCTTAGACACTGCCCGCTGCCTGTAACAAGCATTAGTCTGCTAGGTGGCCACCGTGCTGTCCACTGCTCATGCTCACAGCCAAATGGTCTGAGCCCCACGCATGTGCACAGTCATGTACAAAGAGGCCGATTAGAACACACGCACAAATTGTGCGCATGCGTATTATCCAGATAGCACACCGTGGCGCAGGCTCAGAAATGTTACACCTCTCGACCACAGAGAGCATGCTCAGAACAAGAGGCACCTAGCTGTACGTATGCGCAATGCAAGGTAATCTCACAGGCATGAGGGGCTGGGAGGTTTCCTTCAATTTGCTAGGGATTGCAACTCCATCCAAAAAGGTTTATACAGCTGTTGCACGGGGGAGACATTGCTTGCTTTTTGGGACTTAAAACCTCTCCTGATCGCCTCACTCCATTAAAATGTCATGCCCCTTGGGCTCCGCACCCTCCAAAATGTTTAATAAAAAGTTTTCCCCTCTAGTCTTTGAAACATATGGCAATACTAGGGTGAAAAGAGACCCGTGTGTGAGGTCCTTGTAAAACGATGCTGGATAAACAAGTGGGAGGGGTGGGGGGAGAGCGGCCGAGAGCAGAGACGCGCAGCGTTTACCTTGCGGGAGCGGGCGCGATAATTGCTAACAGATGGTGCCGCTCGCTCCCGCAAGGGAATCGCCAAACGTGCACGCGTTGCCATTCAAAGCAATACAACGCGTGCACGTTTTTGGCCCAAAAAGTGAATCAATATCAAGTGGTCTTCTCCTAAGCGGCGCATGCGTGCTGCGTAGGCGAGACCTAAAAAGGACTCCTGCCGCTTCAGACAGTAGGGGCATTTTGAGATTCCTCCAACCGTCTAGTAGCATTTAAGAGCGGTGCAATTTCTATTTAGTGAACTTCACGGCTTTATAAATTATACCAACTAATTATGAAAATAAAGTAGCAACATGGACGTCAAACTCAAGCAGTTAATGTAAAAACATTGTTTTATTCAAGCAAATTAGAAACGTCTGTACAAAAAAGCAGCTTAAAGTATCCAACAACATTTCATTGGACATGATTCAGAATATTAGATTGGTTGCACCGACAGACATATAGTGACATTTTTAATTTAAAAAAGTGAAACCTGACATCATTCCCTTTAAGAGGAGGTCCAGAGTACCGTGATGCAAAACTTGTTTACAAATCTCTGGTTGTGCTGGCGGGCCAAGTGCCATGGAATCCCAAAATACTATTATTCGGACCCCCTAGCAAAGACCCATCGCAGGCCAGAATCTAGCAGTGGAGAGGTAAGTGTAGTAATAGGAAGTCTACAGGCCTCCTACTAAGGTTACGTAATGGTGATATGTAGGACTCACCTAGATGTCCGTGTGGGTATCCAGGAAATTGAGCAAGTGTGTAGTAGAACCAGATCTTCAGCTTCTTTCAGAACTCAAGGAGTGAGGAGGAGACTCTGATGTGTTCAGGGAGGTTGTTCCCTACTTCGGGTGTGATGTAGGAGAATGAGTGAATTGCTGCTGCTACTAAGGTGGCCTAAATCAGTGATACTGAAAGTATGGCCCGGGGGCGCCACATGCGTCCCTCCTGACCTTTACATGCGGTCCCCTGGCCAACAATAGCACTGGGTTGCTGTTTACTCAACTCAGCACTAATATTAGAAAGATGTTAAATAAACTGAAAGACTTTATTTAAAGATTAATTGAAGTTAAAGAAAGAAGAAATGAGAGTGCTCTGCACCCCTTAACTTTAGGAACACCTTTGTTTTAATGACATCTTGCAGGAAACAAGTACGAATATGATAAAGTCTCTACAGAATTCAAAAACTGTATTTAACATGCATTTCTGTTTCACCTCAGTACATCAGATGATTTCAGTGATTTGACAAGTATTTTTTTTAAAAGTGATTGATTTTTAACATGAATTTAAAAACATTCATGCTTCCCCCTCATCCTGGTAACACTGCTAATTGTTAAGTAAGAGGTAAGTCATATGTAATGTGCCCCATTTGGGTGGCCTGGGTTGCTATTATACATCCACATTAGAGTTTATAGAATCAAATGCAGCAGAAGGTTTTGTACAGTGCACATCCCAAAGTTATGTATTTTGAGGTACTCATATGTGATTATAAAGAAAAAGAAGGAAAAGTGAAATAAAACAACGGCCTAGGATCACACAATTTGGTCAAGAGACAAAGCCAGGATTGATCCCTGATTTTCTGGTTTCAAATTGTGAAGTTAAGCCACTAAATGTACATGCTATGCTTCACCTACACCCACCCTTAACCGCCCTCCCAACCACTACCCTGCTGGCATCAATGCAGCCTTCGGTCACACCACAGACCTAACCGTTTGGCGCCTGGGAAAATGTTTGAGAGTACCAATGGTCTACATTGTGCTCCTGAGTTGGGTTAAGAAAGTCTCTAGGAAAAGCAGTTTTTTCTCCATTTTAACACGCAGATACTGGATCAATGTGTTTACATTTGATATTGGGAAGAATCACTGTTGGTCCTAAAATGTCCTTGATTAAGAAATAGATTAAAACTTGCAAAAACAAATACTTTTCACTAGAGAGCATATGCAAAGTTCTAATTAAAGTTGATAACAAATGCAGTAACCTAAATTGCTCCATTAAATTGCCTGTATAGCTAAACTCTCCTGAACATACCTTATCAGAGATAAAATGTTTGGCAACAAAATACTATCTATCTGACACCAAAAACGATGTTGCTATTTAATCAAGTCTGAAATAAAGCAACACCTTTTCCCACACACTAGATATGTGTGGCATTCACTACACCCACCTCCAAACATATCAAAAGGACATGGGGCCTCCTGTGTTACCCATCATCACAAAAATAAGCACACGTTTACACACAAGGGGCATCTAGTATTTAATATAAACATATGTACTAAAATGTACCTAATGTCATCTCCTGCTTCATCAGAGGAGTAAGAAAATATAACATATGGTCTCTTGGACCATCCCCTTGCTTCCCAAAAATGTTTGTTTAGCACTTGCAAAAAACTACAATAAAACTGGTGGTCCCTGTCCCATCCACAGATTTGATTTCTTTTTATTTTCTGATGTCCTCCACAACTTGTTACCCTCTACAAATACACTACAAATGCCTAGACTGTATTACACTCCAACTCTCTCAACTTACGAAAGCCGCAACATCAAGGAATGTACATAACCCTGGTGCCTACTGAGGAGGCAAGGGACACACACAAGTGTTCTTTTAGTTGTGTTCATCTTTGGAAAGTAGCTCCATTGGGGCTCAGTGAGAACATCTATTAGACACCCACGCACTTGCACATTCATCTCCAGAAAGCACACACGAGGGGAAAAAATAACTATCAGCTCTGTCATTGCCATGATAACAGAAGAATCATAAGGCTATATTTGTGGCACACTGGGAGGATTTTGTTGTTATAGCATTAGGAATCCCAGTCTATGAATCTGTTTCTGTCTCATCTGTAGGTACAAATGACCTCAAAAGGAGAGTACTCAATAGCGTCATTGGTGATTTGTAATCACTTCATGCAATGGTTCAGAACTACCAGCATAAGTAGAAAAAGTAGTCACAAATATTCCAGTCATTCATATTTTTGTTCCCATAAGTCCATACAAAGAAATACATAAACAGTCAATTAAACCAAGTCAGTTCACTATATATATATATATATATATATATATATATATATATATATATATATATATATATATATATATATATATATATATATATATATATATATATATATATATATATATATATGACTTCAAGTACAGGCTTCGCCAAGAATTACAACACCCCCCGCTTTGCCAGGTAATTCAGTGTTCATCAAACCAGGACTCCACCAGGGTACTTACCTGATTGTTGCATGATGGGAGCTGTAGTCTTTAATGATCCGACTACAGCTGCAGGCAATCTGGTGGTGTCAGCTGACTTTCCTATCGGTTTGGGACCGCAGGAGTTCAAAAGGAGGGGCTTGGTGTTTTCCTGTTGTTGATACAGCGTCTGATGAAGGCATACTCGCCGAAATGCATTACGCTCTGCAATCTGTCACAGTAAAAGGTTCCTCCACAAGTTCCCCGTTGTGGCCTCTGATCTCTTCATTGGGAGTGGTTTTTCTGTGATATTTTCACGTGCGTGTTGGCAGCGCGTGTAAGAGGTCCCGTTCTTCAAGAGTGCTGCGGCTCTGCTGACTCAAGTGGCAACACTTCATTTTGTTTTTCGAGGGATCGAATTGCCGTAGTACCGCCTCGGATACCAGGTTGGGCAAGTGGCCACTGCCAGGAGCAGCTCGTGACTGCACGTGAAGGCGGAATTATTATATTCACGCTTTATGGTCCTACCTGGCATTGGTGTACTGAGGCAGAACGTTGGGGACCCGAGGAGGAACTTGACTTCAAGTACAGGCTTCGCCAAGAATTACAACACCCCCCGCTTTGCCAGGTAATTCAGTGTTCATCAAACCAGGACTCCACCAGGGTACTTACCTGATTGTTGCATGATGGGAGCTGTAGTCTTTAATGATCCGACTACAGCTGCAGGCAATCTGGTGGTGTCAGCTGACTTTCCTATCGGTTTGGGACCGCAGGAGTTCAAAAGGAGGGGCTTGGTGTTTTCCTGTTGTTGATACAGCGTCTGATGAAGGCATACTCGCCGAAATGCATTACGCTCTGCAATCTGTCACAGTAAAAGGTTCCTCCACAAGTTCCCCGTTGTGGCCTCTGATCTCTTCATTGGGAGTGGTTTTTCTGTGATATTTTCACGTGCGTGTTGGCAGCGCATGTAAGAGGTCCCGTTCTTCAAGAGTGCTGCGGCTCTGCTGACTCAAGTGGCAACACTTCATTTTGTTTTTCGAGGGATCGAATTGCCGTAGTACCGCCTCGGATACCAGGTTGGGCAAGTGGCCACTGCCAGGAGCAGCTCGTGACTGCACGTGAAGGCGGAATTATTATATTCACGCTTTATGGTCCTACCTGGCATTGGTGTACTGAGGCAGAACGTTGGGGACCCGAGGAGGAACTTGATTTCAAGTACAGGCTTCGCCAAGAATTACAACACCCCCCGCTTTGCCAGGTTATTCAGTGTTCATCAAACCAGGACTCCACCAGGGTACTTACCTGATTGTTGCATGATGGGAGCTGTAGTCTTTAATGATCCGACTACAGCTGCAGGCAATCTGGTGGTGTCAGCTGACTTTCCTATCGGTTTGGGACCGCAGGAGTTCAAAAGGAGGGGCTTGGTGTTTTCCTGTTGTTGATACAGCGTCTGATGAAGGCATACTCGCCGAAATGTATTACGCTCTGCAATCTGTCACAGTAAAAGGTTCCTCCACAAGTTCCCCGTTGTGGCCTCTGATCTCTTCATTGGGAGTGGTTTTTCTGTGATATTTTCACGTGCGTGTTGGCAGCGCGTGTAAGAGGTCTCGTTCTTCAAGAGTGCTGCGGCTCTGCTGACTCAAGTGGCAACACTTCATTTTGTTTTTCGAGGGATCGAATTGCCGTAGTACCGCCTCGGATACCAGGTTGGGCAAGTGGCCACTGCCAGGAGCAGCTCGTGACTGCACGTGAAGGCGGAATTATTATATTCACGCTTTATGGTCCTACCTGGCATTGGTGTACTGAGGCAGAACGTTGGGGACCCGAGGAGGAACTTGACTTCAAGTACAGGCTTCGCCAAGAATTACAACACCCCCCGCTTTGCCAGGTAATTCAGTGTTCATCAAACCAGGACTCCACCAGGGTACTTACCTGATTGTTGCATGATGGGAGCTGTAGTCTTTAATGATCCGACTACAGCTGCAGGCAATCTGGTGGTGTCAGCTGACTTTCCTATCGGTTTGGGACCGCAGGAGTTCAAAAGGAGGGGCTTGGTGTTTTCCTGTTGTTGATACAGCGTCTGATGAAGGCATACTCGCTGAAATGCATTACGCTCTGCAATCTGTCACAGTAAAAGGTTCCTCCACAAGTTCCCCGTAGTGGCCTCTGATCTCTTCATTGGGAGTGGTTTTTCTGTGATATATATATATATATATATATATCAATCGTACTGGCCGCCGGCAGTAGGAAGTTATAGTTAGGACCTGGTTTCCAAAGGAAGAGCGTTTTTTCAATTGACAATAACTTTGGTGCCGTTTTAGGAATGTTCATGAAATTTTCAAACTTGATACGACGCTCAATTCAGCTGCTATCTTGAAAGTTTCGGGTGATCTGTCAAGCGGGAACCAAGAACCATGGGGTGATTAAACGCGCATTTTCCCCATGTTAGTTCCCACAGGACCTTTAGACCCGGCTACAGCCCGAACTGCTGAACAGAATCACACCAAATTTGGCAGGAATGTAGATGTTAGTCTAAGGAAGTGCTTTTGTGTGATTTGGTGTAAATCCATTCATAGTTGCAGCGGAATGTAAAGCCATTTCCATTTATATACGCAGTGGATCCGTGACCCCTCTCGATCTTGTGTGGAGATCTCATTGGCTGCCAACACTTCAAACCAGGAACTGTTGGCAGCCATCATGTGAAAAATTGTTTAAAAGAAAAGGGAGCAGGGTAGAAACACCCTGACCCCCTAGGCCTCGTGGGGGTCACCCAGGCTAAAAAAGCATAAAAATAAAACTTTTTGGCGGGAGTCGCGCTGGATCCGTTTCTCCTGCCGAAATAAAAAAAAACAAAGCACAGCATCCCATGCTCCGTTAATTGTAGGCCCCCGGGTGGGCCAGGTCCCGGGGCAGTTTTTATAGTAATGCAGGGGGTGCTCATGCCGCACCCCGCGCCCTGATGACCACCACCTCCTCAGGGCAAACATTTCTAAATTGATGCAGGGGGCCTGCATGCCCCCCCCCCCCCAGCCCCAGGGACCGCCAACTCCCAGGGGCTATTGAATACAATTAATGCGGAGGAGGCCTGTATGGCCTACCCCACAGCCCCAGGAACCGCCACCTCTGCGGGGCTAATAGTGTAGTAATGCAGGGGGGCCCGCTAGGCCCCTCCACAGCCCTGGGGACCACCACCACCCATGGGCAATAAATAAGAAATGCAAATGCAGGGGTGACTGAGTGGGCCCCCGCAACCCCGAGGACCAAATTATATATATGCAGGGGGTCCACTGGGGCCCCAGGACTACCACCTCCCCAGGGTTAATTTGAACAAAGGAGGGCGTGCCACCCCCGGGAAATTCAAGCTTGCTATGGCATGGCGGGAGTAGGGCTCCCGCCATGCCATAGCAAACAGTGCTCTGCTTTGAGCAAGCAAGAGCATTAAGTTCCCACTTGCTCAAACTGGAGGACAATTTGCTTTTACACACAGGGAGTTGCCTGTTAGCAGCTTCCTATGTGTAAAAGCAATGCCAGCTCCTGCAGGATGTGGGAAGCCAGCAGGGACTGCGGGGGAAGTCTGAAGACTCCACATCAAAGGCAGTGGGTGCCCTTGGTGGCCAGGCCCCGGGGCATGGGGTCCCCAAGGACAAAAAAGGCCCAGGGAAGGAGGCCACGCAACCCCCTTACTTTAGTTGCTGGAGGCCAGGCCCCCTTCACCGCCACTCTGCAAACATGCCTCCTGGCACAGTGGTAGGTGGGCAATTAAGTCCCCTTCGATGCTGAGGGTCCTTGACCCCCTTCTGTTACCTCCAGTATGTCCCAGACAGCGGAATTGCTCAGAGGACTTTGAGGCCATGCCCCCTTTCTCCACCACTCTACAAACGAGCCTCCTGGCGTGCTGCTGGTTGGGAGAATGAATTCTACTTTACTGGGCCTCAGGACTAAAGTGGACTTCTTCCCCCAACCAGTAGTGCACCAGGAGGTGCGTTTGCAAAGTGGTGGAGAAGAACAAGTTACTTACCTTCGGTAACGCTTTTTCTGGTGGATACAGTATCTGCCTGTGGATTCCTCACCTTGTGAATATCCCCTGCGCCAGCATTCCACGGAATTTTTCTTCCCCAGCACTCCACGTCGACGTGGGCGACGTCATAATACATCGGCTCCGTTCGCGACTCCGTATGACGTCACCGGAGCCATAAGAGGCCCACGTCGGCGTGATGACGTCAGTTCCACCCATTTTTTCCGTGCCTTCGAGGCGAACAGGTGAACCAACGACAAACTCAAAGTATACACAGTATACCGACACATATACACAGTATACAAAGGAAAAGGATGCCAAATAAACAAGCATTTCCAACAATTGTACAATCATTTCAAACAAGACTTATTTCATGGTATACAAAGGTGGACAACGGGGAGGCGGGTGGGCCAGTGAGGAATCCACAGGCAGATACTGTATCCACCAGAAAAAGAGTTACCGAAGGTAAGTAACTTGTTCTTCTGATGGATACATCTGCCAGTGGATTCCTCACCTTGTGAATAGATTCCCACAGCAGTCCCCACTCCCGGAGGAGGGTGTCCACCTTCCTATACCAGAAAGTCTTGCAACACAGAGCGCGCGAAGTGGCCCTCCCTCCTCATCACGGAGTCCAAGCAATAATCCTTTGCGAAAGTATGGAGGGAGGCCCAAGTCGCAGCTTTACAAATATCTGCCACAGGAACACCCCGGGCCAAAGCAGATGTAGATGACTTCGCTCTAGTCGAATGAGCTCTAATGCCCTCAGGAGGAGTCTTACCAGCCAGGGCGTAGCAGATCTAGATGGCAAGGATGATCCATCTTGATAGCGTGCGCTTGTGCACCGCTCTACCCTTCGAATGACCAACGTATCCAATGAAGAGTTGATCATCAAGACGAAAGTCTTTAGTCCTGTCCAGATAAAAACTCACAGCCCTCTTCGGGTCCAGGCGATGGAGTCTTTCCTCCTCTTTGGAAGGATGAGGAGGAGGATAGAAAACAGGGAGAGTAATAGACTGCCCCAAATGAAACGGAGTAACAACCTTTGGCAGGAAGGCAGCCCTGGTCCTGAGAACCATCCGTTCAGCATGTAAGGTAAGAAAAGGAGGTTTGGAACTTAGAGCTTGAAGCTCACTCACCCTCCTTGCCGAGGTTATGGCTACAAGAAAGACCACCTTAAAGGACAACAGCCTCAAAGGACAGCTATGCAGAGGCTCAAATGGAGAACCCATCAGAAAGGTTAAAACAAGATTAAGGTCCCACTGAGGGATTACAAAAGGAGTGGGAGGAAACATGTTCGTAAGGCCCTTGATAAACCTCAGAACAACCGGAGATTTAAACAGTGACGATTGATCTGGAAGGCATAGAAAAGCCGATAAGGCCGAAAGATAGCCCTTGACCGTGGCCACGGCACAGCCCTGCTGAGCCAAGGAAAGAGCAAACTGGAGCACATCAGAAAGATGGGCTTTTAAAGGGTCAATGGATCTCTCTCCACACCATTTAACAAACTTAGACCACCTGTAGGAGTAAATGGACTTGGTGGAGTGTCGCCTGGCCGATAAAATAACATCCACCACATCAGGCGGGAGAGAGAAAGAACTTAGGTTGCCCCGTTCAATCTCCAGCCCCTCAGAGGGAGACGGAGCAGAAGGCACGAGGAGAGGTGGAGAAGATCTGTATACCACACCCTTCTTGGCCAATCCGGGGCGATCAAAATAACTTGGGCCCGGTCTTCGCGAATCTTCCTCAGAACCCGAGGAATCAAGGGTATGGGAGGAAACGCGTAAAGGAGTTGTGAGCCCCAACTCAACTGAAACGTGTCCCCCAACGACCCCTGCATCGGAAACTGGAGACTGCAGAATGACGGGCAGTGCGCGTTCTCGCGGGTGGCGAACAGATCCACCCGAGGAGTTCCCCACGTCCGAAAGACGTAACGAACCACCTCCGGATGGAGTCTCCACTCGTGGTCGGTGGAGAACTGCCAACTGAGACTGTCCGCACGTACGTTTAGAACCCCGGCCAGATGATTTGACATCAGACAAATCCGATGATCCTGAGCCCAGGACCAGAGACGCAGAGCCTCTCTGCAGAGACAATGCGACCCCACTCCTCCCTGTTTGTTGACATACCACATCGCGGTAGTGTTGTCCGTCAGGACTTGAACAGACTGACCGCGAAGGGAAGGGAGGAAGGCCTTGAGTGCTAAACGAATCGCCCGCAATTCCAGAAGGTTGATGTGAAGCAACCTTTCCTCTGGAGACCAAAGACCCTTGATCTCCAGATACCCCAGATGAGCACCCCACCCTAGGGTGGAGGCATCCGTGATCACTGTGGCCACCGAAGGAGGAAGATGAAAGGGCTTTCCTTGCGACAGATTGCCCTCCACGCTCCACCAAGATAGATCCGCTGCAGCTTCTCTGGAGATCCTGATCGACTCCCTGAGATCCCCGTTGTGCTGATACCACTGCTTGCGGAGGCATCACTGGAGCGCCCTCATGTGCCAGCGTGCATGGTTGACCAACAGAATGCAGGAAGCGAACAGACCGAGCAGGCGAAGGACCTTCAGAACTGGAACAACCGCTCCATTGTGGAATAAAGGGACTATCTCCTGAATGTCGAGAATTCTTTGTGGAGGAGGAAATGCTTGACACACAGTTGGGTCCAGTACCGCCCCTATAAACAGGTTGCGCTGAGAGGGCACCAGGGGAGATTTGGGCACATTGATCGAAAAACCCAAGTCGAATAATAGCTGAGATGTTACCTGCAGATGACGCTGCACCATCTCTGGGGACTCTGCCTTCAGAAGCCAGTCGTCCAGGTAGGGGAAAACTGGAATCCCCGACCTCCCGACCTCCTGAGATGAGCAGCCACCACTGCCATCACCTTTGTGAAGACTCGAGGTGCGGTAGTAAGACCAAACGGGAGGACCGCAAACTGGTAATGTTGCGACCCAACCGTAAAACGGAGATACTTCCTGTGCGACTTCAGGATTGGGACATGGAAGTACGCGTCCTGCAAGTCGAGCGACACCATCCAGTCTCCTTGCTGCAACGCTTGAAGAACCTGCGCAAGGGTCAGCATCTTGAATTTCTCCTGTTTCAGGTAAAAGTTCAAGATTCTGAGGTCCAGGATTGGACGCAATCTGCCGTCCTTTTTGGGAATCAGGAAATACCGGGAGTAGCATCCCTGACCCCTTTCCTGCTCCGGAACCACCTCTATTGCACCCTTTTGAAGCAAGGCTAGAACCTCTTTCTGAAGGAGAAGCAGATGGTCCTCTGAGCAGTAACCTTGGCAAGGAGGGTAAGGGGGAGGACACTCCCGAAAGGGAAGGGCGTACCCAGTCTCTACGAGGTTCAAAACCCAAAGGTCTGTCGTAACAGATTTCCAACCCCGTAGAAAGTAGGACACCCGACCCCCCACAGGTCTTACATGATTCGGGATGGGGGATCTAGGGCTGCTTCCCTGATGCCTCATTGTGAGCAGAGGAGGAGGAGGAAGTAGAAGGGTTGCGTCCAGAACTTCTCCGACCCCTTTGCCTCCCTCTATAGGATTTATAGAGGGGATTCTGCTGTTGCTGCTGCTGCTGTTGTTGCTGAGGCTGTCGGTAGGAGCGAAAAGACGATCTTCCAAAGCCCCTAAATTTTCTAAAACTAGAAACCTTTGCAGGAGCCTGCAGACCCAGAGACTTCGCCGTCAATCTGCTGTCCTTAAATCTCTGCAGTGCAGAGTCAGCCTTCTCACCAAACAACTTTTGCCCATCAAATGGCAAATCCACTAACGTGGCTTGGACATCAGATGAGACCCCGACGAACGGAGCCATGCCTGCCTTCTTGCAGCTATAGAGGAGCCCATAATCCTCGCCACCGAATCCGCCGTATCCAATCCTGACTGAATGACCTGTCTGGCAGCGGCCTGAGTGTCCGTAACCACCTCCAAGAAGGATGCCTTATCGCCCTCAGGTAGCTTAGGGGCCAAAGTCTTCATTGAGTCCATCAATGCATGTATGTAATGCCCCAGCAAGCACGTGGCATTAGTTGACTTTAATGCCATACTCCCTGAAGAGAAGGACTTTTTAGCTGCCTGGTCCACCTTCTTAGACTCCCTATCTGCGGGAGACTGAGGGAAAGCGCCCGAAGCATGCTTTGAGCAGGATGCCTGCACAACTAGGCTCTCTGGAGACGGGTGTATTGATAGAAAGTCCGGATCCCCAGGCGCCACCCTATACCGTCTTGCCACCTGTCTGGAAACCGCCGGAGAAGAAAGAGGTTTCCGCCATATATCCAAAACAGGCTCCAAGATGGCCTCATTAAAGGGCAGTAAAGGCTCTGAAGTGGTCGTAGGAGAGTGCAGAACCCCGGAGGCGGAGAGGATCTTGCCGATGTGTGCTCCCATTCTGGGGTAGTATCCAGGCCACTAGCCTCTTGTATGCCCTCAAAATCATCAGAGGATGTGTCCACCTCACCTTCCTCTACCTCTTCTCTGTACCTTCCCTCTTCCAAAACCCTCTGGGCCTCCCTCCTCGATCGAATCCGAGGAGCCAGTGTCGCCGACGTCGTACGCGGCGTCGGTGGAGCCCGAGGTGTTGGAGACGGCGGCGCCATAGATGGAGTCGGCAACGGCGTCGAGGAAGGCTCTGAAGTCTGACGGTCCATCCGAAGTCGCGTCGGATCCCCAGATGGCGCCGGAAACTGCCACGAAGGCGCCATCGGCAGAAAGGGCATGAAGGGGGCCTGAGCATATTGCTGCGGCACCCCCAACGTATAAGCCATAGGGCCCACGGGACCAGTTGGTGCTCCGGATGGGAAGGCCGCCCTATTGAAAATACCATACATGGCATTCAAGAATTGAGATGAATCAGTACCTGGAGCAGGAAACTGCGGATAAGGCACTGAACCTACATCCCTCTGCGGAGTACTTGGCTGCGGCGCCGCAGTGTCCTTCACCGGAGCCAAAGATTCTTCCAGTGCTGGAGACGGCTCCTCCTCTTGTTCCTGATCCGAAATAGGCACCTGATCCGGAGACGACGCCGGAGACGGCGCCGAGACGGTGCCGGAGAATGCGCCGGAGCCTGCTTCGGCGACGGAGAATCTCTCGGAGTCTTAGAAGGAGAAGGAGAAGGTGAAATGTCCTTACTCCGACGACGCCGAGGTGAAGTCGACCTCGACTTCCTGCTCTTCGAGGACCGGCGTCTTCTTCTTATGATGCCTTCTTGACTTCGACGACTTCGAAGACGACGACTCCTGCCTCGACTTCTCTTTCTTCCTTCCTCTCTTCTCCTTCCCGATCTTTACCATAAACAACTTGGCCTTCCTTTCCTTCAAAGCTTTAGGGTTCATTCTCCTACAGCATTCACAGTCTTCGACTTTGTGGTCTGAAGAGAGACACCACAAACAGTCTTGATGTGGATCTGTCATGGACATATGTCCGCCACATTCCCTACAGGGCTTAAAGCCCGACTTCCTCGTCGAAGACATCACCGGATTTTGCAACAGAAACACCTTAACACTACAAAGTAGCAGGAGTACTGGAAAAAACCATTGCGCGTCGACGGCACGGAAAAAAAGGGAACTGACGTCATCACGCCGACGTGGGCCTCTTATGGCTCCGGAGACGTCATACGGAGTCGCGAGCGGAGCCGATGTATTATGACGTCGTCGACGTGGAGTGCTGGGGAAGAAAAATTCTGTGGAATGCTGGCGCAGGGGATATTCACAAGGTGAGGAATCCACTGGCAGATGTATCCATCAGAAAAGGTGCATGGCCTTTGATGATATCTCAGCAATCCAGCTGTGTTGGACATACTGAAGGTAACAGGAGGGGCAGTTGGCCCCCAAGAACCCTCAAGAGCCAAGGGGACTTCATCCCCCTACAAATAGTGCACCAAAAGGCACATTTGCAGAGTTGTGGAGAAAGGGGAGTGGCCTCCAGCAACCTCTCAGCAATCCTGCTGTGTAGGAAGGGGTGTTGGCCCCCAACGACCTTGGGGGCTAACTACCACTCTTGTTACCTCCTGAAAGTCCCACACAGTTGGATTTCTAAGAGGTCTTCGGAGGCCACGCCCCCTTTCTCCACCACTCTGCAAACATGGCGCACTACTGGTTGGGGTATGAAGTCCACTTTATGCCTGAGGGATCTTGGGGGCCAAGAAGCCTTTCTGCTACCCCCTGTAAGTCCTACAGAGCAGTATTCCTGTAAGCTGATCAGAAGCCCAGCCCCCTTTCATCCCTACTCTGCAAATCCGACTACTACTTAAAAAACCATAAAAATTCATTGAAAAAAAAACAAAGGTTACAGGGACGTTATAGTTAGGAATTAGTATTTTAAAAACCTTAGAAATACACTAAAAATATGAAACGCAACAGGGATGTTATAGCTAGGAAACAGAATGTGCTAAACCTTAGAAATTCATTAAAAAACAAAGGTTACAGGAAGGTTATAGTTAAGAATTAGCATTTTTTAAAACATAGAAATTCACTGAAATAATGTAAAGTTTACTGGGACGTTATAGTTAGGAAATTGAAGTTTTTTTTAAACGTACAAATTCACCAAAATAAAAACAAAGGTTACAAGGTTGTCATAGTTAGGCTATAGTTTCACTCCAAAACCAGAGAAATTCAGCAGTTATAGTTAGTTGACCTAACGGTAACTCGCACCCCCACAATGGACTGCTTACGACCAGACATATTACATCACTCATGACATGGTCAGTGACATCACTGATGTCAGTGTTCATGTGAGTGGACTGCCTGGGAAACATACAAACCATCTTCGAGCCAATTGAAACATAGGTGAAAAACTCTTTTGTAAAATAACTCCTGCATTATTATGGTGCTTATATGCATATATATTCCTTAAATGTTTGTGCTGTTATGCTTTTATACACCTATTATTCGTTGTACACCTATTATTCGTTCATTTAATAAGCTGAATTGTAGATCTATACTAACATCAGGATAAACCCTTGTGGACCAAGCAATGGACAGTGGAGACACTGGTCCTTCTAGATCTAATCCTATATTTCAATATAAATGACTATTATGTAGTTGAATTAGCAAGAGAAATAAAATGCAGGCCTGCCAACTTAGCTGTGTTACAGTGTGTCAACAATATCAGCTCTCTTTACCCAGTCACATGATGAAGAGCCAACATCACTCAACTGAAAAAAGGTGAGCTGGAAACCTCTACACAGAGTAGGTTTCCCAATCATTTGAGAAGGCTCTAACTCTATAAATCACCCACGGGCTTTGTGTCACTCCTAGGAAGCAGCTTCAATGGCTGGTCTGGCTACAACACTCTCTACATCGCTCCCCAGGCCCCAGCCTCTCAATGCACCCTCAGATTTTCATCCAGAAGCGGACACTGAGCCACGCCTCCTCTCCTTGCAATGCACCTTCTACGACTCTTCAGGAACTGACAGGCTCAAAGACCCGCCACACTCCCTCTACCTCTCTCAGATGGTTACATTTTTTTCAAGTTTAGCAAGTCTTAAAATGAGCTGAATTAAATACTAGCACCACATCCAAACAGCACATAGCAGAGATCATGAGGCTATACACAACTTCAGGGCTAAAGTAAGTGGGTCTCTTACTAAGGATTACCAGTTATGACAGACACATGGATTACAATATAAAAATGAGTCTTTAGTCCTGGATCATACAGTGTACTTACAAGGGATGGATTCAAATCCAAATCTTCTGATTCCACAGACAATAACATAACAAATTAACTATATCCACACAGCAGAATAGAGAGTAAATAAAATTGTATTTTTGGAACAATCTCAGGAAGGTCTAACATATAGAGTCCTGTGGCAACTATAACAGCTGTTTGTGACATAAACATTATCTTTCATACAATTATTTACTACTGTAAAAGCAATCACAGTTTTTTTAAACTCTTGATACACGCACAAATAGCTGAAAGATAAAGCTACTTCTGGAGCTAGACAATATAAGCACATTTATTTCAAGTCAGCTACCAACACATGAACTAGGAGAGTCAGCTCCTAGCATCACATATAAATTCTCCTCTACCACATATAACCAAATCTGTATTGAAGAGTACTGTACCACATCCACAGCGGGTGCAGAAATGTTTGTCTATGTTTTACATGTTCAAGCACCAAAACAGTCTTTCAATGTAATCTATCAGAGCTAGTGATCAAGGAAAAATAGGTGAATTTCTAAATATATTTTGCACAAGTAGTTTCACGATCCTCAACACCATATATTGGCATCAAGAACTTAATTAGGATACTCCAAACACAATGGGATTGTTTTAGGAATTCTTGCCTTCTCTAGGATAAGGACTCCAACTCTGAAAATCTTTGGAAACAAGGATCTCTCACTTACCTATTTCTTCATAGGAGATTCCTCCTAAGTCAGTTAGGAACAAGCACTGTTTTAATTGTGTCTTAATCAGATAAAGTTTCAATTAAAGGAGTATAAATGTCTGTATCTCACCATATTTTTAAGTGCTGCAGACTCAATGGAATCCTAGTGGCCTATCTGTACAGTGGCCCCCTTCTTCTCCTACCTCGCCCAGAACTTCAATCCACAAACCTTTAAACTCACAAGGAACAAAGGCTGAGGTTAAGGATGAGTAGTGGGCTTCTCACCAAGGTATTCATGATGTAGCTTTATCCGATTAGTGGCTCTTGATAAGCAGAACTGAGAGTCTCATCAAGTGGGAGGCGGCTAGGCTCTGGGCAGCCCTTCCTTTTCTCCTTTCCTACCAGTCCATTAAATATAAGATGAGACAGGAGAAATTCATCAGGCCATCTGAGCCCCAGCATTCTGTGCTTCTTAAATCTTTGTGAGTGGGAGTGTGATATCCCAGGGCAGCTGACTATTTAGCATTTGGCAATGGATGTTCATCATGCATTCAGAGACACTGAAGAATGCATGCCCAGTCCCCATCTGGTACACAGACAAGATTCTATACATTGCTTTGTGATGCTGAACTTAGTACGATGATGGTTGTCATAGCCCTATCAAGGGGTACAAAAGCTTGACATGTGGCATCAGAAAGTTAGAGTTGCTCAGCAGACATGACATATTGGAATATTTCCTTACTGAGACATAACTATAACTTTAGGGCTAATCAATTTTTGGAGGCAGATGTGACTTATGGAATTGGAATTTTGTGACAACCTGATGAATCTTCAATATGGCTTGATGAGAATTGGACTTTTTTGATCTTGTTAACATGTTTCACGATCTAAGGAACAATGTGGATTAATGGTTTTAGTTGAGGAATAAGCGAAAAGGCCAAGTCATAAATACCCCATTTTCCTATGGTTGAAAGCAACATTCACTCACAATGGGATGGAAAGCCTTAGTAAGAACAGCAACATACTTCCTCATGGGCTGTACAATATGGCACTTGTCAGTCAAACGGAAAATAGGGCAGTAAGCAGAATGGCATAGGTACATGTACCAATGTGACAGCAAAATGATAAGAGTTGGCAATGCCGCTGAATGATACAAAATAGCATGGACAGATGTATTTATAATCATTCTTACCATATTAACTTATTTACGTACCAGTACGTTTGAACTGTTAGGTTTCATGTACTTGTGCTATAGTTACTAATAGAGGAAAATTATTTTTTGGGGTTGTTTTGAAGTACGATAACGAAAGTGGACTGATTCGGCAGTAGAAGTGGGCACCAGTGGAGGGTTTGTCGCAAATGAAAAGACCGCTGCGGAGTGGGAAAATTGTTCAGGATGGCTCATGAAGTAAGGAAGTGGTTATTGGCTGATCAAAGGTTGGAGGTGAGAGTGTAGCAGAACGATGGAGGTGGGTAGGTGAGACGACAGACACAACCACCAACGAGCATCCCTCAAATTGACCGGGACCCTCCATCTGTCCTTAGGAGCATTTCTCCGCCTCTTTTGAGGTGGAACCATAGGCCGGCATACATTCAGGGGTAGGCGGGTGAACATTGGTAGGTCATCTCTTCTTAGAAGGTAGACCTGAAGCCTCAGATTGAGGCATACTTTATTGTTTTTGGACCTGATGAAGTGCCACCTGACCCTTGGGCTCCGAAGGCACGAAACATGTTGACGACTCTTCACTGAAAGCTATCCTGAACACGCTAGCACCATTGTTTTTATCTAGACCTGGTACCCTTCCTCTATAAACATTTGCTTTTATGTTACCAGAGCCTATTTTATCCACCATTCACTTACACCACTAGTTTCACTGTTAGCTCCCTCACGTGCACTCATCTACACGGTGTCTTCGGATCAAAAGATCTCTGACAAAGAGCCCCCAGGCCTGTCAGGAATTGCAGTGCTGGCCTGACGAGGAGCGCCCAATGATGAAGCATGACACACTAACAGGTGTGTGAGGGCACCAAGATCTAACCTTCAGGTCTTCCTGCGACAGGACCACCAGCCACTTAGGTAAATTTTAGCTGACCATTCTGGTGAAGGAGGAACTACCCCAACCTTGATATTTGTTTATGTTGATTCTCACCATATTAACTTATATACATACCAGTGCATTTGAACTGTTTGGTTGCATGTCACTGTGCTGTAGTTACCAATAGAGAAAAATTATTTTTGGGGGTTGCTTTGAAGTCCGATAATGATATTGGACTGATTCGGCAGTGTAAGTGCACACCACTGGAGGGCTTGTCACAAAGGACCGCAGCGGAGTTGAAAAATTGTTCAGGATGGCTCATGAAGTAAGGAAGTGGTCTTTGGCTGATCATAGGTTGATGGTGAGAGTGTAGCAGGTTCCAAGAAGAAGTTTTCAGAAGTCTCTTGGATGGCTTTGCAGATCATTGCCAGAAGTTTGAAAATGGCCATTTATGGCACATAGCCTTCCAGCGGATAGATGATAACTTGAAGCTGGCGTTCGTATGACGAAGACTGGTTAAGTTTGTAGCGGCAAAGTTTCAGACTTTACCCAGAGGAGAGAAAATATATTGAGTAAGGCTCACTTGTAGACAATTGAAAAAGTCTAATTTGCGGAGTACTAGTAAATTGATCCACTGACTTCTTGACAGCACAAAACGTATGTATAGACATATGTATGGACACAGCTTAGGCGTATTTAGGGTCTTATACCTAGCTGCCTTGTCTGTGATGAGGTGGAAAGTTTCCACTCACATAAAGAAACTGTAAGCAACCAAGGTTTACCTTATGTTAGGATTAGACAATATTGAACAAGGAATAGAGGTATTTTATTGTAATTGCATTTATATAGCGCTAACTACCGCTGACGAGGAGTTGAATCGCTTTTTCGGCGAGTAGCACGCTACTTCAGAACCCATAAAGGATTAGTGTTGAATTAGTATAGTGCAATATGAAAATAATTTGAGTGGATATGTTAGTCAGTTGTTTGGATTCAGAAGGATAGCGGAGGGATAGAAGAGGGAAAAAGGTTTGCATTTATAAAGCCCTTGTTACCCCAGATGGGGTATAGAAGTGCTTTTTTGGTGAGTAGCACGCTACTCCGGAACCCATAAAGGATTAGTGGTGAATTAGTATAGTGAAATATGAAAGTAATTTGAGTGGTGGATATTAGACAGGTAGAAGCAGAGGAGAATGCAAAATATAGTACATCTGTCTTCAGTTAGTTCCGTGTGACGAAGCGTTCAGCAAACCAGTGTTAAATTGCATTGATAATGCATAGATTTCATCTAACAAATTTAATGACAAAAGAGATATTTATGACAACATTTAAACAAATGATGACTAATATGTGTGGAGTTTCACGTTTCTTAAAATTACATACAAATAATTCAGACACTGTATCGTAAAAGCATGCAGATGGGAAAATAATTTGAGACATCATGTGCTAAATTTCAATACATGTGATTATTATACAATTACTAATAGATATAATTTTTATGATTATAAATAAGATATCAATAAGACTAAAGAAAATGAATGTGTCGTAGATACATTTTCATGTGAAAAGTACAAAATCATTATTTCATGTCATAACGTGTGCACCAAAAATACAAAGAAAAGTAGGTGCTACGGGAGTACGCTTAAACGTGCATTTGAGAAACTTCTTTTAAAATATGTTTTTTATATGAAATTAGTGAATAACACTCAAACTATAAGGTTAAAATGCATTTTTCTTATATGTGTAACATTGACACAAAGTCTATAATGAATACCGCATACTTACATGAATTCTGATCAGATTGAAATGTTTATAAATGTGGTTTTGGACTTAAATTTTAGTTTTCTCCATTAATGTGTGATTCACAATTTAATAAAATCTTGTTGTACATTAGTCATATTTTATCTTCACACGAAGCTCCTTCTGGAATACTGGGACCCTAGGGAAGGTGGCGTACACTCCGGCGGAGCGTGCCGGTAATTAATATCCAACCAAGGCAAAAGTTCATATTGTACGCTCTCAGGAAGAACCAGGAAACAATCCAGTATAGTGATCCAAATTTAATACCACACAACGTGTTTCGGCGACAGCCTTGTTCACGTGTAGAATTACAAAATGAAAGCGGGTACTGATAAAGTTGTGACAGATCCAAACATAAACACAAACATAGGACTTAGTTTACTGTTTTGCTATTGAACATGGCATCCATCTTAGAAAGGTAAATTCAATCTTATGTATACATGATACAATACCTAACTGAAAACAAACGCGCTAATGCGTGTAACAACAGTTGTAATATAATCTGTTTAAAAGGTCCTTGTTAATGTTCCAGACACTTTGAACAGCAAACAATTATATTTCGATTAGAATGCGTATGACCAACTTGTGCTCTACAGAAATGCCAGCCATTTGTACATGTGTACTGAATGCGAGCATGCAATATGCCCTTACCTTTATAAATATAAATTGGCCGACTAATTAGCTTTTAACGTACAGGGCAGATGGACAGACGTAGTGCAGTGTAGAATACACAGGCCTGCTGACCATCTAGTTGGAAAAGATCTGGATAAAGACCACTATGAGCAGAATAAATGCTACTACGTATTCTTATTGCAATGGATGTGCTTCAATGTCAACACAGAAATTTATCTACTAAAAAACGATAACAGTTATCTGTAGTGCTTGCCATGGAAACAATGCTACATGAAAATGTCATAAGGCCATAATGAGCTCTATTGTCATGACATCAGTTCGCACAAAAGGACATCATGAAATTGTATCACGACCAATACTCACATGTTTATAATACTTTCAAGTCAAATATCTGTTAACCCCCATATGTCCCACATTATACGGCTGTTATGTTTTATGGATGATATATGGACTAACATGAAAGATCAACAATGTCCAGTGTAATGATGTCCTTGTTCTATGTGTACGAAGTAGTATTCCATAACGTGGATCATGTACATACCAGTTACCAGTCGTGATTGTGAATAAAATATGACAAACGTGCACTTGAAGAAAAGGGTAGGTTGCCCGTGTAGGTGAGTACGTGTCAAAAGGGTACCTTCCTTTTCTCCTGTAAATGAGAAAAAAACAAAGTAAATGATTAAAACAGTTACTGCTATCATGAAAAACTGTACATATTGATAGCATACAATGCACATCCATAGCTGGAAGAAGAACAGAGATTATGTTACATATGTTCCTCAATTATTCTGTTCAGACATGAATGAGAGAGAAAACAACCACTAAATTACAAAGAAATCCCAATTATGACCCAACCCTGAGATGAATTGTTATGTTATGTTATGTTAACCGGATTTGTATAGCGCACAGCTGCCCCAGCAAAGGGGCGTCCCGGCGCTTCTTGACAAGAGACCGATACATAACAATTCAAAGAAAACCAGAACAGACCTAAGCACCCAAAGAGAACAAATAGGTCTTAACGGCTTTCCTGAAAGTCAGAAGATCGTCAATGGCGCGAATGTGGGCAGGAAGTGAGTTCCACAGCTTGGCAGCAAGCACACTGAAAGAGCGGCCACGGGCTCTAGCCCTTTTAAAGCGTGGAACTATAACCGGATGTGAGCCTGAAGACCTTAAAGACCGCGATGGTACATAGGATGAAATGAGGTGTTCCAAAATCTGAGGAGAAGAATGTTTCAAAATTTTAAACGAGAGGCAAAGAGACTTAAACTTAATCCTCTGGGAGACAGGAAGCCAGTGAAGACCAGAAATAGCTCTCTTTGACTAACAAAATCTAGGCAGGCCAACCAGAGCCCTAGCAGCAGCATTTTGAACTCGTTGGAGTCTGCAAAGTTCGGTCTGATTGGCTCCGAGCAAAAGGGAGCTTGCATAATCCAACCGAGACAGAATAGTAGCTTGTACAATAAGCTGTCTGGTTGGAGCATCAAAAAATTTGAGGATAGGTCTAAGCCTACGAAGAATCCCAAAGCAGGTGGAGGCAGTTTTCTTAGTATGGGAAACAAAACTAAGTTTAGAATCTAGCCAGAATCCGAGATTCTTCACCTCGGTAACAGGAAGAGGGGTGGGACCTATCTCGGATGGCCACCAGCGGTCTCCCCAGGCTTGGCTCTGATTGCCAACAATCAGCACTTCAGTTTTTTTTGCATTTAATTGCAAGCAGTTGTCTGTCAGCCAGCATGCCACTGATCTGATTCCCTCACAAAACTTGGTGGTCTCTAGGTCAGATGCCCCACTAATCGCAACCGCTAGCTGCGTGTCATCGGCATAGGACACCATAGTCAAATTACAACGCTTGATGACCGCAGCCAGCGGCTGGACATCGATATTAAAAAGTGTGGGGCTAAGAGCTGAACCCTGTGGGACACCTCGTGTGATGGAATGAGGCTCAGACTGGTAAGGAGAGGTTACAACCCTAAACGTCCGACCAGATAAAAAACGATCGAAACCAATCAAGTGCCACGTGATCGACACCAGCCTCAACCAAACGCTGTAATAAAATTGCGTGGGAGACGGTGTCGAAAGCGGCACTAAGATCTAAAAGTACTAGAGCCGCCGTTTGACCAGAGTCCACCAAAGTTCGCAGATATTCAACCATAGAGAGAAGCGCGGTCTCAGTGCTGTGGCCGGGCCGAAAACCATTCTGCGAAGGATCTAAAATATTGGCAGAATGGATATGATTACAGAGGATGGTATTAACATAGGCCTCAGTCAATTTTGTCACCCAAGGGAGGAGAGAGATGGGGCGATAATTCTCAAACTTAGAGGGATCAAGAGCCGTTTTTTTTAAAATAGGTATCACCTGAGCTTGCTTCCACCTATCCGGAACGGAGCCCGACTTCAAGGATAGGTTGACAAGGTCACGGAGCAAAGGAAAACAGAGAGTTGCAGATTCCCTGAATTGAGCAGGCCGAAGAGGATCCATAGGAGACCCCGATTGGACTTTCCCTGCGATTTTATCAAATTCGTGCATCGAAAGCTCAGGAAAGGAGCGCAAAACCTTGGTAGTATTTGAATCAGAAGCCATTTTCTCCAGAGGGATAGATGGACTAGGGAAAGAGCAATAGATAGCCTCCACCTTTTCCACAAATAAGGCTGCCAAACCCTCACAGTGATTAGCTGCACAAATATCAGCAACTGGAGCTCTACTAGCAGTAAGGTCCTTGAGCACCTTAAAAATTAGTTTAGTGGGGTTAGAGCTCGAGTTAAATTCACGAGAGAAGTAGGCAGCACGGGTTTTACAAATCGCCCTATGATAGATTTTAATCTTAGCAAGATATAGTAACTTTTGATCAGGCTGATATGACTTACGCCAGGCTCTTTCAGCTTGTTTGCAAGATTTCCCTAAGAGCCGCAGTGAGTCGTCATACCAAGGGCTGGGTCCAGCGCAACGGCGCTTACACTCAGTCATGGGAATCAAACAGTCTAGAGCTCCTGTCAGCCAGCTGCAAAAGTGATCATATCCCGCTGCAATATCAGAAAAAGGGCCCAAAGGATGTAGACTAAGATGCTGATGGAAGTCAACTAGTTTTTTCCAAGGGCGTCTGAGAGACGCAGGCGCAACTGCTCTAAGAGGAGAGCCCTCAATCCGAAAATGCAGTTCTATAAGATGGTGGTCAGTCCAAGCCATAGGCCTGGGGGGCAACACTTTCACCATGTGTAAATTAGTGAAAAAAGGATCTAAAATGTGCCCACCAATGTGAGAACTGTGTTAATCAGCTGAGATAGCTGAAGAGCTTCTAAGTCGGCGAGGACGCTACAGATCGCAGGAGAGTGGGAAGCATCCAGATGCAGATTTAGATCACCCAAGATGCTGAAATTGGCAGCCTTTAAGGCTAAGGCACTAACAGCTTCAGGTAGAGCGGATCTAAAAGCCGTGTCTGGCCCTGGTGGGCGGTAGATAAGTAGTCCAGAAAAGGTAAAATGCGGACTAACAAAAATGCGAAAATGAGCACTTTCGCAACCAGCTATTTCTAACCCCGTCCATAAGCATGTATAGCAGGATTTGACCACGGCCGCAATACCGCCACCTCGTGAGTTACGGTTATGTGTGTAAATCACATACTCTGCAAGAAGGGCTAGGTTAACCACAGCTAAAGCATCATCATGCAGCCATGTCTCTGACATAAAATAGATGACATGGGTGGTACCACAAGTTCGAAATTGAGTGATCTTTTTGTTTATACCATTGTATTCTAAGGCTCCCCTGTATTTACTGTGTCTGCAAGCCTTGCAATGGCCACATGGATAGAACCCGATGAGGCCATGGCTGGTGGAAGTGGAGTAGTTGGTAATGTCATTCCTGACTACCAGATCTCGTATGTTTTTATTGCGTCTGTATGTTATACTAGGTCTTTTCATTATACTTGTACCTAGAACATTATCAGCTTTCAAAATGTCCCAATGCTTGGCCAGTATGCGCTTAACCTTCTGTGAATCACAAAAAGATCACTCAATTTCTTACTTGTGGCACCACCCATGTCATCTGTGCCATTGAATGTACCTGCAAGCTTTGGTACATTGGCAGTACAACTTGTTCCGCTAAAAAGAGGGTCTTGGAACATCTAAGAGCTATTACCAACCATGACCCCAAGTACCCGGTAGCACGTCATTTCGATGAGAAACATTTCTCGAATGTGTCAGATCTCAGTTTCTTGATCCTAGAACATGTTCCCAAAAATCCCAGAGGGGGTAACCGGGTACTCAATCTAAGACAGCGAGAATCCCGTTACATCATAGATTTTCAAACTAAGAGTCCTGGAGGTTTAAATATGGATGAAGAATTATCAATTCATCTCAGGGTTGGGTCATAATTGTGATTTCTTTGTAATTTAGTGGTTGTTTTCTCTCTCATTCATGTCTGAACAGAATAATTGAGGAACATATGTAACAATCTCTGTTCTTCTTCCAGCTATGGATGTGCATTGTATGCTATCAATATGTACAGTTTTTCATGATAGCAGTAACTGTTTTAATCATTTACTTTGTTTTTTTCTCATTTACAGGAGAAAAGGAAGGTACCCTTTTGACACGTACTCACCTACACGGGCAACCTACCCTTTTCTTCAAGTGCACGTTTGTCATAATTTATTCACAATCACCGACTGGTAACTGGTATGTACATGATTCACGTTATGGAATACTACTTCGTACACATAGAACAAGGACATCATTACACTGGACATTGTTGATCTTTCATGTTAGTCCATATATCATCCATAAAACATAACAGCAGTATAATGTGGGACATATGGGGGTTAACAGGTATTTGACTTGAAAGTATTATAAACATGTGAGTATTGGTCGCGATACAATTTCATGATGTCCTTTTGTGCGAACTGATGTCATGACAATAGAGCTCATTATGGCCTTATGACATTTTCATGTAGCATTGTTTCCATGGCAAGCACTACAGACAACTGTTATTATCGTTTTTTAGTAGATACATTTCTGTGTTGACATTGAAGCACATCCATTGCAATAAGAATACGTAGTAGAATTTATTCTGCTCATAGTGGTCTTTATCCAGATCTTTTCCAACTAGATGGTCAGCAGGCCTGTGTATTCTACACTGCACTACGTCTGTCCATCTGCCCTGTACGTTAAAAGCTAATTAGTTGGCCAATTTATATTTATAAAGGTAAGGTCATATTGCATGCTCGCATTCAGTACACATGTACAAATGGCTGGCATTTCTGTAGAGCACAAGTTGGTCATACGCATTCTAACTGAAATATAATTGTTTGCTGTTCAAAGTGTCTGGAACATTAACAAGGACCTTTTAAACAGATTATATTACAACTGTTGTTACACGCATTAGCGCATTTGTTTTCAGTTAGGTATTGTATCATGTATACATAAGATTGAATTTACCTTTCTAAGATGGATGCCATGTTCAATAGCAAAACAGTAAACTAAGTCCTATGTTTGTGTTTATGTTTGGATCTGTCACAACTTTATCAGTACCCGCTTTCATTTTGTAATTCTACACGTGAACAAGGCTGTTGCCGAAACGCGTTGTGTGGTATTAAATTTGTATCACTATACTGGATTGTTGCGTGGTTCTTCCTGAGAGCGTACAATATGAACTTTTGCCTTGGTTGGATAGTCATATTTTATGTAGGCCTAATTTGTACTCACCTTTTTCCTAGTGAAGTCATAGACTGAATATTCCAAAGCGTATGGGAATATTTAGTAAACTTGAAAGTCGTATTTGAAATGATAACTGTTTCTTTAACATCCCTTGGACTGAATGGTGTGATTGCAACAATTCTGCTACACTCTAGAACAGCTGCTTGGGAAGGTGTGACTGGTAAAGTTTCCTTTCTAAATGTACCATTGTTCGACCTATCCTAGGCCTACATAATTTAAGGTAGCTATGTAATCGATTTACTTAACTTTTCTGGACTTTATCTTCTGTCCTGCTACATCACCATCATCTCACTTTGGACTGACCAATGGAACGGAGTGGTAAGACATTTGTTGGTGATGCCAGGGGGAGTTACCCTGGAAACTTATGGAATATAATTGCTCAAATCGTGGGACAGCAAGAGGGAGCCCTAGATAGGAAAAGGGGGCTCGACTAGGACTGCGGAGAACAGAAGCAACTTGTGACGTAATGCTGCAATTTGCTGACAACCAGATTGCTAACGCAGATTGAACCCTTTCGGCGGAAGGGTTCACGTCATGCTGCTGTGACCTTATTGCAGCGACAGACAGCTGTCTTGATGAACTGGCTACTTGGAACTTTGCTGAACTTTCCTGAGGGTCTGTGTAAGGCTCACCTTGTTTCGTATCACCTATCGACACATACGCTGTAAGTGTCCAAATCGGCCTCCGCTGAATACGATTTTTCTTGTCATCCATCATAATTTCTCTGAATCTCAGAGGCTTGGTATATTTCATTAAATCCTTTCACTAATTTAATACTAGCACAGTATGCTATCTTATTTAAATGCTAATTTTCTTTTTCTATAAATGAATAACTAAACTGTGAGATTTTAATTGATTCTGATGATTCCGTCTCATCATTCTTTGTGGGTAAATCATGTGGTTTTCAGTCACTTGTAGTTATTTGGGAGTATTTCCTGGCTATAATAAAATTGAGTTTGAAGATAACAATTATCCTATTCTTAGTCCTCACTGGATAATTGGGTATCCTTCGAATATCCAGTCCCTTTCAGCAGAGAACGAGATCCATCAGAGGACCAAGTGAGTGAAATAGGTAACAAGAGGTTAAAGATATACTTAGAGATAACATTTAGTTCAAGATTAAATTGAGCCCGCTAAACGCTACAACAGCAGCAAGGCAGTCAGATAAGCACAAGAGGGTTGAGAAAGTGGGGCATGAGAAAGATATTTGGATATCACCTGCATATAAATGGAGAACCAGTAGAACAGATGAGGTCACCAAGGAAAGTGGCATAAGGATTATATAGATGAGGCCTCAGTCCTGAACCTTGAGGGACTCCCATGGGTAGTGTAGAGGGTCAAGATGGTTTAGAGAGGGTCCAGTAAGAAATGTTGAAGGGAATCCAGATGAAAGCTGAGCCAGTTTTGCTGTGCATCTATGGAGAGGCTAGCACAGTATAATGATCAACACTGGCAAAGGCTGTGTATGAATCAAGAAGGATGAGAATGGAGGAAAAGTGCACGTGCTGAGCAGAGGTGGTGAAGCCACCTATGTGTGAGAGGCCTGTTTCTGTGGATTGGAGTGGATGAAAGCGTAATTGAAGAGGTCTGAGTGAATAGTTGCGGGCAAGAAAGTGCAAGGCTAGCACTTCTCATCCTCATGGTGGAGTGTGTTAAAAAACTGTCCTTTGAGCACGGAGTGGCGGGTGTAATGCAGCCAGATAGCAGTTCTTCTAATCGGCATGTAGTAGTTGGATGGGTTTCTTACGGCAATGCGCTAGAACACAGTATAAATGACTCAAACCGGGAGTTTTAGCCATTTGTTAATGACAAGGAAATAAAGTGAACTGAGAAACCAGCAACATGAAAAGAGACTGAGAAGATTTTGCTTTACAGAATTGTTGAGCTTGGGATAGCAGTTTGTAATCCACACCAATGGGTCTTAAATTAGAAAGATGCGCACCCTTATGCATATGGGGGTGCTGGCGATGCTGTGATTGTGCATGCGTGTCACTTGTTATGCACAGCTTTGATCATAAATATTTGAGAAACAGTTTGTATTCGCCACCAGTGGATGACAACAATCCTATTCAATGGAACTAGGAAACAGACCAGAACATTGCAGTAACAATACTCTTTTTGTTAGCTGACCACGAACAAGGCACATGATTTTGTGAACCTTTCAATGCTGCAGCTTTATTTCATTTCTCATGAATCCATTACACATCAACATGTTAATAATGCTAGAAATGTTTGTCCTTTCACGAGCAGAAAGGTGAAGTCAGAAAATAATGTGTTATCGATATGGACTATTTTATAGCAACTTACAAATGGCATGGATGTAAGCATTCCCATACAATTAACTGTCATTTTACAAGAGTGATTCGACGTAGATTTAAAAAGGCAAGCACTTCTAGAATGTTTACTGGAAGTAATCCCACCGTGTGTCTGTTAAGTGGAGTCCCTTAATTCAGAGCAGATAAGCTTGGACTGTGTCAGCCACTGCCCCGTGTAAGCACATGCGGTCTTTCCTTCCTCTCTGAAGCGTTACCGGAGAGCCGGAGGAGTTCGCCATATTGTTAATGCGTCATACTTATCGGTGGCTGTGCAAACAGCCCTGTCAGAGACAATCTGACGCATGTCAGTGTGGAGACTGATGAAATGCTCAAACGTGAAATGCACAGCAGCAAAAATAATGGCGCACTCGTGGCCTACGATAATGGCTCGTTCCAGCCAAAGCTCCGTTCTTCCCCAGTACAAGGCGGCTGTGTTCCAGACGGACTAGGTTCATGCTAAACCCGTGGTGCCATCACCACTCTCTTTCACATTAAGCAAAACAGATAACAATATCCTTCGTTACCACGCAGTAGAAACAGTCTTTGAACTGCAAAACACTATCTAAATTCGAAGCTTATGAATTTATACCACACTTAAACGGAGTTCACGATTTTCTACGTTCAAATTTCTTATTTCTAAGCCAGGAGTTAGCCAAGACCTTTTGATTTTACTAAAATTGTTTGTATAACACACTCAGGGCCACTGGAATTATGCAGAATAAGAGGGCCAAATTATGCGGGAGGGTTGACTAAATTATGCACCAAGAAAAGGAAAATGATGCAACAAAAAGTGGAACATTTTGTGAAAGTGTTACTTCATTATTTTGTCATTTTTTACATTTATTAACACTGTTTTGGCATTGGTTGCACCTCACTAATCCTAGTTTAACACCCAAATACAGCAATAAGCAACGGAACGGTCACTGGTCAGCAGGGGCGGCTCCTAGGTTATGGCGGAGGAGCATCATCCTACTGTTGGAACCAGCAGAGCAAACCGTAAAATAAAATGATAGTAAAACAATCAATAACATTGCTTTATTATAATTTTATTTTACTAGTAGGAGCCGCAGCTGAGTCTTGAGGGTGGAGCCATAAACAGCAGGAGGAGTGGTGGGCACAGGGCACTGCCAGCGCTCATGTCGGTTTGGCCCGCCATCTTAGGACAGCCAAACCGACATGCAAACTTGAAAATCTCCAAGCTGTTGCTTGCAGATATCAGCAGGGCTCAGGAGCACAGGCTGCCAGTCCCTGCTGTAGTGTGAAACAAGCCCCTCTGCCCAATCCAGATGCTTCTCTCATGCAGGGTAGTAAAAACCAGCATGAGAGCAGCATCTGGATTGGCGCAGGGGAGTCTGGGAGCCTGTGTGCATAGGAATTCGGGTGCTGAAGAGTGCGGCGAGGCAGAATGTAAGTTGAATTTTAATTTTTTTTGCCCCCAACGCTGCCCCACCACTTTTCCCTGCTAGCGGCTGCTGGTCAGCCTTTGCAACGGGCCTTTCACTGTGCGGTAACAGGTCTGGCTGTGTTTTTAGTAACTTTTGAACAGTTTTTTTTAAAGATATTTTTATTGGTTTTAAATAAAAAACATGTACATCACATATCGGTTAATTGCAAGCATTTCACCAAATTTACCAAATTTATACATTCAAAGGAATCAACAGTGCTCCCGTCTCATCTCTATTATTTTTACACATTTCCATATCCTTGGTGGGCGATATACACAGCTCCCCTCGGTACATGTTCAATTTGCCCCATTTTTTATCCCACTTCTTAGGACGACCCCTGGATTTGAACACTGCCTTTTCTTCTATCATACATTTGTCTAAGTCCTGCGCCCAGCTTTTCGGCGATGGCTCCTCTCCCACTCCCCACTTCATTGCAATTGCCGGTTTTACTAGTGTGTATCCTAGTGTGGTGATTTGTTGTTCCATCTCCGTTAGGTCCATAGCTTCCCATATTTTAAAAAGCCCTAATTGTGGCGTAAGGCTAATCTCTTTACTCAGTGCCCTCTGCATGTGTCTTGTAGCTTTCTCCTACAGAGTTTGTATGCGGGACATTCCCAAATAATGTGGTAAAATGTTGCCTCGGTGTTGACACCTCATGTCTGGTCTGTTCCCTATTTTTGCTAGCGTGACCCCAGTTAAGTACGTTCTGTTAAGGATTTGTAATTGAATCAAGCAGAGCCTTAGAGGAATGGCCGCCTCTCTCGGGGACATTAGTGCTGTTTGCCAATCATCATCTTCGGTTTGCCCAATATCTACTTGCCACCTCTCTCGAAGAGTGTGAAACAGATCCGGCAAGTTATTGCATAATTTCTTTTATGTCAACGATACGGCTTTCTCTGACATAGGTTCCGAGAGCAATCGTTCCTTTAGAGTGGAGGACTCCAGTAAACTGGCTAGGTCTGGAATAGCTGCTTTAAGGGCATGGCGGATCTGTACATAACTAAAAAGTTCCCCCTGAGCTAAATCATACTTAGTTCCGTGAATGTCAATATTTCCCCTCTTTTCACTAGGTGGCCTAGTGTCAAGATGCCTATGGTATCCTACTTATCAAATCCTGGTTGGTGACAATGATCCCAGCTGTTGGGTGGACCATAGTTGAGTGGCTTGAGTTAGTCGGTCCGACCATCATAGACGTCTATTAGCTTGGTGCCATATCTCTACTGTGTGGCCTGTTGGGCCCAGGTATCAATCTTTCCGGACTTTCGAGTAGAGGTCTCCTAGGTAGCCCTCACTGCCCATTTGATATTTATCCAACAGATATGATGGGTCCATCGGTGAGCGGTATATCCAATGATTCACCACTATATATAGTCGCATATAGGGGAGTGCGATACCTCCATCATACCAACCCTTGGTCAATTTATGCAATGCTATACGGGGCACTCCGCCATCCCAAAGCAGAGTTCTAACCTCACTTTCTTTGTTACTGAAGTAGGAGTCGGGAACCTTATGTGGGCAGTTTTGAAGGACTGGGGAAGTGCCAGCATCTTGAAAAGGACAGCTCGACCCCGTCAGGAGAGGGGAAGTGACCTCCAATGCTTGACGAAGTCTCTCCAGCAGGACGGCCACGTTTTTGTTTGGGGGTCCAGAGTTATATAAACTCCCAAGTATTGGAATCCTACGGTCGCTATCTCCACCTCACACAGTGTAGGGAGTTTTGGTATCGAACCCTGAATTGCAAAAATAACCGATTTAAGTCAAGTTTATCGAATAGCCAGAGTATTTTCCAAAGTTTGTAAAAATATTTAGGATTCTGTGCACGGATTTATAAGAGGACGCTAGATACAGCAGGATATCATCAGCGTAAAGAGATATTCTGTATTCTTGTCCTTCTGCCCACTTCAACCCTCTAACCAGTGGATCCCTCCTCCCCCATGAGGCCAGTGGTTCTAACATTAGTGAGAAAATCAGGGGAGACAGGGTGCATCCCTGTCTGGTGCCTCTCTTCAAGGATAATGTTCTGGACAGACGGTTGTTGACTCTGACCTGGCCCTTTAAGGTGGTATAAAGCAACTTGACCCAGTTCATAAATGTCGGGCCAAACCCAAGGCGCCGAAGCACCTCAAAGAGATACGGCCAGTCTATGGAGTCAAGTGCCATTTTGGGGTCCAGTAATAATACCACTTCGTCTTCTTCTATAAATTGTTTGCGGCCAAGGACATTGTGAAGGCGACGGATGTTTAATGTGATATTTCGGCCAGGCACGAAGCCCGACTGATCTGCATGGACAAATGACGGGATCCTCGAGATCAGGCAAGATGCCAGAAGTTTTGCAAGGATTTTCGTTTCTACGTTTATGAGCGATATCGGCCTGTAAGATCTGCAGTTTTCCGCAGGTTTCCCTGGCTTACGAATAACCACAATGGAGGCCAGCCTTTGGTCCTCCGCTAGAGCTCCTTTTTTGTAACTCTCATTATACATTTCTTGCAAGTGAGGTGCGGCGTATGAAGCCATTGTTTTAAGGAATTCAATGGGGACTCCATTGGGTCCCGTCGCCTTTCCTGACTGGATACTATTTATTGCCGAGCGGATCTCATCATCCGAGAGATCCTCTTCTAATGCCTCTCTCTCTTCCATGGACAGGGTAGGCAATTGAATATCGGCTAGAAATTGTCGGGAGTCGTCCGCCATGGCGGTAGTTGAGGAGGTATAGACCGCTTCTAAATGATCCGCAAATGCATCTGCAATGGCTTTTGGATCCAAAATATGCTGCTCATTGCAGTGAGTCAGTCTAGGCACCCATCTCTCTTCTTGCTGCCTTTTTTTCCCAACCCTGCCAGCATTTTGCCAGATTTATCGCCCAGCTCATAAAGCCTGTGCTGTGCGTCAAGCATTCGGGCCCTTACCCGATTGCCAGCCAGAGACCTATATTCTACTTGTTTAAGGTCTAGGCGATGGGTTGTATTTTCACTAGGTGTGTGTTCTATTTCGAGCTGCTGGAGTTCGCTCTCGAGTTGTACCAGTTGCTCCTGCTGTTAAGTATGTAAGTTTCACCCATACCGGAGAATGATCAGAGATACCTCTTGGGGGACAACGTGGGTTACGTAGATTACTGATGTCAGCCATGTGTGTCAAAAAATAGTCTATCCGTGATAGACTCTTGTGGGCATTTGAATAGTAGGTAAAGTGGGTGATGTCTGGGTGAAAGTATCGCCATACATCTGTGAGTCCCATGGCCTTGGCAAACTCTGACATATGTGTGCTGGGGCGTGCCTGGGGGCGCACCGGTTGTCTATCTAAATGCTCATTGAAGGTCATATTAAAATTCCCTACCTAGGATAAGGGTTCCACTCGTAAGGTCTACCATGATTTCTCAAGGTCTGTGAGTGCCTCTTTACTCAACGCTGGTGGAAGGTATGCTGAGATTACATTGAGCACTTTCCCTTCCCAGCTTGCCTCTAACACAGCAAATCTACCCTGGGGGTCTGCCCATGTCCATATCGGAGTGAGTGCAAGACTTTTTTTTTACTAGGATTCCTGTCCCTCTAGACCCGGATGTGTATCCCATGTGGACCAGGAGGTTATAACCACAACGTGTTAGGGTATTACACTTATTTCCCACTAAATGCATTTCCTGTAGCAGGACCAGATCAGGGTCTTGTATTTTAAGGTATTGTAACACAATGCCTCTTTTTATTTTATCCCCCATCCCGTGGACTTTCCAGGTTAAGACAGAAAGTGATGTTTCTACCAATTTCCCCGCCATAGTTTCATTAAAAAAGAGGCAAAGGAGCCCAAGGACCAATCAAAAGGTGCCCAGAGTTTCATACACGCTGTCCCTATCGCTTCGTGAAACTTCAAGTGATTTTCTGGCCGATGACTCCTTGATAACGGCATAGAAACATGTCTGACACAGTTAGAAATGCTTCGTGTGGCTAGTTCAAATATTTCAAACCTTGTGATTGGATTACAGAAACAAAATATAAACCCCCTCCACCCATTCCCCAACTCCCCCCTCCCTGCTCCCCTGCCAGTGGATTTTGAACTACCCACTCTCAAACAAGGCAGAGTGCCTGGCGCCCCCCCCCCTCCAGTTGAAGGTACCTGATCTACAGCCCCTTGCCCCCCCCCCACCTAAATCTATCTATTTCTATATGGGACATATATTATGTGGGGAGATCCCCGTCCCATCTTCTGGTCGTAGCCCATTGTACAAATATTAGCAGTTCTCCCAATGCCGGGAATACCCACTTGGGTTGGTTAAGCCCAACAACTTCATTGACAGGACCCTGCCATGTTCTGCAGGTATGGCCTAACCCCATGACAGTCACTTAGCTGTGGTCTGCGTAGTCCACTGCTCGGTCCAGAGCTTTACCGCATTCAGCTGCGAGTTGATGAGTCTGTTTCTTTGCTGACAGAGTCACTTCATGGCCCATGAAGGTGGTCTGATTTATTATTCTGTTGTCCCCCGTGTCGTTCCTTATGGGGTTTCTCCACTCGCCGTCAGCCTTCTAATCAGTCCCATGCATTCTCAGGTGTGGAGAAGAACCAGGCCTTACCATTGGCTTCAACTCAGAGCTTTGCTGGAAAAATCATAGCATATTTTACCTCTGTCTCGCAACGCTTTTTTGACCGATGGGAAACTGCGTCGTTGATTTTGGACTTTCGTAGTAAAGTCTGGAAAAAAGGACACCATTCTGTCTTCCAGCCTGAGTGGCGGGTTGGCACTCGCCGCTTTAAGTATAACGTTGCGATCTCTGAAACTGAAGACTCTGGCTATTATCGGTCGAGGGGGAGCTCCCGGCTTAGGCCTCCCCCCCTGGAACTCGATGAGCCCATTAAATAGAGAAATATTTTGATAGTTTCTTTGGTTGCAAATGTTTTAATATTAACTCCTCTAAGAACAGATCCATTGCAGGGCCTTCTGCGAGTTCCGGAACCACCAGGATGCGCACATTATTCCGTCGTGCCCTGCCTTCGTAGTTGTCAAGTTGCAGTTCCATTTTTGCTTGCTTGTCTTGCAATTGTAAGACCTGTTGCTTGAGCAGGGATGTGTCTTTATGGTGTTCTGTAGTAGCATCTTTCACTTCCTTCACTCTGGTGTCCGTTTTCCGGAGATTGGCTCTGATGAGGGAGACCTCTATATTCACTGTATCAAGACAGGACTCAAGAGAGGTCTGTACTCCCGTAATTGCGGCCATAATGTCCTGGAGCATTTGGTCTTGTTGCGTTTCGCGGGAATCCGTCTTTTCTAGAACTTCCTGGTGAGTGGTTTCTTGGTCGTCGCCTGTATTAGTCCACGCAAACTTAGCCAGTTTACTCTGCACCGATGCCTTGTTCCCTCTCCCTCCTGCCATCATTGCTGATCACTGATAAAATAAAGCTGAGTGACCAGGGGAAATGATCCTCTAGCGGCCTGTCTGGTTTCCCAGTGTTGCCACCCCCGATCCTTGCTATGTGCCCCTCGGCGTCATAGATGCAGGAGGGAGTACCAACTCCTCGGTGCCTGTCGCGTATTAGTTCAGACAGAGCAAACAGCTTGCCTGGCTTAATGGCTCTCCGTCTGTGTGCAGGGGTGCAAGTGCAGCGGCTTACTCCTGTATGAATCAACCTCCATGCCACTGTGTGCTTGCTAAGGAGGATAATCTGCCTGGCCAGTGGGACCCGGATTGATCCACTATGGGGTGGCAGGCACCATTACACTGATCGTCTCTTGTATTTTAGAGGGAGTGCTTCACCCCTCGGAGTTCTTGGACCCAACTGTTTCCTGTAGGCTTTCTGTGCCCTTCATCTACCATCAAGTCCAAGGACCCGCCGCACTCCATAGGTCGCAGATGTCACCCAGGCCTCCCGCAGCTGGACGAGTCTGCTCTGACCCTGCCTGGGGTCCTGAAGGTACAAGCCTGCAGTCACCAGTCGGCTGTCAGTCAGTGCCTCTCTCTTCCCTCGGGGGTAAATTCTGCAGATTATGCAGCAGATAATGGATTATGTGGCCAAAAACTGCTAATCTATAAGTATGCAAAAATCGTCGCTGCCGCTCAATCGCATAATTCCAATGGCCCTGAATATACTTACTTAAAGTGGGGTTTCAACCAGCTCTTTTCACCCGTTCTGTCATTCGCATTTTTCTTCTTCCCATACAACATATGGCAATAAGCCAGAACGCGTCTGCTACTGGCTAACTTCACTGTGAGTGACAGCATTCTGCATCTTTCATAAAAAAACACATCCACACACACAGTAGTTCCTGTTAGTGCCAGAACTACTAGGGCATTACATGTTATTTGAGACAAAAATAATTTTGCCTCCAGCCAATTTGTTTAATCGTTGAGGGCCCTGCAGCTTCCAGAAAAATATAGTTTTAAAAAACCATGACAAAACAAGTATTGTCAAAACCAAAAATCTTAAGGCCAATACCAGACCTATTGGCTTTGCCAATGCTTATTTAAAGGTACCAAGTTTGCCAAACATGCCAGACTACCAGAAGATACGAGGAAACTTCCAGATTACCACATCGAAGGTTACTAGCATTTAGACCATAGTACACTAGAGAGGAAAAGACATGGTATTTACTCAGCTCACCCTTTATCCAGTCTCTGACATACGTCAGTAACTTCCCATTTGTCACTCTGTGTTTCACCTCAATGCCTTCTAAACCATATTTGGTTTAGCATACCAAACACAAATCAACCAAATATATATGTACACACATATATACATATTTACATACATATATACATACATATATACATATTTATATACATACATATATACATATTTTGGACATTTGATGCTGGAATAAATCATCACTATCAACTTTGCGGAGAAGTGTGGCTCACTGGTTAGAGGAGGTAGACCTGGAAGCAGAGGTCAGCCCGGGACCAGGGTTCAATTCCCGGCTCGGCTGGGTCTTGAGCCCATAAATGTCCATGGACTCGATAATTCTCGCTCCAGTGCATACTCGATTCATGGGTTCACACTCTGTGACTCTGGGCAATAGCTTGCTTAATCTCCACATGGGCCCCTCGCGGCGGGATGCCTGGCTTTCACCTTGCGGGTTATCTCACAGGGGAATACCAGGACGGGTTCCCTAAGCAAGCGCTTAGAGACCGCTTGGTGATTTGCGCTATATAAATTCCCTTACATTTACATTTACATTTGCCTGCGGAGTCTGTTTCCTGGTGTTGCACCGTTCGTGTGGATGGTTGTCTCTGGGATCCTTTTGTGATATATACATACATATATACATACATATGCACATACATATATATATATATATATATATATATATATATATATTCACTTAAAAAAACATAGGTTTCACACATGTTATAGTTAGGTGGATATTTCACTCGTAAAAAACCAATGAAATTCCCCCGTTATAGTTAGTTCAGATAACTATAACTCGCGCGACCGCAATCCACTGCTGATGATGTCACATGTTACATCACTCATAACATGGTCAGTGGCATCACTCATGACATCACTGATGACATCATCCTTGTGATAGAGTGGCGGCCGCGCGAGTTATAGTTATCTGAACTAACTATAACGGGGGAATTTCATTGGTTTTTTACGAGTGAAATATCCACCTAACTATAACATGTGTGAAACCTATGGTTTTTTAAGTGAATTTGCAAGGTTTTTTAAATGCTAATTCCTAACTGTAACGTGTGTGAAACCTATGGTTTTTTCAGTGAATTTCAAAGGTTTTTTAAATGCTAAGTTATGTATGTATTATTATTTGTTTATATATTTATTTTACAATAAACTACGTATTAAAGAAAAAAAAAAGTAACATTTTTTGGGGGGGTTTTTCACCGTGCGCGCAACTCCGCGATTTAAAAAAAAAAAAAATTAAAATGTTTTTTTCTGCCTTCGGGGTCCTTCAGGGACCCCCTGACAAAGGCTAGGGGGTCAGGAACTCTCTACCCTGCCCCCTTTTCACGTTCGCCACCTTCCTTTTTCACTCTCGCACTGAAAACAAACAAAATGGCGGCCGACACTTCCTGATTTCGACCGATTCGAACGTTGACTAACATGTAACCACCAATCAGAATTACGCTCGCGCACGTTAGGGTGCTCGCACGGTGCGCGCATGGTGCGCGGCTATAGATATGTATGTGCTTTTAACTGCAATTTTCTCAGGAACTACTGAACAGATTGACTCCATATCAGCAAAAGGCACATCCCTGAGCTGAGGACTACCTCTCTGCCAAATTTCAAGTAATTCTGTTCAGCCATTCGGGCTGTACCTTGGACTAAAGGTCCCTATGGAAAATTGCATGAGGAAAATGGGTTTTGGGACCCCCCTTTTTTCTCAGCCCCCGCTTGACGAATCCCCCCCGAGACTTTCAGGGGAGGAGCGGAGCGCCCCACCTATTTTGAAAATTTCGCGAGGATTCGTCAACCGGCGCCAAAGTTATTCCAAATAGAATGTTGCGGATTTCCTATGGAAACACGGTCCTAACTATAACTATCTACTGGCGACCGCCAGTAGATAATATATACACATTTATATACATATATACATACATATACACATACATATATATGTATTACCTACTGGCGGTTGCAGAAGGTAATCAGTGATGTCATCAGTGATGTCACTGACCATGCCATGAGTGATGTAATATGTGATGTCATCAGCAGTGCATTACGGGGGCGCAAGTTATAGTTAGCTCAACTAACTAGAACGGCTGAATTTCTCTGGTTTTTCATGAGTGACATGTCAGTCTAACTAGAACGTTCCTAGTATTTTCTGTGAATATATATATATATATATATATATATATATATACGCAAAGTTAAAGTACAGAGGGACCGAATTATACAAAAACAATTGTTCTTTTAATTGTGACAAGCTAAAAATATTATGATCATATTGTCAATTCATTCAATATCACATTTAAGGCAAAAGAAAACTGAAATATAAACCTCTACTATAGAAAATCACAATAACGTTTAACTTGATCTGGACGCTGCATTTCAGTTTCATTAAGACAGCCTTGCTTAACACCTCAAAAATGCTGCATAACAGATCGCCTATTAATTGAACTCAGTGTCCACAAGATTGACACAACTGTGCAGTGACGGTTATGTGAATTCTTCAGTATTCTGCATCAAACTGAAGACACTCCGCATTAAAAAAGTACTCATGGCGTAGTCACCTCAAATTCACGCATTGTTTCCAAATTGGTTGGAGGTAAATTACTCAAGTAAGAAAATCACTTACTGTTTCGGCAACATTGCTAACATAAAATGTTCACTGGTCCCTTCTGGACCTCTGGTTTAGAGTTCTACACATCATCAAATAATCAGGGAAAGCTTTATTTAAAGTGTCCAGCAGACGCGGGTGCAGTGACATCTGACATCCTATAGCTATGCTGAAAAGGCTGTAAGAACTGAGTATGGCATATCAACACCCTACTTCCACAGACGAGAGGAACAGGAGAGGTCAAAGCACTGGAGTTTCTGCACTTTGTATTCCAGAGCAGATTGCCTTATCCTACCTACTTCGATATGCTCTGCAATATACCAGTGCGCATCAGGCATTCCGATGAACACCCCAGCTGCAGCTTTAGTTGGCAGCCAAAGAATGCCTATATACGCTGTTACACAGCAATATGCATTTGGTGGATTACCTCTTTCCAATTCATAACACTACACAGCAGTACATGCATTTCCATATACACTCACAAACAGGTTTTACTACTCGAAGGAGGGCAGGGCCCATGTCACCAAAGCAGATGTTCCATGAAGAAGCATCAAGTATGTCCCACAGGTGGGCTAATATGCCTCACTTCTTCAGGTGATGTCTAATTGTGTTATACTGTAAAACTGAGACAGTAGTTTAAGAGGATTTGGGGAAAAGTCACATAGTGGTGGGCTGTGCTATGGCACAAGAGATGTATTGTGAGAAAAAGTGACAGAGGTGGTCTTGCAACAGTAACCTTCATTGGCACTGCTCGTGGCAATGGGATAGCATGCCACAGGTATCGAAAGTTAGTTGGGACAAAAGTGTGTTTGACTCATGTACTGGATTATGCTGCACATTTTGCATTAATAACAGGGTAGCTGATGAAGGCGGCCATGTTGGGGTGGGCATTTAGGCCTGAATGAAAATAGTAATAGTCATGGAGACTACAAAGGGTCAGTGAAATGGACAAGGGAGTTAAAGTGGAAAATGAGTTCTCTCAGGAGGTTGCGCTGTGAACTTGGTAAGAAAAACTGATTTCTAGGTGGCTTCGGCTAAATGTAGAATACTTGAGGTGCAGGTTATATATGGCAGAGAACAAGAAACAAACGTCATTCTTAAACACTACTTTCCTAATGCATCCCTCCACTAAAGTGCCTACGTTTTCATAAACAAATCTGTGCTGACATTATGGAATAATGTCCAGAAAATATGTGCTTTGATTATCAAAGTAACAAAATTAGATTAACAGCACAGTTGACACGAAACTGTAGGCATTGTACAGGTTACGATTTGTGCACAATTGGTGACAGTCCCTGGTTGTGACAGTTTGCACGTGCACAATGCACTCCATACGTTTAAAAAAAACTGCCTAGCAGCACTGTTCCTATCTGCTTAAGGAAGATGGCACAACACCTCCCAAGTCTTAGCATGACTAGCAAAACCAAATACAAAATGTAGTGCTATTTTACCCGAGACATGCCCTTTCTACAGGGACTGTGCTTTGGAATAACCAAAAATATGAAATGCCACAGGAATTTGTGATGAAATTTCTGTCCCTTTACTGAATGTGGAGTGGAACTGGTTGTGAGGATCTGGGTGTACTATATGATATGGCTGTGGGGCCTTATCATGGAGTGACACGGTCTTGGGTCCAGCCAGTATAGTTTACTCAACCCTGGGTAGCTGTGGCTTCGAGCAGTTAAGGCTGGGCAACGGAACTTGGTGTGAAACATTTAACAGCACCAGACAATGGAATAAGAAAATAATACACCTTGACCATTAAAATCCACTGGAGGGTTCCGAAGATACACATTTTTTATGTTTTTAATCCCTTTTAAAGGCAATCCCAAACAAGCACTGGTCAACAAAAAGTTTGTAAACTTTTCAAAAGTTTGGAAAGGTTAGTTCAGGTATTCTGGCTCGAGCTGGGTGACCAACTCTGACAGAGACAAAGTCTAGGGGAACAGTATGGATACTTTGGAGAGTTACCTGGCCACCAGAGCCAGTTTCAAACTCTACAGCACAACTGTAATCAAACTCAATGGAGTGGTCCTGATGTTGAGGGATGCAGGAAAAGATGCCCAAAAGGACGCTCATGTTGTGGTGCAGTCGACTGGGGTGTCTCGGTGGTGGTTACTCAGACCATGGGTGTCACGGGGCAACTTTGACTGTGGAGATAGGGATTCCTCGAAGTCCTCCACCATGATGCACTACTGGTCTTGAAGCACTGCAGTTAGATGCAGACTCTTTGGTGTGGGTTGGTGTCTACTGGGTGCAATGACTGATAGCAGTCCTTGGTCCAGCAGACTCGGTTCAAGTTTTTTCTATCTGGGATTGTCTCTTTGCGGTGCCTGGCAACTGGCAACAGCAAAATTTCTGCAGTGGCTATCAACTTGTCCATTTGGGGTCTTTCTACTATTGTTGTCATGGAACTGGTGCAAGAGATCAGCGGACTGATCCTCGGAGTCACTGGGCTTGGGGAAGGTCGAAAATTGACTTTTCCCTGTTGCAGGAGCTGGGGGCACAGTCTCAGTCTCACTATCCCAAAAATGCAGCAGGTGCAGTCTTCGCAACGGTGCAGCCTTTGTTTGTGCAAACTAAAGGCAGCAGGGCAGTCTTTCTTCGGTCCTTTCTTAATCCCAGAGTGAACTGAGGAGCAGGGTGCCAGGGGTGCCCTACTTATTCCAGGAAAGTGCCCAGAGGGGACCACACAGTCACTAGCCAATGGACTACGGGGTCCTCCTTCTCTCTAGTGATGAAGTTCCTGTGCTGTGTGGCATCTGAATATCCCAGAGTGACCCATTTTTGCCCTCTTCAAGATGGCACAACCCTTCCTCAGTCGTCTGGAGCAGGGTAGCCCAACCCTAGAGGTGTGGCTACCATTGGGCCTACACACCCACGGAAAGACCAGTTTGGAAACAGGTTTCCTTCCCTCCCTTAGCTCTGTTTCCTAATTGACTGTTGGAACAAAATGGCATCCTGCTTAGGGAAGTTGACACAAGTGGCCCTTCGAAGGCGGCTTCACCTTTGAAGCCTGCCTTTTGAACTAACACCCTGAGTGGCCACCCTGGGAGAGGAGGTGACACCTAGCTCTATGGCAACTGCCTTTATTCCCAGGCCTGGGAGTCGTTCACATGTCTCTCCAGGTGGTCAGATACCCATCTATGTGTCAATGCCTTTGGGAGGCCACTGGACTAGCTGGAGCGCAGAGTGGCAACTTTCTATAAGTTGCTTAAATGTAATAGTGACTTTAAATCTGTCCTGGGCATCAGGTAAGGTTTAATGTCACAATTAATTTGATACCTGACTTGACTTTGTGAGGTGGTCTTATGCATAAGTTAGCTGGGCTGGGGAGCCAGCAGGTAAACCTTTGTTACCCAATGGGGCTCCTAATCTTTTCTCAGCAAACCAACAATTTGGAGGTGTTGCAGCTAGGACATATAGCAAATAATATGTCTTCTTTAGTAATATACAGCTCCCTGCCATAGGACTCCACAGGCTTTCCTAAGGGGGGACTTACATATATTACTTAAGATAACTGCCCTATTCAACCTCTATATGGAACCCTTGCAATGATTCTGAAACAAGACAGACTTGCCTATCATCTCTATGCAGATGACACCCAACTCCTCATGGAAATCTCATCGGTTAAGGACAGCCAGCACCTAAACAGCACTCTCTCCATGGTTCAGTCCTGGCTGACCAGCATCTACCTTAAGCTCAACCCCAACAAAACCAAACTCCATTTCATCCTACCGAAAGAAAAGTCCTTTCCCGTAGATGGCTTAACATCATTGCATTAAACTGCAAACTATCCACCTCCATCTTTGTCAAATCTCTGAAGATTACACTCAACAGTCACCTGAACATGAAAGAGCATATTAATGCAACTGCTAAAGGTGCCTTCTATTAGCTGAAACACCTTTCAAAAAAAATTAAACCCTTCATCCCATCAGAGACTCAAAAACTGCCGTGCAATCCTTAGTCCTCCCCAAGCTGGACTAGGGTAACGCAACGATCACAGGTGCCCCAAAAAAACACCTAGCCGCTTTGAAAGCTACACTCCATGCAGCAGCTAGACTACTGACTGGGGTGAGTTGCTTCGACCACATCACGCTTACTCTCAAGAAACTCAACTGGCTGCCAATAGAGGGAAGATCTATACTCAAGACTGTTTGCGTAACTCACAAAGCTCTCCACATGGAAAAATCCCTCTACCTCACAAATAAACTTGCAAATGCCGGTCAAAAGAGACCTATTCTAAGCTCCTTATTCCGCCCAAATTTAGGAAAGTAAAATCTTGCACCCGCTCCTTCTCTGAGAATGCTCCCAGAATCTGGAACTCGCTGCCCCAGGAGTTGCATGACAATCAATCATTCCCCCACTTCAGGAAGAAACTGAAACTTCTCCTCAACAGATATCTAAACCCTCACCCTTAAACCATCTGACTAGTCTGTTGCTCCCACCCCAACAATCTCCACAAATATGAGCATTACTACTTCAGCGGGAGGGGGGGAATGGTGCCTATACTCTCCCAACCTTCGCAACACCCTAAAGTAGCTACCTCAGAAATATAACTATATCATCCAGCTATCCTACTGTCTATCATAAACCTCAGTTTTATACACTGTGTTTTCATTTACTCCACAGCTAACAAATGTAATTTCTGCTGTACCAACTGTGTAATGCGATATAGATATATATATATATATATATATCTATATATATAAACTGGAACTACCTCAAAACTATATCGTCCACATATCCTACAGTCCATCATATACTTCTTTTACATACTTTTACTATGCATTTATATTGACTCCATATGTAACTCATGTAATTGCTGCTGTGCCAACTCTGTAAAGCAATCTGATACCTTCGGGTCAAGTTTGCGCTATACAAAACCAGATAAATAAATAAATGGTGGCTTTGCCAGTAAGTGAGATGGCAAAGTGGAACTGGCAGTGCCATACACTGTCCTGTCAGTCTGCAGTGGATGGCTGTAGCCCGTTTTGTCTCTATCACATGTAGGGTGGCACAAACAGTCCTGCAGCCCTGGGTGAACACTCTGTCTCACATGCCCTGGGTACCTGGGGTACCATATACATACGTAGGACTTATAAGTAAGCCAGTATTTGTCATTTGGATGTATCCAATTCAACATAACTTGGCATAGGGTTTGAACACTAGCACTGGGGTCTGGTTAGCAGGCCTCAGTGCACTCTTAGAGTCGAAAAACCAGCAGCATTAGTCAAAAAAATGTGGGGGGGGGACATGCAAAAAGAGGCACTTCCTCACACTGGGCTATGACCAGCTCCTCGCGCAGTGCATGTCCTCTTTATCAAAGCCCTCTTCTATGTATCCTCTGTTTTCTGTTATCATTTTTCTGCTACATCAGAATACGAAGGTCAACACACACATCCAAGTGTGTTTGCTCTACCGAATGCAATGAACCAAGAGATATTCATACCTACTCTGTATATACCACCCGAGTTGATTAGCATCACTTGTGGTATGTTGTATGCCAAAGTACTTGCTGTTTTGGTTTATATTCTACTTGTGATATTTTATGCATTCCCAACTGTATTTCACGCATTGTTTGTATTTTTTTGTGAAAGGTGGTATCAATTGGTAGTTTTTATATTGCAGTATGAATATGGTGGAGTATACCTAGTGCCTTGTGGCATTTTTTAAACCACGACCCACCTGTCACCTATATGCTTGCATGGAGGACAATAAGGTATTTTAGAGATGCTGTTCTATTTCACAAGTATGACTATAAAAATGTATGCCACCTCTTAATTCCTCTTATAAACAAGCTAGTGAAGACCCTCTTTTGCACTCTAAGAATAAGCTTTATATGCTGGCAACCCACTTCTGGTGGCATTCCATGGGACCTCAAACCAGCCTGCATCTGTCACAGTGATGGCAGAAGGATGTCCTTACTCAGGCGCAGGGAAACTCCCAGGCCTGGACTGATTCTACAGGGCACTAGGTGTTTTCCTGATGGGCTGGCAGGATGGTGGTCAGGTTTACTGCTAGTGGGGGTTGGTTTTGGTGCTGGCGTCCCAGGCAGACCACATTTACTGCCTGCAGGGCTTTAAATTAAAGAATGAACAACCAATGGTTTTAAAGCGTGCCCAGTCAGAATATTTGTTTTGCATTTGGGTGGTTCCTTTCTCCTGCAGGGTCACCGCAATCAGCACTGGTCTTCAGGGATTTAAGGTGGAAGGGGGTGAGGTGTCTGCTGTTGCTTGGCTCAGAGAGTCCAGTACATATATGATAAAGAATCTTCACAATTCAAAGCATTATCTTTCTTCATAATGTGATCGTTGCAATGCTTTTGAGTTTAGTATATTAGATTACACTTTGCATTGAGTGACAATTGTTAAACGTGATAGATTCTAATGATGAACATGGACACATGCATACCTCCACCACCACTGCCCTGATGATGATGCTATTCGTGATCCAAGAGGAAAGTCAATTGTCTTTTGCCCCCTATACGTAGCCTATAGTGTTACTATTAAGTAACATTGTAGATTATGCTTTTGTGCAGCACACACCCCGAACTGATGTATTCAAGATGCTCTCATCTGATGATGAAGGAGGAGGAACTGTGAATTTATTTTATGTTTCCTGGTTTCATGTTGTAAAATTCAGCTACTATATAGTTATCACTTTCTCACTCCTGTTTTAGATCAAAGCTTAATGCTTTGTGTTAAATTGTTTTGAGGCGCTAAATCAGAATCAGTGCACTGTGGTAAAAAAATCCAGGCTATGCATGTTTCATAAGGATTGGTGGTGGCAGTGTTTGGGGAGGGTGATGTTTTAATGCCACAGCTAAAATTTAAGCCAGAACACCCGCCCTTGCTCAGTACATTAGTTATTTGCTCCACTTTGCTAAAGTATTTATTCATTGTCATCCATCCTTGAATTAATTCATTCACACATGCCTCACAATCCCACTATTCATTCATTAAGCCATGCAGCCCTATCACCAGTATCCATTCATCCATCCATTCAATGACTGGACAAGGTTCTATAATTAAAATAGGTTTGTAAAATGCGCCATATTTGCAATTTTTTTTTAAATTCTTGAGAGGAGATCTCCCAAATATTGCACTTCCGATGGGGAGTCTCGCTTGCTCCATGCAGTATGAAGGTTCAGCGGACAAAATAAGACAGGGCTGGCTGCTATTGTATACCGCAAGGAATTTTTCAACTTTCTTCTATCTAGATCCCTGCATTATCCAGAAAAACATTTAATATAAGAACTCCAATTCTTTTGGTTGAGTCCTCCCTGGTGGTATTACCCTACCAGGGTGTGGATAGGCGCCAATGATGAAGCATTTCACGACTCAGTGAGTAATGCATCTACCCCAATATCGTTGGATACTTAGGTAGGATAATGAAATGGTGTCCTTTCGGGATTCTGCTATTTTTCTTTCGCCCTGTTGCCCTTTTGTGAGTAAATGCTATTTCTTCCCAGTCTGGCACTGAAAGCTTCAATTATGTTTCAGCAAAGTCCCTTAATCATACATCTATGTGAATGCAGTCCAAGAAGCATGGGCATCTACATTTATTTCGACGAATGACTAGTGTTCATGACGCTGAAGAACTATGCTATTTTATCTCACAGGAGATGGCATTTTAACATTCTTCTAAGCTAATGCTACACATGTTAACTTAAAGGCATAGGTGCACATCACCCAACTGGCTATCACTAATCATTAACAATAAGTGTTTATGCAGAACATTACAAAGCCAAAGGCTTTGACAATTTTAGCTAATGGGGAGGTGATCGCTATCCAGATACCAAAAAACACCAAGAAAACTTTTATATCATTAGTAAAATAATTAATAAGGCATATATGAGAAGCATATTTAAAAAAAAAAAAAAAATGAAGCTAAGCAGATTTACATGAACCATGGGATAACATTGTAATAATAAAGAAAGAAAAACAGGCACACAGATCAATACTCATGCATATCGATACACTAACTCTTCTCTCTACACATCATTCATGCAGACACTATGAAACACCACCAAATGCAAGATCTTTTCCCTGAGCCAGGACAGCCATTGGTTCCTGGACAGTTTGCTTGGTGAGTACTGTCATTGACCATTATTGCACAAGGCCGTCAAGAACTAGTCCACTCAATATGGATGGCCAATGCCTTCCTTTGCAGTTGTCTGGTTTGTTAAAGACATCTTGGGGACATTCAGAAAGTTTCCCTGGGAATCCATTCTGCCAGTTGCTTACCATTGGCTTTGTGGTTTGTAACTCACATTTTCTGCCTATTTGCTGGCTTTATTTGTTTTAGGCTGTCCAGGTTCAGTTCATTCCTTCCAAGGAGCAAAGCCTTTCAACACAACCTCTCCTTGCATTCTTCCACAAGTGCTACTTTCTGTAAAGTGGCCAGTAAATCTTGTTCTTGTCTTGTCACATTTGCTGTGCATTCAAAGATAGAGGTCAAATGTCACGCTCTGTCTTCTGAAGTAGCTTGGTGTTTACTTTTCTTTCTCTGACTTCAAAGTGAGAGGATTTATGCAACAACCGTGCTGGCTTCTGGGGGTAGAGGAAAGGGGTTCTTCTAGCACACAAAAACATTTAAATGAACTGTGCAAGTATTTCAGAATTGATCAGAATTAGTAAAGCATAAATTAAGCACATTTTTTGTTAATTCTGATGAAAGTTGCAAACAAAAACTTTGATATGATCAAAACAAAGCAATACACTAGTTGATGCCATTTCCACACTTTCTTTGGTGTGATGTATTGTTTGTATAAGTAAACTTTTATGTCTGTGCAAATGTAATGGTCATTTCAAGTAAAAATTTGCTGTCTGTAATGGCAGTGTACTACCATACACAAAATACTCCACTCTACGCCACTGCACTCTGCTCTGCACCACTCCACGCAATTGCACTGTACTCTGCACCACTCCATTTTAAACCACGCCACTGCACTCTGCGCCACAACACTCTACTCCACTGCACACCACTGCAGTCCAGGTCACTCCACTCTATTCTACACAACTCCCACTTTACGCCACTCTACAACACTGCACTGTACGCCACTGCACGCTATGCCAATACGCTCTAAGCCAATGCACTTTACTCTGTACCACTCCACTCTACACCCTTCACTCTACCCTTCAGCACTACACTCTACTCTGAAACAATCTACTCTTCAAGAATGCACTCTACGCCACTTTACTGCACTCTACCCCACTCCACTCTGCACCAACCACTCTATGCTACGCTACTCTACATGCCACTGCACTAGTGTAGTTTATGTCACTGCTCTCTATGCTACTTTACTCTACACCACTGCACTCCACTATGCAACACTGCACTCTCTGCCTTTGAACTCTACGTCACTCTATTCTGCACATTTGTACTCTATACCACGCCACTCTATGCCACTATACCCTATGCCACTATACTTTCCACCACTCTATGTGACTCAACTCTAAACCTCTACACCACTGTATTCTACACCACTGCACTCTATGACACAGGCAGCAAGGCACGGTTGTCTTCCTACCAAACACTCGCTGCAGAAAACGGATGCCAAATACTCTCCAATATATCCCGCAAAGCTCTGAATAAATTATTCTGGGAAAACGCATTATTTCACAGACCTGCAGGCGTCTGGCAAATTTGTCAGGAGCATCCCAGTGAAGGAGGCAGGTTCTCCGCCATCGAACCCGGGAGGGGGGCATCTTAGAGTTAATGATTGAGGTGGAGTCAACTATATAAGCATTGGACTGTGGATGATTCGCCAGACAGTTGGTAGCAATGCTCTCCTCACAGACTCTTCCCTGAACTATGAGACGTACAAATGCAGATAGTTGGAGTACTGGTAGCAGTGATGTGAACTATGGACACATTAAGCGATCTGCTCGGGCTGGCTTTGGCCCCTTTGTTTCTTTCCTACTCCGGTCACCCAGCTCCAACCTAGCTGGTAGAGTAGTGGGATTCTGGTACGTGCCCCCAGGATGATTTCAGTTGAATGTAATCTGGGTGCAAAATGATGGGTGGGGTGGTAACATTTTGTCCAACTGGTGAGGTCAAAGTGGGTGGTAGATTGTATGTTGGGGTAATGTTGATGCAAGAAGCATTTTGTTTCCAATATGATTGGATGTTCCTTACCCTCTGTTGCTACTCAGCAAAATGATGTCTGATTCTTAGACTGGCGACCCTTGCATGCACTATCGGCATCTCACATCTTATATACAGCTATGTATGCCGTCAATTAAATGCGTGACCTGAAACAGAAGCGGGCTCAATGACTGGTGCAAGGCGCGACATGCCCTGGCATATTTACAGTGACATGGCATAGACATCTGTTTCCTACAGGAGTTACACCTTACAGAAGGCACTCTGGTGTGTCTGTGGGCAGGTTAGATTTGTGAGCGGAATGTGGCGCACTAATTATGTATGTGGGGTGGCAGTTCTGATCAGCAAGGGGGTGCCCTGGCACATGCATCAAGTCCTATGCGATCGACAAGGCTGGTATGTAATGCTGTCTGGCATGCTGCACGGCCACCCCTTAAGGCTCTTATCCATATATGCTCAAACGTTGATGACTCCCACTTTTTACGGATTATTGGAGACTAGAAGGGACACTTGGGCCCTGGGCACTCCTCTGGGGAGGGGGACTTTAATGTGGTTTTGGATGCAAGTACGGACAGGTCTAGTGACTCCTGGCCCCTGCTCCCGAATGCTGTGGTTCAATTGCAAGTCATAATGTCTCACAATGATCTCACCAACCGCTAACATTCTTGCAACACGGGAATCACAGAAGATACATGCATATCACCCACACACACCACTTGGTCGAGAATTGATTATTGGCTAGTGACAAGAGAGATAGATGCATGGACCTCAAACATCATACACCTCCCGCAGGCATTATCAGATTGTGCCCGGCCCTGTTGGAGATGACCCCCAAAGACCACATAACACGTGCTTTTACGTGGTGCCTAACGCCTGGAGCTCTTCGAGATCAGGTGTTTCGTAGGGAAATCCAACTGTATAATATTTTGAGCATAATGCGAAAATGGTATAATCTCTATCTACCCTTTGGGAGGCCTTCAAGTTGGTGATCCGGGGGGTTTGCATAGCAAAGTAAGCTGGCGTACTGCGGGCATTGCGTGGGGAGCTGACGAGGCTAGAAGTGGAGATCCATGCTCCGGAACGCCACTATTTTGTGACATGCAATGAATCCACACTAGCAGCTGTTCGTGGATAACTCACAGAGTATGACAAAGTGGCGTAAAGAGAACCCCACTGTTTTGAAAAAGAGGCCCATGCTCAGCGCTATAGAGAGGGTGATAGGCTGGGTAAGACCTTGGCTAACCTTTAGCACAAACCCCGGCCTAGTGATTGCATAGCTGAATAAACGAATGACCAGAAAAATGCGCACATTGGAGTAGAGGCTATACAGCACAAATGACTGCCTTCTTCTCTGAATTGCATATGTCCATGCAGACCCTGCCCCCCCAACCCCCCTTGCTGGACCTTACCTCTTATTTGGGCTCTCTGCAACTACTCTGGCTCGAGGAAGGTCACCGGCATTTCCTTGACGAGCCCTTTACCGTGGAGGAGGTCATTCAGGTTATTAATGTGCTTCCTGGTGACAAGGCCCTTGGCCTGGTTGGCCTCACCACCGCCTTCCACAAACAGTATGCCCAGATCCTGGCACCACACCTCCTCAAAATGTACGAGGAATTCCTGTCTAATGGTATACTACCCCCCTCATTCAGAGATGCTTTGATTGTGACTATATTAAAATCAGGCAAAGACCACCAGCGCTGTGAATCATACAGACCACTATCCATGATTAATACAGATAATAAAATCCTCACAAAACGCATTGCCTTGTGACTACTCCTGTTTTTACCGATTTTAGCATACGCAAACCAGTCTGGGTTTGTACTTATTCGGTCAATTGCCCACAACTTGTTCATCTTTTTCACCCTAGTACAAACTTTTTGCCCCAGACTCAGCGGAGCAGCAGTCTTATTGGATGCCACAATGGCATTTGATTTGATCAAATGACCTTACCTTGTTACACTATTGTCTCGCCTTGGAGTGAGTCATAGGTTTATCAGACTAATCGGCCTCCTATACGAGCAGACAGTCGCTAGACTACGGATTAATGTAAAGATAACTGCCATGTATACAATATTGAGGGGCACCCGACAAGGATATCCCGTTGCCCATATTACTCACCATCACAATGGACCCATAGGCCGCTCTACTGAGACAACACCACTCGAACCGCGTCCTGGCGATTACACCCTGTAGAGTCCTAGTATCCATGTAAGCAGATAATGTTACTCTGTATGTTAGGGATCCACAGGATAACTTGGACCTGCTCATAAGAGAGTTTATTAGGTTTGGTGGTATAACGGGTATCAAGATCAATTGGGATAAATCAATTATATTCCCGTTGATTGCTGAGACCAGGGAATTCAATTCTGAGATCCCACTGCAGTGGGCGCGAGAGCCAGTCCAATACTTGCGGATCTAATTGAGCCGTGATCTAGACAAGCTGTGGAGAGCTCACTATGGTAGGCTGATGTCCTGACTGGGAGAGCTGATGAAAGCTCCTGTCAAGATAATGACACTCCCCTTTGAGCAGGCTGGGATCACAAGATATGGACTTGTATTATTTCAGCAGGCAGGCATAATTTGCACACTACTAACTTTACCCTACACAATTCCAGCCACACAAGGCACCCGAACAGATTGATACTGTGGCCTGCAAGGTGTGGGCGTGGAGTGAGCTGAGGCGGAGGGCGTGGTTGAAATGTTTATTTGCCCCTTCAGTACCACTTATCGGCTACCTATCAATCCCTATTACTCTTGACACTGGTACCCGTAGTCAGCTGCGTTGGCTATAGTTGGGGTTCTTGTGACTGTGTGCCCAGCGGACACCTTTAACGCCCACGACAGGCCCTACAGGGAACTGCAGTTACTCCTGGACACATCCGCCTACTATAAGGTACGAGCCACCGTGCAGGCAGTTCATGACTCCTTCCCGGCAGCCCCTCCCACGTTTCAAGTACTCGAGGTGACTCTTATATGCACATCTCCATGCAAGCAGGCCATAAGGCTCTATGTGGGAATGCAGGAAACTGCGCTGGTGCGGGTGTCCAGTGCTCGGCAGGCGTGGGCTGTGGATCTTGTGGCTCACCTCACTGAAGAGCAGTGGAGATATTGTTGTGCTCAATCTATCGCCCTGTCCCTCCAACTATAGGATGTGTGTAGTTCATTTCAAATATCTGCATAGTCTCTACCACACTCCAGAAAGGATGTACCGGATATGTCTGGTTGACGATGTGAAATGCGTGCTCTGCACCATGCGCCGATCTTTTGCATTTGGCGTGGGACTGCCCTGGCATGCAGCACTTCTGGAAAACTGCATTGGATGATATTGACAGAATCATAGGGTATGCCCTCGAGCGTTCACCGAGAGTTGCGCTTTTAGGATACGTTAAGGAGGTCACACCAGATGCCTAGAAGGGATGGGTGGCTACCAGATGGGGCCTACTGCCAGGAACAACTGACTGCCTATTGGGAATTGATGCCCGCCAGATCCCACCACAGCAATATATGGTCCCCATTAGAGCTGTACTTGAGTGCACTGGAAGGGAATGACTGTGTCAGCTCTGCCACAAGCTCAGTAGAGAATGCTCGAGAAGCACCCCCCCGCACCTTGGGTATGAGTCAAGACAATTTAGCCACTAAGTGGGGTGCCCGTGCACTATGACTGCTGCAGTGAAGGGTGGATGTCTCCACCACAGGTGGATTATTTTTTCCTTAGGTGAGTGGCAGTTTCCCTTTAATCCCCTGATCACCCCTCCCCCATTCTGGGATGTGTGCAGTACAGTTGAAATTGATGTACATTTCTGGACACATTGTACTGTGCGTGCTGACCGTGTCTCGGTTATACGCTGTTTTTGCTTGACAAATCTCAATAAAAAGAATTTAAAAAAATAACAAAAAAGTATCCAGAATGCTAGAGTATGTTTACACCGTGTCTTATTTATTCAATACCCTTATGCAAAATGAAAGTTATAACTACATGTTTGATCTCAGGGTCAGTAACCTGGACCAAAACCAGACAAAAGCAAAACATGGCTCCCAAATCACAAAAGGGAGATATTATGTTGCCAATTTCACAATGTCAAATTAACGCAGTCAATGGTAATGTGTTGATGTCAGCATGGATATCAGATTCAGTAATCCCGTAGAGGAGTTACAGCACATACTGGACCAACAGTAAATACTGCAAAGAGGGATAACTGAGGTTGGTACTAGAACTACTGGAGCAAACACAGCAAACTTCAGGGAGATCAAATTATTAGGGCCCATTCTTGACACACAAGTGGTTGTTTTCAGAACTTTTCATGGAGAGCCACCCAACGATGGGCTATTAGATTTTCAGTCCACTGGAGCGAAATCCACATAGCTGATCAGAAAAAGAACACATGCACATGATGCCTTGTATTTTCAGCCGTAAAAAGACAGTTATCCCTCGAGATATAGACACAAATATATGCAGATATGTATCTACCATTAGGTATTGGTCAGATGGTTTCTAGACAATGTTGAAGAAGAATCCCACAGACAGAAGACTTGCCACTGGAGTTTTGATAACTAGGGCACGTCCATCTACTGCCCCCTCGCACCTCTTGCCATTAGGATGCATGCTGAAATGGCAATGTAAGCATACCTTCTGCATATATGTCGATGCTCCTTTCCCGCCCACTGTTGCCGAGCATTCATCACTGCTCTTTTGCTCCTTTCCACAAACTGTGCTCACTACCCTCCTGACCCACATAATTCCTCTGGACTACTTCCACAATTCTTGCTCCAAGTTAACTAATTTTGTTTCTCTCCAAACACAATGAGAACAACACAACATTTTAATCTTTAGATCGTAATTTCCTGGCAGTAGATGTTTACAGGTATTTGTCACCATGTAGGCATTTTTACCATTAGAAAGATTACTTTTTGGAAAACCATATACTAGGGTTTTAGAGTATTTAATATTACATGCCTATAACTGTAGAGAAGTAAGAATTAGGAAGTTCACTGTGTTCTAAATTGTGTCCAATGCTTCTCATCACATTTACAAATAGAGATAAACGTGAAGAGCAAAAATTCCATTTTTACTAATACCACACAATTGCATAGTCAAGACAATGCACTATTTGCCAAAGTAGCAGAGGTATCTGAATACCATTGGAACATGCCCAAGGAAATAGGGGATAAGGCGTAGCCTGTTTATTCTAATGGCAAAATACACTGAACTCTTACAACTATCAAGTAGAAATACAAGGCCTAGTTTGCATAGATGAGCTGACTATCTTTGTGTCTACTCGGTGCATAATTTATGCACCCAAGCATAAATGGTCAGAATGGACTTTCAAACAACCAGAGGGGACCTGATGAGATGAACTGATCACACTGCAGTGAATTTACTTGTGGTTTGGGTGCGGTAGCTGAAAAAGTGGCATTGGGGCTGGGTGGTGGGAGCCACTAACCCATTAGGTCCTTAAACATGAGTAAAAAGGAATTGGGTTAGAGCACCAATCAGACACAAGTGGAAGGGTTCCTTTAAATCACTGCCCATCGCACCCCTGAGCTTAAGACAGGGGCCAGAGAGATCTGACTCCCCTACAGACCAACCTGCCAGCAAGAGAATGGTAAGACAGTTAGAGGTTACATGGAACCTATCTTACTTGCTGTCACCCTCAGGGTATTTAATTTGTACTCATTCAGCGTAAGAAGTTAGGGAAACCCTACATCAATATAATGGCAGGCAGAGTGTTTTCAGTATATTATAAATCACAGAAAAGGCTACCAGACAACTTTCATAACATTTGGTGGAGTGTCCAATACACTACTGCCAACTTGGGGGTTCCTAATAGGTCATTTTCAAGCGCACCAGATAAGAAAGTATCAGAGGGTGTTCACGTACAATATGTTATAAGTGAATGCATAGTAACAAACTGAGGCAGGGAGATTGGCAGCATGGCTAGAACAACCACCATACAATTTCACCTGACTTTATCCAGAACCTTTCAAACATATTTGTGTGTCGAACTCTTGACACCGCAAACCTAAACTGGTATCATGGAATTTAATGCAATTCAAAAAGGCCAAGAGATGACCTAGAGGGATGCAAGTCTTTTTCTATAGCCAGCGACTCGAGCGGTTGGGGTCCGCCACTCTCCCCCGTGGTCTTGGATCCCTTTAAAAATGAGTTATACCAGCTGTTAGGAAGTACATGCTAGAGCAGAGAGATTTAGAGCTAAAACATGGCCAGATAAAGCTGGCATCTATGACGTTAAATCTTTTAAAGAGTGAAGAGTGATGCTAAGAGATAGGCTCCATCTAAGGCAGTATTTAGAGCTCATATCAATGTATTTAAGTCCAAGTAGGACACATTCTTATAAAGGCATTTCATCAGTCGATCTGTTAACAACGTTAGTCAGTGCAGGCTCTTGAACAAGTTCTAAGAAAGAAAGCAATGCCTTTTTTATTTATTCGCAAAAAGATCACTATAATGTGTAATGAAAATATTTACCCTTGGTATGTACCATCTGTGAAGGATTACTCACATGCTTTAAAATCCATTTTTTAAATGAAGTCCATTCTTTATTAAGTGATTAACATTAATTATAGTCCACTGAAATCTTTCTTCCACCCATACTAATATAACAGTTTAACATTTCATTAATGATATGCATAACTAACAGGAGGACAGCGACACATAAATGTATATCATAATGTACCATTTTACCTGTTTAAAAAGCTGGAGGTTCACAGCAGTTTCTAGGAACTGTTTGGTAGCGCTGGAGCGATGCTTTACAAAACTGTCCTCACAGAAGGTAATGCGTTCTCCCTACATGGAAAAAAACACATACATACAGATTGACAAGATGCTTATTTCATTATCGTATTGCAAACATTTTAAGCAGATTTTTTTTAACTATTGCAAGAATAACATTCCATTTCCGTCTATTAAAATTTCGACTGAATTTTATAGATCTGTGGAATTCTGTCCAACTAATAATTAACGAACGTAATATTTAGGTAGCTGTCCCTACAAACAGCCTATGCTGACTAATCGGTGGCATTTTCAAACCAATGAGGGCAGGTGCATGCTATGCATTGTCACAGGGAGTTTTCATAGGCGTTAAAGACAAATAATTCCAGCAGCATATGTTCTACTGATATAAATAAAAGCACGAGCTGCTGACAAGGTCGGGCTGGCGGCCTATTTGGCAACCAGGAAGTGCCAGAAGGGGTAGTTTGACAGGTCAGTGTTTGGACCTTTGGTGGTTGTTTTCGCTGATATTGCCAGAAACATTGCTTGCAACAAACGCATGCAGCCTTCCATAAATTATCAGACACCTATACAGTGTGGCTTTACCAGATCCAAACTTTACCGGTTTGCAAACTGTGGGTCACTTTTTTAGCTATCTGATTCAATAGTGGGGGCCCCTTTTATATTGGTTCCTGGGCCTATTTTCTGTCCCAGTTCGACCCTGACTGCTGATTGAGGTTACTTGACTCGAAGGAAAGCCCTGCCAATACACAGAAACGATTTTGGTTACAGCACGAAGTGCAGCACTGGTTTTTAACCAACAATGGCACCAAATGGCTGAATCAACAAGCATTGGCATAGCCAATAGGTCTCGCTTTTGGGACCTTATAAGTGAATAGCCATGCAATACCTGATGTTGTTTAATGTATGATATTGTGCTGGATAACTAAACATTTATAATGTCCCAAAGGCGTCACCTATTGGCTATGCATTGGGGTGGCCTTATAAGTGTTTAGGTAGAGCTATTGACTTTAACAATGTTTCTTAAGCTGTGCTGTAGAGATGTGTGGCTGCTGTGCAGTATGCTGAGAAGTTGTAATTAAAAAGTGTAAGAAGCACTGAGTGATGCTGTGGTGTTGTTGAGTGATGATGTGCTAGCCATGAGCTATGCTGTGGTGGCTTTGAGCGAAGCTGTGCTGGCCCTGAGTGGTGGCCCTGAATGATGCTGTAGTGGTGCAGACTGATGCGGTTGTGATGCTGTGGTGCTGAGTGATGCAATGGTGAAGGTGAGTGATGCTGTGGTGGTGTTGAGTGATGCTGTGATGGTGCTGAGTGATGATGTGGTGAAGGTGAGTGATGCTGTGGTGGTGCTGAGTGATGCTGTGATGGTGCTGTGTGATGATGTGGTGTTGCTGATTGATGCTGTGGTGGTGCTGACTGATGCTGTGTTGAAGGTGAGTGATACTGTGGTGGCCCTGAGTGATGCTGTGGTGGTGCTGAGTGATGCTGTGGTGTTGTTGAGTGATGATGTGCTAGCCCTGAGCTATGCTGTGGTGGCGTTGAGTGAAGCTGTGCTGGCCCTGAGTGATGGAGTGGTGGCCCTGAGTGATGCTGTAGTGGTGCAGACTGATGCGGCCGTGATGCTGATTGATGCTGTGGTGCTGAGTGATGCAATGGTGAAGGTGAGTGATCCTGTGGTGGCCCTGAGTGATGCTGCTGAGTGATGATGTGGTGGTGCTGAGTGATAATGTGGTGGTGGTGCTGAGTGATGATGTGGTGCTGAGTGATGCAATGGTGAAGGTGAGTGATCCTGTGGTGGCCCTGAGTGATGCTGTGGTGGTGCTGAGTGATGATGTGGTGGTGCTGAGTGATGCTGTGGTGGTGCTGAGTGATGCTGTGGTGGTCCTGAGTGATGCTGTGGTGGTGCTGAGTGGTGCTGTGGTGGTGCTGACTGATGCTGTGTTGAAGGTGAGTGATACTGTGGTGGCCCTGAGTGATGCTGTGGTGGTGCTGAGTGATGCTGTGGTGTTGTTGAGTGAAGCTGTGCTGGCCCTGAGTGATGGAGTGGTGGCCCTGAGTGATGCTGTAGTGGTGCAGACTGATGCGGCCGTGATGCTGATTGATGCTGTGGTGCTGAGTGATGCAATGGTGAAGGTGAGTGATCCTGTGGTGGCCCTGAGTGATGCTGCTGAGTGATGATGTGGTGGTGCTGAATGATGATGTGGTGGTGGTGCTGAGTGATGATGTGGTGGTGGTGCTGAGTGATGCTGTGGTGGTGGTGCTGAGTGATGCTGTGGTGGTGCTGAGTGATGCTGTGGTGGTGTTGAGTGATCCTGTGCTGGCCGAGAGTGATGATGTGGTGGCGCTGAGTGATGCTCTTGTGGCCCTGAGCGATATTGTAGTGTGCTTGAGTGACGCTGTGTTGGTGCTGAGTGTTGCTGTAGTTGGGCTGAGTGATGTTGTGGTGGCGCTGAGTGATGTTGTGGTGCCCCTGAGTGATGTTGTGGTTGTGCTGAGTGATGTTGTGGTGGTGCCGAGTGATGTTGTGGTGGTGCTGAGTGATAATGTGGTGGTGCTGAGTGATGATGTGGTGGCGTTGAGTGATGTTGTGGTGGTGCTGTGTGATGCTGTGATAGTGCATAGTGATGCTGTGGTGGTACTGAGAGATGCTGTGGTAGCGCATAGTGATGCTGTGGTCGTGCTGAGTGATGCTGTTTTGAAGGTGAGTGATACTGTGGTGGCCCTGAGTGATGCTGTTGTGGTGCTGAGTGATGCTGTGGTGGTGCTGAATGATGCTGTGGTGGCGCTGACGGATGATGTGGTGGTGCTGACGGATGATGTGGTGGTGCTGACGGATGATGTGGTGGTGCTGACGGATGATGTGGTGGTGCTGACGGATGATGTGGTGGTGGATTTGATTGATGCTGTGGTGGTGCTGAGTGATGCTGTGGTGGTGCTGAGTGATGCTGTGGTGGTGTTGAGTGATGATGTGGTGGCGTTGAGTGATGATGTGGTGGTGCTGAGTGATGCTGTGGTGGCGCTGAGTGATGCTGTGATAGTGCATAGTGATGCTGTGATGGTACTGAGAGATGCTGTGGTAGCGCATAGTGATGCTGTGGTAGTGCTGAGTGATGCTGTTTTGAAGGTGAGTGATACTGTTGTGTCCCTGAGTGACACTGTGGTGGTGCGGAGTGTTGCTTTTGTATGTGAAGTGTGCGTTCGTATTTTGGGTATGGTTTTTCTTTGAGGTCCGTGCCACGTTAAGCACATAGATACCCAGCTATTCAGCATGTTCTGTGCACTGTTTTTAGTATTGTGGATTATAGTGGAAAATAATAAAAATCTGACTCTACTGGGACGTGATGAGCAAATAGGTGTCGTATTCCACTATATTCAATCTGCGTCTTTTAAGTAGTTTATAAAACCGATTTCTCGTCGGGAAGCATGTTTAATTTCTCAGACGAACATCCTTTCCCTGATGCTTTGAGCCAAGGTCCAGTGGTTCAACTTCCACTTGCCAGAGCTTGCGAATGGCTGGAAGCCTACAGACTAGGTCACAGATTGGTGGAGGACCACGTTTACAAAAGGGTTAAGGAGCCCCTCAGAGGTTACGAACTAAAATCATTGGTTTAAGACTTTTGTATTGAGAAAGCGTATTGGTAAAACGTAGAAAACAGCACTATAAGAGCAGCAGCAGTGAGAGCTTCAGTCGGTTTGTAGGAAACGTAAAACCACTCTGTCACGGATGCTGCAGCAATATCACGGATGCCGGCAGCTAAATGCTTATTTCCAGCTATGCTCTCAGTAATGGTCAAGCAGAGAGCAAAAAATAAAGGCACACATGCACATAGCCACTTAAAGAAGCGCTAAAACACCTGGGTAAATACATTTTAAAAAAGCAGAAAAGGTAGAAGGAAAGAGAACAAGCTGTAGCCCGGTAACTGACAAGGAGGGAGGGGAGGGGGCAGTAGAAGGGAGGGTGTAGTGAGAGCAGAGAGCAGGGGGTGGAGGAGCATAGAAGGAAAGAGAACAAGCTGTAGCCCGGTAACTGAAGAGGAGGGAGGGGGAGAAGGGAGGGGTTAGTGAGAGCAGAGAGCAGGGGGTGGAGGAGCATAGAAATAAAAGTGATTCGTGCGCTGTAAGGGTTGTAAGGCTTAATGAGCCATGACAGAAAGCCAGATGGCGGCTCTGCGCTTAACCGCGCATGTAACCACAAGCTTGAGGCCAGCAAAAGCGAATGGTCGGACTTTTAAAAGCCCACTTACTAAATGTCTTGCCAGAGCAGCGCATGCACTGGCTCAGGCGAGACCTAAAAAGAAACCTTTCTATTAATTCAAAAATATGCAACAAAATCACTTTCTAAGGTACATCATTTTTTCCACTGCTATTCTGCTTTTTTTCAAATTTCTATTCCTAATTGTCTGTTTTACTGTGGTTGTTTTCTCTTGCTTAAACACGATTCTTTCCGGTATCCATCAAATTCTCCTTTCCACATGTGACCCGCTGCACAAAGTGACCAGTGGTGTCTTTTGAGCTGTGCCCATTGTTGGTGTACATGCTCCGATCTTAACTGCACAACAACCTCATTAAAATGTTCAGTTGACCTCATATAGCTGCAGCACAATCCCCACTTTCGTTTTGGACAAAAATGCCCCCTAAAATCACACATATGTAAAATGAAGAAAAATAATTTTTAATCAATTTGCGCGTCATCCTAAACTCTTACCAACTATTATGCTTATCAGAGTGTGACAGAATAATCTATATAAGATTTTACTATCTCGTTCTGATCAATTGCTTTACATAAAAAATACAAAACAACTTCCAATCAATTATAATTACAAACCCTCAGAGGGAATTACTTAAGAAAGCTATTTTGTTTTTAGCCTAATTCACAAAGCTTTTTCCATAGGTTTGAATTCAGCATTAAATTGTACATTAGTTGAAAGTAAGACACAGGAATTGTAAATCAAGGCTGGAGAACACTAGGGAAAACAACATATTTACAACAACTGAAGTACCATTTGTTTAATGATATTAAGAACCAGCATCTACATAATAAAAAAACCAAAAAAATAAATGAATCCTAAAATCACTATAAATGTAAGTCACATTCTTATGCCACATATAAAGGGTGTTAATATCATACTATTGGGGTTGAGCTACTTAAAGTGTGAGCGATTCACTGTTTCTCTTTTTATGTCGAATCATATTTTAATGCAAGCACAGTGTTGTAGGGAGCGCGGTGAAAGTGACTACTTCCTCGGTCCAATAATAGTGTGAACTTACAGGCTTTACTCCATAGGAGTGTATCTCCTAGTGGTAAAACAGTGTGTGATTTTGAAAAAGTACAGGGAATCACAGTTTTCTATGTATTGATGCTTTATGCTTTTTTGTGTCAGGGTGTGATCCCGCACAACATTTTTGATGTGTTACCTTGTATTGAATGTTAATTTGTTTTTTGTCGTTGCTGATTTTTGTTTACATCCTGACACCTCTTATTTTTTTTACATAATATTTTGTGTTTATTTTTGTATAATATCAGACATGGTTTTGAACAAATATATATTTTATAAAACTATTTCGCAAATGCCTTGAGTCTATGATTTACTCTATAAGTGCTACTCTGATATTTGCTTGCTCGTAACCCTAGTAATTTTGTATGCCAAAAGTGGCTAGTGGTGCTGGTCAACATGAAAAAGGATTCCAAAAAGAAAGAATGGATTATTTGTTGCCTGAGCCTCTTAAGATTACGTGAAATCAACGATTAAATAATGAAATATAAAGTGAAGGCAAGCTAAAATGTATTTTTGGGACCTATATTTAAATGTCCATGACCATCAGAGGTGTCCCAAATAGTTAACATGGCAGCAGCTAAAAGGCAAGTTAAATTGCTCAATTTCATTTTTTTGGGACCTCTATTTAGATGCCTATGACCACAAGCTTAACAGGAGAGGTCATTAAGGTGCTATAGTTGACTTGTCAAGACTCGCCTAATATAACAAAACAAAGGTGCAACTTTTGACCTACTTTCCGGCTATATAAAATGCCTAGAGATTACTCTTTAAGGAAAATGCAAACAAAGTCTCCCAGTAGAAATTAAAACAGCAAGGGTCTGCGTCAGTCTCTCCTCAAAGTATATGAGGTTTAGGATATAACAATAATGTAACAGACTTTTAGGGTGAGAGTACAAAACTAAGTCACAAGGCTTCCGTTTCTGATAGTTGATAACACATGAAAATTTGGCATGAAAAGCGGAATGAGTGCCATTCTGTCGAAGGGTAAAACAAACAGAACTACTGCTACAAAGGCATACAAATCAAAGGCCTCCATTCTTTTTAAAGCAAGAGAGAAACACGTTCTTACATCACCTATTCATCCTGCTTGGACTGTGTCTTCTAAATACAATGGTATCCGCTATTCCGAAACACACCTGGGGGTGGTTTGTGAGGCATCTTAAAATAGCACCTTCCATTTTCTAATGCGGAGACCAACATTATCTGAATGTGATGGTCTCCTAGTTTCCTTTTCATCTTGGCCCAATATTTTTTTTTTTTGCTCCTCAATTTTATTGGGTTTCAACAAGATGTACACTCAGTCAACACATGAATCTATGACATCATATTCATATTCATGTAATTTACCTTTCACTGCATTTATTACATTACAGCAGAGACCACCTCCCACATCCAGGCCCCCGCTCGTACTTAGCTCAATAGACCCAGCCACTTGCTCCATATCTTCTTGTGTTTATTCGGGCAGCCCCGGGTTTCATAGACTGGTTGCTCTTGTGCCACGCACCAGTCCAGTCTCCAGCGCCATTGGGCGATCGTGGGTGGCTGGGAGCTTTTCCACTTAGCGACAATGTCCCTCTTTGCCACCATACTGGCCATACCTAAGAAGGCTTTGTCAGTTCTTGTTCTTCCCGTGCCCACCATCCCACCCAGGATTAAGGTTCGGGGAGCAAGGGGAACCTCCCACCCCAGTGCCTCAGTCAGTTCCTCAACCTCTCGTCTCCAGTATCGCGCTATGACCTTGCATGACCATGTCATATCGTAAAAGTCTGCGGGCTTATCTGAGCAGCGTGGGCAGTCGGGACTCTGTAGGCGCCCTGTTCTAGGGGTAAGGTACGCACATTGAAGAAAATAAATCTGTATTAAGCCAACCTCGCTGAGAAGGTGATTACTCAGGGGCCATAAGGGTTTCCCACCAATCCTCATCTGTCCGGAAGCCCATCCATCCCTCCCATAGCCCAATCTTAACACTCATTTCAGTAGATTTACTGCCCCTCCTTCTAACTGCCGTTCTGTAACATCAATCAACATACAACCAACTCGGTTTCATGATAGCAAATAAACACCTTTCCCTGTGATTACATTTGTAGTGTTTTTGATCAAGTACATGCCCCTATCTTATTTACAATTCTTATTTATACTGATTTCATGAACACATTTCGGACGCAACACAGGAAACACTTCAGTCAACTTTGTTTGCTCAATGACATGATTATGTGCCAGAACCAATCATAATGATTGGTCTAATTGCTATCACACCTGATTTACATAAGAAACCACGGTTTGTTCATCTCATCGGTTTTAAAAATTCAAGAAAAAGGTCTTCAGTGATCAGCAAAAATATTACAATATCAACAATTTTGCTGACAAACATTTCAGCTCCTTCCCATCAATTTCCATCACATATGTCAAATCTGACATTGGCTTTCTAGTCTCAAAATATGTGACTACTTAATGCACTTTTTTGACAAAACATGTCTTGCATACCAAAACACCCGTTTGCCATCGTTCTACCACCTGCAAATCTAAAAAATGTTAGTGTGTGCTAGACGAGTATTCATACTCACTGACTCACCTGCGTCACATTGACAAACCTGGATATAAGAACAAATATTCTAGCATTTGTTTTCTTAAGCTACTAAACCAAACGAAAAGACCACAAAAGTCATAATCAAGACCTCCTCCCTTCAAGAATAATTTAACACAGCTTGCTGTCACAGCAGAGAACTTGTCAAAGTCAGTAGAAACTATTTTAGCCCACTGCCACCTCCTTACCTCCCTAAACCACCAGAATTTGACATCTTTTCTGATACAAACTGTTGCAGTATATCACAAAAGCTTTCTGTTCTTCCTAATAACAAACAAGCACACTTTTATATAAAATACGTGTTCGAACTGGCATCTTTAGGGGAGTTTTCCCCTGTCTTATGGCATCTGACCTCCTGTTTTTGATTGTGTGCTGCATTCCGTTGTTGCTGCTTTTAAGACTCTGGGCCCTTTACCACCGCTGATCAGTGCTAAAGTGCAAGTGCTCCCTTTCTGAAATGTAATGGTATTTGGTTTCCCCATGATTGGTCTGTTTGATTTACTAGCAAGTCCCCAGTACAGAGCAACCAGTGTACCCAGGGCCTGTAAAGGAAATGCTGCTAGTGAACCTGCAGCACAGATTGTGCCACCCACATGAGTAGCCCTGCAACCATGTCTCAAACCTGCCACTGCAGTGTCTGTATGGGTAGTTTCAAAGTGCCATGTCTACCTGGTAAGTTTACCCACTTGCCAGGCCCAAACCGTTCCTTTCATTACATGCAAGGCGTCCCCAAAGTAGGCCCTAGGTAGCCGTATGGGCACGGTGCAGTGTATTTAAAAGGTAGGACATGTACTGTTGTGTTTTACATGTCATGGTAGTGTAAAACTGCTAATGTTCGGTTCTCATTACAGTGAGGCCTATTTCTCCTATATGCTAGCAATGGAGATGCATCGCAAAATCTTACAAGTGTATCGTCTAATTGGGAGCTGAAGGAAATGACCCGATTAGGGCCACCCGGGTCACTCACGACCACCTCTCAGCCTTCCATACAAATGAAGATTCGCTCAGACAGTAGAGAATACAAACCAAGTATATTTATTCAGATACACTAGTGGAGCTCCATCTGCCCAGTCGCTCAGGGGTGCTGCAGAGAGGACTGACTTCCACAAACATAACGATACATTATGTATATTTCAGAACCAAGGAAGTCCCGCCCATAATGGAATTTTTCAAGCAGGTGCAGCTAACACAAAGAAGTAAAGTAGGATGGGTTTCCATTCTGAGGACGGGCACACTGTATCTCCTACCTAAGGTCATTCTGTCCGTGCCTGCCGCTAGACTGGCGAGCGAAGACCTCTATCTAGTGGGAAAGGCATGCACTAATAAGAACAGTGTATTCATTAGCATAGCAAGGCCTAACCTTTTAGAAATTAAACTTTCCACAGCCTGTTTCTCGAGGAGGGAATGCGCAGTTAAGGGCATGATTCAAAATGGTGGCTAAACAAAAAATGGTGCCGCGAATGCTAAATTATATGGAAAAATGCACAAACAAAATAGCAAAACATATTTATTTCATCAGAGCTGATAGAAATTTGAAGTTTGGTGTCTATGGACTCACAATTAAAAAATACATATTTTAGTGAAGTTGGTTTTTAAATTGCAGGTCTGAAAAGGCCACTTTCAGAAAGTTTGCATTTTCTTGATTATCCATTCTGTGCCTCTGCCTGTCCCTAAAAAACACGTCTGGGTTGGATGATAGTTGGGCCATGTGACTTCATTCTAGACAGTCATACACAAGGGGAGCTAAGGTGTGCCCTACATATCCAATGGCCCACTACCAGGCTGATGGGTCTTCCTGAGCTAGAGTGGTGCGAGGAGTTGACAATTGCACTTGACTAGGGCAGTGCCTGTCCCCTCACAAAGCCATTTTACCCCCCTATAATGTCTCTGGAGCCCGGACCAGGAAGGGCAGGGTCTTGTGCACTACAAAGACTTTCCTTTGGAGTTTTCCTACTTCAAAGGCTGAATTGGGTATAGGTACTGGACCCCTGACACCATACACTCAGAACACTTCTGGACTAAGTACATTCTGCCATGAAGAAGAGCTGGATTGCTGTCAGGAGAGACTGCACATTTGCTTTGCTGGGCTGGCCTTCGGCTTGCTGCTTCTGTTCTGGAAGTGAAAGGACTGGACTTTGCTTTCTAAGTCCTGCCTTTCAAAGTTTCTCCAAGTGCTTGAGCGGAGCTTGCCTCCTGTTGGAAGTCTCAGGGTCAACAAGGTTTTCACCTGCAGCACCTGGGTTTACTTGCTGAGAGCCCTACTCTGCCAAGTGGTGCCAATTCCAGTTACTGGGCCCTTGGAAGTGAGTTTGCTGTGTTGACCAAGAACAAAGTTCATCGACTTTGAGAATGACTTCGGAGCTGGCACCTCTTCGACACTGCGCCACTGCCTGAGCCATGGTCCCCGCTGGACGCAATGACCGTGTAACGCCCTGAACGTCTCAGGATCGTTTAACAGACACGATAATGAGGACGCAACCACTTGTGAAGGGTAAGTTATTTTAATGAAGGCACAAATAACACAAAGAATAAACAAAAGTTATAGTCACTGGAATCCTCCAGGCTATGTACGTTACCAGCCCACCGCACGGATGGTCCTAACCGTCCTCTGCATATACGCCGGTCCCGGCGTATGCCAACAGAGGGCAGAAATGAAATGGCCGACAATGCCAATCGGTAGGCTGTGAGGGGCACGAAGAGTGTTGGGGAGAATCGAGGAGTCAGGGAAACACCCAGCCGGGGTCTCTACCTGAAGGGAGCAGCCGCTCAACCTCTTCCTCAGACTGCACCGGGACGCGGAGTCACCTCCTGGTGATGCGTCACCGATACCCCAATCAAAAGTAAGAAGACTGAACCGAGAGCAGCCGCTCGATCGATCCTGTGGACTTCCGAGTCTGTAACGCGGCAAACACCTCCTGGTGTGCGTGACAGCTGGCAGTCCCTGTATCTCTGGTCGGGCTGGGAGTTACGACTCCAACCAGCAAAAGCGCCACTGCGCTTTGACTCATCCGAGTCAAAAAGCGAAGCTCAATGGTTGACCGGTAGAGCTTCCGGGTCCTTCACAGGTGACGATGGGGCAAGACACGGCCCAGGGAGTAACGACTCGACCTACCTCCGTTCTTGCCTTACTGGAGCACCACTCCGGAACACTGCTCTTCACGAAGCAGGTACGTCGGTGTAAACACAATATCCGACAGCGTTGTACCTCCCGGTTCCTCCCTTTATAGGGCGTGTTTTCCTTGAGTTATGTAACAGCTCTCCTGTTTACATAAGGGCGTGTTTCCTTGAGTTATGTAACAGCTCTCCTGTTTACATAAGGGCGTGTTTCCTTGAGTTATGTAACAGCTCTCCTGTTTACATAAGGGCGTGTTTTCCTTGAGTTATGTAACAGCTCTCCTGTTTACATAAGGGCGTGTTTTCCTTGAGTTCTGTAACAGCTCTCCTGTTTTCATAACCTCTCAACCGCTAAGCATCCTGGGAGATGTAGTCCGTTGTCGCTGGTTACCGTTTTCCTCCCCACGCATGACAGGAATTCTTGACAGACCGTGACTTACAATGCAGGAACCACTGCCACTGCAGCACCTCCGAAGAGCCACAAAAGCATGAGTCTCAAGTGCCGAATCACCAACGTCCATGACAACCATCTCTGCTGCAGTACCTGCGATCCCGTGTTGTGACCTCGACACCGCAAAGTTGATGCCACGTGGTTTGACTCTACATTTCCTCGACCCCGCATCGTCGTAATGCCGTATCACATCCCATGGGCCTTGCAATGTCCCGGGCTACACCGGCTAACTGGCTCTGCACTGCCTACTGGAACCAAGGCCTCACTGCTCCAGTGAAACCTCACCTCCATTAGACAATGCACCGACCGGAGCCCTGACAAGCCATCAACCTGATCCGACAGTAAGGAACTGACGTCTCACTGGCTTCAATGATGCCTCACCTCCCCAGCAACTCGCAGCGTCTTTGCTTTGTCATCATTTCCAAACGTACTATATTCAGGGCTTGCATTTTTGTTGTTTTGGTCTTTTCTATTCAGATAAATATTGGCTATTTTTCTAAACTGGTGTGGACTCCTTTTGTAGTGTTTTCACTGTATTTCTGTGTGTGTGTACAACTACTTTACACATTGAAATTGCGCTATAAGTATTTTTTAACATAACATTGCCTATGGGATAAGCCTGACTGCTCTGGGTCATGCTACCAAGGGTGTGAGCAGGGGTTATCTTAGGTGTGTAACTTACTTACCCTAACTAGAGTGAGTGAACAGGGTGCAAGCCACTGCCAACTAGAGACCCCATTTCTAACAATGCCAAAAGTACATAAGGATTTAAGGATCAAATGACTTGCTCAATTACAACGGTTAGTGAATCATGCACTCTGCCTCCATCTAAAACTTTATGGATGCCTTTATCAATATATAAATAAAAAATAGGTGACTTATTGAGAAAATTAGGTCAGTTGAATGGTATTGGCATAGACGATATTCTATCTGCAATGTATGTGAAAACAAGAATACACATCAAATCTATGTAATGAGCCATTTGAAACCATATAATGGTTACGGATACAAACCCTTGTAGGGGACATTAATAGCATACGTTTGCTTTAAATACTTACGATAATTCAATGTAACAACTACTTGAAATATTAAAGGGAGTTTTATGTAGATTTAAAATGAAACAATATGGGCCAATTATTGTTCGGGCTGGACTGTTCCGATTAGAGTAGGGTCAAGACAGATTTGCATATGGCTGGGTCAAAACTAAGGTGACACAGTGTGCAAGATAATGATAGATGAGGCTGTGGTCCCAAGTAATTACCAGTGGCTGAGATTAATTCAAGCATACCATCCATCACTTGTTTGTATACTACAGTTTGTCACCCTAAGTGGAATGGGTATGCCCAAACATAGGTTTCGTGTGCACTTTTTCACTGAGACCAAGATGTACCCAACTGATGAGCCCATTACTAGTGCAAAACTCCTCCTGGGTTGCTTGTGTTCCAGTACAGGGAGGAGCTGGCTTTGCAGTTCAGGCTGGCCTGTTCCATTTGGAGCAGCGTCAAGACTGCTTTGCATATTGCTGGGTCTAAACTGAGGTGACATGGTGTGCAAAATAACGATGGGCTGGGATGTGGCTTGAGTAATTATCAGTGGCTGAGATTAATTCAAGCATTCCATCCGTCATTTTTTTGTGTACCACATTTTCCTCTACAGTACTAGCTTTATATGTGACAAAAGAAATACTACATCAAAGATTCCTGTGCCTCTTGCACTTCCCGGTTCCTGCAACTCAAGTGTTGTGGCACCAGTGGCACAGGTCCAGTTGCAGGTGGAGTACAGTGGTGCTGTAGAATGTTTTGCAAAGAAACATCAAGCAGATGGTCCAGCATACAGGTCCTGAACTCCTATTGTAACTGTAGTTTGTCCAGAATTTGTTGAGTAAGTCGCAATCACTTTTCTCAAGTGTTAGTGAGAATGGCCAAGATGGTCTGCTAGGAGTCTATAGTAGTAATTGTTCTGGTGTATTATCACGTGTGCAAGCAGTATAAGGCATCTGCCTTACTATGTTTGAAACCAATTGATAAGTACAAATGTACTGACCACAGGTGAAGAATGATACCCAGCAAATGGGAGACAGCAGAGAAACACTGGAGAATTTAGAAAAACGAGTATATGTAAACACTCTTAACATATTCAGGTCGAATGGATCCTTCCAAATAGTGATGTCATAGCTTGAAGTTATTTTTGTAGCAAGCATGCCATTATTGTAAATTGTGTAGATGAGTACTGCTGGTGACAGTCTCTGTTAATGGTATTCAGTGGATCATAACGCTCCCTTCAATGTCTTGTTGTCATAAGGCAGATTCAGTTGTAGAAGTGAGTGTGCACCCTTATAAGTATGCAATAGAAACGTGGATGGAGTTGTATGTTACTGGAGTGGTGTAATCATATCTCTTAAAGGTGCCAAAAGCTGAAGCATATCCCTTGGTTTTGTTATTATGGGACATTTTTCCTAATTAGTTGCATGAGAGCTGAAGTAATCTCTTAGAGTGAGGTCAAAAATTGAAGATAAAAGTTTGCAGATTTTAAGAATCATTATAGCTCTTCCATGGCTCAAGGAGTCAGTGATTACTTGAAGGTTTCTGCCCTGTGTTGATACAAGGTCCCTGTTAGGTTATGTAACATCCCAAGAATAGAAATTTGCTGGTATGGAAGGAGCACTTCTCTGCTTTAGCGCAAATCTGGAAAATGCAGTCTTGACGTGTATAGCACAGCTTGTGAGACCATTGGAATGAAACAGGAGGTCGTTCAAGTAAGCCATGACAAAGATACTGAACAAATCCTGAATCTAGTAATTTACATAAAGTTGAAACCCTGTGCATTCCCTAAACAAACGGTACAATAGTGTATTCATGGTGATCGTGTTCACTTACAATAGAAGTCTTCCATGCATCCCTTTCTCTTCTCCCTGCCAGATTGTGCAAGCCCCTCAATGAAATGAAGGATGTAGTTGGTCGATGAGATGTGGCCTGAGAGGTAACAGACATATATTCCTGATGGAAATGAAGTTTAGCTGATGGTAGGCCGTGCATGGTCATAATCCCAACTTTGATTTTTTTTACAAAGAAGAGTAGGGCTACTGCTAATGAATCATTGGTCAGACTATTATCAATATAGTTTTTATGATGTGTTATTCACAGAGAGAACATTTATGGTTTTTCTTCAGCAGCCGCAGGACAAATTAGGTAGTAATGATTCCACTTTAAGGTTTGAACATATTTTAGAAATCCTAGTAACAGATAGGAATACAGTTTGTTACTAATGTCTATGACACTACCCATGATTGTCAATAGACTGGGGAAGCAGAGTCTGTTCTGTTTGTCAGTTTGCAGTTTTTACAGTCAATCCGAATAAGGTGCATAAAACAACTCACACCTAAAGCCAACCCCAATGCCTTTTGGTTTGTGCTATAGAATACCTCATACATACATTCGACATACATATAGTACAGAGATAGAAAAATGTCATTTTGACATTTAGCTCAATCTGAAACTACTCTCATCGAAGCAAACACAGCTAAGAAAAAAGGAGCAACCAAGCCAAGTCATTTGTTAATCTTCCTTCTTTATCTCTTGAATGCCTTCCATGCTGGTCTTGAGCAGTGGAACTACATTCACATAAATTAACAGATTGATAAATGCACCAACATTCTTGGTGCATGCTTAGAATTTTAACAGGATACATTGTATTACAGGGTCCAAAGCATGCCAAAAATGAGAAAGAGCCATGTCAGATCTTCAGAATACCTACAAAAATACATTTACATACAATTAATCTTAGCGGAACTCATAATTAATGCCACCCTAAAATTCCAGCACGGAGTTTGCACTGCTGGCTCCATCCTGGATAATATTTAAAAGCTACAGTGTCTATCTGTGTGCATCTCTGAATGCTTTGGATTGGTGGATGGGGAATAGTACTGTAATGCAAATGCCTAATCGTTGAAGTCAGCAGAATCGTTCATGCTACGGTAGGGATGTTCATCTGAAAAAAGCTGTGATCGCTTCTAACAGATTTAACGTTTTACTAAATATATAGAGTAGGCGAAATCTTGATATACTAGATTATGAGGCAATGTTTCTCTTCTTTTAGCATTTCCATGAAGCTTGACAATTGCGCGGTCTAATAGCCCCATCACCATTGATCTACTTCCCAAGCTTTTGCTATCCCTCACCCGCAGGGGTTCCAGCCTTGAAGGTAGACGACTAAGGCTCAGATGAAACACTCCAGGCCCAGGCTGGATACCTGCCCCTTCACAAGCAGTGACTGCGGATCACATTCCCTTTATAGGTTGGAGCGCACAGCAGGAATTAGTGACTCTAAGCTGCGCTCACATTTTAAGTAAGCTACTCTTGCCGACTCAAATGGATCATTCAAGCTAAACATAAAGCATTATGCTAAAGCCGTGCGATTAAATAAAAAAAAAAAAATCAGGATCAAACTGGGTTAAGCGAGAGATAATATTCCGAGGGTTCACATTCCATACAATTTGAAAACAACAAATGATAAAAGGCTTGCCGAAAATGCAAATGTAACTTTGGAAGCGACATATTTTGCAAATCAGTGACAATGCTGGTACCAATTATTGTCATTTTTCTGGGGGAAAAAACGGAAAAGCGTAGCTCTCCATTCTTTGAGTGTTTGTGAAGATGAATATGCACAGATCTCGACATCATAACGTCTCAGGTAATTGGGAAAGATGGTCTATTAAAATTCAAAATGATTTTATTCACACCTCAAAATTTGTCAAATTGTGCTTTTATAAACATGTTGATTTTAGAATAGTCTTTTCTGTCGCCAAAGTATTTTTTGACTACGAAAATGCACCTCAAACCACCAATTGCACTCTAGTGTTCGTTTAGCGTTGGTGTAAATATTTGTTTAAGTCAAGGAACTGCTAACAGAGATTCGAACACAAACAATGTTCAATGCCTAACATCTCCTGCTGCTGTCACTACACCATATAAGCCAATGCCGCAGTTAGGGCTAAATGACTATAGTACATAGCACAAATAAAAGCATTAGAGCGGTGCATACATTTCTTAATTTCGATACATTTGAGATACACAAGTGTACTTTCAACTGGGTATGTGGTATTTGGACAAAATATTGGAAACACAAATATTGTCAGACAGACTATCTTGTCAAAAATATCGAGGACAAGAGCATAATTTATATTATTTTCTGTGGGTAAGTAAAGTGTTATTAAATATAACTCCACATATTTGTACCTTGACGATATATATATCTTCAAGGTACGTACATCTGGAGTTAAGAATAGCAAATTAATACTTAAACTTCTCGATATTCTTGTCCTCGATATTCTTGACACGATATTCTGTCCACGCGATATTTGTGCTTCCGATATTCTCTCACTGATCCGGGTATGCTTAGTAAGAATATGTTCCAGAATAAAGACATCCTCTCTTTTGGTATATGTTTAGTTGGTTGTGTGGCTTACCTTGTCACCAGGAACACCTCAAACATACTACATGGTTATCTTCTGTGTCTTTTTTATATTTCATGACTATTTTGGGTTAGTTAGCTGAAACAACAGTTTTTTTTCCAAAGGGTGGGTTTACAATAGAAAATTATTAGAATTAGACTGCTTGTGGTTTATTTACTTTTCATGAATAGATTGTTAATGAACAATGGTGAGTGCAAGTGGATTTATGCAATTAATTTGCTGTGGCACTGATTGCATAATTATGGATTTACCACATTTGCTACATAATTTGCAGATTTAATAAAAACGTTGTTTCTAGCGCCAATCAATGAAAATACTGCTAGAAAACGTGCAGCATAATTTGCATGTTTTGTTTCTGTTAAGTGTGATCCTCTGTGCCGCATATCCTAGTGACTCAGATGTTGGTAAACCTCTTTAGAGTGGATTGGGGAGGTCATTATAATAGTGAAGCCCATATTTCTCAGAGAACTTTGAAATATCTCCCATATTTTGCAATATTTTTTGAATTACAGGTTTTTTCACCACTGCAATTTGTGCAATTGGAGAGGGAGAGAGACTGATTGTGTGTGCACTTCCAAATTAGAGGGGAGGGGGGCTGCGTCCTCATCGTTTGAGGATTATTGCTGCAAAACTTGGGATAGGGGAAGCCATACGGCCTGCCTCCCCAGGGCTTAAAAGCTCCCAGGAACCACACACCCTAATACTGCCTCACAAACATTGTCCTGTGCCTCACAAACATTGTCCTGGGCGGCCCACCCCCAGAACACAGACATTTCCCTGCCTGCATCAGCGTGGAAAGGCAGGGAAACATACATTTTCTCCCACCTGGCAGCAGCATTTTTTTTTTTAAATCTCTTGGAGTGGGAGAAAATGCCTTCCCCCACTGCAGGAGCACAGGCAGGGAAGGCTTCTCTGCTCTCACCCAGCGGTAGCTATAAAAATGCTCCCACCAGGTGGGAGAATGATATGTGTTTCCCTGCCCAAGCTACTGCAGGCGGGGAAACAGATTGCTCCTGCCCGGTGGGAGCATGCAAAAATAGCTGCTCTCATTTGGTGGGAGCAGGTCTGGGTCCTGCAGTACGCGGGAAGCTGGCTGGGGCCATGGGACTCCCCCACGCTGCCCCAACTTGCTGCTTGGTGGGTACCCTAAGTAAAAATTAAAAAAGGCCCCGAGGACAGGGTGTCTAGGAAAACAACAGGTTCGTGGAGTGGGCTATGACCGCCTCCCCTTTATTATGGCATTCAGCGCAAGAGGATGGGATCACTGGGGCCTATATACATATATATAGGCTCCAGTGATCCCAATATATATATATATATATATATATATATATATATATATATATATATATATCATTCAAATTGCGTTTAAATAGAACTTACTATCCCACACGAGTTACTGAATCACTTTAAGGCAAGTAGCACGCTACCCGGTAGCACAAAGTAAGTGGACAGTCCATTGGTAATTGGAGTCATTCTTGCATGCTAACGTAAACCATTCCATCCATTAGTGACTTAAGTGTAATCATTAGAGGGCAGTATCTGAGAAGCAAATGACTACAAAAAAAATCTTGAAGACAGACAGGTTTAAGATTCAAAGAGTAGTTTATATACAGAAAAGGCATATACGATGGAAAAGTGCTACATTAAACATCCCACTACCCATAATTACAACTTGACAACACCACCATTGCCGCGCTGTATACAATGCAATCAATACTTTCAAACCAAGTACCTACTACAGCAGTATTTTTAATACCATAAAGTATTATTACAGTTTAAGTCAATCATTTTACACCATACATAACCTACATATATAATAGAAACATGCTACATATAACAACCATTGCTCTACAATATAACAGGGCAGCTGATGAACAGAGTGCTGCCATCAAAATTCAGTGCATGTTTATGTGACCCATTGATACCTGGTTCAATCTCCACCATTTCTTCAAACTCATTCCCATCAAGAAGCAGCTGGCACTCCTCTCCAAATTAAAAGAATCTTTATTTGGCAAATAACATAATCCAAACCGACACGTTTCAACTTTGTCTCAGGTCCTTCTCACAGTTATATATTTTTTAAAACACACATACATAGTGTCAATCACAACTGTGCAGTTATGGTTAAGCTTTGATTTCTATGGATGGATGTGCACCAAATTTGGCAAACAAAAATCACAGTTAGTTTAAGTCTGGCATGCCAATTTTCATGCAGCTCTTTACAGGGAAACAAGCTTATGGAGGTGACTAAAGATTTGCTTTTCCATGCTAGCTTCTAGAAGAGATTTAGCTTGAACCTATAGTAAAAAAACGGTTTAATGGATGCCAAACTTGGCAGGAAAGTTGGAATTTACTCATACCGCGTACTTTCATTTGTTTGACATAAATCTGTTGAGTACTTGTTAAGGTATAAGCACTAAAAAATTTTGCATAGTGGGCTCTAAAGGATTAATACTTTTGCATATCTCTGACATTTGAAATTGCGGTTCTTAACATAAATATTCTGGTCAATCACATTTCAGCTTTTTCTCTAATTTGATTTACTGATGAAGGGAATTAAAAAATGTTTCTTGAAAATCCCAAATCATGGAAAAAACAAAAAAATTATAGTGCTGCTGAAAAACCTACATCGATCAGCGGCCTTCAGGGCTCCTACAATCACTGTTTGTTTACGCACTCATAACATGCACTATTATGAGGATGATTCTGCACTTATTTTAGTGCACCCTAATTTTGGGTTGTTCTTGGCTTGCTGGTCTAGACTGGGATGAAAATCCCCAGTAGTAAAGCATTTTTTAACTGGTTGGTGCCATTGTTTGACCTATAACTTCCCACATCTGCAGGTTGCCAACCACCCAGAATTAGGGTGCACTAAATAAGTGAAGAAACAGAAATGAGACCCTTATACCTCATAATAGTGTACGACACAAGTGTGTAAACAGGCAGGGATTGTAGAAGCCTGAAGAAGGCAGTTGACCACATGAGCTTTTAATTCATCAGGAACATGTTGCCAAAATTTCCGAATAGATGAACCATTGATCTTAATCAAGCATCCAAAATTCTTCTTAATCATGTCTAGGATACCTGCAGAATAAAGGGAATTCCCTAAGAGTTTACCCAAAGATATTTTTATGACATGTCTGGATCCCTTCTGGCATCCAGTAACAAAATATTTAGGAACTCCCATCACTGGCTGAGTCCACCAAGGTGGTGTGCACCTACCTTGATGTGGATACATTGCCTATAGTGAAGCATTCCATAATAGGTTTTTAGTGAAGTGATCTTTCAAATATCTTTGGAACCCTGCAGGATTGGAGAGGACAATAAGGTTCCACTCAGAGAAGGCATCTGTCCTGTAAATAGCTCAGACAGCACACACCAGATACTTTGACTACAATCGGATGTTAAATCCATGTAATCCATTGATGATCCTCCATGCATTAGCACAATTTAGGCTAATTGCCAATTTCAATGCACTCTTGGTTGCCTTTACTTCTGTTTGTTCTCATGTTAAAATGACAGTATGCCAGGCAGCCTTTCTCCTCCTCTGCCAGCAAAAATGTAATTGGACTTTAAAGATACACCTTGTCACGGTTTGGAAAAATCATCAAATCATTTTAGATTTTCTTCTTCAAAGTAAGCAGATAGGATCTCGTGTAATACTATTAGATTAAACACAGGTGTCTATAACTCTAAGGACTACAAATCAAACTAGGGCATATCATATAAGTTTTATATTTAGTTGGTATCCGATAATGAAAGAAACTTGAGAGGCTCCTCAGAACAATATTTATTTTGAAGACTATTTCCAGGTGACCCTCCTTTGTAATATCAATTATCCTGTCCCAGTTGTTAAAACTGGGACCGTTTTTCAAGTGCTCTGCCAACTGCTGTACTTCTTTCTAAACTGAGAATGCTCTGGATTTATGTATGGCCCAAAGTAATTTAGTTTGCATTAATAAACTGAAATAGTAAAGTGAATTTCTTCTTTGGTATTGATGTTGATTTCGAGATCAGAGAATTTATTAACATGCTTTTTAACTATTATTCTTAAAGAGATGGGTACTTAGAGGAGTTCTGTGGACACTAGCATACACAAAGAAAGAAGGTTCAACTACAACGTTCTATCAACAGAACAAAGATTTCTAGGGCCATATGAGCACACCTTTTTTGGAGGTCGCAAACAGCCCAATTTGCAGAATTAGGCAGTTCGTGATGCAAGTATGCATTTTAAAAATGAACAAAAGTCAAATTGTGATTCATTAAATTGTTACAGAATCACAATTTTATTTTGCAATTAAGTATTTGGAAGGGACATGCGTAGGGCACCCCTTACAAATACCGATTCACAGTGGTATGTATTAATGCTTTTCAACCAAATAACAGTTGCAAAACATACATCTTTTATCAGCTATTGAAAAGTAATGGTAACTATTCGCAAATGAGAAGGATTAAAATAATAATTTTTAAGATCATGCCTACTCTTAAAAAATAAAACTTGAATGCTTAATGTTTTGCTTTTAAAATGCATCCTGTTTTCCTTTCAAGAAAATGGGCTGCATTTAAAAAAAATAGCTTTTTTAAAAGGAATCACAGACATGGTGGTCTGTTGACCCCAGCAGACCACCATCCCTAAAATGGCTAACATTTTTAATCAGAGGATGCTCCTCCTCCATGGTGGAGGAGCGTCGCCCCCCCATGCCAGCACTTTAAAAAATGTAAACATTTAAGGGTTTTAAAACCTTTTTTATCATTTTATTTAGCTTTGTGCCGGGGATTGGGTGCCGCCAGGGTGATGATACGCTGGTGGGGGAGTGGTGGGCTCTACCTAAAGTGCGCATATGGTTTTTGACTGGTTGTCTCAGGACAGCCAAAATCGACAGGCGCTTTGAAGCTCTCTCAGACCCCAGCTGAATTGCTGGGATTGGAGAGATCAGGCACAGACTCCAAATCTGTCCTGGAGTGCGCATCATCTGCACTCAGGCCAATCATGAAGCTGCTCTTATGGATGAGAGCAGTTTCAGGATTGGCCGCAGGGCAGGCTGGGAGCCAGTGCCTGCCAGCAGCATCGGAGAGGAGTGGAAGAGCATGACGCGATGCTGGAGGGCAGCAGGTAAGGTTCATTTTTTTGTCTCCGGCGTCCCCCATTCCCTCCTACCGGTCCCCACCCCCGCCCCACTTCTTTTCCCCAATACGAGCAGCTCCTGTTTTTAATGGGTCACAAACTCCGACCTACCCCATTAATATTGATAAGCTAGTTATATTTGCGACCCACTAGGAAACACTAATTAAAAGTTCTAATGTTTCTTACATTAGGGATTGCGATTTCCTAATTGCAATTCGGTAAGAATTGCAATTTGAAAATTTAAATTTCTAATTTTTGTACACCTGGCCCTGGGGAAAAACGATCGATGTTAAGTAATCCTTTTCACATGCTTTTATTTATCTGAATTTAATAAACTTTGATAATGGTGCTTATTTTGTCTCACTTCCTCCAACATTGCTTGATATTCACCATAGTCCTTTCCTGAAGACTAGACTATACTCTCGGCGACTTAAAACTTGTATTCTTTTATCATTGATGATATTGCAAAAAGTGTCACACTTTATCTCCATTTCAGTTTTCTGGTGTTTCTCTGAAGAACTCTTTTTTATTCCAAACTATAGGAAGCTCCGATATTTGAAAGGAATGAGGCCACTGCCACTTTACACATTCTCATCCTTTATGTCTGAAAAATATCTTTTTCATTCTATTTCCATTAGTGGGAACTTTATCAAGAACGCTTGGGATTTGGCATCGTCCTGGCACTGCTGGAAATCATTTACAAGAGCGTTACACTTTGGATTAGCAACTCAACCATAAAGACATTTTCTAGTTTAGCAGAATGAAGAAGTTGCATGTGGTGGTAAATCTGTTTGCAATGGCGACTGTTGAGCTCGTTTGATCTGGGTGGGCGTGCCTCTCTGTGCTGACAGTGCCTAGTCTGAGAGATTGTGCCGGATTTGCAATCATGTTTGCTTTATCAACGGACAAGTGTGCTTAGTGGAGCACCTGGTCAAATGTGGGAATGCTGGGCTTGATATGTTTTAAGGGTTAATTGTTCCATGATCCATAGGGTGAATACTACGATCCATAGGGTGAATACTACAATCCGACGGCTGAATGTGCCTGAACTATGGGTAGGACACGCTCCTCCTGTGGACAAATAGATGTTATAGGGTGGACTGCATGAATTCCATGTTACTGTACAGATTGTGGCTGAGTTGGGTTAGTAGTGTCTGTTGTGAGAATCTGTGACTGATTTTGGGGTACCTGTTGTTCGTCTGGTGGTGACTGCTGATCTGGACATAGCTGCTGCACCTAATCTAGATGTCAAAACCTTAATCTGTGGACTCCTTCCTGTGCATGAAAGGCTGACTGTTTATGACTTAATCGCTGCCCCATTAAATTTGTTCATCTGCTGTGGCATAGCTAGACCTTATGCCGCCCGTGGCGTCCCCTGCATTTGCCGCCCATGGCGGCTGACTGTAAGTGAGGTGGTGAGGCCGCCACCCCCAAAACTTGTATCTCCCTGGTCGGACCACCCCCCCCAAAACTCGTGCTGCCCGGTGCGGACCACCCCCATCCTTGCTACGCCACTGTTACCTGCATTTTCCACAAATAGTTTTGTTACATACATACATTTTCCATCATAATTCGATCGTCTGCATATGTTTTAACAGTTAATCAGGCCACTGACACATTTTTCACAATCAATCAATCTGGGCAACGCAGATGAGAGCCACTACAGCCTGCTGTAAAAATAATAAGGAATCCGATATCTATAATGCGTTTCTATGCAAATGCCCTTCTTTTATCTTAGTAAGAATATAAAATTCCAAACAAAAATGTATAACATTAGATTGTTTATATAGCACTCTCCATAACTCTTGCGAGATCTGAACCACTTTTAGTGTGGTCTGTTTCATATCCCTGGTGAGGTCGTGAGGCGCTCTGATTTGAGTGCCCTTCACAGTCCATGGTGTTGTTTATAGTTATGCCTATGAACTGTAGGACTTGTTGGGTGAAGATTCAACTTCATGGTGGATCCACGGTGTAGCAAATGTCTCATGATAACTCAGACTGTCAATGAACAGCCTTATTAATGACAGAGCATTATACTTAGACACCAGTATATTGTTTGGCGTTTGCATGGCAGCCATTTTGAACCTCTAACATGGAACTGAATGTAAAATTCAGCCAGACAAATGATATGCCGCAAAAGGTGACTGAATTAATCAATCAAACAGCATTTATAAAGCGCAGCACTGTCACCCGTAGGGGTATCTGGGCACTGTCTCTCCGAAGAGCAAGATCTTGAGTCTCTTTCTAAAGTCTGCCAGCAAGGGGGCTGTATGGAGCTGGAGGAGAAGGCCATTCCAGGCCTTGGCAAAGCTGTATGAGAAGGAGCAGCCACCGCTGCAGCAGATGCAGGGGGTGTCCGAGGGCGAGTGAAGAGGAGCGCAGGTATCTAGAGGGTTGGTGGAAGTTCAGTTGATGGTTTATGTAGGGAGGTCCTAGGTCGTCGAGGGCTTTGTAAGCATGTGTGAGGACCTTCAATGTGGGTTTGATCGGGGAGGTCCAGGATGAGTCTGGCTGTGGCGTTCTGTATGGCCTAGAGTCTTCGGGAGAGCTGGGTGGAGATGCTGGTGTTGCTATAGTTGAGGCGGCTGGTGACAAGGGCCTGAGTGACGTTCTTTCTGGTGTTGGTTGGCTACAAAACAAAGTGAGGGAGCCCATGTACATGTGTTTATCTGTGACTCCCATTTCACATCAGTTGGCGCTGACACCTCAAACAATTCCTCAAAGACAGGTAGCACGTCTCAAGACTGTGTTAATAGTCCTATTTTTATCTGTTAGTGTAAAATGAAAAAAACAAAGGCAGAATTGTATTAATGGCTCTTGAGGGTAATGGCAGAGAACTGACACAGTTTGTCAGAAAGGCTAGAATGTCCTTTCCGAATTTGTTTTTTATTATTCTTTAAACTCTAAACACAACTAACCACATTCTTTTCGAACATCGGGATTTTGACGGGAGTACCAGTGCAGAAATTTTCAACAATAAATGGTGGACCAGTGTCACCATAATTACTCCACAGCTATTTTCCAAAGTCTTCATGTTGAATGTTTGTGGTCCCTGTGAGCAAGCATTAACCAGACATAGAGGTAGGACTTAATCCCATCTCTGCATGTGGCTGAGAAGGCAGTATCATTGAGGACTCCTTGCAATCATCTTGCATGGAAATTGTTGCACAACCAAATACTGTGAATTCCCATAATTAAAATGGGATGAAATAATGGCACTGACAGTTTTAGCTTTTGATCAAATTTTTCAGGAGGTCTTTTCAGCAGAAAACACATTTACTAACCATACCGTTAAGACCAGATCCTAAATGGACACTCTTTCACTCAGGAATTTCACACTGTCAGGGGAATGCTTTCAGAGCAGGATGGGTTGCTACGAACTAAACATGCCCACTATACCACATTCTACACGTGGTCTCCTACAATGTGGCACTTGTTTTAACTTTTTTGCCAGGGCTAATATTGGCTTTTGGTCCAACCCTGGTTAAGCCGAAGGGTAGGAGACAAGAGTCACTTGCCTATGACCTATGGTACCATCATCAGGCTATCACTGACTGAATCAGAAAATGGGTTGCTTACCAAATATTCTGTTTTGCTGGGGTAGCAACTTTAGAAAGCCAGGATCAAGGAAGGGCCCATGCAGCTGGCTCGTTCTAACCCCCTTAATCCATGCATGCTATCTCTATTATCAGGTTTACCTCTCTTCCCTCCTCGTGCTTTGAAGTGGCCTAAGCAATGTGCCGTGCTATGTCAAATGTCAACTAAAATAGAATAATTTTCAGTCAGTGTGTTTTGATCAATCAATCAATCAATCAATGAGGGTTTGTTAAGCGCAACTACTCACTCGAAAGGGTCTTAAGGCGCTGTGGGGGAGTGGGTGTGTGCAGCTCCTGGATGATCACAGCTATTAATCGAAGAGTCTGTAACGTCCTGGCTTTCTCGGGGTTGGGACAAACAGACGACGGACCAGAGAAATGGAGGTTTAAGGATGATTTAATAAACAGATAAACAACTACAGACAACAAAGAATACCGGTACTGGAATCACCAGTTAAAGTACGATACCCATTCACAGCTCGTCTAACCGTCCTCCGCATGCACACCGGACCCGGTATGCTCCAACGGAGGGCACAGTGCTAAGCAGTGGCCGACAATGCCACTCGACCGCTGTGAAGGGTAGTTCCAAGGTTGTGGAATCTACGGGGGGGCACGTGGGAGTCACCCGGCCGGGCTCTCTACCACCTGGGAACAGCCGCTCTACCAGTATCCCCCAGAGTACTGCCACAACACAAAGACGCTGGGAACACCTCCTAGTGTGCGTCTCTTGTATCCGGGTTTAAGTGATGATACCCAAGGTGGCGCAGAGAATGGAGGGGAGCAGCCGCTCTACCTATCCCAGTTCTCCTACGAGTGTCGATGGCTAAGACGCGGAAACACCTCCGGGATAGCGTCTTAGCTCTAAGCGTGTGTTTACCCAAGGAACGAGGGTTGGGAGCTTCGGCTCGCACCAACCTCGTTTTCTCCAAATTGTCAGGCCGTTGGGAGCTTCGGCTCTACCAACGGGACTTGTGCCCAATGACGTTGAATACGGCTCTCAGAACGGGACAGGACACGGGCAGGAAGCACACGCCAGCACCTCTCCTCCGCTCCTTAGAATGTTCCTTCCGCCGCTCAACTCACCAACGGGTCCGTGTACCTCAACCAGGTACTCCGGCAAAGATCAGAATATCCGACGCCGAGTCCCAGTGATCTTCTCCTTAAGTAGTACTCTCGGCGTTGTATAACCAAGACTCTTGAGTTGCATAACATGAAAACTAGGCGTTTCCCTTGGTGTTATGCAACCAGAACTCTTGAGTTGCATAACATGAAAACTAGGCGTTACCCTTGGTGTTATGTAACCAGAACTCTTGAGTTGCATAACATGAAAACTAGGCGTTTCCCTTGGTGTTATGTAACCAGAACTCTTGAGTGGCATAAGGCAATTGTTGCCGGAGGGCATTCTGGGAGTTGTAGTCCGCTCTCCTCCATGCGCACCAGGTTCACGGAAGTGGCATTGTGGGAGGGAATCCATGTGCGGGAGGGGATTCCTGACAGTACATCCCCCTCCCATCAGCGCCCCCCATCAGGACCAGCACAGGAAGGATATCGACGATGGAACGACGATACCAGACGAGGAGCGTGAACCCCCGCCGCAGGTTCCCATGACTGCTCCTCGGGTCCGTACCCCTTCCATGCCACCAGATACCATAGTTTGCCCCTGCGCCACTTGGAATCCAAGATACCAGCCACCTCGTACTCCACCTCCGAATCCACAGTCACCGACACCGGCGTACGAGGCCTCACCGCGTTCGCGGGTTTCAAGAGAGAAACGTGGAACACGGGATGGATCCGCAGGGACTGGGGCAGGCACACTTTCACGTTCACCGGGCTGATGCATCGAAGGATCCTATATGGGCCCATGAAGCGGGGATGGAACACACTACTTTTCTTGAATCTCATGTGCCGAGTAGAGACCCAGACGTAATCTCCAGGTTTGTAGACCGGTCCAGGCCTTCTCCTCCTATCAGAAAAGGCTTTATACGTGGCCTTAGCCCCCTCCAGGGCAACTCGAGAACTCATCAAGGCCTCCTTGATGCGGGCCACCCTCTTGGCTGTTGTCGGTAATCTGTCTTCCCTAACCGGGTGCAGAAACGGCAAGAACCGGGGATGATGGCCGTAGTTCCTATAAAAAGGGGAGGCCTTGGTGGAACAATGTGTGGCGTTGTTGTACGCTATTTCCGCGATCCAAAGTAGGTCCACCCACTCATCCTTCCCTTGCTCTACAAAACAACGTAGATATTGTTTGAGCGACTGGTTCAGGCGCTCCGTCTGGCCGTCCGTCTGCGGGTGATAACTTGTGGACATGGCAGACTTGACGTGTAACGCCGAACACCAAGTTTTCCAGAAGTGCGACGTGAACTGAGACCCCCTGTCCGACACGATCACGTTGGGTAGGCCATGTAGTCTCACTACATTCTTCAATAACAACGACGCCAGCTCTCCTGCCGAAGGTACCTGTTTGCAAGCGAGGAAGTGCCCCATCTTCGTGAGATAGTCCACCACCACCAGTATGGCCGTCTTTCCTTGATCCTTTGGTAGCCCGACAATGAAGTCTAAGGATATGTTTTCCCAGGGTTTGGTCGGTGTAGGAAGGGGTTGGAGGAGTCCTTGCGATCTTCTGTGGTCCGATTTCATGGATGCGCAAACGGTACATGATGAACACCAATTCTGGACGTCTGTTCTCATGGCAGGCCACCAGAACTGCCGTCCTAGGCTCGCTACCGTCTTTTCGAGACCCAGATGGCCGGCACAGGGAGACACGTGGCACCAGGTGAAGGCCTGTTTTCGAAGCCTAGGCGTGGGTAACAACATCCATCGTCCTTTCACCGGAATCCCGTCCTTCATCTGCCACTCCTTGTGACTACGAAGCCACCTCCGCCACATGAAGGTATGGGTCCCCTTCTGGACCCCCCTGAGGAACGTCTGTGGTTGAATCACCCCTATCACAACTCCTGGAGGGATGATGGAATGTTCGGCAACCGGCTGCAGATCCCTGGCATTCGATTGCCTCGAAAGTGCGTCCGCTTTCCTGTTCTTCGTACCGGGTCGGTATGTGATGTGGAAATTGAAACCGGAGAAAAAGATCATCCACCTCATTTGACGGGGAGACAAATGCCGGGCCGCCGTCAGAAACTGGAGGTTTCTGTGGTCCGTATACACTGTAACCACGTGTCTGGCCCCCATTAACAAATGCCTCCACTCAGCAAATGCGTCCTTTATTGCGAGTAGTTCCTTCTCCGCAATATGGTAATTGCGTTCCGCGTCGTTCAATTTACGAGACATGTACGCCACAGGATGGAGCAAACCCGACATCTCATTCCTCTGAGATAGAATGGCACCCAGCGCCACATCAGAGGCGTCCGCTTCTACCACATAGGGTAATTCCGGATTCGAGTGAGCTAGCACCGGGGCGGTGCTGAAGGCCTTCTTGAGGGCCACAAATGCTTTTTGTGCTTCCGGTCCCCACACGAACTCCTGAGACTTCCTTAGTAGTTGCGTGATCGGGGCAACCAAGCCTGAAAACCCCTCAATAAAACGCCTATAAAAGTTGGCGAAGCCTATGAAGCTCTGGACTTCCTTTACTCCTCGGGGCACCGGCCACTCCTCCACCGCTCTGATCTTGCGTTCCGCCATCTCCTGTCCGTTGGGGCTCAGCATCACCCCAAGGAATTCCACTGATGTGACATGGAAGTCACATTTGCTGAGTTTGCAGTATAGCATGTTTTCCCTCAGTTTTTTGAGAACTGCGGATACGTGCTGTACGTGTTCTTCCTCTGAGTTGGAGTAGATGAGTATGTCGTCTATGTAAACGACCACGTAGATATCCAATACCTCCCGGAACACCTCATTGAGGAAGTATTGGAAGGCGGCAGGGGCATTGCATAGTCCGAACGGCATGACGAGGTACTCAAAGAGCCCGAACCTGGTCTTAAAGGCGGTTTTCCATTCGTCGCCGTCCCTCATGCGCACAAGATGGTATGCCCCCTTGAGATCAAGCTTTGTGTATATTTGGGCCTTTTTTACCTGTTCCAGGAGAACGCTTATGAGAGGCAGGGGGTACCGGTTTTTTATGGTTATCGCGTTCAAGGCCCTAAAGTCCACGCAGGCCCTCAATTCGCCATTCGCTTTCGGAATGAAAAAGAGAGGCGATGCGGCAGGGGATTTCGACGGCCTGATGAACCCCAGCCCTAGTAACTTATCCAAATATCCCCGTAGATGTACGTTTTCGGGTTCTGTGAGCGCATACAGTCTGCCGCTGGGAACGCTAGCCCCCGGAACCAGGTCGATTTGGCAGTCGAACGGTCTATGTGGAGGGAGCACCTCCGCTCGGATTTCATCGAAGACGTCCCCGAAACTGTGATACACTCTGGGCAGCTTTACGTCCTTTTCTGCTGCCGTGGCGACCGTGTGACCTTCGCCTACCTCACCTTCGTGGGGGTCCTGCCGCATGCCGCACCATTGTTCACAAAACGGGGAAGTCATCTCAATGTGATGCGTAGGCCAATCCACCGTTGGGTTATGTTTTTGGAGCCAGGGTAGACCCAATATGACCCCGTACTGCGGGGCTCTGATTATGCTAAAATCGATACGTTCGTTATGCAGTTTTCTGAACCTCACCGGTATTTCTCCTGTGTGCTGTCCGATAGGCCCGGTCACCAGACTTCTCCCATCCACTGCATACACCTCGTCTGGTATCTGTTTGGGAAGGAGAGTGAGACCCAGTCTCCGTGCTTCATTGTAGTCCATGAACATGCCCGTGGCTCCTGAATCAATCATGGCTACCACAGGTATCCACTGGTCCTGCACTCCTACGTGTAAGGTAATAAACAAATGTCTTCGCCCTGTTTGATTCGGGCTCAACATGGAAGGGATGTGGGTGTGACTCCAAGATGCCCCTTCCCTAGACCCGGAGTCCCTCAGTTTTCCGCCGGTGCTTCCACCACTGCTGTCACCGTTTTGTTCGCTCGGTATCGTGAGGTTTTTGGCTTGGCTGGACACTCGCGTACATAGTGCCCCTTTTTCCCGCAGTAAAGGCAAAGGCCTTGCTTGCGGCGTGATTCTTTTTCAGTGGCTGTAAGGCTCGCCCTTATAGCTCCTATGTCCATGGGTTCCGTCCTGGTGGAGGAGTTGGTCTCAGGGCCACCCATCGAAACATACGATGGCAGCGCTTTCCCTTTCCTCTTGTGATCGCCCTTTCTTTCGTTCAATCTATGGTCCAGCCGTAGCACCAGGTTGATCAAGCCTTCACATGTCTTGGGTTGGGGGTCGATTTGTGCTACCACATCTTTGAGCTCTTCGCTCAAGCCCTGGTGAAACAGCGCGGTTTGTTTGGCTATGGGCCACTTGGTTTCGGCCACTAACCTTCGAAAAGCATTAAGGTACTGCACCAGATCATTGTTGCCTTGCCTCAGCTCCAACATCTCCCGGTCGGCAGTATACGAGTCCGCCCTTCGATCAAACACCTTCAAGAATTCCTCGCGGAAGGCTCCCCAATCACATAGGATAGGGTCGTCCCTGCTCACCAGTGGGACTGCCCATTGCGCCGCGTTCCCAGCAAGATACGAGATCAGAAAGGCCACTCTGGATTGGCTGGTAGGAAAGGCCTTTGGTTTGCAGGACAGATGCAGTGCTACTTGAGTGAGGAATACCTGCACTGTGTTGGGGTCTCCGCTGTACCTCTCTGGTGTCGCCAAAGGAATGGCTACGGGCATCTCTACCACAACCGCAGGAGCCGTGGCCGTGTGAGAGGCACCCGCCTGTAGCGGATCGTTCTGCAGAGCGTCCATTCTAGCCTTAACGTCTGCTGTTTCCTGTCTGGAAGCGGTGAGCTCGATTTGCATCGCGGCTAAGACGGCCAACACATCCTCAATCGTGGCCATGTCGTTCGCCCAACCAGGAGATAGTTATGGAAGAGGTCGGATATTATGTAACGTCCTGGCTTTCTCGGGGTTGGGACAAACAGACGACGGACCAGAGAAATGGAGGTTTAAGGATGATTTAATAAACAGATAAACAACTACAGACAACAAAGAATACCGGTACTGGAATCACCAGTTAAAGTACGATACCCATTCACAGCTCGTCTAACCGTCCTCCGCATGCACACCGGACCCGGTATGCTCCAACGGAGGGCACAGTGCTAAGCAGTGGCCGACAATGCCACTCGACCGCTGTGAAGGGTAGTTCCAAGGTTGTGGAATCTACGGGGGGGCACGTGGGAGTCACCCGGCCGGGCTCTCTACCACCTGGGAACAGCCGCTCTACCAGTATCCCCCAGAGTACTGCCACAACACAAAGACGCTGGGAACACCTCCTAGTGTGCGTCTCTTGTATCCGGGTTTAAGTGATGATACCCAAGGTGGCGCAGAGAATGGAGGGGAGCAGCCGCTCTACCTATCCCAGTTCTCCTACGAGTGTCGATGGCTAAGACGCGGAAACACCTCCGGGATAGCGTCTTAGCTCTAAGCGTGTGTTTACCCAAGGAACGAGGGTTGGGAGCTTCGGCTCGCACCAACCTCGTTTTCTCCAAATTGTCAGGCCGTTGGGAGCTTCGGCTCTACCAACGGGACTTGTGCCCAATGACGTTGAATACGGCTCTCAGAACGGGACAGGACACGGGCAGGAAGCACACGCCAGCACCTCTCCTCCGCTCCTTAGAATGTTCCTTCCGCCGCTCAACTCACCAACGGGTCCGTGTACCTCAACCAGGTACTCCGGCAAAGATCAGAATATCCGACGCCGAGTCCCAGTGATCTTCTCCTTAAGTAGTACTCTCGGCGTTGTATAACCAAGACTCTTGAGTTGCATAACATGAAAACTAGGCGTTCCCCTTGGTGTTATGCAACCAGAACTCTTGAGTTGCATAACATGAAAACTAGGCGTTACCCTTGGTGTTATGTAACCAGAACTCTTGAGTTGCATAACATGAAAACTAGGCGTTTCCCTTGGTGTTATGTAACCAGAACTCTTGAGTGGCATAAGGCAATTGTTGCCGGAGGGCATTCTGGGAGTTGTAGTCCGCTCTCCTCCATGCGCACCAGGTTCACGGAAGTGGCATTGTGGGAGGGAATCCATGTGCGGGAGGGGATTCCTGACAGTCAGGTCTTGAGGTCCTTTAAGACTTTGGAGAGTGTTGGTGTCTGTCGGGGGTGGCGGGGGGTGGTCCATGCCTTGGCCGTGGGGAAGGAGAAGGAACGACCTCCTGTTCTGGTCTTCTTGATGCACAGCACCGTAGCAAGGGAGAGCCGGGCTGAGCGGAGGGATCTTTGGGGGGAGTGGAACGAGAGGCGGTGGTTCAGGTAGGTAGGTTCGGTGTTGTGGAGAGCATGTGGGCGTGGGTGAGAAGCTTTAAGGTGATTCTCTTCTCAACGAGGAGCCAGTGTAGTGTCCACAGGTGTTGGGTGATGTGGCGCGGTAGGTTGAGATCTACGTATTAATGCTTTGAAATCATTTCTAAGAGTTGATCCAACTGGACTGCAATCCATAGGTAATCAGAATAGTGTCACTAGCAATTCCATAAAGCACAAATCCAAATGAGTGAATGAATGAGTCCAAAGGATGAAGTCATGAATGAAATAGCAAAGGGAACACAGGGTTCTCAAGAGAATCCTATAAATAGAGGAAGAATTAAAAAGAGAGAAAATCAAAAGCAAAGGGTGGATCAGAGAAATAAGATTGCAGGTCTCAAAAACAATATGCCTACGATGAGCAAGTCGATGATAAACCATTCGATAGACGGATCGAAGAGCTTCAGGGCCTGAACACTACTGCCACCTGCTAAGGTTCAGAGGTCATCAAGAAATGGCACTAAGACGGTCTCTGTGCCATTAACAGCTCACAAACCAGCCTGGACGGGGTCGATTAGATTGTGATCGCTGGGTTCTGCTCACCAAGGGCCTTTTACATCGACTTAGGAGAAACATTTAAATTAGAAATAGATAATAAGAAGGCAATGAAAATACAGTGTTGGCTTTTTCAACAAAAGGTAAAAAGGACCGGGCATTCATCTGCTGATGGACTCAAGGAACAAAAGAAGAAATTGATGTCTGCTTGAAAGGAGGCTTCAGCGAACTTGGTTACCTTCGCCTATAACTGTATGATAATATTACTAATGATAAATTAGAGAGGAAGCAGCTCAGCTGACTGAAAAACCAGGAACATCTCAGCTGTACAACACTAAGCGTTCTGGTAAATGTAATCCACTTACCATCTAATAACTGCTAGTAATTATAAACGATGAAACCCCATAGTGAAATGAACTATATTAAAGTTTCTGTGTAACAATTTAAGTGAGCTTCATAAAGATTTTTAACTTAAGATAACATCTCAGAGGACATTTCTTATCCAGGGCACAATTAATACTTTTTGCCTTAGGCAGCTGAAGAAAGTACCACTTTGTGTTAGTATGTTATTCACCGATCTTAATGGCGCTAGTTCTCAAAGACTTTTCCAGGTGTTACAAGTTTCGGAGGGAGCTGGACTGTCTTTTGAGCAGGATGCCTTACGAATGAAGCACAGAAAAGAGCAGGAGCATCCCATGGCTAGCTTCCATTGCCTAGCAACAGATGGCACGTAGTTGGTGTGGGAGGGAGCATAACAGTTACTTCAGTTTTCAAATGTATTCTATTTTTAACATAGACATGTATTTGAGGATATAGCAAGGAGGGAGTAGATGTCACCTAATGGAGAGAGCTGCCGGCCTTGAAACTGGGGAACCAGGTTAGAGTCCTGTCTCCAGCTCAACACACTGTGATTTTCACAAATCACTTCATCTCCCCATGCTCAAAACTTCGTCACATAATTGGGTTCTCTTAAAGCACTCCAATGCCCTTTGGCCAAGTTCGCACTATTTAAAATTGCGAAACATAAAATAAAAAACAATCATGTCTACAGTCCCTTTTTCCATTCAAGAAATGAACTAATGTCATTGGCTTTGAAATCAAGCACTTTTGGTAAAACTCAGCAGAATTATTTTATCTTGCTGCATTTCCTGCTCTGCAGAGTTTAAGACCCACTGAAAAATTGATAGTCTTGAAACCTCAACCATTAGGGATGATAGCTTAAATACATAAACAAAACGCACATTAGTGAACAGACATTAGATTGCACTGACATCTCAGAATTTTGGAACTCAATCACTTTCATGAGCCCATCGATAACTATCACTTTCACATTTAATTTAGAAAGAAGTCCTTTCTTACTGTAAATACACACTTCAGGATTGTCGGCTAAAATATTTATCCAAAAATAATATGCTGTTAACATAGAAATTAATCGTGTAAATTCAGGAATGATAAAAGACATTCTTAGAAGTGTAATCATTCTTTGGGCCTGGAAAAAAACAATTTCACATGTATGGCAGAAAAAAGAATTTTTTAAAAGACTTGCCCAAGATATATAAACAAATGTCTCAAATTATTTTTGTAATTCAAGACAGAACATTAAAAGATAAGGGTGTGCAAAACACAAGAAAGCTGCAGTCTTGAATCTATACCAACCAGTACAAAAGTCAGATGATACATTTTTCTTTTATGCCATTTTGTGCAGTGATTCAGACTACCTGGCTGATGACACCTGCTTCCAATATAAACAGGTCATAATGTGGCAACATTTATGGTTACTGTCAGTGAATAGGAGTTTAATTGTACAAGGTAGGCCTTAGGGCTGAGGTGTAATCCACTATGTGCACTTGTTGAAGTGCTTCTAGTGGGCCTGGGCACTGGGTGAATGATAGCTGATTAATCGGCAAGCATTGAAAAAGCCAATAGATCTGTCCTATGCATGCTGGGTCAGTGGGTATTTTGTTTTAATTGTTATTTTATGCATATGCCAAAAGAAAGAAACCTAAATGTAGCCACCACATGTATGTAATAAAAAATAAAACAATAAAAACACTCACTGATGTAGATGTTTTACAAGTGACTCTTAAAATAATGCAAACCTTTCCGTTGTGTCGTGTATTTTACTACACTTTTGTGAAAGACGAGAAGAAATTATCTCTCAAACAAGCATTCAAATTGTAGGCAGCTACAATGTCACTTAAACACTATCACAGCAACTTCAAAAAGAAGACAGGAAGTAAATTACTAAATAACTGCTCAAATGAAGTGAAATGAAAGTAAATAGCCATTTTTTCAAATATAATTTACAGAAATAAAGTTGAATGGCACAATTTGGAAGAGCTTTGTTACTGAATGGAAAGGAATTATATTTAAGCAGATGGGAACAATGTAGATAAGCTTTGTGCAGTCACTCAAAGTGGAGAGAGAGACAATGGATAAAACAGGCTGACCCATTGCTGTATGCTGTGGTGGATGGAAGCAAAACGTGAATGACAATTCAACAGACGAGTGGATGAAGCCTGCTGACTAAAAGCCCCTCAATGTATTTTTTGGGGAAAACAATAGTCTTGCAAGACAGCTAAAGCGGGCTCCAGTTCTGAACCTAAAAAGCCAACTGGTTGTTTGAAACGAAGCATCTAATGCAATTTCTCTAAAAAGGTATTACCTGTTCTGATGTGGCCTGACGCTGCATTCAAGATAAATGACAAATCCTCACTTTCCACCAATGAAATAAAAGCTACAGAAGTTTCTGAATTGTATTTTAATATTCTGATGGCAAATGACAGCCACATTGAAATGGTGGTTCTTGCTGTTCCGCGAAGACACAAACCTAACACATGGCTTCCTTAGATTAAGTGGCTTTATATAAAAATAGAAAGAAAAAAAAACAACAATCTCAAAACGTTGCTGTTTGAAGTGCAATAGATCATGTTTTTGTAGCATTCTTTATGGGGAGTAATTATAAATCCTCAGAGTTTAAGGATAAGGAATGGGTGAGACCTGGGGGAGTGGGTTAATTCGTTGTACATTTACAGACCCATAAGATGCAGACCTTGCTGTTTTTATCATGACACATGAGTCAGTGCCCTGGCTCTGAAACCTCCATTTCACTTTAGTTTATAGTAAATAAATTGTCTGTTTCATGCTGTGAGCCTCCAGGAAATTTTGGCGATAGAATGCATTGCAATAGTTAGTTCAGAATCAGAATAAAACAGCGTTTATGTTTCAAACAAACTTCCTCCTTGTTTTCCTAAACTGAGAGCCTTATAATACAGCAGGACCAGATAGCATCAAATTCTATTTTATCTATAAGGAGACCCTTCTCAAGAATAGCAAAAAGAAAAGTATTTACAAAAATTACAAGTTGGTTTCTATGACAATGTAGAAACGCACTGTGTATTATACTCGACCAACAACAGATACTTAAAATCAAGCAGATATTTACTTTTTTATTTAAATATTCATGCTACTTACATTCGAATCTATTTTGTTTAACTAACACCCCCTAAGAGTGATAGGTACAAAAAGAGGTTGTATATTACTTGAGGTGGATGTGCTCAAGCCTGGGTTAAACTCCTTTGCTGAACCTGCCACACACAGACTTGCTGGCTTTTGAGCCCTCGTTTCACTGTTGTCGTTGTTCGCCATTTTCAGTGGATGATAGGCCGCCTTACTACCTACTGTGTTCCCACTTTAAACAGGGGAGTGTGATCTTGCATGAGCAGGCACTGTAGAGATGTGAGGGCTTCCAGTGGTGGCCATGTATTGTGTTAGAAGATCTAAAAGCGTGAGTGGGCAGAATCCAGGGCCCCTTGCAGCTCCCGTGCTATGGAAGTTATACACGCAAGTTAACCTGTAGCAGGAGGAAAGGTGATTTCCATTAAATTAATAATGCTCTTTTTACCATTATTTGGAAATGTGTAGATAGTTTCAAGTCAAGAGAATTCACCTTACTTATCCCTGCTGTGTGCCTCACTGCTGCCACACAATGAAAATGGTATGCCCGAGCCAAAGTTAAGCAGTCCTAATTGGACCTGAGAAATTTGGAATTAAAATTGCATAGATTTTTTTCTCCAATTACTGGGTATTTGTTTAATTGTTTTCAATTTCTAACTAATATTTTGAGGATCCTGGAGGGCTTAGTTGTATTCCATTGATTCTCATCAAGATCTCTATGTATTTATAGACACTATGCAATACCCATACACTTTAACTGCTAGAAAGTGAAGGAGGAGCAAGGAAGTTTGGCCCACTTGATGCTGAGCTGCTTTATCGGTTTAGGTGGGCCTCCTTATTTATTTGTTTATTGAGTTCTGTATAGAATGAACTTGACCCGAGGGCCTCAGAGTGCTTCACAGAGTTAGTACAAGCAGCAACTACCTGAGATACATTTTGAGTAAATATAGATATATAGTGACAGGAGGTGACGAGATATACAAGGAATTGCATAAGCAGCACCTACCTGAGAAATATTTAGAGTAAATATAGATACATGGTGAGAGTATATGACGAGGTATACAAGGACATTATTGAAAGTTGCTAATCCAGTTTTGAGGAAGTTACTGTACACATAAATTCCTCTGGACAAGAGGTACCTGGGTACATTTACTGACAATGGATTGCATTGCTGGACCAAAGAACTTTGTTGGGTAACTGTACTGTTCCTATATTGCTGTGCTGTATGTGTAAATGTAATTTTGTCTTGTGTTAGAATAGGGGGACATGACTATAAGAAAAATGTGCTAATGAAGGATTTCAGAGGGAAGTCTATCTGGGTTTCTGCCAAAACTGATATAGTTTCATATGAGAAACAAGCACCCTTAGCGTTGTAGGCCTACTGAAAAATCAAAATGGTCTTTTAAACCACTAACACCACAGAATATTTTGATAAAATGAGACAATTAGTAGTTTAGTCCATTCAGAGAGATTCCTGCCCTTCAATCGAAAATGACATTGCCCCTATTTGGGTTTTCAGCAAAACCGGTTCCAATAGGACGGCTGACCCAAGGCCCAATATTTATGCAGAAGCTGGAAATTAATATACATCATCGAATGTACTGCCATTATTTATCAGCAAACAGCCCCATTCACTTGTTACATCTGTCACACATAGGAGGTCATTATCTTCCAGCAGAGTTATAAGTTGTCCAAATAATTCCATTATACTAATTACTGATTAAACGCTGCTATTAGATATGTGAAAAAAATAAGTGTATAACTCAAACCATATATAAAACCCAACGTTCATTTTAAATGTTTTTATTGCTTCAAATTCAATTCATAATCCGAAACGGTTCTGTGCCTCCACCCACTTTTGGGTCAGCGTGGCTATTGCCTACTGGTGTGGCAGCCTCAATCCAATCAAATAGTATGTGCCCAGATTAAGCTCCAAATGTTAATCGTGAAACAATCCTCTCTTATGAAACGAAAGTGAAATCCAAGGGTAAGGCAAACCTCAATCATATCCCAAAGAGTAAATGAGAGGATGTGCAGATTAGGAGATCTTTTTGCTGCAAAAAACGAGGAACCCCTGAATTCTCAGCCTCCAAATTCCAGTCCCCCCAAATGACAACCCTTTAAATGTATATCCTACCTTTAAAACATTGCTGCTCCACAGGAGGTAACTAATAATAGGTGCCCAGAAAAAACAATTAAATAAGATTCAACCGTTCATTATATGGAGCAGAAGGGCTAGGCTCTTTTGATGTGCAGCAATGCGAAACCAACTTATCCACGCTGCCAATGTGTTACAGATCATTACAATTCTTCCTGATTCCCACATAGCTAACAAGGGTCAGCTGCCCAGACTCCAAAATATTGGGCTTCACAATAATCACCACTGACTACAATTTATTTTGCCTATCAGTATCTGCTCCTTCCACTTCACACCATTTACTACTCCTTCTTACTGCCGTAGAGAGTTAGCTTCGCACTATGCCAACTATACCCTTCCCTTCACATTCCCCACTAATGTGAGCAGTCATCCTAGTGCTACCTATCAGTACCAGCTTCTTACACTGTTCACCAGTTCCTTAGGCTCCCCAGCAGTCTCCACTGCTCACGCAGTTAATAATTGCCAGGTTCAAACACTAGCCATCTATTAGATCTTCTCAAACTGCTCAATGATATCAGCTCATCAGACAGCTGACACGAGTCTGCTCTCTACACTGCAAATCAGTGACAGGTCTTCACACAGAATATGTGTCAGATCCTAACACTTACCAACAGTGATATTTCTGTGCAGTTCCCATAAGGTCCCATTTATTACACTACCCCAAGTTGCTAGTTCTGACAAATACGTTGTACAACTATATGCCCACCCAGAATATCTGCTCCACAAAATTTGTCTGCTTTATACGTGTCCCTTATGGAAATCTTTTTAAGTTAGAGCTTTGAGAGCACAGGCTGCCCATCTCTAGAACCTCCTTTAACCTAAACCAGTGCGTTCATAATGATAATCTCAGAAGTACAAATATGATTTTAAAAAACAAAGTGATGGTGAACATGGCTTCAGCACTTGATCAAATATGTCTCCTCACTGTGCCTCAAATTATACTCCGTCTTATAAAAATGTGTGTAAACGTATAATTCAAAAGCATGTAAAAATGTGGAATCCAGAGACAGTCTGTCTGACTACTATTTAGTACAGTCTCAATAGTATGATGTACCTGTGAAATCACTTTTTGCATTTTGGAGTATGAAACGTGTGTTACGAAGAGTTGCACGTGGCAAACTAATTTATGATCCCTTTTGGCTCATTTTTCTGTAAAACTCACAACATTTTTTTTGCAAACGCATACGAAAATAAAATGTTTTTATACAATAATAAATAGAAACATATAATACATACAAATATAAATCAAAAGGTGCAATTTCCAAAAACATTTATTTCAGAGGTAATACATTCAAAGTGGCTACTAAAAAATGCCCATTGTAATTGATAATCCAACCCAGACCAGTCAATATTCTAACCCACAATAGCATACATTTAAATGAAAAAGAGAAAACCTATTCAACCAGAGATGTTCACTCGTTTCTTTCTACATATGATATAATTCGTGACAAATGATGTCATTCTAAAAAAACGCTTCAAGTAATTTGCATATTTGCACGCATTATTCCCAACAATAGTTGTCGGACAAAAATTGGACCTGGCAATTTACATTTGCAATTTCCGAAAATTGAGATCAACAATTCCCACAATTTCCTGTACTTCACACTGGAAAAAGGATAGATGTAGAATCCTCTCCCATTAATAACCGACATGAACAATTGTAGGTTTAAATCACCTCTTCTTTGCAATTTCTTTGAATTCTATGGTATTTGGAGCAAAGCCTGGTAATGAGGAGAATATATAATTTTTACCTCTGCTTTTCTCCCAGTAGTGGTGGACTAAGGAATATATTTATAAAATAGTGGTCATACTTTTACGCTTCAAAGTCGTTTTGTGTAAAAAAAAGTTTTATATCATTTTAGCTTCTTCAGGGTGATTCCAACAACCAAGAGTCAAGTTGCAGTAACAAAAAAGGAATTCTATGTATAACTAGCCCTTGGTATCTTCAGCACACCTGGTAAATTATTTATCTCTAGAATTACTGTAAATTTAACAAGAGGCTTTTGTTTATCCCACATCTTCACCCCAAACAGTAATGGTTTCAATTCAGTAACATAAATTAAATTTAAAAAACTAGGTGCCATTATATTGTAAATACACCATGTGTTCACATTTCAATGTTTCTGCACTAGTCTGTGGCATGCCAGCACTCATCAGTTTTCAAGAAAAAAATCAATGTTTCACATGCATCAAAACACAAATATGAAATTAAGATTTTCAACAATTTTGATTGGTGTGAGATAAATTTCCATGTAAGACGACCATATTTATTTGTCAATGACATTTGCTTAGCATGGATCCAGACACATAGGCAGCGGAGCAGTTTATGTGAAACAAACAACTGAGTCATATTTGGTTAGGCAACGAGTTAAATAAAGCAACAAGAGGTAGCAAAGATTAGTCTTTTGGAGTAGATGCTGAATTGGTGAGTTTTAGTTATTTTTGGGACATTTAGTAAGTCAGAAATTAGCACGTTTCCGAAGTAAATAGTTCCATAAGCCTTGTGGTAAAGCCTCAGTTTGCAGGTCAGTCACAGGTTCACAGCCTGAAGACAAGCCTGGAGAGATGTTTGTGTCCCAGTGCCTTTAAAGTTGAAGGAGTATTTCTACAGTTTAGAATGAAAATAGGTTGCTTTCTTTTTTATGCAACATTATATTATATGCATTGTATTACCAATCATTTTAATTGAGATGTAGTTGTTAATTACATAGAATTCTAAAACTAGATTTTACCTGGGAAGCATTAATAAAGTGTGACTTCACTGACACAAAACAAATTCATCCTTTATAATTTAGCGAATTTGGTCTTTCAAGAGATGAACTTTGCATGAGCACAGCAATGTAAATCCAGCATCATTAAGCTTTGTCCTTAATGAAATAAAGCTGTGTAACTTCTTGAGTAAATACTGAATGTCTCTTTTGGATTTGTGTTCATAGCGCTAAGGTGTCTTTACACATACATATATTCAGTGTTTTTGTTAAAGAGGATATGCATTATTTTGTTCCAATGTGGCATATAAAATTCGTTTTGCATGTGTATACAATCTGTGAAAGAAATGTGCTCAGTGACTCATACTTTGATTTCTAAAATAAAAGACGCTTAAAAACCAGATACCAACAGTTAGATTTAGAGGCTCAATAACTTCCCATTAGAAATTGACCGTAAGCAATGAAATGTAACCACCCCATTCAACCAAGCACCTCTTTATCCAGCCTCTCAGTCAATGATGGGAATCTGGAAGTGGTTATTCAGCACTGTCACTCATTTCTAATCCTTTACTTCCATTGGTAAAGATGATATCCTCCCTTGTATTTTCCCTCTGCCTCAGTTTTAAATCACTAATCTTGTTTATTCTGAAGTCAAGAGTTTAGATATCCCTCACTTGTTAAAGGAGGCAGCTTCTTCGGATCTAAAGTCCCTCTACAATGGCTGCCTATCACTTTCACTTCTGAATGAATCTGAAGTCTTTAACTCTTTGGAGGCTGGCTTTCATCATGACTGGGGCACCAAACCAGTGCTCACTGCTATCTCCTATGACCTAAGAGTTCTTATGGATGTTGGTGGTGTTGCTTCCCTTATCACCAATCGCACCATTTTAGCTATTGGAACCTAGGACCCTGAGCTTTGCTAGATTGCATCTTTTTCAACTGACAGTTTCTGGCACATTCTCTATCAATTTTACTTTCTTGGGGTGTCTCTCAAACCTCTTTCTCCAGTCCTGTGAAGTATAACTTATATGATCGGTTTTTTAGCATCTCTAAACAGATGTTTAGATTTTTGCTTTTATAAAAGTATTGACACCCTAATTCTCTTTTACCTGAGGAATCGTATTGTCTTTATGGCCAGTACGAGGACATCTGGGTTTGGGTCCGAGATGAATTTTAATCCACTAGACTTCTGTGTGAGCTCGACAGAGTTGATGAAACTTAGACCCTACTATAAATTTAGATTTTAATGTTTTTGCTCACGAACCAGGACTGTTTCAAATCACGGTTTCCTTTGTTTAGAAGTTGGTTTTTGAGTTAAATAAAAAACAAATTTATTTTTTATTTATTTACTCATTTGTATTGCGCTGTGAATCATCCCCAGGGGGATCTCTCGGCGCCTGAGAAGAGGTCCCCAGAGGAATCTTAAAACAGCCAGGTCTTAAGCAATTTCTTACATCGAGACAGAATGGAGCATGCACAGATCTCATCTGGGAGACTGTTCCAATGAACGAGGGCTAGAGGAGAAAAAGCCCGACCGCCCATTTTGGCTTTCCTGATCCTCCGCGTGCAGAGCAGCTTGCGATTGCTAGATCTCAGATGACGCACGGGTAGATACAGTTCAAATTTCTTCTTAAGGTAAGAAGGGCCCGTCCCCTGGAGTGATTTAAACACAGTACATAGAAGCTTGAAGATTGCTCGTTTTCTAATAGGAAGCCAGTATAGTAGACATAGGAGGGGTAGAGATGGGGTGCGTGCCGGTTTATTGAGGGCAAGGCGGGCTGCAGTGTTTTGAACCACCTGCAATTTAGATAATAAATCTTCCCTTATTCCCACCAGGAGGGAGTTGCCATAATCTAGTCGACTAACCAAGAGTGACTGTATAAGGGTTTTTCTTGCCGTGAGCGGTATCCACGGGAAGATCTTTCTAAGCATCCGCATTATTCCAAAGCAGGTGCCCGACAATGTCTTCACCTGTTCCTGTCAAATTTAATGACCCAGATTGATTTAATGACATCTTCCCTTATCTTCTCCTACCCAAAATGAACAACTGGTTGTTAACGTCATCTTTTAATGGCTGGCCCAAAGGAATGACCTGCACCATGGCCTTCTGATCTTGTTTTGCCATTTGCACTGGTAGAATGTGGTGCCAATCTGGTTCAGGACATTACAGTTCTTTGGCCACCTTCAAGTCCTTCATTGGCTTCCTATGCTTAAGCACATTATAATTAGCACACTTTGTATTGCCCAAAATTCGCACAACAGCAATGGACATTTGTTATTTTTAGTACTAACATCATTTCTACCAGTTGGGTCACCTGCTGTGGTCTGTCAATAAAAGTCCACTTACACTATAGAAGTTGTATTCATCTTAGATTAGAGGAAGATACTTTTTCTGCAGCCAAAGAATGCAAAACTGCTGAGTTACTAGTCTATGGTTTGACTTGCTGGGAGGAAACATGTTCAGATAGCTGCACGCTCATAAGCCTTGCATTTACTCATTCTCTACTTAAAGAATGATAGCTCTGAACAACAGAATAACAGTCACATTCAGGAGAACTTCCATCTATATCCATGTTTGTTTTATGTGCACATAAATAATTCCTCAACAGTGTCTTCAAGTGCCACCCTTTGGGTCGTAAATGCCTTTCTCCAAGTTCTATAGACACATTTACTGACTGAAAAGATCCTGAATTTTAGTTTAGTCCTTATATATCTAAGCATATTTAATTATTACACATTCATGGGGCTAGAAGTATGAAAGACTGGCTAGTTCATTGGACTTTATAAAACTACAGTATGCTGAGGGTGCAGTTTCATAAGTGTCAGGGTTTCATTTGGGCATTTTAAGGAATCGCGAAAGACAAATCTACAAAATGATCCAGATTGTTACTGTGATCTTAACATTGGTGTCAAGTAGCTGCTACATTTTATGCAACTGGGTTAAAGTAGAGATTTCAGTCTATTGTCCTTGGAATCTCTAGCAGCAATTATAATCTAGCTGTAATAACAACACTAGGTTCTTAATGGTCCTTCAGCAAGCACAGCATACTAGTAAAGATACTGACCACTTCACATGCTCAGAGTGTGAATCAAAAACAATCTCAGCAATCATGACTGTGAGGAAGAGGCACCCTAATATTAGCTTGCTGGAGAGCTAACTTATATACTCTGTGAAATCAGACTGGTGAGCCTACTGAGAAGTAACTTCTGTTAAAGGTGATATCGGAAGAATGAACATCTAGGAGCCCTGCCCTTATGGTAATAGTTGCCAGAAGTAGCCAAGACTAAAACCTCAGCCATGTGAATAAGACTCAATAACTTTAGATTCTTTTTCATAAATTATTTTTACCCTAAATACTTGTTGTCCTGACTATTTGTGTGTAATGTCTAATATTCTCTAGGTTGGAAAATGAGATATAAAATTGCCCAGTCTTGATTTGGCAAATGAAGACAAGATACTGGCAGATTAATCAGAGACAGAATACGTCTGAGAGGGAGGAAAGAACAAACACCCTTCTAATTAGTCTCTGCACAAAACGTAACCTACTTCTTACTACAGAGACATCTGCAGTTTAAAGGGGGAAATAAGTCTAATCCATACATAAACATATTGAAACTGAATAAATATGCATAGAGAACTAAACACACTGAGACACATATTAGACATGATTGGGAACTTTTATAAGGCATCAACCTCAGTAATATCATTGAGACAACCAGTTTGCCATTTGAGATAATACATTGGGACTTTGTCTACTCTTTCTTTCAACCTGTCAACATTGTAGTGTGCAGCATGTTTTTAAACTGCGACAGGGATATTAGTTTTGTGGTGATGGGCCCCATGATAGAATCTAGTGCCACCGCTGTGAAGTTATCAAGGGTCATCTGTGGTTTTTCTCCATGAAATCTAATTATATGCACCAAAATATTGTCAGAATATTGCCTCATAAAACTAGTGTCCCCTAAATATCATCTATAAAATTATTGCCTCTTTGGACTCAATAATAAAAAATGTACACCTATTGAAACAAGTTTTGTAAATGATGTTTAAAGCACCCTATTTATGTCAAACAAAATTTCTGTGTACACTATTCTGACATGCAACCCTCTAATACTCCTATTTTGTTTAACAGTTATATGTGATTCCTCATTGTATTGCTAAATTAGTACAGCCTTTTATTGTAATCTAATGTAGAAAATCTTCAAGCATATCTAAAAGTGAGTGTTTCCCATTAATTCTTCTCAGAGATCTTGAAAGCCTTAAGGGGGCAAGGAAAATTAGATGTGATGAGTGGACTTAAATTTAATGACTCCAAATGAGCCATTATTCTGCAAGTCCCACGTGCCAGTGCAAATACTTCCCCTCTTCATTTACCAAATTATGAAGAACCATGCTCCTAACTTCATTACTACCATCGTCAACCATTGCTGTAGCCAGCTCTCTCATTAACTCACAGTTACACTTAAAATAACCTTTTTTGAGGGAAGTTTAACAGTAGGTTGGTTAGCCAGCAAAAGTTTCAAAATCATATCTCGGACATTCTCAGGCGTTTTCAGTGGCTCCTCTAACGAGGTTTAGTAAAATGCAATATCCTCAACCTCACTCATCAGTGCATGGTTGGCACATTTTAAGACCCAAATTACACCTCCCATATTTTCTTTAGAAACCATTGAGCCATCCACCATCAACTTTATTCTGTAGCCAACTCTACATCTGTGGGCCGCTGTGATGGACATTTCTCTTTTGATATCATAAAGCTGCAGAATAAGCTCCAATTCACCATCAAGAAGAAGCCCTCAAATGTCTTGCTGTAACTATGTGTGTCTGAGCTTGGCCATATTCCTAAGGGTGTGTTCTTCATCCTTCTACCCCATTCTTTGTCCCTCTTCACTTCTCTCTTCAGTGTCATCTAGAAGGTTGAATCCATGGAGTGCCTCAATAAATTCAGTAAATAACCTAATATCCTCCTCTTTGTATGCAATCCTGTAGGAGTTAATTGTAAACATTCTCTATCTACACATACTGTTAAAATGGCAAATTCCAATTTTTGTATAAATCAAGTCTATAATAAAAGGTTTATTCCATGCACAGTTAAAAATATTCACCTTGGCATTACCCCTATCCAAAATGAGGTACTATGTTTCATAATTAACAGTTTCAAACAGGAGAACGACCTGTACAACGCGGTTGTTACACTGCGGTATGTTTACATAGCAGGCATTACAACACAAGTCATTACAACAACTTGCGCTGTATGGTGCTCTAAACTAAGGAATAGTATTATTTACTATTCCAAAACCTTCCCTACTGTTACGTAGGCTGGATTTGGAATAGTAAATCATACTATTCCTAAGTCCCGAGCCCTCCAGCGCAAGTCGTTGTAACGACTTGGTTTGTAACGAACGCGATGTAAAATTCCGCGTTGTGAATGTATCCGTTGTAACGTCATACATTCTATCAAACGTCATACTTTTGCATTGTCCAAATAATTTAAATCAACAAAATTGATTTTCATTCTAAGTTCAAAGACATTTTGTCATCGTAATAAATGTGTTTCCCGGATGATCATGCTTCATGTTAAGCTATGGTACCCCTTATAAACATGGGGTCATTAATGGTGCATTTTTTATCACTAGATGTACCAATTCAAGAAGCACTCATTGATTTCACAGATTTCATATCCAAGTATACAACTTGTGTGAAAGGGTGGAATCTGTTCATTTTGCCTGGCCCCCAAAAGCTGAAAACATATGCTGGGGTAATGGGTGGCTGCACCAACATTCTTCCCAGAAGTAAAGTTGAGTGCAAAATGATACACTCACTCACCCATTTTACACTAAAGACAACGAGTCTATGAACCAGAAAGTGTATCGTGTTTCCAGTTCTTCAAACACACCACAAATCATAAAATTGGCAGCATTGGGTACCGCTAGAAGCACACATGATCCTCTGTCAACATCAGATGAATAACATTATCACCCATACAAGGAGTCCGCGCAGAATGCAACACCATCAGAAGCTGTCAGATGTATTCTCATATTGAGCAAGATCTGCTGTTGTAAAAGTTTCACGTCAATGTCATCGCTGGCCAGAAGCACAATTGATAAGGTAAATAGTCCATATGAAGGCCCATAGCACTGCCCAAAGTCAGTTTGGATGATTGATCATGAATGAGTGATACAGCACGCCCTTGCATCCTGCTTATTTATGAACCACCAATCAGTATAACCCGATTTAGACTTCCCAGAAATCAAAACTTATGTTCTTATCAGTCTTATGTTCCAATACCACCCCACTAATTTATTGGGAGTTCCCTATTTTTGTGAAATTCAAATAAATCACACCAATAAAGGCCTCTGGCAAAGACAAGCAAAAAGACTGGGGAGCAGTGTCAGCCGTGTGGTTCTCATGCGCCAGGCCAAGTCAGAATGAGGACTGGCGATGCCAGGATGCTTTGAAGAGTCTCCAAGTTCACAACGACTCTAGCCAAGTGTTGCCTGATGTGATAGTGGCTATGGACACATTCTACAGCAGCATCTTTCTTAGCGCTTGCGCCCCGTGTAAGCCTCAGCTTTCTATCTGTGGCCTCGAAGATATAAGAATCCTTTCCATTTCCTGTTCAGAAACATGACTCCTAAACAATCATGCATTGTGTTCAGTCCGGCCCCTCCAGGGAGCACACAATATTGCCTAGAGACTAAGTTACAGAACTGAAGCGCTTGTAAGTGCCCTTTCTTGACACATTTGATGGGGATATTTGTCATTTTTTATTATGAGAATGGTACATGTCTTGATCTTGCTCTCTAAATGAAGTGCACTGCTAAGAATATTTTGTCAAGAGACACTTTGGTCTATTACCTACAACCATTCACTGTGCAAAACACACAAAGAGAAATTTGGCTTTATACAATTTTACTAACTAACAAGGAGCTGGGCAATTACATACTCCCGTTGCGGACTCGTGTATAACAGAGAAGAAATGCAGGATACGCGTTTAATTCTATGTATTTTGGTTGGTTCCTGGCTAACTCAAAGTGTCTATTGGAAGGGACATTTTTCAGTTAACAAGTCATAGGGATATCGTGAAAGCTACATTATGTTCCATCACTCACAACTGGAAGCTGAAAAACATACATAGTTAATGAGAACAAAATGGACCACGTGAAATAATGAAAAGCTTACAGGTTTGTATCTGAGCGCATCTCTGTAGGATCCAAAGAGTGCCGCTTGCGCTCGAAGGAAGGCCCGAGCGACTCCGTCTCCGGTAGCTGTTGACTGCTTCTTCAGCTTACTTTTCAAGGCCGAGACCTGCATGACAAAGAACCGTTAAATTAACACCTTGGAAATTGGTGCATAGAGGTATGAACTCAATCAGCAGGCTGCAACCGCGCTGTCGGCAGGTCAGCGGCGGGCGCGTCCGCCATCTTGAGAGCTCATCTCTGGCACCGCGCGGAGCACCTGCTGCCCTGCTAATTGAAATGGAAGCGGGGGTTGGCGAGGCAGTGCTAATGCAAATTGGTTTATGCTTGCTTTCTCCTTATTCCGCTTAATATAAATAAGCGTTAATTATTTTACAGATAAACTGATGGTGGGGACTTTAGGGCCGATCTTTAGTATTGACATTTGTCCACTGCTCAAAATGCATTCAAAGGGAGCATCACACAGGCTATCAAGTATGGGTCCATTTGTTCAGGCCCTGTCTGAATCACTTGCATACCCTGATAACCCCCCCTTAACAGCATGGCCTAACCTTTGAGCATCACATGAACCTTGAGACAATCACAGAGGAGGAAGGAGCAGCTGACCAATGGCATAGCTTTACAATTAGACCAAGACATACACCTGCATTATCATCACCGGATTACTCGAACTGCGCCTGTAATGGAAACCATGGGATTTTGTGTTGAGGGACCCCGAAATAGCAGGCAGTGCTAAACGGCCATACTAATGGCTGACTGCGTGCCACATATGTCAAGAGCATTACCAGGGGCGGGACGAAGACCCCTGTGGTGGAGGGGGGGGGGGGGGGGGAACCCTTTAGGGGCCCCATTTAGCCCAATGAATATTTGCAAGATACGGGAGACTGGATAACCCTTCACATTCTGCAGGGGGGGGGGGGAGGGGGGGAACCATTATTTCACGTTACGCCACTGAGAACAACATCCAGTTTAGTGAAATGAGAGGCTTTGGGCTTTTTCTTCTGTCTGGCTTTAATGAGGCAAGCCAATATCACGTGTGCCTTAAAGACAATGGCTATGGATGGGTTAAAAACATATGTGCTTGGGTCGTTCACATATGCACATTTAATGGAAATGCCTAAGTAAGTTAACAGGGGAAACATCCATTACAACGCATGAATTATAACGTAATGCATTTACAAAGCAACTATTACAACAAATGTGTCGTTACAACGCATGCTATACCAAACCATGCCATTACTACGAATTTGCTATTACAACACATGCTATTATATCGTGTTTTAAGGTAAGTGTTTAGGTAAGTACTAACACAGAACTATCAAAAAATCTGCACACACTCACATCAATACTGAGTGACAGGATAATTAAACACAAGCCGTCCTTATTTTTCTTCGAAACTGACAGGTATTGTCTTACCAAACACGAAAACTGTGCATGATTTTGGTAGCACATTGAACAGGGCCCTGAAAGGGTTCCCTTTCTAGTGCAGCCTATCACTGGTCTGTACGCTGTGAAAGGTGAGCGGTAATTTCTTTCTAGCACCGAGCTGTGCTCTGCAGTCATGGCAGCGCCTATTGATGAAGATTATAATTGAAGTGTCAAGCTAATTAACAACTAAACTTTGAATAATGCTAACGAGAACAGAACATGGCATCAGAGAAAAGACCAGCTCTACAGGTGATCAACCTTCACAGTTGTGACATTTTCCAGTGTAAAGTCACAGCTACTGTGATCTGATCAAAGCGCGAGATCCCCATTGGGTCCAATTAGGACCGTAGTTTTGAAAAAAATATTGAGTTATGATGTTCATAATCTATGCAGCAAGGCCTTTACAGTATAGGCCTTTTCCCCAAAGCTGTGATCTTTTCAATTTATATCCAAGCGCCATAGATCCAAATGAACCTTTACAGGCAGTCGTTTAGACCTCAGCACATGCACCGAGGCTCATTTGAGCTGCTGCAGTTCTGGACAATGAGCAAATAGGGTGACAAATAATTCTGATTTTGTGCACGTGGTATGCTGTAGAACACAGGTCTATCCTGCAGGCAGTGCACGTAAACCTGTTTAATTTTAGGAAGAATTGTGCATGCTTAAAAACAAAAACAACAAAAAACAAGCATATCCATGGGTATAATTAACACGGATCAAGAGCGGGAGTGCTTTTATGGCTGAGATTTCAACAGACCTGAATTCTAAACTTAGTTTTCCGATTTGAACAAATGTGTGATCTTGAGCAAATCACTTCCTATCACTGATTCGGTCCAGACAAATGCAAACAAGCATTGGCATAGCTAATAGGTCTCGCCTTTGGGACCTTATACATGTTTAGACCGAGATATTGGCTTTGTTAACGTCTTTAAACTGGGTTGTAGAGCATTGTGAATGTTGTGCAGCATGTTGAAAAGTTATTATAAAAAAAGTGTTATAACCATTTTTGTAACCCTATATATAACCAAGAACACATTATATACAACTGAACGACCCAAATAAAAACAGAATTAACGCAAAAAATGTGTTCTAATTTTTTTGTACATGCAATGCTGGCAATTTTTCCATGCCTGTTCTAATGCTTACTTGTTATAGTTCTTTTTGCTATTTGTGTGGGGGGAGGGAGGGTTCGGAGGTAAGGCTCAGGTGATGCTGAATGAAACTTAGGTGGTACTGAGTGATGCTGAGGTGGTGCTGAGTGATGCTATGGTGATGAGTCATGCTGAGATGGTGGAGCTGAACTGATGCCCAGGTTGTGCTAAGTGATGGTGAGTTAGTTCTGTGATGAGGTGGTGCTGCATTGATGCTGAAGTGGTACTGTGTTGATTCTGAATTGTTGCTGAGATGGGGCTGCGCTGGTGGTGGTGTACTGATTTGGAGGTGGTGCTGTGCTAACGCTGAGATGGTGCTGTGCTGATAATGAGGTGCTGCACTGCAGCTGAGGTAGAGCTGTGCTGATGCTGAGTTGGTGCGGCACTGGTTGTGGTGGTGCACTGATGAGGAGGTGGTACTGTGCTGATGCTAAGATGGTGATGTGCTGATGCGGTGCTCAGGTGGTGCTGTGGTGGTACTCAGGTGGTGCTGAGGTGCTGCTGAGAGACGCTGTGGTGATGCTAAGTGATGCTGTGGTGGTAGTAAGTGATTCTGAGGTGGTGCTGAGTGATGATTTGGTGGTGCGGTGCTGGTGTTCAAGTGGTGCTTAGTAATGCAGAGCTGGTGTTGAGGTTATGCTGCACTGGTGCTGAGGTGGGTGGTGCTGTGCTGATTCCGTGGTGGGCATGAGTTGGTGCTGCATTGATGCTATACTGATGCTGGGATGGTGCTGCACTGTTGCTGAAGTTGTACTGAGTGATACTGCGGTGGGGGTGTGCTTGTGCAAGGTGGTGCTCAGGTGGTGCTGAGTGATACTGAGGTGGTGCTGAGTGATGCTGAGGTGGTGATGTGTGAGGCTGAGGTGGTGAGTGATGAGGAGGTGATTCTGAGTGATGCTGAGGTAGTGCGGTGGTGCTGCACTGGTGGTGTTGAGATGGTGTGCTGGTGCAGAGGTGGACTGCGCTGGTGCTGAGCTTGGGCTGAGTGATGCTGAAGTGGTGCTGTGCTTCTGTTGGTTTGTTGGAGTGCAGTTGTGTGCAGTGGCTTTGCGTAGAAGACTGGCTTGAAGGCAACTCTGCTCATAAAAATCTGTGTAGCTATGCAAAGAAGTGCTTTCTTCTATGAGATAACATCACAAGCTTAACAGAAAAGTGAATGTAGTGAAAAAGTCCTTCACTCAATTGCAATGCACCATACAAAGTGTTTCATTTTTCAAAGTCAAAACTTTTTAGCCTTTGGAGCACTCCCCAAATACTTAAAAATGCCTTTTCTCCCTTTTATGGTTATCTGGCACCACAGCTACGCTGCTCTCTTACCTTCCACTATGAAAAGGGAAAGTGTTCAACCCAGCAAATGGCAGAGAACAGTAAATTTGTTGGAGAAGGGAGATCTTATTGGACATGTCTTACACTGTCATTTTATATATGCAGATTACATTTGGTTCATGCATAAAGTATAAGCATTTTGATCTATATGTCATTAAGTAGTGTCCTAGTGCATCATGGGCCGCACAAAAAATTGCTACAACTTTTTATACCATTGTAAACGTTGATTTGGGTTCGTTTAGAATTAACATTTTTTGTTTTTTGCAGGGAAACCCAACGTTTTAGTTTGATCCTTTACATCTTGGCAACAACCACCCAGTAATTCTATCGAGTAACAATAAAGAACTGCAAATGTGGCTTGCTGTCCCCAACCAATAATGTAGCAGCTTAGGAAGTAGGTTTTAGTCCCAGTGGGAAGCTTCACAAACAGTGATTTAACGCAGTCCACACAATGTTTACGCACCAAGAAAACACACATATACAGGTCATGGCGGGGAGAGCAATCTTTACAGCTATGCTAATTTTCTCTTTCATATAGCTTAGCTATCTTTCTTAACACAACTACGAAGTAATCAATCGTCCGTCACTCCAAACGTCTTGACGGACCCTTTTTGCTTTAAAAAAGACAAAGGTGTAAGAGCCTTATCAATCTATCAATCAGGCGTTTGTTGAGTGCGACTACTCACCCGTAAGGGTCTCAAGGCGTTGGGGGGTGCAGGTTCCAGTCCATCAAGGAGGGAGTTTGTCGAAGAGCCAGGTTTTGAGGTTTCTTGCGAGGATGGGGAGCGATGTTGTCTCTCTGAGGTGGAGAGGAAGGGCGTTCCAAGCTCTGGCCACGAGGAAGGAGAAGGAGCGGCCTCCCGATCTGGTCTTTCTGGTGCGGGTGACCATGGCGTAGGAGAGCTGGGCTGATCGTAGGGTCCTTTGGGGTGCATGGAATTTGAGTCGGCTGTTCAGTTATGCTGGTCCGGTGTCGTGGAGGGCCTTGTGTGTGTGGGTGAACATCTAGTCTCGATGGAGAGCCAGTGGAGTGTGCGCAGGTGCTGGGAGATGTGGCAGTGTCTTGGTAGGTTGAGGACCAGTCTTGCAGCGGCATTCTGGATGTTCTGTAGCTTGCGGGTGAAGTTTTTGTTTATTCCGGCGTAGAGTGCATTGCCGTAGTCGAGTCTGCTGGTGACCAGGGCATGAGTGACGGTCTTTCTGTGTTTGAAGGGGGATCCATTTGAAGGTCTTACGTAGGAGGCGGAGGGTGTGGAAGCAGGAGGACGAGACGGAGTTGCTCTGGTGATCCATTTTGAGCTTGGAGTCCAGGATGATTCCCAGGTTTCCTGGGTGGTCTGTGGGGCGGGCGGGCTTCCGAGGGTGGGGTTCACCAGGTGTCATTCCAGGCGTTGGGGTTTGGGCCCATGATGACTACTTCTGTTTTGTTGGTGTTTAGTTGTAGGCAGCTGTTTCTCATCCATTTGGCAACGGCTTCCATGCCTTATTGAAAGTTGTGTCTGGCGGTGTTTGGTTCATTGGATAGGGAGAGGATGAGTTGGGTGTTGTTTGCGTATGACACAATGTTGAGTCCGTAGGTTCTGATGATGGGGGCGAGTGGAGCCATGTAGACGTTGAAGAGAGTAGGGCTGAGGGAGGACCCCTGGGGGACTCTGCAGGTGGTTGGTGTAGGGTCCAAGAGGAAACGGGGGAGTCTGACCCACTGCGTTCTGCCGGTGAGGAGGGAGCAGATCCAGTCGAGGGCCTTATCCTGGATCCCTGAGTCGTGGAGTCTGCGTATTGGGGTGCGGTGAGAGACTGTCGAATGCCGCAGAGAGGTCGAGGAGCCTTACAATCTGCTTACATGTTAAAGTAGCCTTAAGGATTAAAAATATACATTTTACCTTTTAACCCATCTGCAGTAACATTGTTTTTCCACCCAAACAACACTAAATTAGAGTAAGGGAGTCTGGAGTGGCGAGAAAGGCTTAGTCTGTAACTGTTTTAATAAAGGAGACAGCCATGCTGGACTAAATAGAGAATTAGCATAGCCATAAAGATCTCTATCATTGCTGTGACTGGCATACATGGATGTTGTTTGGATGTAGAAGTTAGGTCCTATTGAAAACAAAGAAACCCTTCAAACCTAAATAAGAAATTAAATAGAAAGCCAAGCTGCTTTCTCAACAACAAATAAGCACTGAAAAACAGGTTATTTTTACAAATACATTTTTAAAACAAAGTTACAGTTCGTCAATTAGAAAGGAAGGGCTGTGAATTAGTCATGGATGAGGAAAACAATGTGCCAACGCATCCAAAGGCAAGGGTGCGGAGGGCACGGAGGGTTAACCCTTTCTATCAGCACAGGAAGCACCAGCATTGGCTATGCATGCGTTTGCGAGAGGACCGTGTATTGTAATAAAAAAAATCTTCTTACTAAAAAAAGTAAGCATTTCCAATGCAATAGTTCTCGAATTTACTGCGAGACCTATTGCATCGTAAATACGTTAGGAGAGAGCGTGTCCTGCTATTCCTGCCAGCAAGAGCAGCCAGGACAAATCTCTTTAAGAAAATAGTGCTCGGAGGCGTAACAGGGGGTGTCCTTATGGGAGGTTACAAAATGGGAAAAGGTGGTACTAAGGAGGGACTACTAAGCCTATTGACTAATGAAAAGCCGCAGTTTACAATATACAATGACACAAGCCAATGAAAAAACTGGACAGAGAGTGGGCAGAGCTTCACTTCCATACCTAAATACAGCATGCCTTGCAGAGCAGCGCATGCGCTGCCCAGGCTGGACCTAAAAAAGGACAGATTTCACCAAATTCCCATTATAACCCTTCTTTTGCCTGGCCAAAAGAATTAAACACAAACAGCTGATGCTGCTTTTTAGGCCAGGCTTGACAGCCAAGCCGTAATCAGGCCTTATGTGATCAACAAAAAAGGTGCTTTAAGAAGCGCTGCTAAGAGCAGGGTTTTGACTAACCCTAAATGTTTGTGCTCTTGAGGACATATTTTGATTAGGCAAGAGCTGTGAGCTTCGGTTAAAAGTGCTTGTATTGCACTTGCAGCCTTGAGGAAAGCTTAGGCTCAACACAGCAGGACTGACTTTGGTGACTGGCAACCAATTGATCAAGGCTACAGGCCCAATCTATTTATTATGAAAAGTTAATATAAACTCACCAGGCTTCACAAATAGGAGTTTACGGATGGGTAGTGATCACATTGTGTTAAAGCTTGTAAAAAGGTATGTATACAAATAGAATCTCACAGATTACCATAGTAGCAAGGATTGCACTTTCAGCCTTCGGGAAAGCTTAGGCTCAACACAGCAGGACTGACTTTGGTGACTGGCAACCCATTGATCAAGGCTATAGGCCCGATCTGTTTATTATGAAAAGTTAAGATAAACTCACCAGGCTTCACAAATAGGAGTTTACAGATGGGTTGTAATTACATTGTGTTAAAACTTATAAAAAGGTATGTATACTACAAGAATCTCACAGATTACCATAGTAGCAAGGATTGCACTTGCAGCCTTCGGGAAAGCTTAGGCTCAACACAGCAGGACTGACTTTGGTGACTGGCAACCCATTGATCAAGGCTATAGGCCCGATATGTTTATTATGAAAAGTTAAGATAAACTCACCAGGCTTCACAAATAGGAGTTTACAGATGGGTTGTCATTACATTGTATTAAAACTTATAAAAAGGTATGTATACTACAAGAACCTCACAGATTACCATAGTAGCAAGGATTTTGGATTTGGGTACTCCCTGTGACAAATCCTCAGAGTAGAATATGTGCTTTTTTAGAATCATTATTATGCCATTTTAGGGAAGGTTGTATATTGTTTTACAAAATGCTATTTTCTTTGTATTTGCAATGTTAAAACCTTAAGAGATAGGGTGTTGATTCTGCATAAATGTTGATTCCCTTGAATACAGATTTTAAGTGGGCTTTTATTGTACCTTTTGAAAAAGCTTGTGCTCATTATAGCAACACTGGAGTGGTTTTAGTGACAAACACTGAGCAAGACTGTAGGCATGATCTGTTTATTAGGAAAAGTTATTTTAAAAAAAGCAGAAGGCTTGACCTATTTATGGTGTGTTAAAGCTCATTGCTGTTTAAAAGTGATTTGTCATTAGACTGTGTTAAAGGCTGCAGACTGGCACTTTGTTTTAGGCAGTCTCACACATTACCATAGTTGGCAAGAGTTTTGGTGTTAGTCATCCTCTGTGACAAACCCTAACTGTAGAAGATTTGCACTACAGCAAGACTAGGTTGGTTATAGTGACAAACCAATGATCAGAGATATAAGGCCCAATCTGTTCATAATGGAAAGTTACAATAAAGGTGGTAGGCCTGGCGTATGTATATTGAAAAGCATATGTTAAAGCTAATAGTCCGTACACTGTAGTAATGCTCATAGATGTGCATTTAGATATATGAAATCTGTCTTTTTTGGTGTTGGTTACTTCCTTTGACAAACCCTGGATACAAAATATCCACTGTTTGACTTTGCTGACCCTCGTTGGTGTAGTTGTCTGCCAGTCCCTAGTAATGAAAAAATATTAAAATAACTCTACATACATATATATATATATATATATATATATATATATATAAATAAAGGGTCTTTTGGTACTCCCTCTTCTGTCAGTTTGAGTGTGATTCACAGCATGCTTCCCCCATGACTGCATACTACACAGGGCAATGAGATAGCCACTGGCTCTATTGCATTCTGAGTAACAGCATTTTGCCTGATCACACGTCCACATCTGCCTGGAAATGAGTGGACCTCAGTGTCAGGGCCAATGGCCAGCCCTTCAGTGTTTCAGTCTTTCATTTTATAGGTCCACTTTCATTTCTTTCTATCCTTCTTTTTTTATGAGTGTTCTTCACTCAATCCTACCAAGCCACTCACTCGCCATAATTTCTTCTGCACTATGCTAGATATTGAAATGGTATTTGTCCATATTGTATTATTGTTTTACTATTCCAAGATGGCCACCAAGTGTAGAAGCATTGTGTTGGACTCCTTGGATCTCTACAATAGTGATACAAGATATGCTTTAACATTCAGAGATTGTTACACAGTGTGATCTATATGAATGACCTTCTTGGAACTCCATTGTGCATCACTCCAAGATGGCACAATAAGTGCTGTAGGCTGTAAGCCCAATAGCAGCATTTAATTTACCAGTCCTGGGAATATGGTATATCACTTTACTAGGAACTTGGGATTAAATTACAAATGCCAATCAAGTGTAAGCCAATTTTAGCAAGTTTTAGGGAGTGAGCACAAGCAATTTAGCACTGATCAGCAGTGGTAAAGTGCCCAGAGTCCCAAGTCCAACAAAAACAAAATTCAGAAAATAGGAGAGGTGAAGGCAAACACATTGGGGTTGACCCTGCAGAGAGGGCTAAGTCCACCAATGCCACTGAAGGATGGCCTCCTGGTTTTAGGTTTATTTTGATTTTTGCATTGCAAACATATGCCCAAGAAGTTCAAGTACATAAAGGAGAATAGCTCTGATACGATAAATTAAGAGAAATATTATACCAAAATAACTTAATTGTTATTGGTAGAGGAGGATTCCTATATGTTTCTTAAACTCTTTTTACACATATCAAAGTCAATTTCAGAATAACATAGCGTTATTCAGTCCTTGCTGAATATAGAATGTACAAAAGGAGATGGTGAAATCCGTTATTTAGAGAATTAGATTTCAGGTTGTAAGAGCAAGGATAACGATGAGTGATGAAGTACATGTATGATGATCTATTGATTGCTTAAACTCATCAACGACTGAAAAGGCATTTTTGCTAGAAGCCAGACCTATTGGCATTGCTGTGACTTGTTGACTTCTGACCCTGGTTTAGTTCTCAAAGTTTGATGGAAGATTAAAAGAAAGGCTGTAGCTCAGAAGGAGTAGTAACATGAAAACATTGTTATTTTACCTGTATTGATCTATTGAATGAAAAAAATGAATGTTTTGCCATAAATAGCTCTTTTCGGTTTATCACTATTCATTTCAGATAACCAAATAAGAACCAAAACAGTTCCAGTTCCTGTAATTATGCTCTGTACCCTGCCCTTCTGCCATACTGTTTGCATGCAGCACATCGTATAACTGCTATCCTATACACACTTCCTTTCTCCCCCTGTCTTCTTCCCCTGTCCTTTTCTAATTAGTATGTACCATCTGAACTTCATGCTGGATATTTCAAGGTCAGTTAATGACAGTTGCTCAAGGTTTGTGGTAGTCAAGGTGTTGCATTACATAACCTAACAAACCTATAAAAACAATATACTTCTGTTGACTTTGTGTGCTCCGTTACTACACTTAGAGATGAGTTAGTCCTAACAAACTCAACTTACTGCTGTGAGCGAGCACCATTTGACCACTGTGTGCACTCATCGAACCTTGGGTTTTCCTCCTGTTCGACCTCTTCTTTGGGGGCATCAGTCTTAGGGTATTGATGGCCTCCCATACTGGGTAGAACACAATGTATTGCATGACAAGGACTGTTATCTCTTATACTCCGGGCCAGATATCTGAGTGTCCTGAGCTTATTGTTCTTCTAACTCTCTGAGGAACATTCCTGCACTCAGTGCTCTCTGTGCTATCCCGTGCCTAACAAAAAAATGGATGTGTCCTCATGTAACGCAACTGGTGCTATGTAAAGCGCTCTGATACCCGATTCGGGTCAAGTTCTCGATATATAAAACTCTGTAAAATAAATGAATAAATATAATTTTTTTTTTAAATCCCACATTTGGAGCCTTGCTCCCTGCTCTTCTGACTTTAGCGGCTTGAGCTGGAGCCTCCGTCTTGATCCGAGCCTTCTACTCCTGCTTTTCCAGTTGAAACACTAGGGAAGAGTTCACTTCAGGAAGCAGTACTTTACAGGAGGCGGTGCTCCATCCACAAGCCTCAAGATAATTTTCCTGTCAGAGCGCTGGCCATTTCAAAGTGGCGCACTGGTTCTACAATGATCCAGATCCCTCAAGTATGTTGCCTACTGTGATACACATGCAAGACACTAATAAATTAACATTGTATTGGACATCATCTGTGACTTGCATGAAAGATTTAAGAATTGTCTGCATCAATATATAATTACAAAAATAACAATTGATGGACATAATGCAGAACAATGTCATACATTCACCCCAATACAGAGATCTGGGCCTAAATCCACCGTTTTTTTGCTCACCATGCCATTCCAGTTTGGACCCAGCCATATGCAGATCAGTCTTGACCCTACGCCCAATGGGAACAGTCCAGCCCGAACTGCCAGGCCAGGTCCTCCCTGGACTGGAAACAAGCATCCTAGAACCGGTTTCGGGCTTTCAGCCATCATCAGCCAGGATAGCTTGATTCCAGTGGCATGGAGAGCACGGGACTCACGTCTGAGCATACCCGTCCCACTCGGGGTGACAAATGCAAAAAGAACTATTGATAGACAGAATGCAGATCAATGTCATACATTCACCCCAGTACAGAGATCTGGGCCTAAATCCATCTTTTTTTGCTCACCATGCCATTCCAGTTTGGACCCAGTCATATGCAAATCAGTCTTGAACCTGCATCCAATGGGAACAGTCCAGCCCGTACTGCCAGGCTAGGTCCTCCCTGAACTGGAAACAAGCATCCTAGGACCGGTTTCAATATATAAATACTACATTTATGGAATAACTGTTTGTTGCCTGCTACAATACACAAGCAAATTCAATATACCCAGCATTTCTATAATTGTGCCTTGCACATCTTTGCTTCAATGTGCACTAATTAATTCAACTGTGCAAAACATTGAAAGCTTCCACCATGGTTTCATCATTCCTTTTTTCCAAGCACCTCTACATATAACCTCTGTTGGATGTAAAGTGCCAATACCATATTGCTGTTTTATCTAATTCCATAAGCGTGTGTGACTGTGTCAATATCATACTGCTCTTTTATCATACTGCATATTGCTTGTGGGATTTAGAGTACTTTGTACCTTTCCTTACTTGCTTCCTATTGTCCTCTATCATGCAATTTGAACCTCCACATAAACTAATGTGTTCTAGAATGGAGGGATGAGTGGTGGTTAGGACAGCTCCTTTACCTTGTTCCTCCAAACAGACATTGGCCATTGCCCGGGGAGCTGATGAAGATTCAGAAGTAGCCATCAGAGAGACGTTTCAGGATTGTTTTCAGGCATGATGGAAAAGTTTAAGGTTTACCTGTACAAGCCTATTTGCAAATGTTATACTGTTCCTATAAAACTCAGGGGGCATCCATAAGTGTGAGAAAAGGAATTATATGAAATTTTGGATTAAATGGTCAAAGCTGAAAATAATGAAGTAGAATTGTTGGAATAAGTTTCTCCTGTTGTACTATCTAAAAAGGAGATACACTCGTGGGCTGATTTGAAAGTTTTAACCAACTGTATTATTGTCGATAACCACCCATCACCCAGTATCAATGAGATGATATTGATGCTATATGGAGCATCAGTATTCTCTACCCTAGATCTAAAGGTGGCACACCGTCAATTGAGGTTGACTCTCGAATCCAAGTTACTTACTACTTTCATAATGCATAATTTAAAGCACTGGATTCATAAGTCAAGATCTTTCCAGAAAATATATTGGTTTTTTCCAAAACCGAAGAAGATCCTCTTGAAATACTTAAATAAATACTTAAATAAGTATGTTCCAGACTGTGGAGTAATGGTGTAGTTTTGAGTGCTGACAAGCTAAAAATCTGTGCTTAGCATAGTGTGCCGCTGGACTGGTATTTTTCCTCTTCTGTCATTGCATCCAGATATATAACACAACAAGTAACGTTACACCTACAACAAGTCAGAACTATTGGCTTTGTCAATGGTTATTAGTGGCATAAAATAAAAATGCAGCAACCATGGCTTCGTTGAATATAATATTGAAAATGCACCAATTCTACAATGATGAGACTGAAAGAACTCTAGCCCCTTCTTTTTAACTTGTTTCACCAGCTTCTTTGAATGAACTGGATTCTCACATAGCAGCATTGGAATTTTTGCACATTCCTTCCATCTGACAGAATGCGCTGCCCTAGACCGTGGCAGGAGGAGGCCACCGCATGCAGTAACACTACAAACTGGCCCATTGTCATTCTGTATGTGGCAATCAGGTGCAGACAGAATGACAATAAGCGGGGTGGGCTGCTCTTGTGCTCCCACGAAGAGTACGAGGTGGCCCCATTAGGGTAATGAGGCTTTATGTAGGGAACACTGCTGTTCCCTGCAATGCCCAAAATTACGGACAAAAGGCGTTTGTAAAAGGGATCCTCACGGACAACGGACGTGATGTCCAAATTATGGACGGTCCGTGAAATTTACAGACGGTTGGTCACCCTACCCTAGTGGCTTAAGAAATGAATAACTAAATATAAAAAAGGTAAGCTCTTGACATCAAAGCTTTGGAGTAAAAAGTGCAGAAAAGACAATCTGTATCCAAAGGCACTTACAATACGATATACGAATCACAAAAGCAGCATTATGAATGTAACTGGTGGTGATGCGGGGATGATTTGATTGCCCGGGATAACAACAAAGACCGAGTCCAAAATCTCCCAGCCTGTGAAAGTCATGAAAGTCAACACAGGTAGCGTTCTAACCAATGATGGTAAATGCTGGAATACTAGAAAGGGTCCGAGTGGAATGGAAACAGTTTGTGATCAGGTGGATGCCTCTCGACGCCCAAGGAGCAACATCCGTTTGTGGTACTGCCTCATGGAGACAGAGATGTGGGTTTCTTCCAGAAGGATGAGTTGGGATTTCCCAGAGTTGTTCCTTCAAGTGGATTGATGTTTACCTTCTCTCCCCAATTGTGGGAGCTGAAAGCAGATACTTTGTTGCTTTCAGGGTAAAAGACAGTTCCCGATGTAAAAACCAAGCATGGAAACTAACTCAGGATTGGGCGTATTTTCTTTTTACATGGTTTTCTCCTTTTGTTGCATGCTTAAGTAGAAAGAAGGGTTATATTCGTAATATACAGAACATTCTGTAGTTGTTAACCTATTCCCCTCTACTTTCTACCTCACATTTTGACTTTTCGCATCCTTTTTCCCACCATAATCTTAGCTCGGGAACTCTGTGTGCTGGACATTGTGGGACAGTCAACGGCAGTTGCTTGGATGTCAGTGATCCTTAACCAAAATAGTCTATAATTGTATTTACTTTGTGCACTTCATTAATACACTTTGACCTCGGTTGATGGCTCTGTCAGCTGGTATTATGATGTCATAACTTAACTGTGATAGGTTATAACAGTTCGGCAGCTATGTAATTTTCTTCTTACAGATGACTAGGGAAATTACAAGTTGACTTTAGTAAGAAAATTATAGACATGTTTTTATACAAGAATTGCAGGCTTCTATGTAATATAATAATACATGGCTTTAAAGTACATAAGCAATGAACAATAAAAATATAAGATATTTGAAAGAGAAAGGGAAAAGATTTACAGTTTCTGAAAAGGAAAAATCGAAAGTACGATGCATATGCATTTGCATGTGGCTAATCAAACAAACTGTAAAAGTTTCCTCTGGCTTCATACTACAAATTTATATGCTGCTCTAAATTAGGAGTAAACTCATCCCCTTTAAATTGTAACTAATAAAACAAAACCAGTGTAAATGTGTTTTATAATGCAATACAAAAAAAGCATTAGCAAAGCCCATAATCCTAAAGATGGCAGAACGTGTTTTGGATTTGTCAAAGTTTATTTTGTTTCATCATGGTTTTTGTAAGACTTTCTTGTTGGCAGAGCTCCTGGGACCTCACTAATATAAAAAAAAAAACTTGCTAAAAACTGTTTTTTGGTTTCAAAAAGCAAACATGGCCATAGTTGAGACTGGCACTGAAGGATATTGCTTTGTGTGCAGATGAGCTCCTAGTGAAAGTGCAGAATTATGTTACTCACAGCGAAGCTAGCCAATGGCTCTAGTGGTCTGGCCCACTGCCCCATTCTTTAGGCACAAGAAAAATGTAAATGGCATAACAACAGACCAATGGATGAAGAGTATATCTGAAAGCCCCTATAAGCTTGTGTGTGGGTGGGCATTTTTAGTAAAATCACAATGTCTTAGCTACGAACAGACCTAAAAATGTATATATATAGATCCAGTGCCACAGCTGATATTTTATTGTCATTTGAAAATAACCAGACTGAACAAGCTCAAATGATTAACCTTCAGGTTTTAATACATGGGCATATTTCCTTTGATAACAATGTTCAAGATATCCATGAAGTTCCATTTAACAATATTTATTTTTGTACATAGGACTTTATAAGCACTTCTGCCTTTTCTAAGCATCCTGTAAATGCTATTTGCAGAAAATGAAATGACACTGAATTTGGTGACCTGAGAAGATGGTAGGATGAGTTGGCCTTGTTAGAATTTGTGACCTGCAGATTTTCCACATTTTTCCGTGCTGAGAGTTTACCTCACCGAGTGAAGTCATACACTCAATATGGACCATGAGCAATTTTAGTAAAACCCATTTGGAAATTTTCAGACAAAAATCATGATTTATATCATTTTCTTTACGTTTTGTAATGTTTACATATGTTTTCATTTGTATAGATATGGTCACAATAGCCATTCTCCTTCATTTGTCAATTCCTCAGCTTATGCTGTTCTTCTCCTCACATCTACTAGCCCTGACATACGTACAGTACAGACGCTATGCATCAAGCGATCATTCCCAAAACTTTCATGAGAGTTTGAACAGTAATGGGACGGTATGTCTGAAAAAGAACCAGCAGCTAATAGCAATCACACTCTTTTCATTGGGGTGTGCGTTGCCTGTCACTGCATTTCAAACTGAGCCGAGGAAGGGCTGAACTTGCTGCAGCACAACATGTGATTTTGCCACATTGGTGGTGAGACCTAGCCTATGAAGTAGGGTCACTACCTTTTGAAAGTGTGCTAGGCATTATCATTTGCAGGTACTCCAGAACGCCAGTCATTTATGTTTGTCAAGACGTATCGCATGTTGCTCAGGTACGCTGCTACCACTGTTTTGTAAACACTGTTAGAGCTGTAATGAATCCGAAAGCTAGCACCCTGAACTGGTAGAGTCAACCACTTACCTTGATTCAATTGTACTGATGATGTGCTGGGTGGATCAGGTCGCGTCTTTCACATTAAGTGCCGACATGAAGTCACCTTGGTGTAGCAGCCGGATGGCATCTCGTAAACTGGCCATGTGAGAGTTTGGAGAGGATTACCCTGCCAATGAGCAGAGGCTGAGGATCGCCTAGAGGGAGCTCTTCTTTTTGGTGCTTAAACAGTACGGGGAATACACTCCCATGCCGGCTGGTGTGCAGATACTGATTTTATTATGCCCTTTTGTGAAACTGCCAGAACCTCCTCCTCCAGAAGGTGAAAGTAGTCTAAGCTCAGTATGTGGTGGTGGGACGCTGGGCATTGTTGTTTAAAACTCAAGGCAGTAACCTTCCTGTACAATACAGATTACACATTGATCTGAGATGATTGTTTTCCCACTGAGTCAAGAAACACCTCAGTCTTCCCAGGACAGGTGCGCAGCGGGATCGCGCAGCGGGTCGGCCTCCGCTTTGCCGGAGTCTTGCCAGAGTCCTGCTCGTCTGCGCCCGTCAGCGTCTCGGCAGCGGCCGCAGCTGGACGGTGGGGTGCCTATTTTTGTATTTGCTTGTAGTACGTCTGTGTTATCTCACAGATATGTTTTGCTATATTTCGGCAGACTTACTTGCCTTACGCCCCCCTAGTGGCCAATGTCATTCTTTCTTTCCTGGCAGCCGGGCCTTAAGAAAAGGTTGTCCAACTTGCGGTTGGCGTCTTCCAACGTCTATCGGAACTGCGCTGGACAATATTCCGGCCCCTTATCAATGTCTTCTTCTTAATACTAGATCCTTGACCTGTCACTCCCTTGATATCTGGAATTTATTACAGAATTCCAATATATCATGCCTATTTCTTACTGAGACCTGGCTGAGTGACTGCTCTGCACCTGATTTAGCCAACGCCATCCCTCCGGAATACAACATCTTTAGGAGGGATAGAATATCAGGCAGAGGGGGAGGTGTAGCTCTTGTGGTAAATAAAAACATTCCCTGCTCAACCTTCCCGGTAGAGAATATTCAGGGATGTGAAGCCTTGGGTTTCACCCTTCAGCTCTCTCCCCTCCAGGCTTGTACCGGGATTCTCCTGTATAGAGCCCCGGGACTTGCAGGGCCGTTCTTTGATGAACTACAAGTAGCTCTCTCAGTTCCTTGTCTCAGATCTGAGCATTGTATTCTTCTTGGGGATGTCAATGTTCACATGGATAATACAGCGGACCTCGATGCAATGAAACTCAGTGATATCACAGTTCCATTAGGATTGTTTCCGTTTCTGCAGAAACCGACGCACAACAAAGGCCATACTCTTGACCAGATTTTTTCAACAAAATCTATTATGATAACGTCTATACAACCAGTATTATGGTCTGATCATTTTTTGATCTCCTTTTTTGTGCCTGCCACTGCTCTTACTCGGGTGAGAGAATCAATAGAGACCACGCGAACTTCGCGCCCTTTCCATCTGCTTTCGGTGGATATGCTATCTGAGGCCCTTACCACCTTTCCATGTCCTCTTTTGGGCAATTTGGAAGAGAATCTTAGTCTCTTTCAGAATTGGCTGACAGCCAGATTTCAGACCTTAATCCCCGAAAAAAAGCTTAAATTAGGCGAACGTAGAGCGTCGGCCCCATGGTTCACTCCCCAGCTAAGGGAGCAGCGGCAGGGTTGTAAAAGGGCTGAGAGAGTTTGGAGATGGACCTATGATATGACTGAGAAATTGAAATTTCGAGCAATAACTAAAGTCTACCAACAGTCAATCTGGAATGAAAAAAAGGCCTATTTTGAGCGTCGAATTGATGAGGCTGAAAATGGCTGTAAAGAAATTTTTAAAGTTGTTCTGGATTTCACCTCTCCAGCTATCTGTACACCATCTCATACTCATTCAGAAGTATGGATAAAACAGCTTGCAACTTTCTTCACCAGTAAAATCACAACCATTCAAGCCTCTCTTTTCCACCCTAGCTCTCAGTCGGTCGTGGGTCCCTCATCCCCCCCTTCATTTAGGGAGGGTCTAGGCCCTTCTCTTTTACAATTTCCACATCTATGCCTTGACACTTCTCTCGAGCTTTTGTCAAGCTTGAAATCAGGTTCTCCACTTGATCCGTGCCCGGCTAAACATCTGGGCAAGGTGGCACCCGCTTTAAATGCCTTGCTGAACCCCCTTCTGAATTCTTCGCTGTCAACGGGTGTGGTCCCGCAGGCATGGAAACATGCTCTGATCCTGCCATTGATCAAGAAGCCTACCTTGGACCCCCTCATCCATGCCAACTATAGGCCCATTTCCCTTCTCCCTGCCCTGGCGAAAGTGGCCGAGAAATTTGCACATCGGACGATTTCCAATTTCATCGAAGGAAATGACCTGTTGCATGACACGCAATCTGGGTTCCGTGCAAATTTCAGCACGGAGTCGGCTCTTCTCGAGGTCACGGATGCCATCAGAGAAGTACTCGACTCTGGAGGAAGGGCCATGTTGGTAATGTTAGATCTGTCGGCGGCCTTCGACACCGTCCCTCATGATCGCCTCCTTGTAAGACTCTGGGAGAGCGGCATTCGGGGAACGGTGTGGAATTGGCTTAAATCTTTTCTGGCCGGCCGCCGGCAAACGATCTGGGCGCCCCCTTTCTCCGCTGATATGGCTCCACTAGGGGTAGGGGTACCGCAGGGCTCCATTCTTAGCCCCATGCTATTTAACATCTTTATGGCCCCTCTGGCGGCAGTCTCGGAGTCTTTTGGCGCCCAGATCGTATCTTACGCCGATGATACCCAGCTCCTGTTCACTTGTGATAGGGGCGGGTCATTCGTCGGCGTACAGATCAGGGATTGCCTTGGTGCGGTCTTTGAGTGGTTCAGGTGTAATGGATTACAGTGCAATTCCGATAAGTCGGAGCTGCTTTTTTTTGGTTGCACCTGTGAACCAGACTGGAAAGCTTGGTGGCCACAAGATCTGTTTCCACCTGACAACGTGTCTCTCAAGGCTAAAAATTTGGGAGTGATTGTGGACAGTGAATTGTCCTTTGGGCCACATGTTTCGTGCCTCTCCGGTAAATGCTTTGGCATTTTACGGATGCTGAGGAAGTTTCTTCCTCTAGTGTCTTTCCAGCATAGGAAGATTATTGTTCAGGCCTTGATCGGATCTCGACTGGACTACGCAAACGCCCGTTTCTTGGGTCTACCAAAATATCTTTTGACCCGTTTGAAAGTGGTCCAGAACTCGTGCTATTTACGGGCTCCCGAGAAGAGCAGGTGCCATGGCTTTACTGAATTCTTTACACTGGCTACCGATCGCTAAAAGAATTCTTTTTAAGTGCCTGACTTTTGCCTTCAAAACTTTACAAGGATCTGGCCCTAAGTACATAAGGAAACGTCTCTCTCGATATGTACCCAGCAGGTCTTTGAGATCATCTTGTCTATCCAAAATGACAGTCCCGGTTATCAGGCGTGCAAGGATGGGAGGTCGATCTTTCCGCTACCTAGCCCCGAAGGAGTGGAATGAACTACCACTTTCTCTCAGACAGGCTCCCAGTCTACTTGCTTTTAGAAAAGAGCTTAAAACGTGGCTTTTTACTAAATAAACTTTTTACTAAATAAACTTGATCCTTCTCTTCTGTCTGCTTTTTTAGTTGTTATGTCTTGTTTTGCCTGCCGATATTCTTCATCAAAGCGCCGGGATGCTCCTCGGAGTAGCCGAGCGCTATAGAAGAAATAAATTAACATAACATAACATAACATGGTCGGAGGAAGGGAAGTCACTGCTTTGTAGTGGGGGAGTTCCTTATGGAGCCGCCTCAGTCTATCCGATGCGCCCATTGCCTTTGTAGGTTCCTCTATGGAAGGGCTAAGGCTATTGTGGATCCTGAAAGTACTGCTGTTATTGTTGATAAGGGGTCACTCGCTTTTTCCCCCCTGTTTGTGACCTCCCCTAGGTTGTTGCTTCCAGAGAGCAGACTTAAGACTAGGGGGCTGCAGACAATCCAAAGTCTTAGCTATGTCCTTATCCTTTTTTTTATTTTTCCAAACCCTTGGTTAACCTGAGGGCGGAGCAAATGCCTGCCATCAAATGTGATATTTAAGAGGGGCTGTTGCATCTCAAGCCTAAATCCGGACACCCTATGACACGCATGACTGGAGGATGACGCTAGTATTGATACTTCCAGCTACTGGTTCTGGTGGAGCGGAGTTTACAGCTGAACCCTATCTAGAACTTATTCACACACAAATCATAAATCAATCATAATTAAGTCAAATAGAAATACAACTTTTCAAGATTTCTGTACACCAATAGACAATCAAAGACAAAGATAACTTTTTAAAAACAAATTAAATAAGGAAACAAAATTAAAATCCAATTAAGGATAAGAAAACTATATAATATATGGAAAAAGACTGCTCCTGTAAACTAGGGCAGGAGGGGGGCCCTCACCCACTTCAAAGTACCAAAGAGATCACTTATCAGATCGCAGGACTTGAGGGTGCAATATCTTTTTTCGGTTTCAGCTGCACAGTGCTTGCGCTGTGCTGGAGAAATCTATTGTTTTTAATATTAACTTAAAAGGGACTTACATCACCCCCTCCTTTCTTTCCTGACTTCTCACTGGTTCCTGTGCCTTTCCTCTGTTTCTAATGGCTGTAGCATATGTTCCTGCATTTACCAATGCTTGTTCATCGTCTGCTTCTCATCAGTTTCCAGCTACCAAAATACTGTTAACATCCGTTTTGGTGGAACTATATTTTCATAAAGTTTTGCCTTTTACTCTTGCAGCATATTTATCTAACAATTTATCACTGGAGAGATTAAGTGATTTGCATAATATCACAGGATGTTGCGCAGTGCTGCCAAGACTCGAACCAGGATCCCGGGTCTCAAGTCAGCAGCTCTGGCCGCTGCACCACATCCTCTCCACTCCTGTGGTATCTCTCAGGGAGCTCTTTCCTTCTCCCGGACGATGATTGATGAAAACAGCTCTTTAGTTATTACATAGTCAAAACCAATGCTTGTTAAGTATGGGAAGGGCTTATGCTTTTCCTTTTAATACAGGGAACAGCCCCCTTTCCCCATTCCACAGTGCACCAATATGTATAGAATTTCTGTGTTGTGGTTTTGTTTTACTTTTAGTACACCACTCTCATATGTGGGATATTCATTTTATGATGCTAATTAATATCATATCTGCAAGTTCTGTCTAATTTTCTCCAGTGACCTAAAATGCGAATGGATTATATTGTTCGCTTAACAGCTCAGAAATAACAGGTAGCCATGAATTTCTATCAATTCATATTTTTTCAAATTGTTTTATTTGAAGATGACCCACAACTTTATCATCTTTCCCAAAAGCCAGCATCTCTGAGGCCCGCAAAAAAAGTCCAGACGTGTGCCTTTATGGTGTTTCGCAGAAAGGGGGAGGGGAGAACAGCAGAGCACTGTCACTGTATGTGGCAGGCAGTAACTCTCAGCCTGTCAAACACTTTTTTTTGTTTCTCGCTTTAGTGGCTACCACATGGGGGGATAGGTTCAGCAGGTGTGCATTCACAGAAAGTGAACAGCCCAGACTCTCTGCATGAGATGAAGGAGCAGCAGCATGAAATTCAAAACATTGTTTGACAGGATGAGAGGTTCTGCCTGCATCTCATTGTGACAGTACTTGGATCCCTGCCTGCCTTCTTCCTACCACCAGTAAGAGACAAGGAAGCAAATAGCTGTGTGCTGGCAGGGACTGTGAAGACGCAATTTACAGATTAAAATTTCTAGAAGGCATGTTCTGACGTCACTTTCACCCACCAATTAATGCCTCACGAATTATATTCAAGAACCACATTAGAAAAGAAAACAACTGAGGCCAGTCTCACAAGATACGATTGTATCTCAATGCAAAGATGTAGTGCTTTGTATTCTAGTTCGGGATAAACAACCCTTTTACTACTGGACATGAAGAACAGTGCAGCATAAACAAAACCTGAAATTCTGCTGAGCCCAACACGCTATTGAGTACCACTGACAAGAATGGGGAGGGGCATTATGGATTCTCCTCACACCCAACAATTAAAAAATGGGCAACATGCTGTAATGTAAGAATGGCAATCCAAAAACACTTAAAACAAGAAAAACAGATGGGATTACTGGGCTGTTTTGAAAATGCCTGTATCAAGAAAAAGATTTGGGATTTCAATTTAATATTATATGTTGTTAAAGTAATGAATGAAATGTGTCTCCAAATAATAATTCACATCCATTGTAAAGACTGCAACTTATCATCATGTGTCAATGTTTTCCTTTAAAAGCGTCAAATCAACATTTTGTCTTAACTTGCTTAACCAGTTTTGTCCTTTTGTTTGCTACTTATTTGTGCACCATTGAAGTTAACATGTTTCAGCTTCCTTCTCTCTTTGAAGGGCAATCATCGGGGCTAACAATTTATTTATTTAGCTAGTTAAGATATCATCCCTCACTCCAGAAGTCACCTTCCTCACAGAGACCTTGCTGAACACTGCCTCCGTGCCAGACATCGCCATCGTCACCAAAGTCTCCAATTATATCTTGAACAACAGACTCCACTACATCAGATTCCAGGGAGACGCACTCAAATGGATCGCCCCATGCCCCACCGGAAGAGCCCAAAGAATCCATCGCCCACCGTTTGATGCGGAAGCCAAGAAGATCACCTGCGGTGTACCCTGAAGATCTTCCCTCAGCCCCACCCTCTTCAACATCTACATAACCCCCGGGCGAAAACCGTCAGATCACACAAACTCAACATCATCTCCTATGCTGATGTCACCGACCTCATCCTCACGCTTTCAAAAGACTGCTCCGCCACCAAAGCCAACTTCCATAGAAGTATGATGAACGTCGCCGACTGGATGAAGGACAACTTTCTCAAGCTAAGCACGGACAAGACAGAGATCCTCAACTTTGGAAACAACACCTCGCCGTGGAGCTACGCCTGGTGGACCACAGAACTGGTGGACTGCAGAACTCGGTCCACCCTCTGCCCCAACAAACCATGCCTGCAACCTTGGCATCATCCTGGACAGCTGGTTATCCATGAAGAAAAAGGTAAACGCAGTTTCATCCGCCTGCTTCCGATGGAGCAGGTAAAACAAAATTTGTATACCTCCTCTATTTCGCATGAAATTAATTACATAATTATTCTAAATATTAACTCGTACTAATTAGCTTAAAGTGAACTATGACTAATCAACTCTTACACCTTGATAAACACAAGATACACATGGGACTAAAATGCTCATGGCATGGCAAAATAACTGAAGTAATTAGCTGTGGTACGCAAACTAACTTTAGATCGTGGTGAAATAGAGAATTGCATGTTTTATGTTGCATTGTGATGGTTTGTGCTTCCAGTGCTGCAGAAGGGTGAGTATTATTGCCTTAAATGTTGCTACAAGCTAGGAAAATACGAATATACATTGGGATTAGGGTGGGATTAAACATTAGAATCTTCATTTCTGTATTTTATTACTGTTACGTCTGTTTTTGCTTAAGTTGGCATTCGGGCCTGCTGGGCCGCAGCACTTAAGATGGAGCTCCGGTGAGGCCACCGTCATGTGAGCGCGATAGCTACTGCGCAGAATCGGATGGTTCTGGAGATCTCCAAGTGACCTCAGCCTTACAACAGCGTGTTCCTCGTCAAGGATAGGAGCATGGAGGGTTGCCAAGTGATGAACGGTGTGAACTACCAAGGGGACAATGGCTTGTTATTACTTTGGAACTTTCTCCTGTGAATAGAAGGATACAGGACATTTTTTTTTCACTTTGCTATGCCGAGTCTCATGGAAACCCGAGAACTTGCAAGTTGAATCGGATTAGCCAATCAGAACACTTTCTACCTCTAAAATTGTTGCATATTGACCTAAAGTGAGAGGGAAAAAAGGTATAAAATTCAGTCATTCGCCCAAAGGGGGGGTTCTCTGGGATGATCGTCTATGGCGTTGGGTCTGCGTTGAGCTGAATGAAGATTTCCATGGGTTCCCTTGGGTTTCTTTGATTTTGGGAAAGTCATTTCATCTGATGATTTGATTATTGCTGTGAGTTGAACAGTTTATCCCGGAGACTGTAGCAGAGATTTTGAATAATCCTCTTTGTGATCGGAGGGTCGCCAACGTTTGATATTTGGTAAATATAAAAGCATTTCTAAAATTTGTGCCTATGTTCTAAAGATTTGATTGCTTTCCGAATTAACTGAATTATGCAATACTCTGTAGCGCCTAAATGCTAATGCAGAGCAAATTAATATCAGATAAACAAATTTGGATTAATAAGAAATTAGTTTGTGATTCTTTAGTAGAGTACTGAAAATTAATCAAATGTTTCCTGGGCTTTAATTGTGTTTTAGCTGGTTCTAAATCACCATCAACCAGTCCAACTAATTGATCCGTCGACCAAGTGGTGGAGTGCCTTGATGTCAAAGTCAGGATTCTATAGGTGGAGATGTATATAATGTAAATGGTAATAAGGTACCCCACCCCCATGTCCAGCGCTTTTTCTCCTGTGTACAGATTCGAGTGAGATGAATGTGTGTTGGTGTTATGGGCCCCACCAATGAATGAATGTATGGATGAGTTAGTGTGATGACGAATCTGTGACATAGGGAGAATATGTAAATTTGCCCTTTTCCGCTGGAGCAGTTTTCTTGGTAGCAGAGTTATGGTTTTATTGCATTGGTTTGGTGATTATTGATTCATGTGTAACACTTTATGCCGAGTTGTGATACGTTTTATGTTGTCAATTGTTTTAAAAGCTTCCGGGAAGTAGGAAGTTGGTTGCCCTGTATGCAGGCAGGGGAAAATGTGTGGCAAGTGAAGTCGCACAGCGCATTGTCTGATTTCAAAGAGGTAACATCGTCGTGTGTTATCGGGAGGGACATTTACCGTATGAATGTGTGTGAGTGAAATAGCAATAGGTTCTCTTGTGAAACTCTGGCCTTAATTCTCAGGAGCATTGTAGTCTCCATATGTGTTTTATCCCAAGAGAAATGGGTTAGCCTATTGCTTGTTAGAGGGGTACGGTAGAGGGAAGTGCTACTTTATCGGTGAAACAAAAAAATTCTGTGGTAGGGTAGAGGTAAGCGCTGCCTACTGGAAATACAGAATTCTTGTGTAAATGGACAAAACTATCTCTTTGGTTTAGCGAAACAGGCAATGGAGATGTTTTATGTTGTTACTAACAGATTTAATTAAAGAAAACATAAGAAAAGTTTGCCGATAATATTTTGTAAAGGAGGGGTCAGCAGGAGTAATGAGAAAGGCTGACATCAGAAAGTCCGCGCTGAGATTGGTCAGCTGTAGAGAGACGAAGCTTTCTCTGATTGGTGCGTTAGTGTGAGTCGCGCTGGGATTGGAGAATTACCGGTGTGACGTAGACGCCCAAGATTGGTGCGTTAGTGTGAGTCGCGCTGGGATTGGACAGAATACGGAGAAGCCGTGAAGAAAGTGATTTGCAAAGACTAGTGATTAAGAACTTTGAAAAATAAAAATGATGTACTACGATCCACCTGAGAAAGAGAAAAATCATGGTTTTGGAAAATTAAAAACCTATTTATGAAGGATAAGCCGATTGTGACGAGGGAGGGACAGATACTTCCTCCACCGAAATCGCCTCTATCTTTTATGGTAGCGAAATATGGTTATCATACATGTATCTGGTTGGAGAATTGGGCAAGGTACACTAAAGAGGATGGAGTACTAGCATTTCCAGAAAGTGGTTCATTTAGCGTGGCAGTATTACGAAATTTAAGAGAAAGAATGATGAGGTTAGAACCAAAACCCAGACCTACTCAATTTGAGGCTTCGACTGAATGGGAAGAAGAGATGTATGACAGGGAAAGGCATCGGAGTGGAAGAAGGTATAATTACATGTTTGGTAGACATGGTGGTCAGGAAAGTCATGATGACAGAATGAGAAGATGGCGGAATGCGAATATGACTGATGGTATGTTTCCTCTGAGAAACGCTGAAGAGACGAGTGGCAGGACATATACAGAAAAGAGAAATAACACAGGGTCAGAAGATTATAGATATGGAGTGAGTGAATCAGAAGATGAAGTGTTGGAGGACATGTTCTATATAAATCCACCCCCAAATCAACCGAATTCTACGTTACTGATGCGGACTGCGCCGGTAAAAGAAACTGTGATGAATACAAATTTTGAGCAAACGCCACCTAATTTGCAAAAAATTAATCCATTTAAAGATTCTGAAATGCCACAACCCGTTAGAACTGGAAATGAAAATTCAGCCGAGTTAGCTAGAACTACACTGGAATTAACTGAGAAAATTAGAGAGTTAACTAAGAAGATGGAAGCGGTGACCGCACCTGTAACTATAGGGCCGGTGATGCCAGTCTTTGATAAACAGAAGGATAGTGAGCATTGTTTAAACGTTCCCTACAATTGTGGTAGACAAAAAGAGACAGAAAGAAGCGGTTCCGTAGGGAATGAATGGAAAAACATGGCAGGAACATCAGGTTTAAGTACTCCTAAAAATGTAACTGTAAATCAAAGTCCAGCGAGTAAGACACTTATGACAACAGAATCAGCAACAGAAACCCCAGAAAGAATAATGGATAAAATAAGAGGCACGACATCCACTTCTGAAGATTTAAGTGATTGGTTAAGAAGCTTACAGAGAAAAGATACAGAACCACAACCTTTAGATGTCGCAAAATTAAAGGTAACATTAGAAGAATTAATCGTAGGAACCATTCCAACTGAAAAATTAACAGCATATCAGGATGAGGAGCTAATGTTCCTCTGCAAAAGTATAACTTGGAGAGCGAGAATCTTACATGAAAAATTAGAAGAAACAGCAAGTGAAATGGGAATTGCTTTTGAGAAAATAAGGTCATTATAAAAACCATATAGGGTAGATTTTTCTGAAAAGGATATTGAAAACGTGAATACTGCGGGGAGATTGACCCAAATTAAAGAGTTGATTGCCTTGCTAAGGAAATGGGGTGATGTAGATCCGTGGAAAAGTAGATGGTTCCGGAAAAGAGAGGAAACTACAGATAAGGCTTTCTCAGCATTCCCGGTGAGAGAGAAAGAGCCGGTGGTAACAGAATGTCCCATGAGAGAAATCCCAGGAGGAGGATATGTGCATGTCCCTTGGACTAGGCTGGATATTTTGTCGTTTACCAATGATTTCCCAAGGTTAAGAGAAAAACCAGTTGAATGGTACCGACAGGTAGAAAGGTGTGTCAAACTCTCAGAGATGTTATGGATAGATCTGAATGGTCTGTTTGATATAATTGTACCTGCAGATTTATGGGCAGAATGCAAAATCACAATAGATTGGCCAACACAAGAGTATCCTAGGGATCCTAAAACGGGAGCCCCTGATCCAGAAGTAATGAAAAAATATGATCAGGTAATGACTATTTTGAAAAATAAAGTACCCCTGAAAGAAACTGACTGGGTAAAAATTGATAGAACTCACCAAGAGGCTAAAGAATCTGTTTATGCGTACTATGAAAGGTTGTTGTTAGCTTTTAAGCAATATAGTGGAGATGAGAAATTAAGCGTAAAGGATCTGAGTCATTTTGTGTACAGATTTGTTTATGGTTTAAAGCCTGAGGTTAATGAAATGATCAAACAACATACAGTGGATTGGCATAATAAAAAGATAGTTGAAGTGTTACGACATGCAAAATATTTTAATGATGAAATTGAAGCTAAACAGCGTAAACTGAAAGAAAAGGCAATGTGGTCACAGGTTAAGGTAGCGGAGCGACAAGACGCCCAGTTGATTGAGCAAGCTAATGGCATGGGCCAAGCTAAACAAAAGCCTAATATTGGAAAAGAAAAAGGACAGGTCAGCTTAGAGGAAGCTAAAAAGAAGTGGCCATGTCATAATTGCGGAAAATTAGGGCATTGGAAATCCGAGTGTAAATTGCCACCGAGAGCTAATGGAGATAATTCATCATTGAATCCGCAGGTGCAGAATGAGGTGAGTTGCCAACCGCCAAGACAGCAGCAGGTTGTTACCCAACAGTGTCAGGTGCCAAAGCAACCTTTTCCACAGCACGTAAATGCTCAGAGATACAGTAATGAGACAGGATTATACACAGAGGAACAGGTAACAAAGTTACCGCGCGCTAGTGCTGTTTCGCAGTATTTGCTGCAACGCGATTAGAGTGAGTCAGAGGAAAGTTATTGGCGGTGCCTAGGAGAGGAAGAGGAGTGTGTACTTGGGGCAGCTCTAGAGGTAGACCAGACAGGACTCTTTGTGGACAGAAAGGTGAATGAAGAGAACATTACTTTACTAGTAGATACTGTTGCTACTCGTTCAACTGTTAGATCAGCTGACGTTAAAAATCTTCCTCCCTCTGGTAAAACAATCCAAGTAGTTGGGGTCTCCAATAAAGTACTTCCACACCCTATGCATGCTCCGCAAGATCTTCAGATGGCTCCCAGTCAACACCAGACAGACCGTCATGCAGTACCTCATCACCGGCAGGCTGGACTACGGGAACACACTCTATGTAGGAATCACTACACGACTCCAGAAGAAACTATAAACAATACAAAACTCAGCTGCAAGTCTCATCCTTGCTCTCCCTAGAAGGACCGACATTATACCCCACCTCAGGAAGCTACACTGCCTTCCAATCCAGAAGAATTGCCAGTTCAAGATGCTGACCCACACATACACAGTCCTGCACAACGAAGGACCTGCATATGTCAATAAACGCATAACTTTTCACAAAACGACCACAAAATTAGGATCAGCCTCCTCTTCCTCACAGACATCCCCAGCTCCACCAAGTCAACAGCATATGACGCTCCTTCTCACACCCGGTCGCCAAAGCCTGGAACCTCAGGCCTGCCCCATCGCTCCAGCAATTCAGGAAAGGACTCCAATAAACATATCACTAGGCAGCAGCTAGCAACCCCAGCACCTTGAGACCCTCACAGGTGATTAGCCGCCCTTTATAAATGCCTGATTGATTGAAAGATTTGTATAAATCATGCTTGCACCCACAAGTACTACTGAGCTTTATGTACAACTGAGCAATATTACACAATATGGGGCAGAAAATAGTAAACATGAGTTTTATGATGCATAAGGAAACCTCAACACCACCTAACAAATCATCTGGAGCAATGAAAACAGAAGTATACAACTTAACAGAGTCCAATCAGAGACAAGTAATCTAACCTATTGAGTTATAAGCCAAATTTAATTATGTTTATATTCTGCCTCTTCAATGATGTTCATTCTTTTCCAGACATAGAGCAATAATTAATTAGCTTGAAGCACAATGACAGATGTGTAAAAGGGTCCATCCATTGTGGCACAGACTATTTTCTTTTAAGTTTTAGATGCCATGTTAGAATATTAAGTTAGAGATCAGAGGTAGAGGGGCAAATAATAGTGAACCTTCAGTAAAATTTAGATAAGTTTGAACATGTTAGATTTGCAGGCTAGCAACAGTGAAATGCTTGTTTGGCTGTTCCAAAAACATCCTTTGCTAGAATACCATCATTAGTACATGCATCCAAAATTGCAAATAGCCTAATATTTTGCTAAATAGAAATAACCTTCTCTGGTGATTGATGGACATTGAACAAATTATGTCTCTGGAATGCCTTTGACAATATCATCTGTGGAAATTCTCAGCTGATACTGAGCACCCATAACTCTTGACCATGCCACACATTTGTTGTATTAAAACTGAAATGAGGACTTTCTTATGCAAATGACATAACAAAAAAAAATCTTAACCTTTACAAGCAAGCTTTACATACATTACCACTAGCCTTGGACAACACAAAATTAATCTTCTCTCTAACACAAAGGGATTGATTTACAACGTTGGCGCAGAGAGAATTCTGTCCCAGCAAAGTTCCTTCCCCGCCAACATTAAGGTCCACCTATCAAATTCTGATTCAGGCGGACCGTAGTTTAATGACAGTAGAGACTACTCTGACGGCTCGATGGAGTAAGGGTCATCAGACACTTGTCTAAATGTCTGTACACCTAATTTAGATGGGCAGACATATAGCCGTTTTTCAACGCCGATCACTGCCAGAAAAACCTGGCTGTAAAGGGCACTAAAAAGTGCTCAATACCCCCTAGTCATGAAAGGAAACTCCCATGATGAGGGGGGCATTGCTTTTTTTATTGTGAAAAAAAAAACCTGCTTTGAGGTTTCCTTTTTGGGGGAAAAAAAACAATGCAACTTTGCCATACGACAACGTCATGTTTCACTGAGTTGTCCGGAAAAGTTACAATGCATTGGCAGGAACCAACTTGACGGCGATTCCTGTCAATATTTTACATGTCCGCCGGGCCAACAGAAATTTCAATATTTGGCAGGTGCCACCTCCGTCAGGACAACGGAGTAATTTACTCCATCACCATGGTGGAGGATGAGCTGTCCGCCAAAATCAAAATCAGGCCCTAAGTACCTAATTGTGCCCATATCCTTAACATCTGACATGTACTATGAAGAATGTGATCATTTCTTCGCATACCTATAACATACCCTCCTCACTCATAGCGATATATTTTGCAGGTTCCTTTTCATCTCAGTTTACCAATATCAGAAACTTCTAATAACCTGCTTAACCCCTTGCAGTTGGCTTCCCATCCCCATTCAGAGAACTGACACTGCATGCTCCCAGGTAATAATTTTTATTTCCATGGTTGACCACAAGCATCTCTCATTCTTATACTCAAATGTATTTATCTATTGGCAGTATTCGTGTTTGTGTTCTGGAGTAGCGTGCTACCTGCTGAACAGCGCTTCAACACCTCACCCCGGTGAGTGCTATAAGTGCTATATAAACGCAAACCCTTCCCTCTTCTATTCCTCCACTATCCTCTTTCAATCCAAAGAACAAACTTGCATGTCTACTGCTCAAACTAATTTCACGTATCCTTATAATAATTTACCACTAATACTCTTTGGGTTCCGGATTAGTGCGCTAGTCGCCGAAAAGCGCTCTGACGTCTCATCTGGGGTAGTAAGCATTATAGAAATGCAATTACAATCACATGACTTTAACCCACTCCACAAAATGGCGGTCTACTCTATGCCATTCTACTCTACATTACTCCACTATAAGCCAAGCCACTCTACATCACCCTATGCCAGGTCGCTCCACTTCCCACCACTCCACTCCACTCTGTGCCACTGTAGTCGACTCCACTCAACTCTACTCTATGCCAATCCACTCTAAGCCATTCAACTCTATGCTGCTTTACTCTACTCTATGCCACTCCACTCTATGCCATGCTACTCCACTCCACACAATGCCAATCTACACTATTCCACTCGATTCTGCACCACTGCACTCTACTCTATACTACTCTACTCTACCCCAGTGCACTAAACGCCACACTACTCTGTACCATGCTACTCCACTGCACTCTACATGACTGCACTGTTCTCTGCACCACTCTCTTCGACACTGCACTCTTTGCGACTGTACTGTACAACAGTCCACTCTACACTATGCCACTCCACACCACCCTATGCCACTCTTCACCACTACACTCCTCACAGTGCCACTTTACTGTAGGCCCCTCTACTCTATGCCATTCTACTCTACCCCACTACACTCTAGTCTACCCCACTACACTCTACTAAACCCTACTCTAAGCCAATCCACTCTACGCCACTGCACTCTACACTGGTCCACTTCACTCTACACTACTCTACACCACTGTAACCACTCCACTCCACACCAGTCTATGCCATGCCACTCCAATCCACTCCAGGCTGCTGTACAGCATGGCTAAAAGACCTTGGTAAAGTCAATAGCTCTAACTTAGAAGAAACCTATTGGCTTTGCCAATGCTTGTTGCTTCTTCAGTAAGACAACTGTGATATCCAACCCCACAATAGTCATGAAATAATTTATCACTACCAATACCACAGTAGCTCTTTACGAAATACAGGGCATACCTTATATATGTCTATCAATGTTTGTCCCGCACTGCAAAACTTTAATCACCTTACTGCTACCAAGCAAACTGTACTTTTTTTTAACAACCAGCTCACAAGCCTCCATTAACACTTCTTTCCCCCAAAGGATATGTTATCCAATTCACCAATTGGCCTTTATTCAACCTTCCTAAATACATGCTCATCAAATTCTTTCATCAAAAAGCTGGATGGTTGTCAGCATAAAAGGGTTCTTTTCAAACTAATGGCACTTGTATTTAAAGAAGTTAACAAATCTCAACTAACTACCAGAATGATATCATGATAAGACACCCCCTCCCCATCAAGAGTCTTCGATCTGCCAATAGGAATCTCTTAGTGACACCCACACATCCCTATGCAACCATTCCATCTCCAAGGTCCCTTTCACTTAAATTCCCTGACTCATGAAGCATGTGTATGCTCCTCGTTCACATCAGGGAATTGCCACTGCAATGCATGCTTACACACCAGCCTGGAGTGATTCTAGCTTCTGCTAGCTGGTATCCTATTATTTTTTTCTTGGACCAACAGCAAGACAGTCATGGGTGCCTGCTAATGCCTAGGCTTGTCATAAGGGTTCCAAGACCCAGAGTCTAGATTGGTGGCCTGGAGAAGCATACCAAGCATGCTTTATAGGTGATATGGGACGACTAAATGTCCTTACTCATATACATGAGGCAGCGATGGCAACATATCAGGCTTCTAATTGATAGAACTGGGCCAGTCCTGTATTCTGTTCAGTGATATGAATGTTGCTTACAGGCCACATGCATGTGAAGTTCTGCTTGAATGTGGTGCCAAAACCTGCATTGACATCCCTCTGTACAGTTATGTGTGTGTTACATGATTAGTGGCTATTACCAGGACTCTATATTGTGAGTGTGTGGTTGCAGAGAAGAGGGAGTGTTCCTTGAGCAATCTTTGTCTCATTTGAGAAGTGCTGCATCCCTTGATTTGTTGTGATAGGTGGGTGATGGTTATATCTGATGAAAATAGAAAAATAGAAGCAATATAACAGAAACACCACCCCTGCCATCTTCTCTACTGTGAGTGCCCACCTACTGATGTGCCAAATGCCAAATTCATCCCAACTAAGCCATTGCATGAAGGTTGCTAGAGCACCGGACATCTCTTACTGAGGTAGGATGCGAGTGAAGGTACCATGACTCGTCCAAAACCACTGTATTTTATTTTGTCACTCTGCTACTACTCCTTTCCCAAATGCTTATACTAGATGCCTGTTAGTCGAATGTCACATTTGGTAATGACCTGTTGTATGAACATAAAGTTAAAGAAGTCAAGTAAAACATTGTCTTTCATCTATTTCTACTTCAAGGCATCTTTGTATTCCTGGTATTGCTTCTCCCATAATAGAAGATCAGATATTAGTACATCCCACATTGAGTACAACAGTGAACTATACACAAGGTTCCCAGAAAATTATCACATAACTGCAGTGTGTCAAAACTATGCCACACACTTTGTGTTTGGCATACAGCTTTCAACCAAATATTAACATCCATGACATCCTCCCTTTGGCTCATGGTCACACAGCATGCTGATTATTTCATAGCACCCTGGTTTTCTAGAATATATTAAATGGCCATGGCCGTAAATATTATACAAAAGTGCTTCATCTAGATCAACTGACTCAGGGCCTAAGTTCAGCTTTACTATTTAGCTACAGTATCAAAGGAAGATGAAATGCATACACTTTGGTGGTTCATCAGTTCCTCCTTTGAGGAGCAGTAACCAGAACACAAACACCACTACACCAACTCAGATACTGGCGGTGAGTGCTATAGTTAAGGTGGGTTCAGTTATTTAGACGATGTTATGTTATTTGGAGTGAGTCTCTATTATAGTAAGTAGAGGTAGTGGTGCGTCTGTAGTAGTAGCAGTCTTGAATGTAGCATGCAACTGGCTCTCTTAATGCACAGAATGGAATTGCATTTATTTTACCTTCCTGTCTATTTCTTTTTCTCTTGTTTGTAAGAGTGATTAGAACCAGCCACTCAATAGCACTCGGCTCTATACAAACAAGATTAAATCTATAACAGTAGTTGTTAGATCTGGTATTCTTGGCGTGGGTTTCCCCTAAAGTTTTGCCTTCTGATCTTATTTTTGATTGCTTTGCTGACTTTGCTTTTACTGGTTTTAGAACGCTGATCACATTACCACTGATAATGTGCATGTGCTCTTTATCTAAAGCATGTAACATTGGTTTATCCACAATTGGTATATTTAGTTTACTTATAGCCCCTAGTAAAGTGCACTATCTGTGCCCAGGACCTATAAATCAAATGCTACTCGTGGGCCTGCAGCCACTTAAGTAGCACGTAACACATGGCTCAGCACTGCCACTGCAGAGCCTGTGTGTGCATTTTTTAACTGCCATGTCGACCAGGCACGTTAACCTACTTGTCAGGCCCAAACCTTCCTTTATACTACATGTAGGCCACCCCTAAGGTAGGCCCCGTACAGTCCATGGGCAGAGTTCAGTGTATGTCAAAAGTAGGACATGTACTTTTAAGTTTTGCATGTCTGATAGTGAAATACTCCTAAATTCGTTTTTCACTTCTGCAAGGTATATCTCTCCCATAGGATAACATTGGGATTGACTTATTAGTTTATAAGAGCAGTTTCCAATTGGGAAAAGATAGGGAAACTACATTTAGTGTCTCTGGAATCACAATTTAAAAATACAGCTTATAGTGAAGTTGTTTTTTAAACTGTAGTTCTTAAAATGCCACTAAGGTATCATTAAGTAGGCACTTTCTTACTTAAACCATTTGATGATTTTCTGCCTGTCTCCGGAATACACGTGTGGGGTGGGTGACAGCTGGCTCCCTGCATTCCCTCTAGACAGCAACACCCAAAGGAAGGGAAGATGTGACTGCCTAGTCATCTGTATGATGATGGGTCATACTGAGCAGGAGGGGAGGGAGAAGCTTACACTCTGCACCTGAAAGGGCTGGGTCCGGTCCCCACACAAAAGATTATATACCCTCCTGGAGTGAGTTTGGAGCCAGGGCAGGAATGGCAGGGGCTTGTGCACTTCAAAGCCTCCCTTTGAAGTCTCCCTACTTCAAAGGCCAAATGGGTTATAAGTACTGTGCCTCTGACACCACCAACAGGGAACACTGCTGGAACGGAGGGCATTCTGCCAGGAAGAAGAGCTGATGTGCTGCAGGAGAGACTGCCACTTTGCTAAACTGCTTTGCTGTGTTGGCCTGCTGTCTGCTGCCTACTGCCTGGAATTAAGAAGGACTGGACCTGCACTCTACATCCCTGAACCCAAGTTTCTCCAAGGGCTTGTTGGCTTGCTTCCTGTTGCTGAAGTCTCAGTGATATCAACACCTTCACCTTTCATCTTCAACCCAGCACCTGGACTTTACTTGCTGTAAGTCTTCCTCTGCCAAGTGGTGCCAATCCAGTCCAGGGCTCTTAGAAGTCAGTCTAAAGTGCTGCAGCTGCAAAGAACCTGCACATTGAAACCGCTGCAGGGACTGGGACCAGCGCATCGCACTCAGCACTGCCGCAGCATCTCTAGAATCACTGCACCGGAACCAACGTATCGTTGCCACTGCGAGGAGAAGATGGACACATCGCCCCTCCAGAGTGGATTAACCTGGCGCAGCACCATCAGAATCTCCACTTTCTGGAGTCGATGTTTCACCCATGAAACTGAAGAATTGCAACTATTGCATTTCGTGCTGCGAACACGATTAAGGTACTTTGCTCAGCGGGCCCTGCGTGGGTCCTATAGCTGGCCTGCGCTCCATTACAGGCAGCGTAAACTCTTGACTTTGTCCTAGTCCAGCGCAACCAGTTTACTCCTTAAAGTGCTATATGCTTCTAACTGCTATTTTGACACTTATTCCTTAAAAATTCATATCTGGACTTCTACTAATTGGATTTTTGTCGTTTTGGGTTTTGTTTTGTTCAGAATATATTTATTTTGCTAAACTGGCGTGCAGTCTTTTTCTGGTGTTTTCACTGTGTTACTGTGTGTCTTGTGCACAAATACTTCACACACTGCCTCTTAAGTTAAGCCTGTCTGCTCTGTGCCAAGCTACCAGAGGGTGAGCACAGGTTAATTTTTGTTGTGTATCTGACTTTCTCTGACAAGGATTGTGGTTGCTGCTTGGACAGTGTGTATACTCTGCCAACCAGAAACCTTATTCTAACAGCAGTCTCTAACAAACCAGTCAACATTGCTGTCCATGTTGCATTTTGGTCCCAGATGTGGGCCTAGATGTCTATACCAACAAGAAGTCTGGTACCTTTAGGAGATTTCTAGTACCAGTGCTTTGACATGTACAGCATCGTGCTGGGCCAAGAAAAGGAGCAAACAAGCAATTGGAAAATGTGCCACATTTAGATTATGCTAGGGGCTCCAAACATACTTCTGATGATGCTGCTGCAGCAGCTGCTAAAGTTGGGAAGAACATCACAAATGTATATTAAGGTACTGTTAGACATTGTTAGACCTGCCAGCCTTAGGGTAGTCTTCCCCAAACGTTTTGCCTGCCTCCCTCCACTTTTCGGACTTTGTTTTTGCCATTTTTAGGACTCTGAGCACTTTACCACTGTTACCCAGTGCTAAAGTGCATCTGCTCTCTCCCATAAACATGTTATGATGGGCTTACACCTGTTTGGTATATTTAATTTACCTGTACATCCCTTGTAAAGTGGTATACCATGTTATGTTATGTTAAAGGCACTTGTTAAGCGCACGTACACCAAACGGTTTCATGGCGCTGGAGTCATAGGGGAGGCTGCAACAACGAGAGAATTAACTTAGTCATACGCCAGGGATAACAGCTAAGTCTTAAGCTGTTTCCTAAACTGTGCTTAAGAAGTCACAGACCTCAGCTCCACAGGAAGCAAGTTACAAAATTGCGGGGCCAAGACCGCAAATCTTAGTCCCCCGTGCTTCTTGCGTTTGAATGATGGAGTAGCCAGCAAATTCAAATGGGAAGAACGCAGGTCCCGAGAAGGGGTATTGCGCTGAATCCTGGAAGAGATAAATGCTGGACTGTTACCTGAGAGGGATTTGAAGATGGTACAACCCAGCTTGAAGGCGCAGCGTTAAGCCGCAGGAAGCCAATGTAGACTCTTCATCAGCGGTCTAACGTGGTGCCATTTGGGCAGGCGAAAAATCAACCTGGCCACTTGCTTGTGCACCAGCTGCAAGCGATGTAATTGATATGCTGGGATACCAACATACAGTGAATTAGCGTAATCAACACTAGAGATTACCAGAGCTAGGATGACTAGGATCAGGGCTTCAGTGGTCAGGAATCTACTAATCTTCCGGATTCTTCGCAATTGCAAGAAACAAGCAGAGACCACTGAGCCAATCTGGGCTTTCATAGACAAATCGTTACTGATCACAATACCCAAACTCTTGGTAGAGCCTGCTGGGAGGCGGGGATTTCCCCGCAATGGAGGCCAAAAGCTGGAGTTCCACGGGTTGACTAGCCCGCCCGTAAGGATCAGCTCGGTTTTGTCAGGATTCAGTTTTAGTTGATTGCTATTCATCCAATCGCTGATAAAATTCAGAGTGGATTGAAAGTTAGACACATACACTGCAGATGATTTGATATCAAATACCAACTGAAGGTTGTCAGTCTAGTTAAAGGTTCCAACCATTCTTTCTCTCAGAGAGCAGATCAAGGGTAGTAGGTACAAATTGAAAAAGAGTGGTGAAAGGGAGGAGCCTTGAGGTACCCCACAGGTCAATTTCATTTTACTGGAGGAGAAGTTGGCAAGGCGAACCGATTGAAATCAATTGCTGAAAAAAGAAGAGAGCCACTTCTGCGCCAGACCCTGGATCCCAGCATTACTGACACGGTCAATCAGGAGATCATGATCGACCGTGTCGAATGCGGCTGACAAATCAAGGAGAACCAAGACCTGGGTGATACCCTTGACAGCCCCCCTTCTAAGCTCGTCCATGACTGTGAGAATAACTGACTCAGCTGAAAGTGCAGGTCTGAAACCTGCCTGATGAGAGTCAAGAAAGTGAGTGTTCGACTACCATACACCTAGGGTCTGTAAAACAAATGCTACTAGTGGGCCTGCAGCACTGATTCTGCTGTCGACAAAAGCAGTCTTTCAAACCTGTCTCAGGCCTGACATTGCAGGGCTTGTGTGAGCAGTTTACTGCCACTTTAAATTAGCATTTAAAACTAATTGCCAAGCCTTAAACTCCCCATTTATCACATATTAGTCACCCCTAAGGAAGGCCCTTGTTAACCCAAAGGGCAAGGTGCTATGTACGTAAAAGTCAGAACATGTACTTGTTATAATTTGTGCAACTTTATGAGCTCTCCTCATGCTGCCGTCATATGTACATCATTCTGTGACGTTGTTTTGACATTCTATTGTGTTGCCGTTGAGAGTTGGATTTGTCGCTTGACCGTGCTGGTTGGGTGTCTGAGCTGTCGCCTGGGAATAAAGCTTCTTTTTTTAAAATAGAGCTTCAGCTTCACTTTGTTTACCACATTTTTGGCGATAATCGGCCAGGCATTGGCTAGAGACAGCAAAACAGTTCACCCTGACGGACCTACGCAAAACGTGGAGACCTCGGAGCTAAGCCACTGCACGGATACAATAGGAGTATTCCGTGGCTACTTTAATGTTTTACATGTCCTGGTAGTGACAAACAGCCTATTTAGTTTTACACTACTGCGAGGCCTACTACTCTCATAGGCTAGCATTGGGAATTCCTTAATACACTTTTAAGCTGCAATTCCTGATCAGAGAGGAGTAGCTTTTTCATGTTTCATATGATTGGAATGGTCTTTATAAATCCTCTTTACTGGTGAAGTTGGATTTAATATTACTGTTTTAGAAATGCCATCTATTAGAAAGGGGACATTTCTCAGCTCTTTTGTGGCAGCTAAACTTTGTGCATTCCCTCGAGGTCGTCACAAACACCGGAAGGTGATGCTCACCTGCATTCTCAGCACTCATCAGCATTCTAATGCTTCTTCCTGGGCAGGGAGGAATGGGAGGGGCTGACACTTACACTCAATAGGTAGTGTCCTGTCTACAGACAAGGCACTGATTTACCCCCACTGTCAGCTTGGCAGACAGGAGTGGGCTGAAAGGGATTGTGTGCACTTCAGAGGCCAGTTTTTGATGTCACCTCCACTTCAAAGGCACTTTTGGGTAAAAGTACAGGGTCTCTGACCCACACAAAAGGAGACATTCTAATCCCACACCTGAACCTCTGTCACAAGAATTGCTGTGATGCTCAAAGGACTCAACTGTACTGCTGATCTGGAAGGTCTGCTTTTCTGTTTGTTGCCATGCTGCCTGCTGCTCTCTGACTCTGCAGAAGGCTTGCTGAACTCTGCCTTCCTCCAAGTGATCTCCAAGAGCTTGTTTGCTTGCATCCTGTTGCTTGAGACGCAGGGATATCAAAGTCTCTACCACTGCCCCTGTGCCTGGCTCACTGGAAGTTGCCCAGATGCTTGCCACACGGATTTAGACGCATCTCCTGTCTGCATGTAGCAGAACCAGCACATCAACCCGGTTGCGGGAGTAAAATGGGGGCATTGCTACAGTACCAGCTCTTTGTCTCCAGAAATCGACACACGTGACAGTATATTGCTACTTCTGCACCTAGATGAGATCGACACATCCCCCTCGACTACATGGTAGAAACTGGTGAATCACTCGATGCGTCTTGTTTCAGGCACCCATCTTCGGAACTGACGCATGGTCCTCACTGCGTGGAGAAGGTCCACACATCTTGCCGCTTGCGGCCAGGAAAGGTACTTTGTTTTGGGGCCTCTGTGGGACCTATAACAAGCCAGTGCTCCATTGTGGTCAGCCCGAACTTTGACTTTGCCCTGATCCAGCGCGACCTAAAGTAACCTTCTTAGCGCTACTTGCTTCTAGGTGCTATACTGCATTTATTTCTTCAAAATTTAATTTCTCAAATTCTACACATTTGATTTTTGTCATTTTGGTCTTATTTTACTCAGATAAATATTCTCTATTTTCCTTAACAGTTGTGGAGTCTTTTTTGTGGTGGTTTCACTGTTACACTGTATAAGTTTTTGCACAAATACTTTACACATTGCCTTCTAAGTTAAGCCTGCCTGCTCTGTGCCAAGCTACCAAAGGGCGAGCACAGGTTAATTTAGGATTGTGTTGTGACTTACCCTGACTAAGATTGTGGGCCCTACTTGGACAGGGTGCACATCTCTAGAACTAGAGACCACATTTCTAACAGACATCAAACGATAAAAGCAGAGAAGAGATTGGGATACAATATGTCTGGCTCCCAATGTGCCAACGGTTGTGAACAAACAACAGTATTCAATGTTGAATTTAGATGGGATGAGCCACAGTGTGTATAACACCGACAACTTCCATGACACCAAGTCTATTGTAGGCTTACAATGCGAGAGGTTTCAGATGACTAGAAGAACCATATATTTCGGAAAGGCCCATCAGTTACCACTTTCTGGAAGGAAGTGTGTACCTACAAAAAACACCCAAAGACCCACCAGCACATTCCAAAACAGAGGAGAGGTGCTGATGATCAACAAACTATAGAACGTTCTGTATCCATCGGCATCCAAATGGCAAGAAGGGAAAAAAGATATCATGGTTATGAAGAGGTGCAACTGGGAAGAAAAAAGTTGCAGGATAAACTACAGTTGAACTTTCATCGGAATAACTGTGTTAGGCTTGACCAAACATTGTTCGAGAGACTGATTGACAACTGGAACTACAACTTTGCTGTTCAAGGATACACTAAAGGGGCAACTAATGTATCTAAGAAAATATCAAACGAGGAGAAAGCAGATTATTAACTATTGTTTAAGGGCCAAACTGAGAATGTTTTTTTGGAGCCACAGTGTCATGTTCCACTGAAGTAAAACGAATATAGCAAAGTCGGAAATAAAGAGAGTGTGAATTGAAAATAAGAAAGTGGAGCTTTTACAACAAAGATTGCAACGGTTGCACCAAACAAATAGAAAATGCCCTCGATAGACAAAGATGATTGTTAGCGCTTGCTAACTTATTTAAATACCAGAGGCCACAATATTGAAATCAGGAAGAACATTTGCAGGGTGTAGAGTATGACTTGTGATCTGCCACCAATTCCTTATTTTAATTTTACAAAGTGCATTTTGCTTCCATAAAAACTCCGTTCCAGCAGTGTTCCCTGTTGGTGGTGCCTAAAGGTAGGGACTATTTAAAAAAAAAAAAAAACACAGGTGAAAATCGGTGATGGCTACACCTAGGTAAGATTGACAAACTGATTCACAAAACACAAGTTACCACGTTCCTAACTAAAGGTAGACACTATATCATGATAGTTCTCAAAATAGTGGACAGGGCTGTTGGTAGCTCTGTGGTGGTAGGTGCCGAGTACCGGCACTCATTTGTGGGGACCAGGACTTATTTTTTTATTATCAAACTTTGACCCACAACAAGAGATGGGAAGGTAGAAAAGGGGGGAAGAAGGAGGAATAACAAGATAGGGAAACGGTGAGTTCCCTTGTGTATGCTGTTGCATAGCATGGGGAGAGCTCTGATACCTTCGCATCTAGCTAGCGCTATATAAGACACAACATTATTTTAATAATAACACTATACTTGTTATCTATGTTGTGAACATTTACTATTGTAAAGCGCTCTGGCTCAGATGCTCTATATAGTCTTGTTATCTTTGTTGTGAACATTTACTGTTGTAAAGCGCTCTGATTCCTTCGGGTCTAGTTAGCACTACATAAAACCATCACATAAATAAACAGAGAATGCAGAGATGAAAAAGAACCTGCAAGAGTGAAATAGAGAAACTGGATTGTAGAGTGCTGGAAGTAAGTGAAATAATGTTGAATCCAGACTAGACAATCTTGGTATTCGGCAACCTTTGAAATTCCTCAGCGCCAGAGTCAGGCTCGAAAAAATACTCAGGCCCCTGCACTCCTTTTACAAATTAAGCATGACTTGTGGGACTCTGATCTACGAAAAGAATGCCCCTTTGGAACAGCCCTTAAAATGCTAGTCTACTAAAATAATCCTCACAATGTGTTTCCTTTCTTTTCCTACTAGGCTCCAGTCTGTGGTCAATTGATGAAACACAAAAACAAGCCATCTCCTCACAAGACAGGAAGGATATTTTTTTTCCCTCTGCCTAAGGAAACAAAGGATTCCCGAATGTCCGGCCATGATTTATTTGTCCAATTTTGAATACTTTAGGAGCAGCGGAACTGCTACTGGCATGGCAGTATTTCCAACAGCCAATAAATCGAAAATATTATGTGTGAATATTGGAATGAAGCCATTAAGAAGATTACAGCACACAACACAGCAGAGGGTCCGCATGAAAAAAGAGCTGGTAATGCATGACAACTGTGACCTCTGAACTTTTAAACAATCACGGCAAGCGGTCAGTCAAGAGAAAAATAATAGAGTTCACATGCGCCAAAAGTCAAATGAAACCAGTAAGTACCATTTAAATGATTAGTGACGTTTTAAAAAAAATCCTCTAATCTGGGGTGATTTATTGTGCTAGACGGAGAATAGGAAAGACTAACATCCAGATTAAAATCACAAATCAGTCACCTCAAGTCGGATGATAAAAAAAAAAGTTTGTTGTAAAAGTATTGTGGCAATGGCACGCGGGACGGGCGAAGTATCTTTCTGCTAACTGAGCGTATTCCCAATGGCTGTGAAATATTTGGCCCTAATGGAGACAATCGAGGACATTTTGAGGAGATCTTAGAAATGTGTTGGATTTATAGCGCAGCTCATTTACTTGGCGGTCTTATTTGGCGGTGTCATTTTCTTGAAGTGTGTAAGAGAGGGCGAGATGCAGAAGGGAATAGAGAGGGCACGATAGAAAAGTTACGGTTTTTTTCGCACTCCTCGATCCTGGTTCTGTTTATACAGCAGCTACTGCAATTAAACGTTTTATTAGGTTTGTCAGTACGCTTTTTAATCTTTTTTATAGTAATGTAAATATATTAGCTCTGCACCCATCGGCCAGCTGCATTTCTTACATTTTCACAGCTTTTTTTAATACAATGTGTGCAATACAGACTGCTTGCCCCCAGAAACCCTAACATTCGTTTTTTGGGCAGTCTTAGAATGGTCAGGTGACGTGCACTCATTCATTGTTACTTTACGGCACACAGTTTGCTGCTTCCGCGTCAATCCAACTCATGTGTAAACTAAAACCGCCGTCTCCTTTTTAGTTGGCGTTACTCTAGTGCTTCCTGCACACTATTCGTGCCACGAAGGCCAATGCTATCGTTGGGTTGCAGTTCTTCATGCGCATCTTTAACGTGGTCTGTGTTGAATGCATGTTTACCTTCATTATTTGTACTCAGTTCTGTTTTGATGTATAACATTATTAACTTGACATTGTTTAGTGCTTTCTATTTTTCCTAAATTAATATGCCCTTTTGGAATTTCATTTTTCAAATTCTCCTTTAGCCTTCGACCCAACCCTCGCCTGCTGATTTAAAAAAAATCTTTGTTGAGATGCCCCCCCACCACATTCCTACTGCTCAATGTATGTGCTAGAGAACACGACTCCTGCACTTCAGTTCTTACTCGGGTTTTGCCCCATGTTTTCAGTACCTTGTTAGACCGATTAATTTCTCTCGTATCCTTTAGTTATTTCATTAGGTGGAATGTGTTTAGCACTTTGAGGAGTTCAGAATAAATACTGAGTAGATCTGTGTTAATACTTGATACACACTTCTTGCCAATGTCTTGTTTACTGGCCAGCTGACAGGGACTAAATATTTCAATGCTTTATTTGGAGCATACAACACGGTGCTAAACTTTATCTGATGAAATACCACCGGCAACAATAAATACAAAAGGACATGGTGAAGTGGGAGCTAAGATGAAGCACTGCTCAGTTTGCCAACAGCAAATGTAAATACTGGATACAGGAAAAAATACTTGATTCCGCTTACACTCTTCTCAGTGCGTTTACTAGTTACACAGTGATAAGAACCAATGACTGGATGAAAGAGTGCCCATGGCCCGAATTTCAAATAACACACTTACTGAAACCAGAATAACAGATCTATTTACCTTTAAAGTTCTGCATGGCGTTTTAAAAGGTATTTTAAAAGCACAATTACTTGCACACCGTTCATATACTTAAATTATTAAAAAGTCGAACAAGTAATGCTTAAAGGTATTAGAAAACACCCAGACAAGTAAAAAACGTTACTATCTAAGTCTTATATTAAGTGCACAGGCACTTGGATATGTCATGGCTACAGGGTCTTAACGCAGGCCCCTGCTGTGAAGGGGCCCCAACACTTCAGAGCCCCCCACCCAAACGCCAATTAATATTTGTGAGATACCGTAGACTCAGGTTCCCTCTTCACATTCAGCAGAGGGGCCCCATTGTTTTGATTTATGCCATGCATGGCTGTGAAGAGTGAAGTCATCAATTCATAGAACTTAAGTTAAGAACTGGGAGTCTTTTCAAATATATCTTGTAGTGGAGATATTTTTCTATTGTAAGACACACAAAGAGTCCGTTCCTAAATCCACAACCCATATATAAAAATAACATTTAAGTGCTTATGCATTCTATAAGAGTTAATTATATCACAAATATCCAAACCATTCAGCTTGCTTCAGCTATTGAGTAACACGTGTAATAAGGATGTATACCAGCAGAAAACTGGAATCTTTATTAAATAAAAACAATAAATGTTAATCAGACAGAAAATACCAAGCAAGTGTGCTTTTGCTCAATATACTTTACTATGGCCAAAAGAGAGACTATCAAATTATTTTTTTTAATTTTTGGAAGATGCATTTGCAACAGAATGGCATTATTGTCCTAAAGTGTCATGGACGTGCCAAGATGCCCTGAAAACACACCACAAGATTCTCAGCAGCCAGGGCTGCATGATGGAATGAACAGACCACAAAGCACACTACCTACTGTGCATGTTTTATGTTGTAATGATCTTGAAGCAATTATCAAGAACCTGAGGATGGATCTCAGCAGATGTTGACCCACTGTATCTACCTGGTCGCTAAAAGCCGCAAAAGACAGTGAAATGTCGTCTCACGCAGTCCACCATCTAATCCACCCTTTCCCGCCTCTCGGATTTTCACAGATATAATGGAAATAGGGGAATCCGAGGTGTTCGCTCTTATGCCACGAACAGGTGCCTCTCCAGTCAGCTATGGGTCTGCAGAGACCAGTAACTAAGAGGGATTTTTAGGCTGTCAGTAAGATATTGACTCTCTGTTTCCACAGCTTTGGGTGGAGGTGCAGAAGGAATGTTCAGGGAGTGGTGAGAGAGGGTAGCAGGATACAAAGTGTTTTTTTTATTGGGTGGGTACAGCTGGATGGGCGCGTGACGGTGGCAGTATGCCACTTATTTTATTAGATTTTGGTTTGGAGCGAAGTTCAAGATACTGCAGAGGGTGGTAAAGATGTCTGTTTTTTTCCTGTTTGAGTTGGTGAAATTAGCAGAGGCAGGTGGGGGGGTCGGTAACAGGAAAAAATGTACATTCAATTTTGTGTTATGTATGACAGTCCGAGAGATCCATTAGAATGAATAATAGATTTGATATAACATAAAAACAGTAGGAAACAGAATATGTTTACCACTGTTGAATCAACTGGCGAAAGTGCTCACCTCCCCTGTCTTTTTCTTCCTTGCCATGTTCTATGGAGTGGTGGCTGCCTTTCACCCACCCTCTACCCCCTCTCCTGGACCTCCACAGACCAGAAGGAGGTAGGAGAGTGCAGGTATCTCCTTCCTGCAGACCACCAATTGTACCTGTTAAGGCGGGCCTCCTCCGACCCTCAGTGACAGCGAAGAATATGCTGCACTGGAACCAGCCTGATCATGTAGGAGCAGACAGCACAGCTTTTGTGCAAGGAGGGGCACGGAGGGAAAATACAGAGGGTAATTTGGCAGGAGAAAAAGTACATTTAGTTTTTGTTTTGTATAGCAGCCAGAGGTCCATTAGTATGAATAACAATCAAAATCTGGTTATTCGGAGCTACAAAAAGTAGGAAACAGAAGTTGTTGTTTCCTACTATTGTTCTATCAATATGGGAAACACTCTCTTCCGCTGTGTTCACCCAAAACTGTGGAGACCCAAGCAAAGTAGATGGAGGCTGGCAGTTTTACCCACCTTCTACTACCACTTCCAGAACACCACAGACCTGAGAGAGGCAGGAGAACTCGGGGGTCCTTCGACCTATGCACTTTCCTTCTGCCCACCACAGCATAGAGCATGGGGCTGCGAGTGACAGCAATTTGTCTGATTACATGGGAACAACCACCAAAAAGTGTACACCTCAGTGCCTTGGCTTCTGGGACACTCCTTCATTGCTATGCTTTTTTCAAATTTGTATTGCATACGTAGGCCAAAAAGATGAGACATTGCATGATCACCAAATCCAAAGTTTACCAAAGTCGCTGCCCGCATGGTGGAGTGCACAGTGGGCACTGACTGCAATTCGAAAGTTCAGGCCTATATAATACATTGATACCCAAGAGTATCTATGGTTCTGGCAGAATTATTTATTTCATTGTATACAATTTTTTGATTGCTACAAACTTTGTTAACCTCTGATGAATGTACACAAACTGTTCCAAAAAAGGCATACACATAAATAAACTTCATCTTGGAGTAAACCACTCAAAGGTCCCAGGTGGCTGGAAGAAGCTATGTGGAGATCCTCAGATGTTTATCTTGTTAGGAAATTATCCTTTCAACCATCGCTCACCAACCCAGGAAAAACACCACCCAATTAGGAAGTAGCATTTTGGTTTGGAAATGTGTTACCTCACCAGCAAATTTTGCAATTATTGAGCTGCCTCTTGAATTAAAAAAAACCTCTGGCAACTTAACACCATAGGGGAATATAAAATGTCCCTTTTAAGAACAAAAGTCAAATTTGAGATGTAGAGATTTTCTTGGACCATTGTGCATTTATTGTACATGTAGTGTCTTGAAATAATGTCACAAGAGATTTAATTTGTGGACCACATATTAAAAGCTGAAACAACAGGGTTAGTGGCTGTTGCTGTACACACTACTTACACAGCATGGCAGTTGGCACAAACAACCCAGCGGAGGTGCAGCAAACAATGTGATACCAAGTTTCTGCTGTGGATGGATAAAGGTGTGCAAAATCAACAGAAATTCACTGAAAAGACTAAGGGCCTGATGATGATGGCAGTTTGATGAGCGTCCGACCACCACCCTGTTGGGAACAGGATCACCCGACAGGGAGTCGGCAGTCCCGCCAGACAGATTACGATCCGACTGCAGTGGTGGCGGTCGGAAACATGGCTCGTAGCATTGAGGCTTGTGATGCGGCCCAAAATAGGGCTGCAGCACACGCCTCAATGCTACGAGGCATGTTTGTAAACATCCCTGCGCTATGTGGCAGGCACCATATGGTGCCTGCCACATAGTGCAGGGGTGTTCAGGGGGGCTCCATAGGGGCCCCCCAGGGCTCATGATGGAGGGCCAGGGGGGCCGCTAGGGGCCAACACAGTCACTTTCCACTAGCCTATTCATGGCCGGTTAACCGCCATGAAACGGCCGGCGGAAATGTACAATATAATCTCTACGGCAGGCCCCGAGCAGGCACCGCCACCATTGTAGGGATTGCAGACCATCCGACTGGCTCCTTGAGCATGAGTGGCAGATCGTCTCTCCGCCCACCCACCTTCCGCCTGTGGTTCTGCATGGGCCAATGGCGGTGGGACTGCCACCGACGGCTTGACGGTGGCGGTCCCACCACTATCATAATCGGGCCCTTAGTAATCAGAACAGCATAGTGGCTACTAAGATCACAAATAAACAACATATGTTTATTTAAGAAACAAAAACCCTAGAAAATGGTTCAATTGAAGGCACAATAGGGCAGCTATTTTAAATGTATAGATCACTAAAATACCCCATTTATGGTGAGCTACACAATAGACTGCCCCTCGCAACGCATTGCACAAGAGCTCCAATATTTAGTCACATGCAATCAGTGCAGACTCTTAGGCCATATATGTTTGCAACCTATTGTTTTCTAAAATTACCTAATTCCCCTAAAATGTTCTCTCTTCTACATTTTTTTTTTACTTCCTTAACATTCCCACGTCCAAAGGATTCCTATGAAAAACCGAAATACTGATCACGCTGCATTGATTTGCAGTGTTTGGAGACCATTTTCATACGTTTTTCTCCCACTCTTAGATTTATTGTATGTCCATGCCAGAATAATCTAGAAAATAACTGGCCTTCCTTACAGCTTTGCTCACTACGAGAGAATGTATTTGACTACCACTCTTGCCAGTATAGTGGGCCACATTTTCTTTTCACTTATTTACTCGAATACCATCATTAAAGAGGGTAAGGGTCAAATGTGATTCCTGCCTTACATCCAGCATGTAAAGCATTGCTGATCCACACTCAACGTTGGCTGCCCAAGAGCTTCATTTCTTTTGGTTAATCAAAAGTCTGCCGTTGGGATTCTCTCATTTGTTAGGCTGTGTAGTATTCCATCAAAAAAATGATCTTTCAAAGTATAGTGTGGTTCCCCTTCTGAGCAAGTATGCGAACAAAGTGTTCCCGCCTTACCAGCTTATTTTACAATGACCAACAAGAGGAGTGGGAACATCATCATCTTAAGGGAAATCAAAAATAAGTCAATTTAATAGAAAAATATAGACTGCCCTCGACCAAAGCTAAAAGCAGCTCCTTATTCAACCCACCCCAAACCACCAAAAATATCCTATGGAAGACCAAAGGGAAAAATGACTGCTCCTTAATGAATCTGCCTCCATAGACAGACAGGCTTCACACTTTCAAAGGGATCTCTGCTAATGCAAACAGCGCGTGCCGTTTAGTTTACAAACATCATTGCAAGTAAGCGGCCTGAGCTCCCGGCAGAGCAAACGCTGACACGGCTAGCGTTTCATTCCTGTGGCCGCCTCCGCAGGATGAAGAAGATTAAAAATGAAACTGAAATAATTTAAGGAAAACAAATAAATGTTTCAGAGACCTAGAACAGATCAAAGGAAAAAATCTCTGACCCCGACTGTACTTGCATTTCTCATTATATTGACCAGTGCCATCAGATCATTAATTAAAGGGACCAGCGCTGGCAGGTGGCGCAGAAGCAGAAACCGATAATTGGCCCCCTTCTTCGCATTGCCTTCAAAAAAGCGCCCGCTCGCTCTTTTGCAAGACATGCCACTAGGCAGACAGCGAGCCCGGCCTCATGGTATGATCATTAAGACGAAATCAAGCCGCACTTGCGTTTAAGGCTGCTTTGCCTAATGAAGGCAGCTCACTTTTTAATTACAATCCCGCTTCCTCGATGAGGGACGTTGTGTCCTGCTCATCCTCTAAGAATGTGTCAAACAGTTTTGCTACACTCTTAGATGCCACAAAAATTGAATTGAAGCTGTGACAATCTTCTGCCTCTCCCTTCCACACCCTCAGACTTACCACTTCACCGGGCAGGTTGCCGAGGTCATTGAAAGGAGTTTCCAAGGTGTTTGTGTCAATGTTAAGCAGAACCACGTCTTCCAGCGATCTATTTTTGACTCTCTGTAAAGAAGCAAAACATACAAACGTGTTTCCATTAGGCTTTTCATATCTTTTGATATAAATTGCTCCAATTTTGAATAATGATCCACGACTCAGTGACTGGCTTTGTTTCTCACTATTTATCTGAGATCACATCCATCATGCATTCGGTGTTGAGAGAATCGACATTTCATAATTAAAACACTAATGCCTTGATTGCAATTGGGCTGTTAGTCCTGCTTTAGGAGCAAAATCTGCCCATAACAGGACTACAAGATGGGGGTAAATTATGCTGATGTGACAGTTGGCCAACACAATTGGTGGCAATTAAGACCTCTCACAAACTTCAGGTACAATCTGCGGGCAATCCTGGTGTAGGCGAACTCATGCACAAATTGCACAGAAATCCCCAACTAGTAATCGGGGGCAGTAATAGGCGGATTTGCAGTCTGAACCAATAATTTGCGTAGGGGAAAGTAATCAGGTTGTTATATCAAAATAGAAAAGTTATATCAAGATAGCAAAACAGTTCAATATTCACATATGGCCGGGGTGCTGTCTCTATGCACCCCGTTATTTTGACAAATGTAACCGGGCAGCATTTGCTCTGGTAGATCGCTTTCTCAACTTCCACACAACATTGTGGAGTGCTTCTGCACTGCTCCTGAAAAGGACCCACTAGACTACCACAACTCTGAGCTATATATATCCTTTTCTGCCTTCACTAAACCAAAATTAGCCTTTGATGCCTGGTGATCACCAATCTCCCAATACTCTCAGCACTGCTAGCCCTGCCTATAACTCCTGAGGTGTGCACACCCCCCCCCCCCCCACAGCATCTTGTATATTTCCATAAACACCCTTAAGAAAAACATTATCTTAGGGCCTTGCCACAATTTGTGGTAAACTGTACCATACCATGCACATCCTCACAAGCACTGAGAAGACTCTTCATTTCCATATGTGCATAGTTGTTTTCTTGAGGAGTATACCCTGGATAGGAATTTGAGCACAGATATTTTTTAAGATCACCAAAAGTAATTCACTCAAATAGTTCTCACAATGTTCTGTTTGATTCTAACTTGATCACCAACCCTCTACTCTCAGTATCACCCTGTAAGAAATGTGCACCAAAGCACAACACATATCACCCCTTTCTCTGTCTTTTGTGAATTGTACACGATGTACCCTGCTACCTCCGATAAGGACTATCACTTCTGTCTTACTAACCATTTTACCTCTGTTTTTTACATTCTAAGTCTGTTACCTAACAATTTGTTGTGAAATAAAAGCTACAGACCTCATATAGTTCCCTCTCACCGCTCCTTCTTTCAGTTTGACATCATTGTGAATATCTTGTTTACCCACACTACCAATACTTTTCTCGCTCTATAGCATTTGGTATTTGTATGGAACGAACCATACTTTATTAAGGTATCAGTGATGGTTGATAACCGCCGCGGTATGTGCAGGTAACAGCGTTGGGGCCGGGTTTGGGGGGGGGGATTTCAAGGGACGATGCAGAGAGAAAATTAAATAAATAATTAATTTTCCCTCGGCATCGTCTCTCGAAATTCCCCTCCCAACATCGCCCCACCGCTGTTACCTGCACGGACCGCAGCTGGTTGATAACCTCCATGCCTTCTATGCATACGCCTGTAATTACAAGTATTGTCAGCTACGGGCCAATGTTGCCTAAAACTCCCTCTCTCAGTTGTCCACTTCTGCCCCTACATTTTCAAAGTCTTTGAAAAGCTTCCTTCTCAAGGACATGAAGAAGCACAAAATGAAGCAGCACGACAGAACAAGGGTCACCAGAGCGGGTGGCTACAGATGATGCAAGAAGAATACTTCCTGTGGAATGCTGATGCATGCTGTCCACAGGCTAGTCCTATGATACTTCATGAATGAAGGACATTAGGCAGATCCAGTGAGCATTTAGGTGCTACACAATACACTGGGTATAAAGGGGATTGTTAAGCAAAACAATGCACAACATAGCTGTGCCAAAGGCAATTTTAATAGTTTAACAATAAAACATGTGTTCAGTCGTACCTTCTACCTCTGCATTCTGATGCATAATAAAAGTTATTAGGCGGGTTTAAGGAGCCAGTGGTGTGATAATGGCATTCTAAAGCAAGGCTCGAGAATGCGGTTTACTTTTTGTAATCTGTGGTAGAGCTTTCGTATGCAGAGATAACTCCACCATGCCGTTCATGGGAGCTATTACCAGAATGAAACCAGTAACCCAACGTGAGGCTTTCAGATAAACACAAAGAACCAAAAATGTGCTATGAGGAGAATTGGCTACCAGCAAGGGCACTGGATATATGTAACTCTGTGGCTGTAGTGCTTTCTGCACAGTTATGAATTTACTACTCTTGCCACTTATTACAAGAGATGTTGCATGAAAGATTTGAACAATAAAACTTATGTATAGCTCAAACGGATGAAAAAGTACTGAAAAAAATCCCATGAGGTGACTCTCAGTGGCAGACCCTTTGCAAAGGTTAATTCATCACCTTTTAGTTGATGATTGCACGTATACAATACAGTAAAAATACAGATAATAGCAATACAAGGGAGAGAAAAAAAATATAGAAAATAAATGAAAAAATAGAGAAAGGGTACAAAAGCGGATTACGGCAGTAAAACGTTTGGTCAGCTTCAATAGGGAAGGGGTTCCATGAAAACAAAAATATCACGTGTACCGTTTGAACATCCCACTAGTAGAGATCAGAGGTGCTCGGAGGTACAAGCCTTATCACCTCTGATTATAAGAGTGAAGGATGCCTTCCATGTTCTTCCCTGCTGACAAATATCTTTAATGAGGTTCTTTGCTAGAGGTTCATGCACAAGGACGGATATGCTGTGCTGTGTTTTTGTTATGTTATTGGGATTTATTGTGTGCCAAACTCAACCCTGAGAGTGTATCCTGGCACGGTAGGAGCAGCGGCAATAGAGTTGAGCATCTGACTGCATGTCTAACATACTAGGAGCAACCGAAATGGGTATGCAGTTCCTAGCAGATAAAGTTGTATTGAAAGCAAGTTATTGGTCAGTGAAGGACAGATACCAGATCGGGGGATCTGATTGCTCAGGACCAATAGCCCTCACACACTCGGATGGGTGTCATGCTTCATCATAGGGTAGCTCCTCGTCAGGCTGGCACTACAATGCTAGAAGTGCCCCTCAAGGGTGCCTTTTGCCAGAGATCTTTTGATTTGTATGCCACATGTGAAGTATGAGTGGTAATGCTCTGTTTGTGAAAAAGTGTAGATTGATGAGTGGTGATTTACAATGAACTAAGGAGAACCTTATGGATTTTATTATGGTGGTCCCCTTGTTGTAATTAAAAACAGTGTGTGGCTGGATATGGATATAATGGTCTAATCCAGCTTTTATAAATAGGTCGACATGCTTCTGGTCATATTACAGTTGTTGATCTAGGCAATTCTTCAGTACCCGAGACCTAATCTACCCAGGATTGGGTTAATCAGGGTTTAGATATATGGAAATACCCAATCACATTCACATTAATGAACCTGAGTGTTTAAAGTAAACCTTAGCATCACTAGAAACCGATCTATGAGAAAGAATATTCTAAGAAAAATACAGGCATTTAGTCGTACCTACCAGGAAACATGCCAATTAAGCAAACTATGCATGTCACTCTCATGTCAGTAACATGCTATGGTGGATCAGCCCCTAGTAACGAAGGTGCGGCATCGAATGGCATTTTAATTCATGAACAAACACGCAAGGCAGCCAAACACGTTTGCGACATCAGTGTAAGGCCCACATTACACATAGCAGGGATCAGGGTAAATAATGGAGGTTAAAGAAAAGATATTGCCTGGCAAATGGGCTAACTTACCTAATTATGGTAAGGTGTGGGCCCCATTGATTTGTGGCAGAAGCAGTGCTAATAAGCGGGTTGGAAATTTAAGCAAGGCAAATCAGATAAAGTCAGCTAAGAAGGAAAGGTGAAATAAATAGTTGACTTGCAAGAGGGTGAGAGTAAAAGCTTGATACTCACAGTTTCCACACCGTGATTTTCACTACGACCTACTCCTGTCTCTGTCACCACGGAGCTGAGCAGAGGACAGGGGGAGGCTTTATACACTGGTGTATAATTCATTAGTGGTCACTTGTGTGGGGGACTTAATTGCTAAAGTAAATATTGGGTGGCCCAGTATGCTTAGCTTGTGGCCAGGTCTAGGCACCATGTTGGGTGTATGTACCAGCCTCTGTGTAGGCTGATGGGGGCTGGTGGAGATGCGTATAGTAAACTAGTGATCTCGGGGCCCGGCCCTGAGTCAAAGGTGACATGTGGCAGCATGATGGGGTCCCTGAGAAAGGCCAAGCTAAACACAAGAAAAGTGGGCGGTACTAGCAAGGGCGTCAGGTTGAGAAATCATATGCAATGAGTTCCATCTAGTCAAGGTCTCAGGCTGCTGACATAACCCGAGAACACCCAGGCTATCCCCATTGATAAATGGAGGGAAGTCAACATGGTCAGGGGGATGGTTATCTAGCAGGGAAAAGGGAAGGGTGCAGTCTCCCTGGTGGAGGGGATTTTTTCCTTTATGCCAGGATTTTACACCAGGGTATCCCCATTTAATAAATGGAGGGTTGTTGCAGGAGTGGCGATTATTCAACGGGTATGAAAAAAGAGGGGCATAGTCTCACAACCGGAGAGCTTGTTCAATTTATGAAACAAAGGTATCTCTAACAAAGACGTCAAAGGGAGGTGGCTGTCATTGCAGGGTAGGTGCACTGATCACTCCTATGTTAAAGGTGGGATGTTCTTGGGCGCGGTAGTCCTGTGTGGCCTGGTGTGCACAATCATATCTTTGATATTGTTTGTGCGTTTAAATGCAAATCGTCTATAAGATTGGGCAGTGATTTTGAATGATTTTTTGTATCTTTTTAGAACTAGGTGTAAATGTGGTTGCACAGGTGATGGTGTCCTCGTGTGCACGGATGTGTCGTTCCAATAAGGTTGCTTTGTTATTATTTAATGCCCTTTGCATGCTATCTTGACACATTGGGAGGATAATGGCATGCTTCTAGGTTAGGTGCAAGTTGTTGAGCCTGTTAGTCAAAGTCCTTAGTAGTGCTGCAATTGTGGTGAAGACTTAAGAACTGACCATAGGGAAGGAAGGTTCTCAATTCGAGATTTGGGATAACAACTGTCATGTAGGTGCAGACTATTAACGTCCATCTGCTTTTTGCAAGTCGTTGTAAATTAGCCTTTCATAAGGGAAATCAGTTAAATCAAGAAAATGAATGCTTTTAACTGAGATTAACAAGTTAATTACATTTGGTAACACCTAATCTGGTAGAGATAAAATCTAGCCGCAGATTCATTACTTTTTAATTTTCCCAAGGCGCCATACTGGATACAGAAACTTTTCTATAAGCAGTACCTCCATAACGACATTGTCCACTGGATGTGAAGTCAACAGAATCCATATAAGCCCTCCCCTGACGAGCAGACATCAGTTTCTTTTGAAACTTCTTTCCACGCTAAAATGCAGAGCCACGTATAGGAATTGCTATGGAAAGAATGTGCCCAAAAATTATCTTCTTTTTAAATAACATTTATATTAATATCTAATTTTTCAGTTCACAGAGAGGGGAGGATGTGTGGGTCGGTAAGGAATTTGCAGCTAGATCTTGCTCTACCAGATAAGGTGGCACCGAAGGGAAGTAACTTATTCATCTGATAGAGACGCCTAGCCTCAGATTCCTTACCTTTGAATGAGATACCTAAGCAATACCACCAGGAGGACCTGCGAACTGATTCAAAAAAAGATCCCCAACTAGGCTATCCGACCTGTATAAGAAAAAGAGAGAGAGAGAGCGAGAGAGAGAGAGTGAGAGAGAGAGAGAGAGAGACCGGCTGCCAGAAAGGGAGGTGTGGAAAAAGACATCCCACAAGAAACATCGTAGAAAACCCCACACAGAACAGAATCTGCGTCCATACAAGAACATGGGAAAAGACACCATGGCAGAAGAATAAGACGAGTTGGAAAGAACACTCCACATAAACATAATACTACAATGCACCCGTGATGTGACCGGGCAAAGAGAATGGGTGGAAGGCCAAGGGCAACAGTTAAAACTACTGAGCCAAAGCTCTGAGCCATAGAAGTAAGCAATGCAGAGAGTGCCAAACTATAGTTTAAGATAATATTGCAAAAAAGAACAACAATCATGGCTATAGACTATGCATGGGCAGAGGAAACACCTCGAGAGTGAAGGAAACTCTCAGGGATTAAGCAACAGAGAATCATCCAGGGGGTGGGTGGAGGGCGAGTGCAAAGCAATGAGCCTGCAGAGGTGCCTCCAGGACATGAGGAAAAGCGCAAGAACGCCACCAAAATACACTTTGCATAGAAGAGAGGTAGGAAAGCATGATGTACTATAGAGATACCTGATAAAAGAAGGTATAAAATATATAAATAGACCGGTATGAATATATCTATGTACAATATATACAAACATAAATATATAAAGAAATTAACACTGTACAGGGGCGTAACAAAGGCCCCCGCAGCCCCAGCGGTGGAGGGGGGCCAGGCTTACCCATTCTGGAGGGGCCCCCCTCAGCCCCTACTGTTGGGAGCGTGAGGGGCCCCTTCAGCATATCTTGCAGGGGACCCCCTCACGTTTACTTACGCCACTAACACTGTATAATAAAATGTGCCTAAGGGTACATATAAACGGACACAACATCGGTCATGCCTGAACATGGGACAACGGTGAGCTGGCAAACAGCTATATGGCCCTATATAAAAGGAATGGGGGTGGAAATCCCACACCCCAAAAAACAAAGTGAGCAGATAGGAGAGAACACTACTGACTGAACGATTATGATCAGGCAGTCGAGAGACAACTGAAAAGAAAACAGCAGGGGAGAAACAACCCCACTATAATAGAGAAATAAGTCTACTGTGGAAGACTGCAAAAAGGGGTCAAGTTGAACGAGACCAACACAGGAGTGGCCAAATCCAATAGCTAGTCCCCATCTTAAAAGAAAGAATAGCAGACTGAAAAGGGACTTGGCTGAAGCAGCGGCTAAAAACAGAGAAACAGTGAAGGTCTAACCAAAGAACCAGGGTAAAGAACCGAAGGAACAGAGAGAGAGGCAGTGCCTGCGGCCTAACAAGTGTGGAGGCCTAAGCAAAATAAGTTCTAGTTTGCACAGAACAATCTGTGAGCGGCCAACAAGCCAAATAACATTGTGAGTGAGGATCCTGATGTCACCAAAGATCGTATTTGGTATGCTCATCAGTACAAGGGAAGCAAACCACCTCCCCCAAGGGGCAGAGCTATTTCTCCGCTTGCAAGAGGTGAAGTAAACTCCCTGTAAAGAATCCCAAGGGAACACCAACCTCCGCTTGAATCAACCCAGAGAGCATGATCAAGGAACCCATTCCACTCAAAATAACTTTAATGAAGTTGGTTCTTCCCCTAATTAAAAGTAAAGAAATCGCGTATGGTCACCCTATGTTGTGATTTATACGCTAAAATGTGAGGTCGACATGTTTCTTGCCCTATTATCTGTTCGATGGCAATTCCTCAGGACCTAATTGAAAACTACCTACACATTTTTTGGTGGTGGGCACCCAACACATGTAGTGAGAAGTGACCACCTTTACAGCACCCTGAAAAATGTGGGGGTACCTCTGGTGTCAATCAAGTTTAATCAAATATAACCCTGGTTATTAATGATCTGGTCCATAACAGTACCGGTCGCCGTCGACACTGAATTCTAGTGTCGGTTCACTCGGTACAGTCACGAAGTTAATCCTACCCCGGCGGTGCAACCGGTCCAAATTGAGTGGAATATTTTTCCCTATTTTAAACTTCACTATACACTTGCACTTTCACCTACACCAAGACCCTTACTTGCACTTCACCTGTCAGCTTCGGAATAAAGATCTCCGTTAAGTAGGCCCCATCAAGGGCGCCTGATCGGGCATTGCAGCGCCGGCCCGAGTAGGAGCAGACCCGATGATGAAGCAAGACACCTTCTTGTCAGGTGTGTGAGGGTCTTTTTCCAACAAGGAGATCACTCTCCTGTATTATACTGGTGGTTATTCTACAGTTAGGATCGGTATTTTTTCTCTTTTTTCTTTCTATTAGGAACTGCATACTCATTGTCTTTACAAATAACCTGTTAGCCATGCTTTACTAAGACTCTCCAATACTTGAAAATTGCTATTGCGCAAATATCTTTTCAGACTGCTTTCAAAGACTATAGCCTACTTTATTAAGAATGTTAATTCAAGTCCGAATTTAAATATATCCGCTACTAAACACTGTTCGTGTTTACTAACCTAACATTTTAATGTGTATTATGGTTAAAAATACCTAATCTCTGGATAAGAATGTTGCATCTATAATGAAATGTTGATATTCTGCCACAACCATAAGGCGCACATCTTTGGCCGCTTGGTTTATTGTGACATCAGTAGGACCTGTCAATGTCACTAGTTTAAATGACACATATCTGCGATCGTGTTTCCTTGAGGCACTATCACCTTCTCAAAAGGCGTGCTGGTGCAAGCATGAACGGGGCAACACTCACATTACAAGGAAGGTGTAGTGAGGAGGTCCACACAGGAAGGATGTAATTAAAGATGGTTTAGTCAAGAAGGTAACATGTTGAATAGTTCCAGTATAACAGGTAGTTAAAATGTCAAGGGGAGCCCCACCTGGAGCAGCCTGCCTGTTGCTCAGCCCATGCTCAACTGTCACTGCACCTCTCTGTGTCTCAACATTCCAAGGCACATCAAGACTTCAACATTCTATTGAGTACAGAGCAGAAGCACTGGCTGAACAGGAGGTGTAAAATACATTACAAATGCAGGATACTACAGAATGTTATAGGATTAAATGTACATTAGATGGAACATTATGTGGCATTATCTACCCAGAGTAACACATCGATACAAAAAGGATACAAGTGCTATAAAATCCGGAGATTTATTGAGAAAAAAAGTGTTCACATTCAGCAAATCCGAAACAAAATGCTATTCACCAGCGAGTAATAGTTTTTTTGTGTGTCGAAGCACTAGAAGAGACAACTTGCACTGTCCCTTATACTTCCCAGAGTAAAACAGTTATGTGAAACACAATTCTACACTCGGCAGGAACAAGCCTTCATGGGCATGCTTGCTATAACAAGTAACGTAAAGCTAATAGGTCTGGCTTTAATGAGCAAATACAGCCTATCATGAATGCATTGCATGTACAAAGGCTGTGTAACACATTAAGGCCAGGCCTAAGCTAAGAAGTTATTGTGTTGCACTGAGTATAGCTAAGAAGCTATTGTGTTGCACTGATTACAGCTAAGAAGCAATTGTGTTGCATTGAGTGCATCGAATAAGCAATAGTGTTGTATTAAGTGCAGTTAAGAAGGGATCTTATTGCATTGAGTGCAACTAAGAAGCATATCCATGGATTGCAGAGCAGCAAGCAGAGTTAAGAAGTTAAAGGGAGCGGCACCCTGATACGTACCAAAGTTGGATGCAATAGACAGTCACAGGGTTAGAGCAACTTGCAGGAATGGAGAGTCACGTGTTTGGGAAAACTGCTGTATAGGCAACATTGAAGGACAAGTGATCTTCAATGTTTCCAGTGTAAGTGGAAGGGAACCCCACAACTTAACAGTCTGAACCAAGAAAGTGTATCCTATTAAATAAGATCTGCTGAACTGTTGAAGTATGTTATTGATACTGAAGCTGCACCTTGAGCGTGCCTTGGTCGAAAGATACATAAAATGATATTATTGTAATATAAAGCATGCACACGTTCAACTTATTGGCACTGGGAACAGAGACTGACCAAATACAAGAGTGTCACCTTATTAGCCTTAACCCTTTCCATGTCATTTGAGATGACATCAGTGATGTCACTGTCCATGTCATGAGTGAGGTCATAAGCAATACATTGAGGGGGCATACGTTATAGTTACCTCATGTAAATATTAACTGCTGAATTTGTTTGGTTTTGTGTGTGTAAAATCTGAATCTAACTAGAACGTACCTCTCCATGCCCCTCCACTCTAGGATACTCTACAACATGCCACTCTATGACATGTCACTCTACTCTACACTACGGCATGGCACTATACTCTACGCCACTCCACAACATTCTACTCCACTCTATGCCTTGCCACTCTATGTGTCACTCCACTACACTACACTCTACAACATGCCACTCCAGTCCACCGTATGACACGCCCCTCCAGTCCACCCTATGACACGCCCCTCCAGTTCACCCTATAACAAGTCAGTCTAATCTCTGAAATGCCACTTCATGCCACTCCATTCTCTTTCACTTTTAAGACACTTTACAATGCACAATTCCACTCTACGACATGCCACTCCACTCTTTATTTATTTATTTTATTTGAAAAGTTTTATAAAGCGGGAACCAGACCCAAAGGGGTATCAGAGCGCTGTACAGAGTTGGCGCCAGCAAGTATACAAAACATAATGAAGGTAAGTGAAGTTACAACCTGTGGGGAACAACATTCAAAGAATAAAGAGTAGGGGGTATCAGAGGAGCCATAGAGCACGCAATGTAAAACATCATACAATAGAGAGAACCATGAGGTGCGCTGTGAATCAAGGCAATATAACAAAAAAGAAGCAAGCAAAATCAACAGCTAATGCAATTAAAGGAGCTATCGAGGACTAGAACAAAAAGAAGGTAAACACATATAATAAAACATCAGTGAAATACTTCAAGATTTGGGTTATTAACAAAACACACAAGCATAATCAACGTGTTAACATCCATTCATTAGTAGTCTTTTGACCAGATTTTTAAACGAAGTAGTGGAAGGATTGGATCTGATCTCGGATGGCAAGGAGTTCCTGATTCTCGGAGCAAGACCAGTGAAAGCTCGGTTGTAAGATCTTTTCTTTTTGAATCTTGGAGGTTTCAAGAGAAGGGTGGACGAACTTCTGAGGTTCCGACTGGAGCCCGATAGCTCCAGCTTATTTGCTAGGTAGTACGGGGTATTGTAGTGTATGGCTTTATGAGTTAGATACAAATGGATTGAGGGTAGTGGCTATAGAAGTCCGCACCTGACAGATGTAGTATTTCTCAGTATATCCGGATAGTGCAAAGGACCAAGGAGCACTCCCCTCTATACTCCCTACTTAGGAAAAATGTCATATAGCAACATTAAATACAAAAAGGTTCAGCACTTTCAATAGTTACAACAAACAATGTCCAAAACAGTGAGCACAAAAGAAGATATCCAGATGCCAGATGTTGGTTTCTTACGCGTCGGTAATGTTCCTTTGATTTTTAATAAATGAATTCAATAAAGAACAATCCCTTTTAAGACACCAACATCTGGGATCTGGATATCTTTTTGTATGCTCACTGTTTTGGACATTGTTTGCTGTAACTGTTGAAAGTGCTGAACCTTTTTGTGTTTAAGTCTTTACGAGTCAGACAAGCTATCTTGAGTCGGAGTGTAGCTTCAATAGATAACCAATTTAGCTACAAAAGGTCGGGTGAAAAGTGATCAGATTTCCTCGAGCCCGTTAAAAGTCTAGCCAATGCATTCAAAGTAGCTCTGAGGGTGCCATGCTAGCTTTGGGAAGTCCAGCGAGGGTCACCAGCCCATATTCCAGTCTAGGGATAATCAGGGATTGAACTGCCAGCCTGAGATCTTCGGGGGGGGAGGGAGGAAGGAATGGTTTGATTTTCTTCAGTGTGTAGAGTTGAAAATTGGCTCCCCTAGTAGCAGCCCTAATGTATGCTTACATGTTTAAGTGTTTATCCAAGGTGATACCTAAAGATTTGTCAGTCTACAACATGAGGGGTGCCGTTCAGAGCAGTTAGTTGTTTAATCCAGTCAAGGGTAGGAGCTGAGTGATTAGGTGGGGTGATCAAAAGAAATTCAGTTTTTAGATTATTTAGTAGGAGTTGGTTCTGAGCTAACAATTGTTGAGTTTGGGCAAGAGCAGCATTTATTGTTTTTATGTCCTCTAGCGAGATCTTCAGGTACAATTGGTGTCATCCACATACATGTGGTATTGAATGTTCGCTCGGCTCAGAATGAACACAAGAGGCTCCATAAAGAGGTTGAAGAGAGTGGGCGAGAGCGCAGAACCTTGGGGGACTCCAATCAGGACAGGGGTACTGGAAGCGACGGCATGATTAACTTTGATTCTTGGGGTGCGGTTGTCAAGGAAGGAGGCAAACCAGTTTAGGACCGGGCCTGAAAATCCCATCCCATGTTGAAGAAAATCAATCAGGTTTTCATGTTTGATGGTATCGAAGGCTGAGGACAGGCCCAGAAGGATCAGGAGACAAGGGACATTTTGGTCAAGGGTGTGAGAAGTTGGCCTGGTATATGCTGTCCACTAGTAATAGTGGGCATCTTGCACCAGTCCACACGACCCTTATTGATGATCAGGTTAAAGACAACCTTTATTGAAAGCTATCCTAGTGGTAGCTATGGAGAGCAGCCTTCAGACTAAGTCTCGAAGGAATGTAAAGCAGCTTGGTTTGCCAGATTATAACTTCCTGAATGACCAAATGAAAGGAGAACCACACAAGGTACATATAAAATATATGTATTTATTTCTAAACACTCTCTATTAAGCTCTTCATGAGATTAGAGAACATACACAAAATTAATGCACTAGAACGACAGTAAATAGCACAATACACAGTGGGCAACTTGACTAGACACAGTATCTAGAGCACATAGAATCGCTGGGACCCCAAGGAACCACCCAAGGTAGTGACACAGGGGACCCACGGGGGACGCGTGCAGTGTGAGAACACAGCCCCGAGCTCCGTACAATCCTATGGGAAAGTCGCTGTTGGAATTTTAAAGCTTAGGGACACTTAGGAGAGGACTTTGAGCAAACCCTTTCAAACTTAGAAGGTTCTAAGGCCAGCACCCATGTGAGCACCGGAGTACTTGTGTTACCCAACCCAGGGAAGCCGGGTGCATAGGTGTCAAATGATGTCGGGAATCTTCGTTGTTTTCAATGGCGTGATGCTGCAAAGTGCTGCTGCCGGGAAGATGAGAAGTGTCCGGTGTGATCCAAGCCTGGATCAGAGCTAAGAAGAACCTGAAAGAAGAGGGGACAGAGTCTGGGCCACTTGCCAGTGACCAGGGGCTCGGTAGACGAATGCCCGCCGATGTCGGGTGTTTCAGGTGCATAGAGGTGAAGCTTGACTCTGCAGCCACAGGGACCAGGAGACGTCGACAATGACCAAAGTCTGCAGGCGGACTGTCCCACAAAGGATGTCGAGTGCTGGGGGGGTCAGTGTACGGATTGGAGACCAACAAGCCTTGGCAACTGCAACCCACGCGGTCAGAGAAAAGATGCTTCGTTGTGGACCAGCAAGGTCCTGTGGACTCCCCAAGCAATTCAGGGCACATCTGGAGCAACCAAGAAAGCCCACTGAAATTAAAGTACCCTTCTCAGGGACCCACAGGTCGACGGACCAGGGATCGCGAAGGGACCTAGAGAGGAATCACAAAATACCAGCCCACGGAACACTCGTGGAGTGTAGGGAGGTAATCTTCGGTGGAATCACTGCTCGGGGTCTGGACTACAAGTAGCCCAAAGCACAGCCTCAGGGATCGCCAAAAAGCATATGCTGCTGCAAATGTGCATGGTGTCGAGGGTTTCAGGTTGCACGGTCCCCACGAGGGCTGCGGGTCTCAGGTTTGCTGAGAGCACTGATCGGCCTTGGGGAAGCTTAGGAACCCACCTCCTGTGTTGCAAAAGCTTTGGAGTCCTTCAGGAGCTGCGTAGATGCAAACTGGTCAGATGCGTCTTTGGTGCCTGCCTTGCAGGGGAGAAACTTCTTTACTCCAAGGGAGATTCTTCGGTCATCCAACGTAGTGCATATAGTTGAAGTACTTGGTTTCTGTAGCAAAGTTTCATCCAGGTAAATCTAAAATCCTGTAGGCAGGGGTTCCTACTTTATACCCAAGGAAGGGGTGGGACAAACTCTGAGGACCCACCTATGGCAGGGTCAGGACAGAGGGGTGGCTACACCCATGTCCTTTGTCCAGTTTCGCCCCAGAGCAGGGGCTGATAGCCCCTGCAACCGGTTTGAGCTGGACTATGCACAAAGACACCAAATGTGCCCCCAGTGCAGACATCAAAGCACTCTCAGAGTGCACCGACCCAGCCCCAATACACTAAAGCCTGTCTGGGAGGTAGTCACACCTTCCTGTGACAGTTAAACTATTGTCCAGCCTCCCCTGCCGGAGTTTCGTCCAGCAGCAGGAGGGCAGACACGTGTCTGTGGCTGGCAGCATCCATTTTGTGATGCCAGGGTTCTATGAAGCTTGTAACGGGTGTACCGGTGTTGTCATATTTCTCCCTCTAGTAGGGTGGAATCATACCTCCCACACCAGTTACTGGTGTGGAGGTATGATTCCAAGGTGTTTGACACCAAACACAACATGTTTCCATGCAGCCATTTTAAAGTTAGCATTTACCGCGAGAGTATAACACACTTAAGAGTATATGGTTGGCTGCATCACAAACAACCCCGGAATAAAGGTTCCGAAAGCTGCAGAGGGGCTCTGCTCATGCCTGGGCACCCTCTCATATAAAACTCAGCACCCTGCCTTCAGGATTGAAAAGGCCTGCCATATGGGTGACTGATAGGTTTATATGTGCAGTGATTAAAATAGATATAGTGAACCTATATCTAAGTAAGGGTTGCATGCACCACCTTACACAGGCTGTTGTAGCAGACCTGTGGTGTCATTTTGAATGGTCTCCCAGCGGTGGCATAATACATGCTGCAGCTCCTGAGAGGCCTCTTGGGTACATATGCCCTGGGTGTATAGTATACCATATACTAGGGACTTATAAGGGTACCCCTGAATCCAATCTGTGGTGTTCCTAAAGTACATGCAGTCAACTCAGAGAGAACGTAGCTAAGCTGGTGTCCTGGATAGCAGGATCCCAGCCAGACTAAGTCGAAAACAGTGAAACATCAGCAAAAAGTGGGGGTAACTGTAAGAAGCAGATCCTACTCTCCTACACACCCCACACAAACGTAAGGACATTAAACTAACCTTGACCAGTTGAGTCTTCATGTTCTATGTGGAAATATCTGGAGAGTCCATCTGCATTTGCATGGTTACTCCCAGGTCTATGTTCCACTGTATAGTCCATCCCCTGTAGGGAAATGGACCACCTCAAAAGTTTGGGATTTTCCCCCTTCATCTGTTTTAGCCATAAGAGGAGCTTATGGTCTGTCTGAACAATGAAGTGAGTGCCAAACAAGTTTGGCCTCAGCTTCTTCAGAGCCCAAACCACAGCAAAGGCCTCCCTCTTAATAGCTGACCAACGTTTCTCTCTGGGGGTTAGCCTTCTGCTAATAAAAGCTACTGGCTGATCCTGACCCTAATCATTCAATTGTGATAAAACAGCCCCTACCCCCAACTCAGATGCATCTGTTTGGACAATGAATTGTTTGGAGTAGTCAGGACTTTGCAGAATGGGAGCAGTGCACATGGCCTGCTTCAGGTTATCAGATGCCTTTTGACAGCTGACTGTCCACTGAACTTTCTTTGGCATTTTCTTAGAAGTTAAGTCATTCAAAGGGGTCACTATGGATCCATAACCTTTGACAAATCTCCTATAGTACCCAGTCAGGCCCAAGAAAGCTCTGACCTGAGTCTGGGTGGTTTGAGCAACCCAGTCCATGATGGTCTGGATTTTGCTCTGCAATGGTTGAACCGGCCTCCACCCACAAGGTGGCCCAAGTATACAACCGGACTCTGCCGTATCTGGCACTTGGTGGCCTTGATAGTTAGGCCTGCTTTCTGCAGGGCCTCCAAAACATTTCTCAGGTGGACCAGGTGATCCTCCCAGGTGGAGCTAAAGACAGCAATAACATCTAGATATGCTGCGCTATAGGCTTCCAGGCCTTTAAGGACTTTATTCATCAACCTTTGAAAAGTGTCGGGTGCGTTCTTCAAACCAAAGGGCATCACCACAAATTGGCAGTGCCCAGTAGGGGTAGAAAATGCTGTCTTTAGCTTTGCATCATCAGCTAGTCTGATCTGCCAGTAGCCAGCTGTTAGGTCAAATGTGCTCAGAAACTTGGCTGAGGCCAAAGTATCTATAAGCTCATCTGCCCTTGGGATTGGATGGGCATCAGTCCTAGTGACTGCATTGAGACCTCTGTAGTCAACACAAAACCTCATCTCTCTCTTGCCATCTTTGGTGTGAGGTTTGGGTACCAAGACTGCTGGACTAGCCCAAGGGCTATCTGAGGATTCAATCACACCCAAATCCAACATCTTCTGGACTTCAGTCCTGATACAGTCCCTGACGTGGTCAGGTTGCCTGTAAATATTATATTTAACAGGCAGACTTTCCCCAGTGTCCACTTCATGAGTGCACCAGGTAGTCTGACTTGGAGTCAGTGAAAACATATGTCTAAACTGATTGAGAACTTTTCTGCAATCAGTTTGTTGCTGGACAGTGAGGCTGCCTGCCAAGGCTACACCATCAACTGAACCATCATTAGGGTTCTGTGAGAGCAGGTCAGGGAATGGATCACTCTCTTCCTCCTGTCCTTCATCAGTAGCAATGAGCAAGCCCATGTCAGCCCTGTCAACATATGGGTTGAGCCTGTTGACATGGAGCACCCTATGGGGCTCCTGGGAGTTCCAAGGTCCACCAGGTAGGTAAGCTCTCCCTTCTGCTCAATTATGGTATGGGGGCCACTCCACTTGTCTTGGAGGGCTGCTGGAGCCACAGGTTCTAACAACCATACTTTCTGTCCTGGCTGGTAAACAGTCAGCACAGCCTTTTGGTCATGCCAGGCCATTTGCAATTCCTGGCTAGCCTCAAGGTTTTTATTTGCCTTCTTCATGTACTCAGCCATCCTGGAGCGGAGACCAAGTACATAGTCCACAATATCCTGTTTAGGGGGTTTGAGAGGTAACTCCCATCCCTCCTTCACTAGGGATGGGAGTGCCCAACAAGCATTCAACAGGGAGGTCTGCACTCCTTCTGTTTGGACCCCTAACTGGATGTCCAAACAGAAGTTAAAATGGGCTGTAACCAACCCACGCTGGAAAAGATTCAGAGGAGGGCTCTTGCCACCACAGGTGCTGTGGTGATTCTAAGGGGAATTGCTTCTGGATACCTAGTGGCATGGTCCACCACCACCAGAAGAAATCTGTGCCCAGATGCTGTTTGAGGATCCATGGGACCGACTATATCAATCCCAACCCTCTCAAAGGGAAACCCCACCACAGGTAGTGGTATCAGGGGGGGCCTTTGTGGTGGCACATGCTATACCACTGGCTTGACAGGTGACACAGGAGCGACAAAACTCCTTGGTGTCCTCAGACATGCAAGGCCAATGAAAGTGAGGGACAATCCTGTCCAAAGTCTTGTTTTGGCCTAGGTGACCTGCTAAAGGGATGCCATGTGCTAGTGTCAATAGGAAGCCCCTAAACCTCAGAGGTATGACCAACCTCCTGGTGGCACCAGGATTGGGGTCTCTACTCTCTGAGTAAAGGAGTCCATCATCCCAGTAGACCCTAGGGGATCCACTAGCACTCCCAGCAGCCTCATCAGCAGCTTGCTGTCTGAGGGGTTCAAGAGAGGGGCAGCTCGGCTGCTCCAGGCTCAGATCTGCTTTGGAAGGGCCCCCTGTCCCCAAGGACTCAAACTGATCAGGTTCAAACTCATCTGGGACAGTTCCTTCTTCAAGACTAAGATCACGTCCCTCAAGAGTCAGGGGGAAGACACTGCCTTACCCCTACTGCTCCTTTTCTTGGAAGTGTTAGACATTTTTGCCTGTGACCTTATCATAGCAAACACATCTGCAGGGATTCCCAACATTTCTGCATGAGTCCTGAGCTACACTTCAGCCCAAGCTGAAGTTTCTAAATCATTGCCCAACAAGCATTCAACAGGGAGGTATGCACTTACCACAATCTTCTTAGGGCCCGTAACCCCTCCCCAGGTGAAAATAACTGCCAAGGAATGGTCTGTCCTGACATTGCTAGCATTGGTCACTTGGTACAGCTCACCAAGTATGATTTGCTCAGGAGCCAAAAGATCTTTTGTCACCATTGTGACACTTTCTCCTGTGTCCCTGAATGCCAAGGCCTCTTTTCCATTTATCAAAGGCTGCTGTTTGTATTTGCCCAGATTGCTGGGACTGACAAATAAGGAGGCTATATCCACGCCTCCATCACAGATCAGTACAGCCTGAGTAGGAACTCTGACTAGGCCAGAGTCCTTCTCAGATCCCAGGGTTAACCCTACTACACCCTTATTCTGAGTACCACCACTTGGAGCTGAACTAGAGTGAACAGTTGCCTTAGGGGCAATGGTGGCTGGAGTTGAGTTCTTGGACTTGGTACAATCACTTGTCCAATGGGTCTTCTAGTTACAGATTTGACACCAGGGTTTCTTCTTTCCTTTTCCCTTGTTGGATTGGGACTCCACAACAGATGCAGATTTCTGGGGCCCTTGAGAAGACTTCTGGTCTTTATCCTTCTCCCCACCCTTATCCGAGTTTTTAGAATCCTACTTCTTGGAGCCACCACCTTGGTTCTGAACCTTCTGCCTCACCCTGGGTCTGACCCATTTGTCTGCCTTCTGGCTCAATTCAGAGTTCACCAAGTACTGATGCAACAACTGATTTTGACAATTATTAAGGATCTGCTCCCTCTTAATTAAATTGTACAATCCTTTAAAATCACACACTTTACTGCCAAGTAACCAGCCTTCCAGAGCCTTAGTAGCACAATCTACAAAGTCAACCCAGGCTTGAGTCTGTGTCTTTTGGGTATATTTGAACTTTAACCTGTATTGTTCAGTGGCTAAGCCAAACCCATCAATCAGAGCACTCTTCAAGACTGTATAATTATCAGCACCCTCTTCTCTAATATAGAGGAGCTTGTCTCTACCTTTGTCTGCAAAGGAGAGCCACAAGATTGCTGCCCACTGCTCCTGAGGGACCCTCTGTACTTTACAGGCCCTCTCCAGTGCGGTTATCCATTTGTGAATGTCATCCCCACTCTGGTAGGGAGGGACAATCTTGTTCAGGGTCCTATGGTCATGAGTATTTTCTCTACCTCTAGGGACACTATTACTGCCACCATGGGGCTCTAGCCCCAACTTTTTAGAAGCTCTCTGAAGCTCCAGGGATTCCCTATATAAGGCCAATTGCTCTCTCTTGATCCTGAGCTTAGCTCTCTCAAACTCAAGCAGTTGGCACTTCTTCTCATAAGAGGACTCCCTTTAATGAGAAGAAGTCCTATAGTAAATAGAGGTCCCTACAGAAGTACCAGAATGATTAGATTCCTGAGAAGGAGATCTGGATCTTCTTGGTAAACTGTTAACCCTTCCAGGTGGGGTAAAGACCACTGGGGCCTTCTCCCTCACCTTCAGGAAGAGTTGGATTGTCCAGGTTAGAATCATCTTGATCCTCCTGGTCAGCATCAGAGTCTAGGTCCTGGATGTTTTAACTTCCTGGTGTTTTCTCTTCTGCTGTCCCACCCAACTTGCCTGCCTCATCAGACCCTGGGGTCTTTCTGAGGTCATCTAAAAGCAAAGCCTCTATGAGGCGTTGAGTTATGGGGTTTTTCCCTGTCTTCAGTTTCCTAGCTGTACACATACTCCTCAATTCTTGGAATGAGATATGGTCGTACTTAGTGGTCAGAGCCCCACTGGCTTCTGCCCTAGAAGACATACTAGTGTTGTGTGGTGTTGCACCTACCTAACCCAGTGGGAGCTACTAAACTCTCCTGAGTTGGAGAAAGGATGTGCTAGACCCTTGACTTACCCAACTCTAAGTTCAGTAGAACTTACTTTATTCTAGTCTTGATTATATGTACCTAGGTATCTATAGTGGGTTTCAGTTAGTCACTCAATGAGATTATCTGGTAAAGCAATTGCAAGCTTGAATCTCAACCTCTGCACACCAATGTGAGAAGTTGGCCTGGTATATGTTATCCACTAGTTATAGTGGGCACCTTCCAATAGTCCACATGGCCCTTATTGATGATTAGGTTAAAGACAACCTTTATTGAAAGCTATCCTAGTGGTAGCTATGGAGAGCAGCCTTCAGACTAAGTCTCGACGGAATGTAAAGCAGCTTATAAGGGTCATGTGGACTGGTGCCAGGTGCCCACTTTAACTAGTGGACAGCATATACCAGGCCAACTTCCTACTCTCCTACAAAGGGCTCTCACGGCGTCATCAACAATGCGAGTTAGTGCTGTTTCAGTACTGTACTGTGTCCTGAGTGATGAGGGTCCAGGAGTTGATATTTCTCAATATGTTTGCATGGCTGCGAATGTATGCGTTTTTCAAACAATTTAGCTAGAGTCATACTGCTGGTGATAGGTCGAAAATTGTTTGGATCTGATAGGTCTATGCTGGGCTTCTTAGGAATTGGAGTAACTTGCCCAGTTTTTAGGCAGTCCGGAAACTTTCCCTGTAGGAGGAATTCATGAATGATCCTAGACCAAAGAGGGTGAAAGGCTGAGATTAAATCTTTATAGAGCTTGGCAGGTAGAGGATCACCAAAATGGTTGGTGGGTTTGATGGATGCCATATAGTGAAGTAGCTCAGTGCAGTCAGGTAGGAGAAAACTGCTCAAAGAGGCGCTGTTTTTGAGAGAGCCACTAAAAGGCGAGTATATTGTAGTGGATTCTGCCCCCACCCCTGATCCTGCGGGCAGTTTCTTGAATAACAAAGTTGGGGTGGCAGGTAATAGCTTCAGCTCTATTTTCCTTGTTTTTTCAGCGAAGTGAGCTGTATAATCATCACCACTAGGGAGCAGGGATAACGGAATAGCGCTTTGGTTAGAAGATTGGTTAGATTGTTCCTTAATGATTTCGAAGAGTTTTTTTGGTCTATTTTTAGCTCCATTCAGTTAAATTCTGAAGTGTTCAGTTTTAGCCAAGAGTATGTGTTTGGTGTAAGCACTTCTCACTTTTCTCAGTTGAGAGAGATTTGAGGTGGAAGGCGAGTTTCTCCAGACTCTCTCAGAGAGTCTTAGATTGCACCGTTCATCATTTAGGGCACCATTGAACCATGGTTTAGAAAGTTTGACTGGAATCCTTTTATGCTGTTTCGGAGCAATAGAGTCAAGAATGTTAGACAAAGTGTTAATGTAATGCTTAGAAAGATCGTCAAGGTTGGTCAAATTAGGGGGGCTGTAGTCCATTTTTGGTGTCCTTCTTATATGAGGTCCAGGAAAAAGTGGATTGTTCCCATATGCAAAAAATGGGTGTTTAGAAAATATTTGGATGCTTATCGTATATTAAAATCTGATATATCTCCATTAACTGTTTTTGCTGTTAGCACATTTCTAGCTGCAATGTGGAATATTAGAAGAAATCTGATCTCAAAATGAGACTATTTCCACTGTACATGATAGTCAAATGATGGATGAGTTTTTTGGTGATATTCTCCACAGGCAATGATGATGATTTTATTATTATGGTTAATATTGTTATTTAATGTATTTTTACATTGTAAATTTGATAATGATTTGTTTTAAATTGTATTCATTTCTTTTATGACACATGCATTGTCGAAATAAAGATAATATGATGATGATTGAAGTTAACATGTTGATGTTGAGGTCTCTCATATTGCGAGTCGGGGGTTGACCCTGGAAGGGAATTTGAAAATGATCAGACCAGTCACAGGGTAGGATTTCTCCTATTTGTATGAAGTTGTCATTGGCAATGATGAGGTTGAGAGTGGAGCATTTATTGTGAGTAGTGCCTTTACAGAGCTGTGAGAGATTGAGGTCAGAGAGGAAAGTCTTAAAGGAATGGACAATTGGATAATTTGTGTCTTTCCAATGAAGGCTGAAGTCTCTGTGGAATATGTGGCAGAGTTGATCAGAGCTCGAGCTAATGACCTCCATGATTTGCTCAGGAGGGTGATAGATCGAGTGCAGCACACAAATCCTCTTGCCTTTGTTCCAGATTTCAGAGACTAGCTGTTCACAGGAGGATAAAATAGTACATGAGGATTGTTTTACTGTGAGGTTGGAGCGATGTATTTAGGCAATGCCCACTCCTGTTTTACTCATTCGATCACTTTTGAGAATGGAGTAATCGGGGGGATTAAGATGTCAAGATTTGGGGAGGAAGTATCATTGAGCCAGTTTTCAGTGATGATCAGAAGGTCCAAGTTATGTGCAATGATGAGATCAGAAATATCAGCTGCATGTTTCACAACTGATCCACAGTTGAGTAGCATCGAGTTGATGTGCATGTTGGAAGTGACCACTTCTTGAATAGAGGTGGTTTTGTGAAGTAGGTTCTCTTTGTTCACCTCTCTGAGTTTAAGGCTCGGTTCCCTGTCAGGGTCCGCAATGATTGAGGGGATGTTGAGAGTAGAGTTGGGTTGGGAGACCGTCCTTGAGTCAGTGTAGGTCACAAGCAGGGCGAGAATGTCTTCCTCAGATAGCTGAGGTAAGGGTCTGTGGGGCCGAGAATGGTGGTTAGGTAGAGGCCTCGAGTTCCAGCTCGAACTATAATAGGAGCAGAAGGCGGGATGGTCATTGGTTGAGTAGGACAGCTTCTGTGATTTGTAGATATCATTCCTCTGCGTGGGGGTGAAACCCAACGCTTCTCCATCTTCAAGGAAAACTGCAGCATGCTTTGCACCAACTATTTGACTACCGAGATATCATGCTTGAGGTTATCAATCTTCTTCTCAAGGCCATGATTGTTCAAGCACTTATTCGCAGGAATAGCCCGTGCAAGTAGGACAGGTTCAGCTGTGAGTGGGGTAATAGAGGGTTGTGTGTGACCGTTGGCACAGTTACATAGGGAAATAGGGTCATACTCGAGACAGGAATCAGAGCTTCAAGTGGGAATAGTCTTTAACGCTCTACTCTACTACATGCCCCTCTACTCTATAAACACGCCACTACATAACACCCACTCCATGACATGACATGCCACTCCACTCTACAACACTCTATGCCCTTCACTCTATGACTCTCTACAACATGCCACACCACTGCATTCTACAATTCTCTACTCCACTCAATGCCCCTCTATGCCTCTCCACTCTACAGCAGGCCACTCCACGACATGCCACTCCACTTTATGACACACCCTCCGAACTCCAACACACCACACCACTCAACTGTACGCCCCTCCACAACGCTACTCCACTGTACACCCCTCAATGACACTCTACTCCACTCTTTGCCACTCTGTGACATGCTACTTCACTCTATGCCACTCTATGCAACTCCATCTATGCTTCACCACATTACTTTACTCTGCTCTATGCCGCGCCACTCTACGCTACTCTATGCTAAGCCACTGCACTCTATTCCACTCAACTCAATGACACGCCACTCTAAGACACTCTACAACACTCCACTTTATTTTTTGACATGCCACACCACTCTACAACACAGTACTTCACTTTAAACCCCTCCATTCTAAGCTACTCTACTCCACACTGTGACCCTCCATTCTACGCCACTCTATTCCATGTCGCTCTACGCCACTCTACAATACGCCACCCCACTCTACAACATACCACTCCATGACAGGCCACTCAACAAGCCACTCCACTCTATAACATTCCATGACACACCACTCCACTCTAAGACACATCAAACTACTCTACACTCCTCCACTTTAAGACACTCCACAACACACCACTCAATGACACTCTACTGTACAACACTTTACTACACTCTATGTCCCTCCAATCTATTACACGCCACTCCAACCTACGCTATGCCACACCACAGCACTCTGTGCTGCTCCACTCTACAACACGTAACTCCACTCTATGCCCCCTCCACTCTACAACACTCTATGACATGCCCATCCACTCCATTCTACGACACTCTACTCTATGCCCACCCGCTTCACTATACTCTACGACATGCCACTACCTGCCCAACACTTATACACTCTACTCCACAACTTGACACTTCACGCCCCTCCATGACATGACACTTCATTCTACAACACACCATTCCACGCTACTCTACAACACTCTATTCCACTCTATGCCCCTCCACTGTACGACACACCACTCCACTTTATGACATCCACTCCACGCCACTGAACTGTACACCACTCCACGACACTCTAGTCCACTGTATGCCCCTCTACGCTACTCTGCTCCACTCTATGCCTCCCTGCAAAACTCTACTCCATTTTATGTCACTCTATGCAACTCTCTCTATGCTACTCCATGCCACTTTACTTCATGCTATGCTCCTCCACTCTACACCAAGCCATGACACTCTATGCCATTCCACAACACTCTACTCCACTCTAAACTACTCAGCGTGATGGCACTCCACTCGAAGACACTCTACAACACGCCACTCCACTTCACTCTATGCCCCTCTGTTCTAAGCTACTCTATGTTCCGCCGTTCTACGCCACTCCACTTCAGTCTACAACACGTCACTCCAATCTACAACATGCCATTCCACGACAGTCACTCTACAAGTGACTTGACTCTATGACAAGACAATCCACAACACACGACTCCACTCCACTCTACAACACACCACTGTACACCCCTCCACTCTAAGACACTCTAAAACACACCAGTCTATGACAGGTCACTCCACTGTACAACACTTTACTCCACACCATGCCCCTCCACTCTACTACACGCCACTCCACCCTACCCTACCCTATGCCACTCCATGATACTCCACTCTCTGACACTCCATGCCACTCCACTTTACAACACTCCCTCCACTCTATGACACTCCCTCCTCTCTATGGAGTGCCACTCCATTCTACAACACTCCACTCTAAGCTCCTCCACTCTACTGTATGACATGCCACTCCACTTCACAACACTGACTCCACTCTATTCCCACCCATGCCACTCTATAACATGTCGCTCTGCACCCCTGCACTCTATAACATATCACTCTATGACACGCCACTACATGGCACCCCTGTCCACTCTCCACCACTGCACAACACTCTATGCCCCTCCACTCTATGCTAATTTACAACAAGCCATTCCACTGTACAACACGCCACTCCATTGTACAACACACCACACCACTCAACTGTACGAAATTTAATTCCACTCTACATGCATCTTCACGACATGCCACTATGCTCTATGCCACTCCATGCCCCTCCAATCTAAGACACTCTACAACACTACAATCTACGACATGCCACTCCATGCCTTTCCACTCCAAGACACTCACCACTCCACTCCACTCCACTCCGATATGTCACTCCACAACACTATGACATGTCACTCCACGCCACTTCACTCTATGCACCTTCAATCTAAGACACCACGATACGCCACTTCAAGGTACAGCACACTATGACATAACACTCTACTCCAGTCTATGCCACTCTACGGCACTCCACTCTACAACACTCTCCTCCACTCTACAACACTCTCCTCCACTCTACAACACCTGATGACACTCCACTCTGCTACACTCTATGTCACTCTATGACACGCTACTCAACACTCCAGTCTATGCCCCTCCACTCTGACAAACTCTAAGACACACCACATCACTATCCTCTACAACATGCCACTCCTCTCTACTCTAGGGCACTCCACAACACTCTGCTCCACTCTCCAACACTCTGCTCCACTCTCCAACACTCTAATGACACTCCACTGTATCACATGCCAATCCATAGCATACCATTCTACTACACACCACTCCATGACATGCCTAACCACTCTACTCTACAACACACCACACCACTCTATGCCACTCTATGCACCTCTACTATAAAACATGACACTACACTCTATGGGAAGCCACTCCACCCCACGACAATACGCCACACCACTCCATTCTACTCCACTCTACAACACTTTACTCCACTCTATGCCCCACTGCTCTAAAACAATCTATGACACACCACTCAACTCTATGACATGCCACTCCATGACACACCATTCAATTGTACGACACTCCACTCTACTCTCCAACATGCCACTTCACAGTACAACACTCTACTTCACTCTATGCTCCTCCGCTCTATGACACTCTACGACATCCCACTCCACTCTACGACATGCCACTCTACAACACACCATTCCACTCCACTCTACAACATGGCACTCCACTGTACACTGCTCCACTCTATGCCCCTCGCCTCTATTAGATGCCACTGCACTATATGACACTCCATCCCCTCTGCACCACTCCACTCTACAACACTTTATGCCAATCTATGACATGCCACTCCATGCCACTGCACTCCACAACACTCTATGCCAATCTATGACACGCCACAGCCCTCCACTGTAAGACACGCCACTGCACTCTATGACATGCCACGCCACTCTGAGACACATCACTTCACTCTATGACACTCCATGTCATGCCACTATGCTCTACGCCCATGCACTCTATAACACTCTTCGACACATGACACACCACAACACATCACTCCATGCCCCTGGCCTCTAAGACACTCTACTCCAGTCTACGCCGCTCCACTCTATGACACTCTACGACACCCCCTTCACTTCATGACATTCCACTCTATGACACACGACTCCACGACACACCATTACAATCCACTCTATGGCATGCCGCTACACTCTACACCCCTCCACTCTAAGACACTCCATGACATACCACTCCACTCTGCAACATGCTAGTCCACTCTACAAGACACCCCTCTACTCAACTCTATTTCAATTTACGACACTCTACTACACCCTATGCTACTCTACAACACTCTATGATGCTCAATATCACTCCACTCTACACTAGTCCACTCTACAACACTCCTGTCAACGCCACTCCACTCTGACACGCCACACCACTCCACACCCCTCTACAACACTCCACATCTCTCTACTCTATGACACGCCACTCCAATCTATGCCACTCCACGACATTGCGCTCCAAGCTACGCCCCTTCACTCTATGACACTCATAACTACAACAGTCTACTTCATTCTGTGCCTCTCTACGGTATTCTATTCTATGCAACTCCTTATATCCCCTTTTACTCCACTCTACTCGATACAGGACTCCACTCTAATCCTCCACACTCTACAACACTCTACTCCACTCGACGACATTCCACTCTGTGCCACTGCACTGTAAAACACTATACTCCACTCTACATACAATCAGATATCACTGTAGTAGTCTACTATTAACTTACCATGTACTATGAAGCCACCATAAGGCATGTTTAACTTATCTTACACTTACTGTTTATCTGTATATTAAATACAATTTTGAACTTCTGATACCTGAAAGAAATATGGCTCATATTCGCACAAGCTCTTCAGATATTTACTTAGTTCTTTTCTGTTTTTTAAGATTATTTCTGGAACCGACCAACCAACAAAAGAAGTCTTAACAGCAAGCAGAAGGACAACAAAGGGGAAAAAACTAATGCTGTTGAGGAGGGCACTGGTAAGCCATGACCAGCTCTTGATGCATGGCCATATCCCTCTCTCGTGCAACAATGACAGTATGTTGCAGTACTGCCATACTGCTTGATAAATTCTCTATTCTGCCTCAGTAGATGGATTGGCACTGGGGTACTAGGAGCAGGTATTGATGTAGGGGCAGATGCACTGGCTGGTGGTGGAGGGGCAGATGTAGCAGAGGCTGAAGGTATTGCAGTAGCTAAAGACGTGGCAGCAACTGATGTTACTGATCCAGCCTCTTCAATCTCGTTCTGATGACTTCTTTCGGCATGCACCAACCTGGTGAAATGCTTTGCAGTTAGGTTTTTTCTCATTTTTGTGGTACCAAATGAGTACTGTTTCATGTTCCCACGGGGAATTACTTTGTTGTATAGGTTGCAATTTACCAGATTGGAGTTCACCTTTTGCCCTCCAGGTGGCAATAATAATAATTTCCATACTATCAGCTCCTTTAGTTTTGTCCTCCGCTGCACCACTCCTTCTTCCTCCTGCAGCAACTGCACATCTTCTTCCTCTGGCTGCAACGACCACAGGATGATCTTCTTAAGCCATTCCAAGTGCTGAACATGTGCAAGGTGTCTTCTGTGGAAAAGATATTCACTCATCCAAGCAGCACAACCTTCCCCTTGGAAGAAATCGCATTGTAAGGGGATAAGGGGAATGCACTCCCTATTTCTACAATTGACAGATTTCTAAGCCGATAAACTGCTGTTTTACAAAAGCTATAGTACCGCCATATTATTTCGATACTACAGCATCACTATCATGGTACCCGTGTAGCTCACAAACACAATCTACAGTAACAATACTAACAAGCATACCATTAAATTACAAAAAAAGCCATCAAACCCATGATCCATATTTTGAATAAAAAATAATTTTATGGTGTAAATAATAGGTTAAAGTGTTCCCGAGGTACCACAGTACTATTGAGGAAACGCTATTTAAAGCAAAACGATCACGCAGACAACTCTGACATTCATAATGAACTTTGACCTACCTCGAAAGTACTGCAGTACCAAAAATAATTAATAGCACAATAAAAAATATTATATGATTAGAAACTAATCCTTCAAATATATACAAAATACACATTCAATGGAAAAAACAAAGGTTGAGGATAGTTATAGTTAGGAATAGGTATTGATTTGTATACAAAACAAACATAACTACACAAACCTTAGAAATTCAAAACTTATAAATATAACTTAAATTTATAATTTGCGTGCCACCCAAAACTTAATATAACTTGTGCACCTCCGTACACTGTGTTATCAACTCGCTACTCAGACTACATGAACTATAAATCAGCCCGCTACCATCCACAGTGTTCTCATAAATGATGTAATTTGAGATGTAATCAGTATTTTTATGAATGCTATGATTTAATATGCTATAAGTGATGTAATATGAAAGGGCATATGCAGCGCATGGGGAAGGTGAGAGTTATAGTTCATTTGGGCAGCTTAGTGAGTTTACAACACCGTGTAAGTTATATTAAGTTGTGGGTGGTGTGACAATTATAATTAAGTGCTACCTAATAGTTTAGAATCTCTAAGGTTTGTGTAGTTGAATTTGGTTTTGTGTACACATAAATTGTTACTAACTATAACTTATCCTCAACCTTTGTTTTTTTATTGAATAAATATATAAATATAAATAAACACACACACATTCATGTTAACCCCTTCGATGGTCATGACGGAATGGTTCCGTCATGAGCATCGGTGCTCCTGTGCTCATGACGGAACCATTCCGCCATGAGGACAGGGGAACGAAATCCCTCTGCTGCAGACAGCAGAGGGATTTCCTTTTTTCCCCCAGAGCCTCAGGAGCTGGGGAAGAGCTTCCCTTGCTCCCGAGGCCCCCCCTCTGGTTTCTGTGAAAGGACGATCAGCGCGCACCTCGCTGTCGTCATTTCACAGAAACTGAAACTAAAATGAACCTTTAGGTTCATTTCAGTTTCACTTTCTACGTGCTCAGGGGGCTATCTCAGCCCCCTGAGCACGTAGAAAGACGGGAGAGGTATCATTGGAAAGGGGGGAATCTCCCATTTCCAATGGTACCCCTCCCCAGTGGATCCCTGCTTGGGGATCACACCAGGAGGGCGATCCCCAAGCAGGGATCCACCCACTAGACACCAGGGAGGGGGGAGCGGCCCCTTGGGCAAGGGCCTTTGCTCCCCCATACAAATTTGGGCCAATTTAGTCTTTCTGCACCCCCCCGGGGGGCAGATGGGGCAGTAGCCCCCATTCTGCTCCCCCGGGGGGCAGAAAGCCCACTAAATACCAAGAATTAAAAAATATATATATAATTAGGGGAGGGGGCTGCCCAAAATAGGCATGCCAATGCCCCCACCCCCCAGGCCACAATATCTTAGACTTTCTGCCCCCCGGGGGGCAGATGGGGCAGCAGCCCCCAATCTGCTCCCCCGGCGGGGGGCAGAAAGCCCACTAGATACCAGGGATTTTTTTAAAAATTATAATTCGTGGTTGGGGGCTGCCCAATATGGGCATGCCCATGCCCCCACCCCCCCCCCCCCGCAAAAATGACAGCCTTTCTGCCCCCCCGGGAGGGGGGCAGAAAGCCCACTAGATGCCAGGGATTTTTTGGGGCAAATTGGAATTAGGGTGGGGGCTGCCCAAAATGGGGATGCAAAGGCCCCCACCCCTCCCCCACAAAAATTACAGCTTTTCTGCCCCCCTGGGGGCAGATGGGGCATTAGCCCTCAATCTGCACCCCAGGGAAAAAAGCCCAGTAGACGCCGGGGATTTTTTGGGGCAAATTTTAATTACGGTTAGGGCATTGGCATGCTCATTTTGGGCTGCCCCCACCCTAATTAAAATTTGCCCAAAAAAATCCCTGGGGTCTAGTGGACTTTCTGCTCCCCCTGGGGGGCAGTAGCCCCCAATCTGCACCCTCCGGGGGGCACTAAGCCCACTAGATACGATGGATTTTCAAAAAAATTCTAATTAGTGGTGGGGGCTGCCCAATATGGGCATGCCCATGCCCCCACCTCCCCTGCAAAAATGACAGCCTTTCTGCCCCCCCGGGGAGCAGATGGGGGCAGTAGCCCCTAATCAGCCCCCCTGGGGGGGCAAAATGCCCACTAGATGCCAGGGATTTTTTGGGGCAAATCTGAATTAGGGTGGGAACTGCCCAAAATGGGCATGCCAATGCCCCCACCCCTCCCCCACAAAAATTACAGCCTTTCTGAGATTGAGACATTAGCCCCCAATCTGCCCCCCGGGGGGCAAAAAGCCCAGTAGACGCCAGGGATTTTTTTTGTGCAAATTTTAATTAGGGTGGGGGCATTGGCATGCCCGTTTTGGGCAGCCCCCACCCTAATTCAGATTTGCCCCCAAAAATCCCTGGCATCTAGTAGGCTTTTTGCCCCCCCAGGGGGGAAGATTTGGGGCAACTGCCCCAATCTGCCCCCCAGGGGGGGCAGAAAGTCCACTAGATGCCAGGGATTATTTTGGGCAAATTTTAATTAGGGTTGGGGCTGCCCAAATCAGGCATGCGAATGCCTTCACCCTAATTAAAATTTGCACAAAAAAATCCCTGGCATCTATTAGGCTTTCTGCCCCCCCTGGGGGGTGCAGATGGGGGCATTAGCCCCAATCTGCACCCCCGAGGGCGCAAGAAGCCCACTAGTCAGCAGGGATTTTTTTCTGGGCAAATTTGAATTAGGGTGGGGGCTGCCCAAAACGGGCATGCCCATGCCCCCATCCCCCACCCGCAAAAATTACAGCCTTACTGCCCCCCTGGGAGGAAGATGGGTGCAGTAGCCCCCAATCTGCCCCCCACGGGGGGCAAAAAGCCCACTAGACGCCAACGTTTAACACTGGCTTTTTTTATGCGTGGCGGTGGGGGCTGCCCAGAATGGACATACCAATGCCCCCATCCCCCAAAACAATAGCCACAGTGTTTATACCCCCCTTGGGGGCACATTTGGGCAACCCCACCCCCCAATTACCCCCCGAGGGCGGCAGAAAGCAGACTAGTCACGGATTGGTTTTTAGCAATATGCCTACCTGTGGATTTTGGGCCCTAGTGCAGCCGGAACGTAGGGAAACCTAGCAAACCTATACATTTTTGCAAACTAGACACCCAGGGGAATCCAGGAGGGGGTGACTTGACTGGCTCTCACCAGGTTCTGTTACCCAAAATCCCTTGCAAACCTAAAAATTTGTCAAAAAACCCCCCACATTTTCCTCACATTTCTGTGGTGAAAAGTTCTGGAATCTGCGTGGATCCACAAAATTCCAGCCAAACCACGTTCCCCAAAGCCTTCCGAGAAAATTGGTACCTCAGGCAAGGGCCCAAAACCTATTGATGCGAAATCAAAATTACCTATCACAAAACAACCTGGTTTTGCAAGGGGGGTCCCATGAGTTTTTGGCCCCAGGCTTGGCGGCCATCTGGGGAAACCTACCAAACCCACACATTTCTGAAAACTAGCTACCCGGGGGAGTCCAGCGAGGTATGGCTTGCGTGGGTCCCCTAACATTTTCCTACCCAGAATCCCCTGCAAACCTCAAATTTAGCTGGAAAAAATCACTTTTTTCTCAAATTTCTGTGTGGGAAAGTTCTGGAATCTACGTGGATCCACAAATTTCCTCCCATCCAGAGTTGCCACAAGTCTCTCGATAAAAATGATACCTCACTCGTGTGGCTGGGTCAAGTTCCCGTGACAGGCAAGTGCCCAAAACCTATTGAGGCGACATCAAAATGACCTATCACAAAACAACCTGGATTTGCAAGGGGGGTCCACCTGGGTTTTTGGCCCCGGGCTCGGCGGCCATCTTGGGAAACTTCTAAACCCACACATTTCTGAAAAGTAGGCACCCAGGGGAGTCCAGGGAGGTATGGCTTGCGTGGGTCCCCCAACATTTTCCTACCCAGAATCCCCTGCAAACCTCAAATTTAGCTGCAGAAATCCCTTTTTTCTCAAATTTCTGTGTGGGAAAGTTCTGGAATCTGGGTGGATCCACAAACTTCCTCCCAGCCAGCATTCCCCCAGGTCTCCCGATAAAAATGGTACCTCACTTGTGTGGGTAGGCAAAGTGGCTGAAACAGGAAATGGCCCAAATTGTATTGTGGAGACTTCAAATTACCTAAAGCAAAACTACCTGGTGGGGGGGGTGCACCTGTTTTTTTGGCCCGGGGCTTGCCGCCATCTAGGGAAACCTACAAAACCCACATGTTTCTGAAAACTAGACACCCTGGGGAGTCCAATGAGGTATGGCTTGCGTGAATCCCCCAACGTTTCCTTACACAGAACCCCCTGCAAACCTCAAATTTAGTTGAAAAACACCTATTTTCAACATATTTTTGTGTGGAATCACCGTGCTGGCACAAATGTCCTACCATCCAGCATTCCCCTTATTCTCCCGAGTAAAATGATACTTCACTTGTGTGGGTGTCCAAAGCAGAACTGGCGAAAAACGTATTTGAAAACAAATATAGCGCTTAGAATTCTCGGTGCTATTCTCTAAATCCCTATGTTTTGGGCTCTTCCTAGTCACAGGACTTTGGCCCACCCACACAAGTGAGGTGCCATTTTACTTGGGAGAACAAGGGGAACGCTTGGTGGTAGGACAATTGTGCCGGCACTGTGATCCCACGCAAAAAATGTATGGAAAAAGTGATTTTTTCAGCTAAATTTGAGGTTTGCAGGTGATTCTGGGACCCACGCAAGCCATACATCGTTGGACTCCCCTGGGTGTCTAGTTTTCAGAACTGTTTGGGTTTGGTAGTTTCCCAATATGGCCGCTGAGCCCGGGTACAAAAACCCAGGTGACCCCCCATTGCAAAACCAGGTTGTTTTGTGATCGGTCATTTTGATGTCTCCTCAATACGTTTTGGGCCCTTGCCTGTCGCGGGTACTTGACCCACCCACGCGAGTTAGGTATCATTTTTATCGGGAGACCTGGGGGAACGCTGGGTGGTAGAAAATTTGTGTGAGCTCGGTGATGCCACACTTTCCCACACAAAAATGTGTGAAAAAAGTCATTTTTTTCAGCTAAAATGGAGGTTTGCAGGGAATTCTGGGTAAGGAAACGTTGGGGGATCCACGCAAGCCATACCTCCCTGGAAGCCCCTGGGTGTCTAGTTTTCAAAAATGTATAGGTTTGCTATGTTTCCCTAGGTGCCGGCAGAGCTAGGGTTCGAAAACTACAGCTAGGCACTTTGCCAAAAAAGGGTAATTTTTGACTGCGAAATTGAGGTGTGACCATGTTGCGTTTTGCGCCGTTTCCTGTCGCGGACACTAAGCCGAACCACACAAGTGAGGTACCATTTTTCTCTGAAGACTTTGGGGAACGTGGGGTGGGTGGAAATTTGGGGATCCACGCAGATTCCAGAACTTTCTACCACAGAAATGTGGGGAAAATGTGTTTTTTTTGACAATCTTTTAGGTTTGCAAGGGATTCTGAGTAACGGAACCTGTTGGGAGGCAGTCAAGTCACCCCATCCTGGATTCCCCTGGGTATCTATTTTTCAAATATGTATAGGTTTGAAAGGTTTCCTTAGGTGCCGGCAGAGCTAGGGTTAAAAAACTACAGCTAGGCACTTTGCCAAAAAAGGGTCATTTTTCACTGTGAAATTGTGGTGTGACCACGTTGCGTTTGCGCCGTTTCCTGTCGCGGGCACTAGGCTGACCCACACAAGTGAGGTACCATTTTTCTCGGAAGACTTTGCGGAACGCGGGGTGGGTGGAAATTTGTTTATCCACACAGATTCCAGAACTTTCCACCACAGAAATATGGGGAAAATGTGTTTTTTTGACAATGTTTTAGGTTTGCAAGGGATTCTGGGTTACAGAACCTGGTGGGAGGCAGTCAAGTCACCCCATCCTGGATTCCCCTGGTTTTCAAAAATGTATAGGTTTGCTAGCTTCCCTAGGTGCCGGCAAAGCTAGGGTTAAAAAACTACAGCTAGGCACTTTGCCAAAAAAGGGTCATTTTTCACTGCGAAATTGAGGTGTGACCACATTGCGTTTTGCGCCGTTTCCTGTTGCGGGCACTAGGTCGACCCAAACAAGTGAGGTACCATTTTTCTCGCAAGACTTTGGGGAATGCGGGGTGGGTGGAAATTTGTGGATCCACGCAGATTCCAGATCTTTCCACCACAGAAATATGGGGACAATGTGGCTTTTTTGACAATGATTTAGGTTTGCAAGGGATTCTGGGTAACAGAACCTGATGGGAGGCAGTCATGTCACCCCATCCTGGATTCCCCTGGGTGTCTAGTTTATAAAAATGTATAGGTTTGCTAGGTTTCCCTAGGTGCCGGCAGAGCTAGGGTTCAAAAACTTCCTGACGTTCTCTTCCTGCCAGACAGACTGCAACATGTCTTTTATAGAAGGGCTTTTCACACCTAAACTTTCGAAAGTGCCATGGCTCCCCCAGAAACAGAAACTGCAGGGGGCCCAGCGACAGTAAGGGCAAGCTGTCTGAGGTCAAGCCCTTCGCCTGTTATACCTTTAGATTAGCAAAATCATAATCTAGAGTTCCAAAGCGCCACTATCACAGTTCTCTCACACAATTGCTCTGAAGACCACTAAGTAAACGTCATTTCTAGCCTTATGGAGAGGGAGTAGGGTTCAAATTAATGCTGCTGCCCCACAGGGTGACTTAAGCTACAGCAATCAAGCTCTAATTTTTTCCTGATAATACCGATTCTGATTTTGGCGATTTGGACCGCCACCACCCGCTCCCACACCGCCAAACCTCAGCGCCGCTTGCCTGCCAGATTGTTTGGCGGACAGGCGGCACGGCAAGCGGTGCCAATTAAAAAGGAACCGCAATGGGAGCACCTAAGGCAGTTTCTGGACCGCAGGAAAGGGGTCGTATGCAGGCAGGGAGCACATGCATCCCCATGCAATGGGGGTACAGGGGACTCTGTAGGACTCCCTTGTTTCCCCACCACAACAGCCTTTTCATGGCAGACTCACCACCATTAAAAGGCTGGCAGTGGGGAAAGTTTTAATATGCTTGGTGGTGCCACAGCAGCACCGCCAAACATATTGCTTCCCAGACTGCAGCAAGACCGCCAGGGAGCACAGATCCCTGGTGGTCCGACCGCCATACTCTTAATACGGTGCATTAGTCTCCAACTGCAACCGCACCTCCTTCGTGAGTTTGGCGGTCCTATGGACCGCCAAACTCGTAATTCAGGCCCTAAGATGCCAGGATACAGGGAGGTTGCACATCCTCTTCTATTTCTTAAGTTCATGAGTCTTTACGGTCTGTTACTTCTTCCTAACTAGCTGTCATCTTAGTTACACTGTGCAGCTGCAAGAGGTCTACTGTAGAAAGATTGCCTCTGTGGAGGCCACACTCTCTTCTACATTCTTTACTGTTCCATTAATTTCAGTTATAGACCCAGTGCTCTCATCACCTTTATTGCCTTTTTTCAGTAGCTTTCAATCTTTTGACTTCTGTCGACCCCCCCACTCAATCATTAAATCTGGGCATCCCCACTGAATCCCTATTGGAGTCCCGCGACCCCCACTGAGTCACTACTGGAAGCTGTGAATCCCGGCTTAGGCAATTTGGATGATTTGAACCTCAGAATAATACACAAAAATACAGAAACAAGCACTCATCACATACACAAATGATGAAATATTTTATTTCATTCACAAATACAAAATACGTCAACATTTTTATTTAGGTGGGAAGGTTGGGGCTTTTCGCAAACCCACCTAAAACAACCCATTATCCATATTATATTATGTCTGATTCCTTTGCATTGACTCAACAAATCAATCTGAGGACACCAAGTTAATGTTTATCCACCAACTGCAAATTCCTTCACGTTTACTTAACGTTTTAAAATTTTCAATGTTATATTTTGCTTCTTTATTTACATATACATTATTAATCTGTTAATATTATTGAATTTTCTAAGACATCACAGACCCCCTGAGTTCAGGTGGTGGACCCCCAGTGGTTCCGAGACCACAGGTTAAGAATCACTGCCGTAGTTTATTCTAGAATGCTCAAACGACCTTCTTTGTGGCCATCGCCTCTTCATCCTCATCCTTTTCCACATCAATATCTTATTCCAGGGCCTCCATCACCTCACATTAGCTCTATAGGTATATTCTATCAATCTGCCCATATTTACCTTCATACCAAGGCAGCATTTCCAAAGACAGAAGCTTGTCAAGGCAGTTCATCACCACTTCCAAGTCTTCAGGTACTATTAAACTAAGAGTGCTCAGTTCAATGCACAGCATACTGTGCATGGACAGCTTTGTGCACAAGACCCAATTCTATTGATGATACAAAGAATAGGGAGTATGCAGGTGTCCTCGATAGGGTAAATGTAAGCCAGAGGGCATAGCAAAAATTTATGCAGTTAAAGTGCTGAATCTTTCTCAAGATGTAATACTGTATGTGTAACTTGTCTGCTTTGCTCCTTTATGCTTATAACAATCTATCTTTAACCCAATATAGTTACTAGATTAACGTTTAAAGTGAATTACCAGAAAAAGACCGTTGAAACCAGACCACCCAAGATGCACCATGTTCAAAGTCCTTGTTAGCTAGAAAAAAAATCTGTATCATGTTATGACCGTATCATCAATATACAGAGAGGGTCTATTTGGTTGACAGTTAGTGGATAATACATCATTATGGAAGTGAAGTGAATTAGATAGTTAGCTAATATAATGACTCTGGCAAATGTCAGCATTTATTATTGTTCTTTTGAAAAAAAGATCACCTATGTAAGGCAACACGCTATAGAAGCATACTATTTTGTTTAAGTTTACGTCAATGGAATATTAGACATTATATTTACCAAGCACTGAGTTTTCTACACTTAGCTTAGTTGTAAGCAAGAGATTAGTTTAACTTAAAATCCACACCTAGAGGCACTTACAACTACTCTATTTGCTTGTTGGAGTTCCAGGGTGACTTAATCCTCATTGTACATATATCCTACCTCTCCACCATCATGCCTCTAAAGAGGAAGCAAGGACTAGGGCTCGACCAATGATGACCACAAACTCCTCAATGAGGTATGCTCAAGGGATAGACAGCCTGCTCTTAAAACTGGCCTTACAGCAGCACCAAGTCGTTTTCCTCTTCTTCATTAATGTTCCCTTCGAAGATATCATTGTTTGCCATCCGAGACTTCATTATGCAGTAGGGCAAAAACGCTCCCACACATATCAGGCTTTCTGCATCGTCTTGCCTGACTTCACTGGGACATCCTCTTCCTGGAAGGTATAGTCTTGTTGTTTTCCGACTGTGCCTTGAGTCACATTGTAAGCTTCACCAGGCACCGTTTCCACAGTCTGAGGCTTAACCAGCACTAGCCACATCTTTGTACCCGTCTCCACATAAAGTGACACCCCAGCTCTGGCATCGTAAGGTTGACAGGTGTGCACTCTTGGAATGATGTCATACAGATGCTGCTACTCCATCATCACCAGACCTCAAAGAGTAGCCAGTCACTGACTAATTTATTTTTACGTCGGCACAATGCGGGTTACCTTTCTAGTGTTCTCATCACTTTTCAGGTGCTGTCTCATTCCCATGTGTATTGGGACAAATATGAAGAAGGACAAGTTGAAGTCTCGCCCCACTTATCATGTAATTTATGGTAAGATCCTTTTACTGATTTAATTCCATAACAGTGAGCAAGGATGGAAAAATTGATTGGGGGAAGGGGGGGGGGTTGTTAAGGCTCTTGAATTGGTGAGATTTAATTTAAATTTGCATTGTAGCCAGCAAACCACAGCAAGAGTGAACATGTTTCATTTTCACCTATTCCCTAAATATTTTAGGGTTGTGAATTGCTTGCCAAACCCAGAGCAATATGCGGCATGTGTGCTGGCTTACAAAGAATGATTCGCAGCCAACCAACTTGAGAAAAACAAGGGCTATAGATCAGAACAAAACGACAGCGATACGTTGCAAATTTTAAAGTATACTGTGTAATGTGGTTTGCCAGACATGTGTAGAAACGTATAACAGAGCATAAGGTAAAAAGAAAAACAAAATCAACAATAACTATTACAAGAACTTCAGCACCATGTTATGCTGTAGGTGCACTTGGCACAAGTGACAAAGAGGTAGGTACACATGCTGTTGTATTACCTTTTGTTAGCCTTCTTTAATATGTTTCTTTCTCTATGTCTGAGGAGAGCTGGTCTCCCAACACTCTGTTCCTATGCTATCCTGTGCTATAATATCCTTTCCCTTTCATTCACTTCCTGGCAAGTACTTGGGCCAGGAAGTGATGTCTATTGTCCCAGCCGCGGACATGAGAAAACTTAGTACAACTGGATCGTAGGTCTTCTAATGGCAACATACATATGCAAGTCCAGTTGTCCAAGGCCTTTGGGACTCAATAACTATGACAAGCTCCGTGAATTGCCACTATCATTCGGAACAGGGAGTGAAGAACTACTACAAGCTCAATGAGTTGCCAAGTACCACCTTTTTAGGCTTTGGCTTTCAGTGTGTGGTGAAGATGGACATTTTAGGCTTGCTTTTGGAGGGTGGTGCTGGGGTAAAACAGTTAAGCCAGCACATCTTCACTACAAAAAATGACAGTCCCCAAACAGTCTAATTCTTTTTAGAAACAGATATAAGACTAATTATTATTCCGTTGATAGGTTAGGAAATGTTAAAATGTTTATAGCATTTCAAATCTGCATGCGTATAAAGTTACTCTAACTTTTCTGGGCTTGGTAGTGGGAACAAGGAATATAGTTAAAATTGTCACAAGACTATAGGCAAGTGCAGTGTTAGCTCTAAGAGAATAGGGCAGGTTGCACAATATTCTTCCTGCCGTGCTTGCTACATTTGGAGGTGACTTAGCAGCCTTCTAAGTCCACACTTATACTCTTTGCAGCAGTAGTCACTTTAGCAGCAAGAGGAGAGGATGCGAGTATTGTCACACGGTTCTGGAGGGGTTATGCTAGAGCCTTGTTTTGTCAATCAGCCTTCACACATGGTGTGACCAAGTCTTCCTGCTTGTGCTGCTCAGGGAACTGATCATCTTTGAGAGCAGGACTGACCTTACGACTGCAGCACCAGACTCAGTGAAGATCACAGCATCACTGAGAGTATGGTTGACATATACCTAGAAGAAACAATCGACAATGTTCTCATTGAATGGATAAATATAAAAATGGATGGATCAGCGGAAGCCAACTATAATAGAGAGGCAAAGATGCGAGTCTGAAATAGGGTCTTGAGGCGTCTTTATGGTCTGCATACTTACAACATTGTCTATGAAGACACTAGGTTGATACTGTGAATTAAGTGTGAGTTTTCCAAAACTGAAATGCCTCACAGGGCTTATTTAGATCACATCTTAAACAGCTTCTTGACCCTTCGTAAGGGGATTGATGGGTCCTAGCCCATGGTATCAAGTAAAGGGACTTGTAGAGAGTGACAAGCCGCAATGTAAAATTTGGTCAACAATGGGATCACACGTGTCGGTCTCATCCCTGCTATTGTTTATTGGGACGAGGGTCATGAGCCGAGAGCAAGAGTCACTATAGATGATGGGGCCAAAAAGGAAAAGGTGCTTGGGCTTATACACTACAGACTCACACAAGAAAGGGTGCTTATTCATGAATGTACAGCTCTAGAGGTCATGGTTGTGGTCTACCTTAGGGCTTCCAAGTACATCACAGCAAGATCTCGGTCTCTGGATTTATAATGGTAGGTTTTCAGCATTCTACAATCTACTTCTTTCTTGATCAGGGTTCATTTGCATATGCCTCATCCTCAGTCCAGGGGTGTATTTCTTGCCTATAAAATCAGAGCTAGCCAGGGATCTGTCACTCGTTCTTGGTATCCTCTAAATAGATATGTAGCGCTCCTTGAGTAAGAGGGGAATAATGGATAAGCACAAATGAGAATATTATATTCAATCATGGGAAAGTAGCCATCAATCGAGTTATCCAATTAATTCCAAGTTAGCTTCAAAGATTAGGTGAAAATAATCCTGACAAGGTGCATGTTCCCTCTGGTTTCGTACAGCTCTACAGCACTCATCCCCATGGGTGCTGTAATTCTCTTGTGTGCATTGACTTGCAATCAGGTGCTGTTGCTGAGGTCTTCTCTTCCACCAAGACAGTACACTGGATGTGAGGCTGGGCAGGAAGTCCTTCTGCATTGCACAGTGTTTATATCATTGGCAATGTTTTCCCCACTTCACTGTTCAGGTGTTTCTCTTCCCAGGTCACCTGATGAGCTGCTGGAACTTGCTAAATCCAGATTTTCAAAAATAGAATCTAGCAAGTCAAACGCTGAACTTTCAAATGTTAAACATTTCAAGGTCTTCTTACTACATAGCTACCACCATACACATTGGAGACAAATGTGTATAAGCAGATGCTGCTTTTACAACAACTGTAAATGCACCATGGCACCACACATACAAAAAAATACATATAAACATTTCCAGTGAAGGACAAACCATGCCAGATTATCGGGATCTACACGTGATGTGCATAGACATATAATAATTCTACATGGGAGTAATTTAAGTAGTCCAAGTTAATTGTAGACCTTTTTCATAACTCATAGACCAACTCTGAACACAAAAATGTGCCAAGGCATATGTTATACACTGACTATCACAGTTATTTTCCGAACAGAAATTATTTGTTATAAACAAAACCAGTGCTGTCTGTATCGCATTTTCCCTTTAGCCTTCAAAAAACACTATTTTGATTCATAAACAATCTTTCTCTCTCAGTCTATAAGCAACAAATACATACTGCTTATAGACTATGGTCTATACTAAGAATAATAATGATCAGTACAAAGAAAAGTCATATTTAAATTTTTGCCAGAACAAAGTAAAAGCACCTACCTCAATTAAGCTGAAGTGAACTCCAATCAAATATGGCATTGGTGCACTAAAATAAGATGAGAAAACCAAGGTTTTATTTAAAACATATGGTAGGAAGACATTACTTCAATTCAACAGAGATAAGGGGAAAAATCAACAAGCCTACTCAGAGGCACTGACATATTCTTTGTTGGAGTGATCAAGTACAATTCAGAAAATCTGTCATTTCCTAAAATAATTAGCAGGTTATGGGTAGCATGTAAACGAATTGGGGAATAATTGTTTCTTTTCATGAGAACAGGCTTGTGTGGGTCTTAATATAGCAGGGGAAAATCATATAAACAGTCATTCTGTACGCCTTACTGGAATCCCCTCAATTGGATTACGCGTTAATAAGCCACTGAGAATACCCCGCGTCCACAGCTGCTCCATCATCCAGACACAATCAGCCTTCAGATTTCCTCAAATAGGGCATTTTTGCAGTATATAACACAGCGCAAGCAAATGATTGCTTTCCTGCTTTATTTCATAACAATTTGTCTTTTTTCCAATAGAATTACACAATTGAAGACGGAATTTAATTACTAGAAATGCACTGTTGAAAGCAGACCACCCAAGAGGAACCCTGTTGGGAGACCTTGTTAGTTAGAAACCAGTATAGTGTGTTAAGGTGGTTTCACAGTACATGCATTTGATTAGCTTTCTTGAGAATATTATTTCCTTGTAAATTTAGTTTGAACTTTGTATGGATTTCAAATTGACTCAACATTTTACCATTTCTACCTTTTCTTGCAATTCAAGAATTTTGCAACAAAGCTTTAAAAGAACAGTTTTTCCTTCGGACATTAACCAAGGAGGGACCAGAGGCAGAGAAGCCATACTCTTGCTGCTGCAATTATGAAGAAAGGTAGAGGCAGGTCAGCATCTAATCACTCCAGACCCATTCACGCTCCACATTATCAATTACTTTATTATTGCTGCTTTCTGCTGGCTTTTTGTGAAGGTTAGTGCTACACATCCGACTTCTTCATTAATGTAGCATGGGTGATTTTATAGTGCTGCATGGTGCGTGACGCCCACTGCAATAAGAAGGTAAGCAGGCTCATGTGGTTGATCTCTGAGCTTCTTCAAAGCAATGTACAATTGGTAGGGTTATTGCTTTAAATGGGCACGCACTACAAGGCACTGAGTGTCTCACTTCTTTAATTGAAAAGTAAAGTGCAAGTGCTTAACAACAAGGGTGCAAACTTAATGGAAGATTACAAGCACTTCTGAGTAGCAAACTGGTACTCTGGGATTAGGAGCCCTTGCACTTCTATAGATCCACTTCAAGCATTGGAAGCACATAGGTGGTGGCGAAAAGGCAGGTCTTCAGCCCCCTGTAGAAACTCCTAAAAGCACCTCCGAATCTTACATGGAGGGAGTAAAAGTGCCCACAGTTGAGCATTATTAGTGAATGTCTGCCCACTGTCAACTTCAGTCATACTTTGTTCGATGATTAAAAAACACCATAAAAGCACATATATACAAGCAGTTAAAATACAATTAAAACATTATCAGAACCCTGAGATTACATACAAAGTTAAGAAAGAGGCTAGTAAAAAAAAACACAATTCCTTGTGATGATGACAATCAGGCTTGCCCTCTAGTTACCCTCAATCGCACCGCAACTTTAATAAAGTTCATAATACAAAAAAAAAAGACTGCCCACTGAAGTGATTGAATCTTGATGGCTAATCGTTTCTGAAGGTCCCACTTAGACAACAGATCAGATACCGATGTTTTACACACTTATATTACAATAAGAGGTGGTGGCCTCAGACTGACGACGGGGCAGAGACCCAAACTCACCATATACTTGATAAACTCAGAGGTGAGATAGCAAGTATTACCAGCTAAATCCACCTTATCACCACCAGGAGGCAAGATCATGACGCCCTCGTTTGCTGCCACTGCCATGGTTTTGAGACTGTGCTCTCAAAGCAGATGGATGCAGCTACCACCTTCAAGTGAAAGTGTGCAAAAATGTGCATGGATTTAATGGTTCCAATTTTGATGCTGAGGGTTTAGCTACCAACAGCATTGCTTTGCTTATATACAATTCTTTTATCTTTTTTCTCACTGATTTGACATCTTATATTACTAAATAACTTCATCATTTTATTACAAGATACTCTCGTGGAGACAACAAGCAGTCACAAACACCAGCATTAGCTACCTATAATAAACACTGCCATCCAACAATAACCACGCATGAGACAACAGACAGAGAAAGAGATATTGGACAAGAAGGAAGTAGTGAGAAAAATGCTAACAGAGACAAGATTTTTTTTTTGAATATCCCATCCCTAATGCCAAAGTAAATTTCCATGCTTACATAAGAATTTACAGCTAGGATTGCCAACTTTATGATTTATAGGTACTTTGGGAAATTCTACACACAATGACATCATATCAGTCCTTAACTCGAGCGGTTCCTCGCCCACTGCTAGCCTTCAGAACGGGTCAGCTGGTCGTGCTATCTTGTGTGGCCTTTCCTAACCTGCACTATCGAGTGTTCCTGGTGTTTGTGCAATATTTCATAGAGTTGGAGCCAGCAGGTCAAAGCTCTCGACACCGAGGCAACTGCACTTTGAAGAGGCACTTCATCAAACAAAGATATGTGTCAAAAGCTCGGGGCACAGCAACAGATTGTAGGGACATGTGGGAGACGTTTACAATGTTACAGGAAGACTGTGAAACATCCTCTGTTTTCAGTTTCAGGCCAATGCGGTTTAATACCCCTCTGGCCCTGTCTTCCAATTAAGAGTTTAGACAGACCTTCAAGTCACAAGACTTTGCAAAGAGAAATAAAAACAAAAATCATAATTGAAAAACTACATTATTAGTGTAAATCAGTTTTCTGTGTTTCTGACAACGAACCGGCCATCTCAAATGATATACACAGAGGAGGTGGACATAGGATCAACACTGCATCCGTGGAGTTGTAAGGCACAGTTTTTTTCTTAAGGCAGGCGTGGACCATTCCTATAATGCACTGACAGTGAGGTTGAGGATTTTGCACTTTTAGTAGCTCCACATCGTCCGAAGATCCATCACAGAACACCCACAGAACATAATCCTGCAACAGATTAACAAATAGTGCCCGCCACTATAGTCCACAAGAGACCCTCATATAGCCACTACAATCCACATGCATATGCCAATTGAGCCCGTATTGATTCCGCAGACCAGACTGTGAGCAAAAACCCACAGACAGACACCCTTGTATGACTCAAAGATAAAGTCCGAAAGCTGAAGAAGGTTCCTTACAGAGCATAGCTGCACCCATCCCTGCAATCTACACACATACACCTCCATAGATTCTAGCAATACCCTCGGTCTCATCCTGACTCAGTTCTGTTGAACCCACCTCCATCACATGTCGCCAGACTACCGTTTATACCATTAGATTAGTGGACATTTTTGGAAAGGATGCAGGAGGTAACTCAGGGGCTTTCCTGTCTCCGCTATTTCAGAAAAAAACTGCCTCCTGCCTTTACTTGTCACACTGTGCCTATTGTTTGCTCCCATCACTCAGGATTGTAACTTTCTGAACGCAGTTCAGGAGCGACTTGCTGGAACAGGGGGGAAAAAAACCTGAGATTGTACTTAATCTGAAATTTCGCATCCAGGTCACTGATTTTTGTCGCAGAGAAAAAAGAGGCACAAATCAAAGAACTATTCAGAGAGAACCAGTGTGGCTACTCGGTAGCCTGCTAGGATGAGATGTGCAAAATGAAGGAGTCCAGCGACAAGTCCATCCATTTGACTATGTAGAGGGTTTCTCTCATAACATATGGATTTAACATCAATACAGATAGCAATCGTGACAGTCTTGGTAATATACCAAAACACTAAAGGCTAGATTGGCAAATTTCCAAGACTTGGTTCAACTGGACATATAGCTGGAGGTGTAGATGATCACTTTTTTCTCAACTCTTGAATTAACCAAGGCACCGTCCAGTGCAATGCTAGCTAGACACATCTGTTGAATCAACTGAAAGTTCACTGAGTAAAAGGGCTATGATAAAGCCCTTGTCAAAATTAGGCGGCATGTCTGATGACCACCAAGTGTGGAAGAGAAGGGGTACAAGCTCACTTTCATTGTCAACTGTTTCTCAAGCTGCAATAAAAGCAATAGCATAATTGAGACTATGTTCTCATTGAATGGATAAATATAAGACTCCCCCTAACAATGTAAGGCAATTGATGTGGCCTCCTTACCTCCACTCTTAGTGCAACTTCCTACACCTTCCCTAATTCTAGGGATGGGTGGGTGGCTGAATCACGATGTCCACTGCACACGGGGCCGGCACCGTAAGGAAGAGAGGGCGAGGCCCTGGGCCAGGTGCCCTAAATAGGCCCCCCGCCATCTCCTCCCCCCACTATCGGCAGGAAATGACGTAAGTCTCGCCCCGGAAGTGATTCCTGCTGATTTTGGCGACCAGCCCTTCCTCCAGGAGTCATGGGGGCGTGGCAGGGATCCCGGGGACCCGAGTCCTAATGGCGCGTTTCCCTATAGTACACTTTTTGTCCATAGGACCCGGACCCACCCCAGGTTGTTCCTGGCCCCTCACCCATCATAACCCACAAATCAAGACTTAACGACCAGAGCTGTGGGTAAAAGAGGCCATGTTCAATAACAACCATCACATATAAACATGACTATATATAATCAATAAGGTTCAAATTTCCTACAACATAGATTTGCAATGCAATAGGTCTCGCATTAACGCGAGTTTGGGCTATTGACATTGCAAATGACAATGCCTTTTATTTTTGTTTTAGTTTTTAAAACATAAATAAAAGGCATTGTCATTTACAATGCCAATACCTTAAACTCACCTAAATGCAACACCTTTTGCATGTGCAGGGTAGACAGCAGCAGTGGGAACTGAAAATTGTACACGTGGAATATCCACTTGTTCAGACTGGCAATGGTGGTGCCAGTGGCCAACCAGACGAAGACAGCCGCGCAGATGTGCACCCTGGTAGCTGCCACCACATCCCCGGGGTCAGCCAGTTTGGGCTCAATGGTACCTGTAGGGGGCTCACAAGCAGTGAGCGCCATTTTAATCACATCTTTCCTATTGGGGAACAAACACATCAGGCCAAACCTAGAGGTTTGCGCATCCCTCATGTATAGGGTCACACTGCAGCTCAGTGTTCATATCTCAGAGGGCTGCAGTCTGTTGTATCCTTTCATGGACCAATCACAATCCTGTTTCCGTACCAGGGCCCTCTCAAGTCAGGATCACATTGATTTACTCTCATATTGCTGGTAGAATCAACCTTCAGTGCAATATGGCGTTAATAAGGATCAAAAGTAAACGGCATAGCCAGCTGTGAGGTGTGTGGCCTGCCCAGGCTGCTACCGGTGTGGTTGCAGGGCGTTAGTTGCTTTCCGGAGGCCGGCTCGGGATGTTGCTGCTGATTCACGTCAGTCCGTCCGGCGCAGCATCCTGTGGTGAGTGCTGCTCAGTCGCTGTGCGCCGTCAGACAGGGAAGAGGGTGTCAGTCCAGCCCAGCCCTGCCCGTGGTGGATCCTGCCCAGCCCAGCCCTGCATCAACACATGCCGGTGTATAGACAAAAACACAAACAGTAGCGCTGCTCACTAATATTGCACGTCGCCAGGGAGCTATATTGGGATGCGATCTCTATTTAGACGCTCGGTCCCGAGTGAGGCGTGACCCTGAAACATGAGCTGCCGCTGTGACTTTACCCTCCTGACTGGAACATCCCATCCCCACACCCACACCCACGGCTCGCGGAGACGGCTGAAGGTGACCTGAGGCTCCTGACAGCCTCTTTGTCCCCTGTCCAAAAGTTTTACACTGTAGCTAGTCATCTTGCAGTACAACACAATGCTGCTTTATTGGCATAGCTACATTTGGCAGTGTCGGTAAGTAGTCTCCTACCACTGCTTTTCACGCCTCTGTCTTAAGACGTCCCAACCTGCTGCTGCGGCACGAGGCGACCCAACAGGGTCAGTTGCGATTGACGTGGTCGGCTGACTTTTGACGCAATGGCATTTTTCTGCCCACCTACCTGCATTTTGTAACGGAGCGTCCTCGTCTTCTTGCCGGCTCTGACGAGTTACGTCATATGTGCAGTATCATAGCAGTGTTGACCCAGGCCCTGATGCAAGCAGCGATAAACGGTAACACATGGGTTCCGTTGTTCATGTGTGTAGTAAAAATAATATGCATAATTGGGTGAATTGGAGCCCTGTGCCCCACTGCCACTGCACCTGCTGCACTACTTAGTAATAAAGAAGAGAGTAATAGAAACAGAACACAAAGGGCTTTAAAATGAGAGGGAGAAGGCTGAACAAAAACACGCTCCAAATAAAGAACAATCGCTCACCATTGCCTTGTCCTCCCCGTGACCCCGTGCGTCTCTGAGCTCCATGTCGTGAAGCCTTTTCTTATCTGCTTGTTAAATAAACAAACAGATAAGAAAAGTATTCACCACAGCCGTGAATCAGGCGAGCCAGTCCGGCAAAAAATCAAAAGGGAGGCAACGAAAAACCCTCCTTTCCAATGGGAAGCCAGCGTTTACCATAAACGCTGACGCTACCCAATGGAAATGAGGGGCGGGGCTTGAGTCCCTTTCTCAAAAGTAACTTGTTTACTATAGCTCTCGCAGGCGAGGAGCGCATGCGCTCCAACGCCAGGCGAGACCTAAAAATAGATGAATCAGCAGAAGTCAACTATAGTGGAGAGGGGAAGATGCGAGTCTGCACTAGGGTCTTGAGGCATCTTTATGGTCTGCATACTTCAAACATTCTCTATGAAGACATTAGGTTACTACTGCGTTTAAAAAAAAAAAATATATTAACATTTCTTAAATACAGCATACAATGTGCACAGTAAGCTCAGTTCCCAAGATTGTCAGTGAGAGTGACATGCAAAAATAAATCAACCATGACATTTTCCCCTGTTACTCGCATTAATTACCCAGAACATTGTCGGTCTTGAAGATCAGGATAGATAAAGCGTGTTAGTCGTGCAATAGTCAGACACTGCCATTTCCATGTCCACAATTACCCGAAGCCCAGTTGCAAACTTTGTAGAGATTTTCCAGGGGGAGTCGCGCAAGTCTGTGGGCAGGAGTCCGGGCCACAAACTCGGCCAGTTCAGCTTACCTGGTCAGTGGTGGGGGGCAGAGGGTCATTCACGTCGCCAGTCGCCTCTGGATTTGCAAGTAGGTATGCGCGCAATGGGCCCCAGATGTCCCTTGGCCTAGAGGTAACAGCCAGGAGTTCTGCATATATTAATGTATGTTCCTGCCACATGAGGAGATCTTTAAACCAATCTTTAAATTTAGGGACGCACCCTCTACCTCACCTGCACGCCACCCGTCACTTGGCTAGTTGGAGCCCCAATGAAATGAGTCTACAGCAGGTCGGATGTATATCTGCTGTGTAGCCTAAAAGGGCCACCGGTGGTGATTGTGCAATTGTTGAGGCAGCCATTTGCCCTAGTGCTCCTAGTACCTCGCCCCAGAACATTCGTATCACACCGCACTCCCAAGCTAGATGTAGGAATCCCTCCTTCTCCTGCCCACACTGTTCACAAGCATCGCTGTCTCGCAACTTGAATTAAAAAAGTTTCACCGGGGTGTAGTAGAGTCGCTGGAGATAGCTATAGTGAATAATTCATAGCCGGCTATTTGCTGATATCTTGCCTGTCTGCTCACAGCAATAGCTCAATTTTTTGTCATCCAGAGGCTCTCCTATCTCTTGCTCCCAACGCACCTTAGCTGTCCCCATGTACTCTTGCATCTCTGTCTATGTACTATGGTATATAAGAGAAATGACGTGGGCAGGGCTATCAGTCTGGAGTAAGCTGTGAATCGGTTTCAATGAGGGGGGTTCGGCAGGGTAGTTAGGGGTCACGGCTCTAACACTCTGCCTTAATCGAACGTATAAAAATAAGTCCACCGGACCAGGTTCTCTATTGTGGAAAAACTGGTCTTTGGTGCGAAATGTGCCGTTTAGGTACAGATCGCCTCAGGTCACTATGTTCAACCTATTAAGGAATTGGCAACACCGTGGCTCCTGGATGAGCTCTAGAGCCGGATGTCCAGTTACTGGGAGCAGAGGGGAGTAAAGCATTTCCATGTTCAGTCGGCGCACAATTTTCTCCCATGCCTCCACCATGCACTTCACAGTGGTGGAGTACACATCACTCTTTCTTGGTTGCGTGGCAATGAATCTGGACATCGGGGTGGGCTGTGTGTAGTATAGTTCTATCGCTAAGTGTGGCATGGAGGGTGGCAGATGAAACCAATACGTTGTGTAGTGTGCCTGTGCACTTAAATAGTATAGTTCAAAGTCAGGGGCCTCGAAGCCTCCCTGCGTATAAAGGTGCGTCAGTATGTCCCATTTCAATCTGGGCTGCTTTCCACCCCAAGCAAGCCGTATATTATGAGTTTTGAGGGTCTTAAAAAAGGCCGGTCCTGGTGCATAGAGGAGATTAATAAAAAGGTACAGCAGTTTCGGTAGTATCGCCATCTTCATTAAAGAGATCCTTCCTGCCATCGACAGGGGCAATGCTATCCATCTGCCCACCGACTCAGTGACGTGGTCGATCACCCTACCATAATTAGCTCGCAGGAGCTCTGAGCTATCTCTGGCAATGGTTATGCCCAGATATTTAACTTCACTAGAGCACCATTCAATGGGATAGTCGTGGGGGTAAGGGCGTACAGCGTCTGTTAGCGGAAACAGTTGAGATTTTCCCCAATTTATTTTTATACCGGACAATTCTACGAACATGACAAACTCCCTCAGAATGGGATTGAGGCTGGACTGGGGTTTCCGAAAATATAGAGTGATGTCATCCACGTAAAGGGAAAGTAGCACATGCCGTGTAGGATATTCTAGAGCCCACTCTCTGTGTAACTGTCTAAGCCTGGCCGCCAGAGGCTCTTCCACTAGAGCAAATAAAAGGGGTGATATCGGACACCCTTGGCAGGTGTCTCTTGTGATGGTGAACCAGGGTGAGCTGGCTCCATTCGCTATAACCTTTGCTTGCAGGTGCTTGTAAAGCAAGCATATCCAAGCTAAAAAGTAATTCGGCATTCCCAACCACTGCAGAATGCCAAACAGATAGTCCCATTCCACCAAGTCAAACGCCTTGGTGGTGTCTAAAAACAAAGCAACTGCCTCGAGGTCTGGGTCCATATCTGACATTGCCGCAAACAGGGTTCGTAAGTTGTGGGAAGTGGTACGACCTGGGACGAATCCCACCTGATCCGGCATCACCAGCGCCGTCATGAGCAGGCTCAGCCGGTTTGCTATAATTTTAGCCAGTATTTTTGCATCGCAGTTGATCATGGAGAGAGGCCTATAGGAATCGCACCTATCTGCTGGCTTACCTGGCTTAAGTAGGGAATTAATGGTGGCCTCTCTCATTGTTGGTGGCAGTGCTCCTGTTTTAAAGGCCTCTTTGTATACTTTAAGGATGGAGGTCAGATGCTCTATATATGCCTTATAGAAATCGGGGGTAGACCATCCGGTCCAGGGGCCTTCCCAGAGCGGAGCTGCATTATAGCTGCCCTAATTTCATCCAGTTTGAACTCTGTCGTCAGGAACCCCCTCTGCGAATCACTCAGCCACCCCAGGGCCACTGGTTCTAAATATTGTAATAGGGACATTTCCTGCTGCCACTTCGAGGTGTACAGGGTAGTATAGAAGGATTGAAATGTGCTAAGTATCTCTGCGGTGTTTCTAACTTTCTCACCGTCCGGGGTTTGGGGCTCCAGTACGTAATTTGAGAATCTAGGGGCGCTGATTTTCTCAGCCAGTGCCTTACCCGGTCGATCCTCCTTACCATATCGCCGAGCTTTAAAATATTTCCCTCGGAATCGCCATTCTCTATCCGCCTCTTCCTGATATTCGGATATTTTGTTCCTAAGTTTGAAATATGCCTGAGGGGAAGGCGAGCGGGCTATGTCTGTCTCTATATGTTTAAGTTATTTTTCTAAGTGAGTGAGCGTTTGTCGCAAGGCTTTGAGCACTCTCCCCCCCCCTTTAGTGATGCAGAGCCCCTGACAGTAACCTTGAATGCCTCCCACACCATCCCCACCGTGTCCACTGAGCCCAGATTTCGCTGAAAGAAGTCTTGTATTTCTTGATCCATTTCAGCTCGGAACGCTGTTTCTAGCATAAGGGTGGGTGCAGTGCTCCGCTCCGCCCGCGGAGGGTACGTAGTACTGCCCACTTCACGCTTCGCAAAGTAGGCGTAGCAGAGGCAGACTATGCACAGCCCGCGGCGGAGCAGAGTTGCCCGCCGCCCGTCTCCCTCCCGCCCTCATTTTACAATTACTTATAAACATTACATAAAGAAAATTACTTACCTGAGCTGCCGCGTCCTGGGGCTCCATCTTGCTGCTTCCTGGATAGCTTCTTCCTCCCGAGAAATGCGCATGCGCATTCGTGAGGAAGAAGCTATCCAGGAAGCAGCAAGATGGAGCCCCGGGACGCGGCAGCTCAGGTAAGTAATTTTCTTTATGTATTGTTTAGAAGTAATTGTAAAATGAGGGCGGGAGGGAGGCGGGTGGCGCACAGTGGGGCTACGCGAAGTGTGCGGGTGGGTGTAGATTTGCCCCCACTCCATAATGCTTCACGTAGCCTCACTACGCCCACTACGCCCAGGGCTGATCTAGCAGCGTAGCGGGGTTGAGATGCCAGTTTATGTAGGGAGTGTGTGATAGCGGTGGCGATATATTTAAGAGCACTGGGGAGTGATCAGAAAAAGTGCGTGCCAGATATGTTGCCCCAGTTAACCATGTGCCGAGTCCCCTGGAGACCACCCAATAGTCGAATCGTGACCACGACTCATGGGCCAATGTGTGGCATGTGCCCTCTCTGTGTTCCGGGTGTAGGTGTCTCCAGACATCTAAAAGGCCAGAGTGTTTAATAATGTCGCTCATTTGACCCTGGGACCGATTGTAGTGATGTGGCTGTGGGTTATATCTATTGAATGTCGGGTTCAAGGTAATATTGAGGTCCCCCCCACATCACGTGGGTAGAGCCGATGTCCACAATTTTATCCCTTAATGTGGCAAAAAATAGAGGATCGTCCACGTTGGGGCTGTAGCGACTAACCAAGCTTACCGAGGGTGAAGTGAGTGCGCCCCACATCAGACAGTATAGGCCCTGTGGGTCTGTAAGTCTCCCAGCCTGAACATATGGAGCAGTTTTGTAAACCAAAATGGCCGCACCCCGTGAGTAAGTGGAGTAGGACTCAAAACAGCTGTGTCCCGCCAATCTAGTCGCGAATTTCTGTGGTCGTTGGGGGTCAAGGTGGGTCTCCTGGAGCATTGCGACCTGGATCTTATGTCTGTCAAGATATACCAGGATTTGTCTGCGCTTGCGCGGGTCCCCCAGCCCACGGACATTCTACGTCAGGAAGTGTATTGTGGAGGCAGCTTCAGGGTCAGTGATCTATCTGGGGCATCAAGACATATTGGTTCGGTCTATTCAGGCTGAGCATAGTGTCTTCGTGAGTGCAGCTGTCTGGGGTAGAAGAGTCTAGTAGTGTGTCATTGTATTTGCGCGCCTCGCTGCCTGGGCTTTTTATAAAATGCTGTGAGTTATGCTGTAGTGCGGTCAACGAGGAGCATGTCCCATTCCCATCCGATAGGACAGTCATGTTTCTTATTTTTTGACCAAGGAGAGGGTCTCAGCCCCTACCGGCTACGTAACATACAGGCGTGTGTGTGTCATGCGTCTTGTCAGGAAATATGTCATGTGAACCGCTCCTGAGTGCTATCACAACTGTGTGTCGTGCTGTCAAATAACCAAAGTTGCCCCTTCCCCATCCCCCCCACATCGACATCCCAAACCTGTTGTGAACAAGTGAAGCCCTCCCACTTCACCCAATAAAACATTTGGGAAATTAATGTCCATTAACGGGAACAACGTAGATTCGGCGCTCACCCTGTGGGGATGATGCTAGAAGGCACGCCCCCCCCGCTGTCCCTCCTCCATGGTGTGCAATCCACAAGGGGGCAGGGCGCCCAGGATTCGGCATAACGTGCTCACCTGTTGCTCTCAGTGAAGGAGCACTATCCGATACGGTCAGGAATACCATTCCATGTGTTATACAGTATCTGGACTCCTTGGACAGTTCAGTGAAAACTGCATCACAGTTCCTCGTCTCTAGGAGCCGCTGCTCATAATACACTTCACACTGGGAGTACTGGCCAGACTCCTGATCGCAAGCATCAGGAGTAGATCGTTTTTTCTTCAGTTTCCGCAGGTAGTCCTCCACTTGCTGCGGGTTGGTATAGAAGTACTGTTTCCCTTGAAGCGTGATCCTCAAACGCGCCGGGTATAGCATGGCGTAGTCTATCTGTGCTTGCATAAGCTTCCGTTTACCAGTTTACCAGTGCAAACTTCTTTCTGGCCTCCTGGACGGCGATAGTAAAGTCCAGGTGGAAGGCCACCGAGTGCCCATCATAGGTCAGGGGTGATTGCACTCTCGCTAGCCTCAGAGCTACATCTCGGTCTCTGTAGTTCAGGAGTTTTGCGATGATAGGTCTAGAGGGTGTTCTGTGGCGGAGGGGGGGGGGGGGGGGTCTGGGACCCAGGGAACAATGCGCCCTCTCAACAACCAGTAGGTTCGAAAAGGCATCTGGGCCAAAAAGGGCATGCAGCAGTTTCTCCATGTACTCTTCCATTTTGCCCGTGTTGGCACTCTAGATCTGAGATTCTGTGCTCCGTTTCTATCCGCGCGTCATGTTTTTCAAGCTTTTGCGCCATCATGTCTAGCCTGTTGCACATAGTGTCCATTTGGCTTCTATAGAGACCAGGCTGTGCTTCACAGTGCCGAGCAGTGTTTTCATATCATCCTCCGCTGAAGGCATGCCGTCGGTACGTTGTACCGGGAGTGACTGTTCAGGATCGCTCTGGTGCCTAGGCGTTCTACGGGCATCAAAGGTCAATTTCTGCTGCTTTGGATCCGGTTTCCCCATCTCATGCGATCGCAGCCACCCGCTGCCTGCCGTGGGAGCCTCAATGTGTGTTGATGGGGCCCAAGCAGTCTCGTCACGGGGTTACTCTGGTCTTGAGGTGCTCAGGGGGGAGTCCAGAGATTTGAGCTATTCTCCTCTCCCCGAGCTGCCTACCACCAGGGAGTGGTGTTGTGGATGTTTCGGGGCGCATTTCTAAGCCAGAAGGTAGCAGGCCCTCTGCGCGGCAAGCCACTCCACAGCGTCATGGGTGCTCTGCCCACAGATGCAGCAGCCAGCGGGCGAGTCAGACACGGGAGAACTACAATCCTCCGCTGTGCCTACCAAGACCTGGAATATGTGGCGGCGCTCTCGTGCTGTCCTCACCGAAGCGTGGGGCTCACGCTATCGTTTTGGGCCTCTGTCCATATAGTTCCTCAGCAGTCCCCAAGATGGTGGCAAGTCCCGAGCAGGGCCCCTCGATCACTGCTTGCCGTCTGTGCCCTCACACTGCAGGCGAGAGCCCTGTGTAAGCCTTTGATGTGGCTAATAGACCTCAGCTCCCACCGCACCGCTTTCCAAATATTCTGCTTTCTGGGGCTGCGCGTTTAAGTCCGCCGCATTGCACGCTTCCCGCCACCTCCGCAGCTGGGCCTCAACTAGACACCCGTCTTTTTCTGGAGATGTGTGAAGCCTCGTCCTCCAAGGAGAGTGCCAGGCTGCCGTTTGCCTCACTGCATGTGTTGTATTTCCCCCCACTAGGATTTCACTGTATGGGTGCCTCGCAGCTCCTCTACCGCCCGGTCCCTCAGGCTGAGCGGGCCGGGCTGACCCTGAGCGCCAGCAGCACACCCGTTACAGTCGCAGCCTCCAGTTCACCAGGGGGGAACGCGGCACTCACCTCCCCTGCAGCCGCAGTCGGCACTGTTCACCGGGACCTGGGGTATCACAGCTTGTCTCCCTATCCCCGCCGGCTCCCGGTGTTGCAAATCAGGCCACGTCTTCTTCTGGTTGCGGGGGCCGCGTTCACCTCCCGCAAGTTCTCCCGCACCCAAGTGGGAAGGCAGATGTCTGCAGCTCCCACGGCCCCAGCCTCTGCTGTCCCCGGGGTGGGGCTAAATGCAGTCTATCACACTCCTCCCCTGTAATCTCAGGGAGAAAGGAAGCGGCGTACTCTCGACTCACTCCAGGATCCCCATAGGCCACGTGTGTTCAAAGGCCACGCGGACGCGCCATCACAGTGGCTGCACGAGATGCGTCAGTTCTCGGCGACCAGTGGGGCTCCGCAGCTTTTGGCTAATGCGGCTACTCCCAGCACATGCCGGTGTATTATTCTGGGTACTCAGCCGATGTTCGGCTATTGAGAGCAGAATAATGTCGGATATAATGTCCCGGGCTGTCAGAGCCTCACTAGGGTGCGGCTATCTTGGTTGAGCACCCTCTAGTGCCCCAGGTTGCTGCTGTGAATTAATTGTGAGTTTTCCAAAATTGGGAAACGGAGGGGAGGAGCAGAGAAGGGGAGGGCAAGGTAGGGGAGGGGGAAGGACAGAGGAGGTGGCGAGGAGAGGTAGGCTCATCCAGCCTTTAAGTCAAATAACTTAAAGCTGCAGGCCACTGTTGATTAAATGGTCGAACACGTAGGCTCAATGATCACTGAACTGGTACACAGTCCTTCGAATACGGAGGGTACTACAGAAAGAATGAGAAATTATGGGCAGGCGCAGCACTCAAAGAATGCAGCTATCCAGTTGAAGTAGGAAGATTTTGAAAACTGCCATAGGAGGGACAATATACATGTCATGAGTGTTGTTTGTTTGCTCTCTGATGCATTTAAGGGTGCATTGGATTGGGACTTTGGCTGTCAACTCCAGAGAGTGCATAGATTTCTTTCTCAAAGACCAAGTATAAACAAATAGAGAGCAAATCCTATCGGATATCATATGTTCAACGTTCTGCTCCGCCAGTTAATATAAGATTTAGCTTGCTCTTCAAAACCCCTTAAAGTGGATGGACCTATGCTTCATGTGAGGGTTGATTTTTGCCATTCTATTGTGGAGCACTGGTGGCAGCTATGCCAGATGATTTAAATTCTACAGAGCATGGGTGGACTTGGTTACTTGCAGGAAGCAGAAAAACAAATTTACAATTAAAGATTGCAAATACTTTTGCGGATCTGAGGCTGAAATTAAAGACCTAATGAACAACTGCAAAAAGCTATGCATTTCCAGAGTAGAGAATACTAATTGTTGTTAACATGCCTAGTCAAGCAGGTTTCAAATCATGTACATTTTGTTCTTCTCTGTCTTTACCATGTCCTCTTTTGACTTATTTACATTAGCTTGAGTCCTTATAAGGTACATGACCTATGATTTATTTTTCTTGTAGATTGTTCCAAAACTTGATATGTATTTATAGTAGGGAGATAGCATGATGTGTCCAGGGAGATGGGAGATTCAGTACAGTGGCTGTTAAATAACAGACAGGAAGTGGATAATTTCAATTTGAGGTGCGGTTTGAGGTATCATTGCTTAAACCTAGGCTATAAACATGGTGTCTTTCAGGGGTGTAGCTATGAGGGAGAGTTGCGCAAGTTCTAGGATGACCGCCTAGAATGGAAGCAAATTCTGAGCAATGACTAAAAGTTAATGACAAAAGATCAACATTCATGACAAAAGATCAACTTTATTGGAACACCTGAGAAGGTAAAGCAATTATAACGAAGAAAGTAAATTGATGGCCAAAGCAGGTACAAGTCAAAATGGGTTTGGTTTCTTTGGTCTGTGAAATGCATAGCAGTATTAAACAAATATTCATATGTAACTGGACATATTTAAATATTTAAAACTAGCAAACATATGAACACTAAGCAACATTTGACAGCTGACATGAGATGGAGTTGTCATTGGATTCTGCCCCTTATCATGAATGATAATACCAGAAACAAACAGCAGCAATAGTCCCAAAAGCATAACTATTTTAGTAAGAGAAAGTACTCTCACCTGGAGAGACGTCTGAGCAAAAATGCCAGTCACTGGCAGAAAGCCATATGTATACGTCTATATGGGTAATTACACCAAAAACCATATGCTATTGAATGTTTACTAAAAACTGAAGGAAACTTTCTGAGCAACTTTAGAATAAAGAAAGATTGACAAAAAACAGTTCAGGTTCCTTGAAGCTATTTCACAACTCAGTAAGCTCTATTACAAGGATTGCAGGTTCTGACCTGCAAGTAACACAAGGATATCAGATGTTCATCGTCAATGCCAAGACTCGAACCCAGTTCCCCAGATTCGAGGTCAACCGCCCTAGCCGTTAGGCCAACTCCTCTCCCCAATCTGCACTCAAAACAGTAATTCATAGAGCTATCTTCATAAAATACAAATCGGTCGCCTGCATGGTACTCGCTTTGCTTTGCAGTAGGCCCATTAAGTATGCGCTTTACACAAGGTGCATTAAATAGGCACGTCATGGTAATAGTTACCCACAGACACTCGGAGCCTCCTCAGGGAAGATAGACTTTAAAGCAAATGAGCATGGAAACATGCCAGCAACAGTCCTAATGCCCTCCTGCCTGGTTGCCATCTTTCCTAGAAAGAAATATGGGCCAATGTGACTCCCCAACACACAGAGGCGCCATCATCGTGGGTAAGAACACAGAGAGGAGAGCAACAAATTGATAGATTAGAAAGAAGTGAAACAGTAACTGTTCAAAGAACCCGGAGAGTAAGGTTGCAGTGTTTTTGGGCGGTGCAGTGTGGACAGGGGAGTGGCACATTGTTCCCTGCTATTTTGAATGATTGGCTCAGTGTATTTACACAGCGCATTAATTCTACAACAGGTCTCTCGAAACTGAGCAACAGCAACTTTGCACGGACTATGACTTGATAACATGGTCAATTCCTCATGCCTGTCAATCTCTGCCAGTTTCAGTCCCGGACTATCATCAATAAAGTGAAAACTTTAAATTGTAAGAGAAAATGCATCTTGTCGGGTCTGTACCAGTTAACAGCCAAAGTGACGGTGCCACACCAGCTCTTACCTATCATTTTTATCTGTACTTCCCTGTTTTTAAACTTATTGTAATTGTAATGTATTATTGAACATGTATTTTTATAACGCATTGTACTTTTATGATCTTATTCTTTACGAGCGAATAAAGTAATTGATTGATTGATTGACAGTCAAAGTATCCAATTACAAATGAAACCCCAATCAACCTAAAAGAACACTTCAAATGCTTTCCTCCTTTTTTTAAAAAAGTTTATCCAAGGTGGGGTTTTGTTTTTCAACGCATTAAAAGATGAGAAACAATCAATTGCGGTTTCTTTTGTAGCTTTCTTTCTAAGCGGCTCTTTACTCCAGCCTCATTGCACCCCTACTGCTGGGTGGAAACTGCTGAGGAGTGGGGTCTTCATCGCGCATGCGCCGCGTGCTCTCGGCCCTGTTGTTGACACAGCCATCCCTCTCGAGCGCCCTATCTTGCACCCCCACGTGTCTGCCTGTAGCTTCCCCTTTTTGGCTCACTGCCAGACACGCACAGGGGCCTCACTAGATTTATGTTTTTTGAATGAAGAGCGAAGCGAATATTAATAGGGCGCCCGAATGGGAGCATAAAAAGAATTAACATTGTGAACAAAATGTTGCACGTTACAGTAACAATTAGGAGCAAAAGGCATTCGGCTAAAATAACGGACGGTCGATGTAAACAGCAGAGAGTTGGGCAGCTTTTGCTGGGTTTAACACAGGGCATCAAAAAACCGTGAAAATGTGGACAGTATTTGTTGATAAAGGGCTGACCAGGCAATGTGTTCTACACATATGGCTTTCAGGGGTGAGCTAAAGTAGGCGTGTATACGCCCGAGCACTGACATGGAATGTTAATGGGTTAAACTCCCATCATAAACAGAGAAGTTAACACTCACTGGTCGACTGCATAAAACCACACTGGGTTGGATACTCGGCGGGCTTTTAGTGGTCGGAGGTAGTTTTTAGTATATTGAAAAATGATAATAAAAAGGTTTTGATCCATAAACAGAGAAGTTTGGAAGTGTTTACATTAAAGGAGTCGCTACGATATTTACGCAAATGTTTGTGGTCATGCAAACAAGCAAAGGTTCATTACTGGGTTACTGCGAAATTGCACACATGGTTACAAATCCAGACAACAAATATTTATTTGTGGCGTCTATGCCCCAAATGCAGGCGGTATTATGCAGTTTTTAGGTCTCGCCTGACCCAGCGCATGCGCTGGCCTGGCGACACTTTTTGAGAGGGCTCCAAGAAGGGCTACCATGGCCAGCCTAGAGCTACAGTGCATGTGCGCACGCGCGTGCGCTGCGATTGATTGCCTTTACTTTCACTTTCGCTTTGATGTTTGATCGCGATCACTTTAGCGGCCGCTTGGCATAGCCAATAGGTCTAGCTTTGTTGCATGGCTAAACACTTATAAGGTCCCAAAGGCGAGACCTATTGGCTATGCCAATGCTTGTTACAATTTCTGCTGAGACAGAGTAAATGGAGTGGCCCAATTATCTAATGCAGCGAAATCAAAGTTCCACTCAACTCAGTCAAGGATAGGTTCAGCAACAGGAGTAGTAAACAAACGGATAAAGTTTATGCTGCCGTTTTGCAAAGAGTAAAATACTTGGAGCTGATGATTAGTTACCACACATTTAAGGGACACCAATTGGGCGATTTCTATTATTCATTACCACATGGTCCTTATTTCTGTTAATCTGATCTTATGTGAATATAGGTTATTAGACTAAGCACAAATGCAGGGTTCCCTGACACCTTTGTGTGATCATAATCCCGTCTGCACTGATTTACTGGGGACAATGTATGAAAATAAAGGAGAAATGAGGAGCTGGACAATAGACCAAATGATTGAAAATTCAGACTATGAAATTAAAATTAAGTAACTTATCCCAGGATTTGTGAAAGATAATAGAGGGTCGTGCAAACAAATATGTTGTGGGATACACAGGAACTTGTGGGACTGCACAAAGGTTTACAATACATAATGATCAACTCACGGACAGACAAAGGCAAAAAAAAAAGTCCTTGTAAATAATAAAATTCCAATCCCAACACGTGGCTGACATTCTCAATCAGGAATCATCCATTTGGGAGACATCCATTTGGCAACAGTTGCTACTCATTAATTTTTATTCATTCAAGTTCGGTAAACAAAATATGAAAAGCCCCCCATAAACAATGCGCAGATATTTTTGAATGTAGTGAGCTAATCTTCAAGAAGTTGGCACTTACATCAGAGGAGTCTGATTATGTTATGCCTTGTGGGTAGGTTTAGAGTGTTAGCCTGCGTGGCAGGGTTTAGGAATGTTCATGGGGGTTGCTGGGTGATGGAGTCAGAGGATTCCAGGCTTTTCAAATGTATGCAGAGACGTTTTATTGTTGAAGGTGGATGTCTTATGTTGCCTCTGCTGTGATGCAAAAACAACAATTGATGGACAGAATGCAGAACAATGTCATACATTCACCCCAGTACAGAGATCTGGGCCTAAATCCATCATTTTTTTGCTCACCATGCCATTCCAGTTTGAACCCAGCCATATGCAAATCAGTCCTGACCCTGTGCCCCATGGGAACAGTCCAGCCCGAACTGCCAAGCCAGGTCCTCCCTGGACTGGAAACAAGCATCCTTTGGACCGGTTTCGGGCTTTCAGCCCTCGTCAGCCAGGATAGCTTGATTCCAGTGGCATGGAGAGCAAGGGACTCACGTCTGAGCATACCCTTCCCACTCGGGGTGACAAATGCAAAAACAACAATTGATGGACAGAATGCAGAACAATGTCATACATTCACCCCAGTACAGAGATCTGGGCCTAAATCCATCATTTTTTTGCTCACCATGCCATTCCAGTTTGAACCCAGCCATATGCAAATCAGTCTTGACCCTGTGCCCCATGGGAACAGTCCAGCCCGAACTGCCAAGCCAGGTCCTCCCTGGACTGGAAACAAGCATCCTAGGACCGGTTTCGGGCTTTCAGCCCTCGTCAGCCAGGATAGCTTGATTCCAGTGGCATGGAGAGCAAGGGACTCACGTCTGAGCATACCCTTCCCACTCGGGGTGACAAATGCAAAAACAACAATTGATGGACAGAATGCAGAACAATGTCATACATTCACCCCAGTACAGAGATCTGGGCCTAAATCCATCATTTTTTTGCTCACCATGCCATTCCAGTTTGAACCCAGCCATATGCAAATCAGTCTTGACCCTGTGCCCCATGGGAACAGTCCAGCCCGAACTGCCAAGCCAGGTCCTCCCTGGACTGGAAACAAGCATCCTAGGACCGGTTTCGGGCTTTCAGCCCTCGTCAGCCAGGATAGCTTGATTCCAGTGGCATGGAGAGCAAGGGACTCACGTCTGAGCATACCCTTCCCACTCGGGGTGACAAATGCAAAAACAACAATTGATGGACAGAATGCAGAACAATGTCATACATTCACCCCAGTACAGAGATCTGGGCCTAAATCCGTCATTTTTTTGCTCACCATGCCATTCCAGTTTGAACCCAGCCATATGCAAATCAGTCTTCACCCTGTGCCCCATGGGAACAGTCCAGCCCGAACTGCCAAGCCAGGTCCTCCCTGGACTGGAAACAAGCATCCTAGGACCGGTTTCGGGCTTTCAGCCCTCGTCAGCCAGGATAGCTTGATTCCAGTGGCATGGAGAGCAAGGGACTCACGTCTGAGCATACCCTTCCCACTCGGGGTGACAAATGCAAAAACAACAATTGATGGACAGAATGCAGAACAATGTCATACATTCACCCCAGTACAGAGATCTGGGCCTAAATCCATCATTTTTTTACTCACCATGCCATTCCAGTTTGAACCCAGCCATATGCAAATCAGTCTTGACCCTGTGCCCCATGGGAACAGTCCAGCCCGAACTGCCAAGCCAGGTCCTCCCTGGACTGGAAACAAGCATCCTAGGACCGGTTTCGGGCTTTCAGCCCTCGTCAGCCAGGATAGCTTGATTCCAGTGGCATGGAGAGCAAGGGACTCACGTCTGAGCATACCCTTCCCACTCGGGGTGACAAATGCAAAAACAACAATTGATGGACAGAATGCAGAACAATGTCATACATTCACCCCAGTACAGAGATCTGGGCCTAAATCCATCATTTTTTTGCTCACCATGCCATTCCAGTTTGAACCCAGCCATATGCAAATCAGTCTTGACCCTGTGCCCCATGGGAACAGTCCAGCCCGAACTGCCAAGCCAGGTCCTCCCTGGACTGGAAACAAGCATCCTAGGACCGGTTTCGGGCTTTCAGCCCTCGTCAGCCAGGATAGCTTGATTCCAGTGGCATGGAGAGCAAGGGACTCACGTCTGAGCATACCCTTCCCACTCGGGGTGACAAATGCAAAAACAACAATTGATGGACAGAATGCAGAACAATGTCATACATTCACCCCAGTACAGAGATCTGGGCCTAAATCCATCATTTTTTTGCTCACCATGCCATTCCAGTTTGAACCCAGCCATATGCAAATCAGTCTTGACCCTGTGCCCCATGGGAACAGTCCAGCCCGAACTGCCAAGCCAGGTCCTCCCTGGACTGGAAACAAGCATCCTAGGACCGGTTTCGGGCTTTCAGCCCTCGTCAGCCAGGATAGCTTGATTCCAGTGGCATGGAGAGCAAGGGACTCACGTCTGAGCATACCCTTCCCACTCGGGGTGACAAATGCAAAAACAACAATTGATGGACAGAATGCAGAACAATGTCATACATTCACCCCAGTACAGAGATCTGGGCCTAAATCCATCATTTTTTTGCTCACCATGCCATTCCAGTTTGAACCCAGCCATATGCAAATCAGTCTTGACCCTGTGCCCCATGGGAACAGTCCAGCCCGAACTGCCAAGCCAGGTCCTCCCTGGACTGGAAACAAGCATCCTAGGACCGGTTTCGGGCTTTCAGCCCTCGTCAGCCAGGATAGCTTGATTCCAGTGGCATGGAGAGCAAGGGACTCACGTCTGAGCATACCCTTCCCAATCGGGGTGACAAATGCAAAAACAACAATTGATGGACAGAATGCAGAACAATGTCATACATTCACCCCAGTACAGAGATCTGGGCCTAAATCCATCATTTTTTTGCTCACCATGCCATTCCAGTTTGAACCCAGCCATATGCAAATCAGTCTTGACCCTGTGCCCCATGGGAACAGTCCAGCCCGAACTGCCAAGCCAGGTCCTCCCTGGACTGGAAACAAGCATCCTAGGACCGGTTTCGGGCTTTCAGCCCTCGTCAGCCAGGATAGCTTGATTCCAGTGGCATGGAGAGCAAGGGACTCACGTCTGAGCATACCCTTCCCACTCGGGGTGACAAATGCAAAAACAACAATTGATGGACAGAATGCAGAACAATGTCATACATTCACCCCAGTACAGAGATCTGGGCCTAAATCCATCATTTTTTTGCTCACCATGCCATTCCAGTTTGAACCCAGCCATATGCAAATCAGTCTTGACCCTGTGCCCCATGGGAACAGTCCAGCCCGAACTGCCAAGCCAGGTCCTCCCTGGACTGGAAACAAGCATCCTAGGACCGGTTTCGGGCTTTCAGCCCTCGTCAGCCAGGATAGCTTGATTCCAGTGGCATGGAGAGCAAGGGACTCACGTCTGAGCATACCCTTCCCACTCGGGGTGACAAATGCAAAAACAACAATTGATGGACAGAATGCAGAACAATGTCATACATTCACCCCAGTACAGAGATCTGGGCCTAAATCCATCATTTTTTTGCTCACCATGCCATTCCAGTTTGAACCCAGCCATATGCAAATCAGTCTTGACCCTGTGCCCCATGGGAACAGTCCAGCCCGAACTGCCAAGCCAGGTCCTCCCTGGACTGGAAACAAGCATCCTAGGACCGGTTTCGGGCTTTCAGCCCTCGTCAGCCAGGATAGCTTGATTCCAGTGGCATGGAGAGCAAGGGACTCACGTCTGAGCATACCCTTCCCACTCGGGGTGACAAATGCTAAAGAACGGTGATGGATTAAACCCAGATCAGTTGACTGGGGGTGAGTGCTTGCAATGTTCAACACTCCGTCCATCATGTCCTTTGGTTTTTGCTTTGTTCGCCATAAGTTGGCAGGGTATGCTCAGACGTGAGTCCCTTGCTCACTTTGCCACTGGATTCAAGCAAGCCTGGCTGAAGACGGCTGAAATGCCAGAAACCGGTCCTAGGAAGCTTGTTTCCGGTCCAGGGAAGACATGGTTTGGCAGTTTGGGCTGGACTGTTCCCATGAGGCACAGTGTCAGACTGATTTGCATATGGCCATGTCTGAACTGGGGTGGCAGAGTGGGCTAAAGAACGGTGATGGATTAAACCCAGATCAGTTGACTGGGGGTGAGTGCTTGTAATGTTCAACACTCCGTCCATCATGTCCTTTGGTTTTTGCTTTGTTCGCCATAAGTTGGCAGGGTATGCTCAGACGTGAGTCCCTTGCTCACTTTGCCACTGGATTCAAGCAAGCCTGGCTGAAGACGGCTGAAATGCCAGAAACCGGTCCTAGGAAGCTTGTTTCCGGTCCAGGGAAGACATGGTTTGGCAGTTTGGGCTGGACTGTTCCCATGAGGCACAGTGTCAGACTGATTTGCATATGGCCATGTCTGAACTGGGGTGGCAGAGTGGGCTAAAGAACGGTGATGGATTAAACCCAGATCAGTTGACTGGGGGTGAGTGCTTGCAATGTTCAACACTCCGTCCATCATGTCCTTTGGTTTTTGCTTTGTTCGCCATAAGTTGGCAGGGTATGCTCAGACGTGAGTCCCTTGCTCACTTTGCCACTGGATTCAAGCAAGCCTGGCTGAAGACGGCTGAAATGCCAGAAACCGGTCCTAGGAAGCTTGTTTCCGGTCCAGGGAAGACATGGTTTGGCAGTTTGGGCTGGACTGTTCCCATGAGGCACAGTGTCAGACTGATTTGCATATGGCCATGTCTGAACTGGGGTGGCAGAGTGGGCTAAAGAACGGTGATGGATTAAACCCAGATCAGTTGACTGGGGGTGAGTGCTTGCAATGTTCAACACTCCGTCCATCATGTCCTTTGGTTTTTGCTTTGTTCGCCATAAGTTGGCAGGGTATGCTCAGACGTGAGTCCCTTGCTCACTTTGCCACTGGATTCAAGCAAGCCTGGCTGAAGACGGCTGAAATGCCAGAAACCGGTCCTAGGAAGCTTGTTTCCGGTCCAGGGAAGACATGGTTTGGCAGTTTGGGCTGGACTGTTCCCATGAGGCACAGTGTCAGACTGATTTGCATATGGCCATGTCTGAACTGGGGTGGCAGAGTGGGCTAAAGAACGGTGATGGATTAAACCCAGATCAGTTGACTGGGGGTGAGTGCTTGCAATGTTCAACACTCCGTCCATCATGTCCTTTGGTTTTTGCTTTGTTCGCCATAAGTTGGCAGGGTATGCTCAGACGTGAGTCCCTTGCTCACTTTGCCACTGGATTCAAGCAAGCCTGGCTGAAGACGGCTGAAATGCCAGAAACCGGTCCTAGGAAGCTTGTTTCCGGTCCAGGGAAGACATGGTTTGGCAGTTTGGGCTGGACTGTTCCCATGAGGCACAGTGTCAGACTGATTTGCATATGGCCATGTCTGAACTGGGGTGGCAGAGTGGGCTAAAGAACGGTGATGGATTAAACCCAGATCAGTTGACTGGGGGTGAGTGCTTGCAATGTTCAACACTCCGTCCATCATGTCCTTTGGTTTTTGCTTTGTTCGCCATAAGTTGGCAGGGTATGCTCAGACGTGAGTCCCTTGCTCACTTTGCCACTGGATTCAAGCAAGCCTGGCTGAAGACGGCTGAAATGCCAGAAACCGGTCCTAGGAAGCTTGTTTCCGGTCCAGGGAAGACATGGTTTGGCAGTTTGGGCTGGACTGTTCCCATGAGGCACAGTGTCAGACTGATTTGCATATGGCCATGTCTGAACTGGGGTGGCAGAGTGGGCTAAAGAACGGTGATGGATTAAACCCAGATCAGTTGACTGGGGGTGAGTGCTTGCAATGTTCAACACTCCGTCCATCATGTCCTTTGGTTTTTGCTTTGTTCGCCATAAGTTGGCAGGGTATGCTCAGACGTGAGTCCCTTGCTCACTTTGCCACTGGATTCAAGCAAGCCTGGCTGAAGACGGCTGAAATGCCAGAAACCGGTCCTAGGAAGCTTGTTTCCGGTCCAGGGAAGACATGGTTTGGCAGTTTGGGCTGGACTGTTCCCATGAGGCACAGTGTCAGACTGATTTGCATATGGCCATGTCTGAACTGGGGTGGCAGAGTGGGCTAAAGAACGGTGATGGATTAAACCCAGATCAGTTGACTGGGGGTGAGTGCTTGCAATGTTCAACACTCCGTCCATCATGTCCTTTGGTTTTTGCTTTGTTCGCCATAAGTTGGCAGGGTATGCTCAGACGTGAGTCCCTTGCTCACTTTGCCACTGGATTCAAGCAAGCCTGGCTGAAGACGGCTGAAATGCCAGAAACCGGTCCTAGGAAGCTTGTTTCCGGTCCAGGGAAGACATGGTTTGGCAGTTTGGGCTGGACTGTTCCCATGAGGCACAGTGTCAGACTGATTTGCATATGGCCATGTCTGAACTGGGGTGGCAGAGTGGGCTAAAGAACGGTGATGGATTAAACCCTGATCAGTTGACTGGGGGTGAGTGCTTGCAATGTTCAACACTCCGTCCATCATGTCCTTTGGTTTTTGCTTTGTTCGCCATAAGTTGGCAGGGTATGCTCAGACGTGAGTCCCTTGCTCACTTTGCCACTGGATTCAAGCAAGCCTGGCTGAAGACGGCTGAAATGCCAGAAACCGGTCCTAGGAAGCTTGTTTCCGGTCCAGGGAAGACATGGTTTGGCAGTTTGGGCTGGACTGTTCCCATGAGGCACAGTGTCAGACTGATTTGCATATGGCCATGTCTGAACTGGGGTGGCAGAGTGGGCTAAAGAACGGTGATGGATTAAACCCAGATCAGTTGACTGGGGGTGAGTGCTTGCAATGTTCAACACTCCGTCCATCATGTCCTTTGGTTTTTGCTTTGTTCGCCATAAGTTGGCAGGGTATGCTCAGACGTGAGTCCCTTGCTCACTTTGCCACTGGATTCAAGCAAGCCTGGCTGAAGACGGCTGAAATGCCAGAAACCGGTCATAGGAAGCTTGTTTCCGGTCCAGGGAAGACATGGTTTGGCAGTTTGGGCTGGACTGTTCCCATGAGGCACAGTGTCAGACTGATTTGCATATGGCCATGTCTGAACTGGGGTGGCAGAGTGGGCTAAAGAACGGTGATGGATTAAACCCAGATCAGTTGACTGGGGGTGAGTGCTTGCAATGTTCAACACTCCGTCCATCATGTCCTTTGGTTTTTGCCTCTGCTGTGATGACCAGTAATAAACCTACTAAAAGGACCTGACTCCTGAGGTGATTACTACAATTTGATTGGCGACGAGGATGCCTCTGTGATCCACACACACATATATATATATTCATTGATTCTGTGATGTTTTCTACGAAATCAGCAGATTCCTCCTGTGATCTGCACACAGTCATTTTTTTTTTAGTTTCAAATAAAAAGAAGCAGATTCTTCCTGTGATCTGCACACAGACATTTTTTTTTTTAATTGTTTTTTCTCCCAGACTTTTTTTTTTTTTTTTTGTCATACACATTGTGCTGTTCTTTGAAGCAGATTTTTCCAGTTATCTTCATACAAACCCAGATTTGACGTTATTGTGAATAATTTTGTATTTTGGGTGTTACTTTTCTGTTTCTGCTCTTTTCATTTTTTTATCAAAACTGTTTGATCATCTTTCTGTGTTCATCTTTTGTCATTCACTACTAATATGCAATCAGTCACTCCGCCTCCTGCTTTTCTGGAATCAGCGGGGGATCCACCAGTTAGGTGGGAACTGTGGTTTGATGCTTTTCAAACTTATTTGGGTGCCATTGGAGCATCCAGATTCGGCGATGAACGTAAAAGATTTTTACTTCTTCATTCTCTTGGTTTTGAGGGGAGGTCTATTTTCAAACATCTTCCTGAGATCGTTCATACTCCAGGAGAAGACATAGATGTATTTCAAGATGCAGTGACGAAACTTAGGACAAGGTTTCACAAACAACCCAGCCTGATGGTTCTGCGACATAAATTTTTCAAGAGGCAACAAAAAGATGGAGAAGATGTTGACATGTATGTTTCTGCGCTAAGAAAACTTGCTTCTGAATGTCAGTTTGAGACATTTTTAGAGCAACTGATCAGAGATCAGTTTGTCTGTCACTGTAGTGACAAACAAATAAGACAAAAACTTCTTTCTCTCTCGAATCCTGATTTAGATGAAACTATAAAGATAGCTAAAAGTATTGAAACTTCTCAAATATCTTTAAAAGAATTGGAAGACAAGCTTCCAGACCCGGTGAATGTGATCTCGTCAAGTTCAAAATTCAAGCGTATTGACTCCAAACCAGAGGTCAAAGATAATGAGTCTAAGAGATCCACTTCAAAGAAAAATATGTATCCCTCACATGACTCCAAAAATATGTGCAACAGATGTGGTAACAAACAACATCAGAAGGGGACTAGATGCCCAGGGATGAATGTTATATGCAGTTATTGCAAAAAAACAGGACATTTTGCCAAAGTTTGTTTTAAGAAGAAATTCAATGAGCAAAAAAGGTCTGTTGCATGTGTGCTAGAGTCAGACTGTGAGTCAGATTCAGAAACAATTGGTGTTGTTCTAGATAGTCCTGATCATGTTTTAAAGATTTCTGATGAGACAGACTGTATTGATCCAATTGTTGAGATTCTGGTGGGGGACAAAGTACTAAATTTACTTGTAGACTCTGGGGCTAGGATAACAATGATAACCAAGGAACTGTTTGAAGAAACTTGGGGAAATAGGAGTTTGCTACCCCCCGATCGCTCGCCAGTATCTTATGAGGGTCGTAAGATAGAACTGTTGGGGTATTTCGAGGATGAACTTCAATTTGATGGTAGGGTGATCAAGGGCAAGATTTATGTTGCTGTCAAAGGACTAAATATCTTAGGATGGTTTCACCAGGGGTTATTTGGAATGATTCTTAAGCCAGGTTGTAGAGTGCAAGTTTTAACAGTTTCTGATGGTGGTTTTGATGGCAATGTCAAATGGGAACAACTTTTTCCTACTGTTTTTTCAAAGGAGTTAGGAACTATCCGGGGGTTCAAGCACCGAATCATTGTCAAAGAAGGATCTCTACCGGTTAAACACAAATTAAGGGGTGTCCCGTTCAGTGTTAGGGAAGACCTTGAAGTAGAGATTAAGCGCTTGTGCCAGGAGGACATCATAGAACCAACAGAGTCTTCTCTATGGCTTTCTCCTCTTGTCGTAGCACGCAAGAGGTGTGGTAAGTTGCGTGTCTGTGTGGACCTTAGGTCCCTGAATAAGGAGATCTGGGTGGATTCCCATCCACTGCCAAAAATTGATGATCTGTTTGCATGCGTCAGGGGTTCAAGATATTTTTCTAAATTAGACTTGGCAAATGCTTACCACCAGATCGAATTGGAGGAGGAGTCTCGTCATTTTACATCATTTATTTCACCTCTGGGTACTTTTCGCAATAAACGGATGCCATTTGGTTTGGCTTCTGCCGCGTCGGTTTTCCAACGTGTGATGCAGAGTATGTTGGGTGAAATCAAAGGGGTGCTGGTATTCCAAGATGATGTGCTGGTTCATTCCCGAGACATTAGTTCGCACAATGTCTTGCTGAGAAAGGTTTTTGAAACGTTCAGAGAATATGGCGTAGTAGTAAAGCCTGAAAAGTGTAAATTTTTATGTGATGAGGTTGAGTATTTGGGACATCACATTTCTGGCGAAGGTATTCGACCAAGGCAAGGTTTGTTGGATGCCATTATCAATGCGCCTATTCCCAAGGATAAAACGGGGGTTAAGTCTCTGTTGGGTTTATTGGAATATTATTCTAAATTTATTCCAAACTATGCCTCTGTGGTTAGGCCAATCAGTTATTTATTGAGGAAGGGTGTTATGTTCGGTTGGTCAAACGAGTGCACTGCAGCTTTGGAGACTGTGAAAGTTCTACTTAAGAACAGTGAGGCACTTAAGCCTTATGATCCTTCCCTTTCTACTTGCATCACGGTGGATGCAAGTCAGGTGGGTTTGGGATGTGTGGTTACGCAAGATACTCGAGGTGGTGAAAATACTATTGCGTTTGCATCCAGAGTCTTAAGGGATGCGGAAACGCAATATTCAGTAATTGAGAAAGAGTTGTTGTCTTGTCTCTGGGCTGTGAGTAAGTTTCGTACATATGTCTGGGGAAGACGTTTCACTTTGAGGACCGATCATAAACCTTTGGTGAATATTCTTAGTGCTGGTACTAGCAAGTGTTGTTCACCGAGGATTGTAAGAATGGTTTCTAGACTTATGCAGTATCAATTCGATGTGGTCCATGTTTCTGGTGGAAAGAATACAAGAGCAGATTTCTTGTCTAGATTTCCTGTAGGTTTAAACCAAGGGGTCTGTTCAGATGAATACCGAGAGGACGAAGACGATTCGGATGATTGTTTCATAGCTGCAGTTGATATTGCTGTTGGAGACGAAGGAAGTTGGTTAGAAGCTATTGCTCAAGACGAGGTTCTTCAGCAAGTGAACCATTATGTGATGAATGGTTGGCCTAGAGAAAGCACTTTGGTGCATTATTTACAACCTTACTGGAAAGTACAGTCTGAGATTTCCATTGAAGGGGGGGTGTTGGTTCGAGGAGAACGACTTATCCCTCCTCTTGGTGTAAGAAAAGACATCATTCTCAGAGCTCATGAGGGTCATCTAGGTTCGACTCTCACCAAACGTAGAGTTCGAGATGGTTTCTGGTGGCCATCAATGGATGCGGATGTTACAGAAGTTGTTGACAGGTGTGTCATATGCAGTAAAGCGGACAAAGGGTTGAAAGTAAAGACTCCACCACTTCTGCCTGTTGATTGTCCACCAGCTCCCTGGAGCAAGTTGGGGTTGGACATCATGGGGCCGATAGAAGGTTTGCAGAATGGTGGACGTTTTGTGCTGGTTTTAATTGATTATATTTCTAAATGGCCAGAGGTTAAGGTTGTTAAGGAAATTTCTTCCTCTACGGTGATTATGTTTTTGAGAGAGGTGTTTATTCGAGAGGGGTTTCCTGAGACATTGGTGACAGACAATGGCACTCAATTTGTTAGTGTAGAATTTGAATCATTTCTAAAGTCTTCCAACATTAAACATACGAAAAGTTCTCTGTGTCACCCACAGTCTAATGGTCAAGTGGAGCGCATGAACAGAGTGGTGGGTGATTGTATCAGATGGGCTAAGAGTGAGAGAGTGAATATACAGGGTTCCTTAGATAGCATGCTTTGGTTCTATAGGACTACTCCTCATTCTACCACTAGAATTTCTCCTTTTGAGCTATTGAGAGGACGTAAAGCTAATACATGTTTCCGACCAGGTTGGATGAATAAGTGGATCAAGTCGTTGCATGATGTGAACAGTCTAATGGAGATTGTGAAAAGGAATGTTGGTTGTGCTCAAGTTAAGCAAAAGCGGTGGTTTGATAAGAAAAATTCCGCAAAGCTCGTTGAAGTGCATGTGGGGGATCTTGTTAGGATTAAATCCTCCATACACGTCAAGAAAGGGGAGAGTAAGTTTGGACTACCCATCCGTGTTATAGAATTAGGTAGGAATGCTGTAAAGGTTGAAGGGGGAAGTTGGTGGAATGTAGGTAAGATTGTTAAAGCTAGGGAAGCGAGTGGGACAGGACAGGAGGTTAGCTATGGTGAGCCTTACTCTTCTGATGCTAGTCGTAGAACTTGTGATGTTCGTTCTACGGTGAGGAGGAGCAGTAGGACGCGCAGAATTCCCATGCGTTTTCGTGAGTGAATCGATGTCATAGTGTTGATGTGAAAGTTGGGGTTGTTTTATTATTGTGTGTAATGTTTATTTTCGTTTTTTTTAAAAAATGAGAAAGGGGGATATGTTATGCCTTGTGGGTAGGTTTAGAGTGTTAGCCTGCGTGGCAGGGTTTAGGAATGTTCATGGGGGTTGCTGGGTGATGGAGTCAGAGGATTCCAGGCTTTTCAAATGTATGCAGAGACGTTTTATTGTTGAAGGTGGATGTCTTATGTTGCCTCTGCTGTGATGACCAGTAATAAACCTACTAAAAGGACCTGACTCCTGAGGTGATTACTACAGATACATAGAACTTAACAGAAGCAATCTTCTACAAAAATGTAATACAGCTGAATGAAATTCTAGAAGCACTTTGAGAATTTCAATTGATGCTTTATATTGACGACCTTAAAACTCAGCAAATTTCCCCAAGAAGTGCTGGGCACAGTTGGGCAAACAAACATCAACCTTAAAAATATCTGTCTTGCTTGAGCTACTGTTTACGCTGGAGAAAATAGTCAAAGGAATTAAACGTCTCTCGAGATAAAGGCTTGATCCGATTTGATCCCATCTAAGTTTTATAAAATCTTCGTCAAAATATTGGCTCTGATATTTCTTGATTTTGTCAATGGTCTTAAGAAATGAATAAGGCTCCTTCAATATGGAGAGAATTCGATCAGGCTGTAATTCCTAAAAATAACAAGCACTAAGGGAAATGTGGCTCTTATCACCCGATATCTTCAATTAACACGGATGCAAAATATTTAAAACGTTTTGCTTAGTCGTTTGGCAGCTGTGATGCACTTGCTTGTTTCACCTATGTGGCACAGTTGCATACCTAATAAAGACACCATGGCTGAAGTAAACATGGCCGCTGCCATTGTGATACACCTGTTGTTACTTATATGATCTTGTTAGATGCCGAAAAGGTGTTCACCAGGCTCTCATAGCCGTTTCTTTGGTTTACAGTGACAAAGATGTGGTTTGGATCTCAATTTATAAAATGAATACACATTTTGTTGGAGTCAACCTTGACACAAGTGGTCGGTATAGGGAAACGCTAAAGGCAATTTTTTTGCACCAAGTTTCGATGGAGAACTTTCCACTGCTTCCCCTCTTCTATTTGCTTCATAATTGGAACTCTGGTAAGCAACATAGAGAGATCATACTTCATTTAAACAATAATGAAAGGAAAGGCACTGCATGTGCTGCAATATCTCAATTTTCATATCTGACCCCTCCTGCATTAAATACAATAGAAGCTTCTGTCTTCAAAGGCTTTTATTGATATCTGCTGAATAAAAATAAGACAGACTTTTTAATATAACCAGACTGCACAATCGGAAGACAAAAAGATATGTAGAGGTCGTTGCACATATAGGCTATCAAACATCCCTCCATGATGATACAGTGATTAACTTAAATTATTAGCCATTATCCTAGTTGTAGATTGCCACAATGGACAAATAAAACGGATTGCCTATTGGCTTCATAGGTCACTGTAACATAATTAATAGGATTCTATTCAGCAAATTCCTTCATATCTCAAGAGCCAAACCCCTCCTTGTCCAGATGGTCAGTTTCCGGTGACTTGACTTAATTATAAATGCGTTCATATGGGTTATAAAGAGACATATAGTGCAATTATATTTGTGAATCCTCCACTGAAATGCAGTGGCTTAGCCCTTTCTGATTTCAAATATTACTACTGGGCTTCGCAAGGTGAAAAGAGTGAATTAGCACTGGAGTCTCATAATGGAGAATGTGCATTATGGGAATTCTATTATAAGGGAAACAGCCATTACAACACAGCTGTTTCCCCGCATGCCATTACATTACAAGCGTTACAATGCATGTGATGTAACAACGCGTAGCCATTACTACGCATGCTATTACATCGCATGCACTTTTACAACGCATGCGATTTAATGGCGATCCACCTAACTGTGAGGAAACTGAGGCCCTTCCGTTTCCTCAGAACGACATGCACCGTGCACTGCCCCTCAGCCGACGGGAAGCAAAGGAGGAACCAGGAGTGAGGAACCACGAGGAGAGAGCGGTAAGGGGGATTGGACCTGGGGTGGGGGTAGTGTTTTAGGGTTTGGGGTAGTGTTGTGGTGTTTGTGTAGTGTAGGGTAGTGGTTTAGGGTAGTGTCGGAGGGTCGTGCAGGGCAGTGTTTGAGTGTAGGGACTGGGTAGGGGGAAAGTCATGCTGGAGGTATTGTTTTAGGGTAGTGCCGTGGTGTGTGTGTAGTGCAGAGTACTGTTTAAGGTTTTAGGGTAGTGTCGGGGGGTCGTGCAGGGTACTGTTTAAGTGTAGGGAGCGGACTGGGGGTCAGGAAAGGGTCGTGCTGAAGGTAGTGTTTTATGGTTTAGGGTAGTGCTGTGGTGAGAGTGTATTGCAGGGTAGTGTTGGGGGTCGTGCAGGGTAGTGTTTAAGTGTAGGGAGCAGACTGGGGTTCGGGGGAGGGTCGTGCTGGAGGTAGTGTTTTAGGGTTTAGGGTAGTGTTGTGGTGTGTGTGTAGTGCAGGGTAGTGTTGTTGGCTTTAGGGTAGTGTCGGGGGTTGTGCTGGGTTGTCTTAATGTAGGGTGAGTACTGGGGCTCAGGGAGGGTCATGCAGGGGTACTACATTAGGGTTCAGGGCAGGGTAGTGTCACTTACATTGCACACTTTTACCATGAGTATAGCTTTACCACGCACGCCTTTGCATTGTAATGGCATGCGTGGTAAAAGCATATGCGTGGTAAAAGTATGCGATGTAATGGCATGTCGTAATTGCAACGTGTAGTAATACCCGCGTTGTAATGGCACGCGTGGTATTAGTACGCATTGTAATGAGTCGTATTCCTATTCTAAACATCTCTACCCCTTAAGGGCTCGCTGATCTTCCCTGAACCATTTTACTTTAAAAGAGTGAAATATAAAAATCTAGTAGTCTTACCTGGTTTACATGCACAGGGAGTTTGGCGTTCCACACTATACCAAATATATATAGCTATGGAACAATATAACTCACCTGAGATATTTAGAAATGGCAACATAGGGTAAATATGGCTCTGGAGCCCTAGTCTATGTAGCAATCCAATGCTCATAACTTGGCATTCAAGGTTTTAAAGCTAGAGGATTATTAATATTTAGGATCTATGGGATCATTTGTTTCAATATACCATCCCCAGCAATACATGCAGGTTGTTGAAGGGTGTGGCCGAGAGTTTATCTTTGAATTGATAATACTGAACGTGAACACAGCTTGTGCCATTCACAACCTACTTTTACAGAGAGTAATGTCTTATTGTATTATTTAGTAACATACAGACAGGGAGAATCTACAAACCGGTTTCATGGTCATTTTCACTGCTAACTTATCATTGACAGAAGTTTACACTGAACATGTGCATTATAACGGCCTTTTCTGTTTCTGTAATGTCTAGAATAGAGATGTCTACAATCATAGATCTAGGGCTTTATCTGGACCGCAGCCCTTATTTCTCCATTCTCGCAATACGGCCATAGCATCCTGTCTAACATGGTGCCCGAAGGTCAAGGAGGGTAATCTCTTATCAGATCATCACAGCTTTCACCAGAGGGGAGCCAACCAATGAAGAGCATGCTTGGAAGAATATACCACACTGTCGATAGCATGGCGTAAGGAGTTGATGGTCTCGGTAAGGAGAAAACGAGAACCCCATTTACAAAGTCTCTAGAATGCCACATCAATTTCACATTAGGCCCACAATCATTTGGCTTTGAAAATTGGGCTGGTTAGAAGGATCATAGCACAGAAAAGTTAAGACGTTAAATGGTTAGATTTAGATATACATGCAAGTCGCAGATATATGTGTGAAGGAGCAGTACTTGCCATACAGTAATCAGGAATGAAGTTTGCAAGTATTCTCTTCATTATTTGGGGGCTTTTGCTCATGAAACAGGAAGTCACAAAAGTCAGAAAAACGTCAGCAGCAAACTCACCAGCAGTAGTCCAGAAGGTGTGGAGGAAGCACTGGGATGTATATATGCTGCCAATACATTGGATACAGTAAAGCCACTGATGCGTGCACACAAGCGGTTAACTAAAACAAAAGAAAATGAGTAAATCATAGGGTTATTTTTTCTTAAAATAAGGTTGTTACTGAGTAAAATCATTAGAACTTGACTTCATTCACCTCCCAAGTACTATTATAATCATAACAACTAAAACTGGTTGAATCGAGCAATAAAAAGCATAACACCATTGCAAAATGCAATTATTGTCTAAAATTAAATAATACAATTTAATGCTTTAAAAAATGTTTAACAACTTGAAAACACAACGTCTTTTGTCAAAAATTCTTCTTTCACAATAAAAATAAACTACTATTTTAAACTCCAGAGTGCACAGATAGAGATTGCAATTTGTACAGCTGTTGGCTCATCTATCAGACTAATATACGACTATTAAATATGGAAAAGCACAGGGGCTAGAAGGTGCTCCTCTGGGAGACCATTAGGGCAAATTGCCAAAGAATGAAACATGAGACATCCAGGAGAGCCTGGGAAGAGGGAAAATACCAGGGGACTTGAGTGTTTTACAGTCTGAACTCCAGCAATGTGTGGATGTGCGGGTTAGTTTCTGAGAAGGCTTCTCACTGACACATGCAATGTCACTGGTGACCAGAAAGCTGGCCAAGCATGGCATCGGGCCTACAAAAAGCCAAACATGCCATCATTTCACATTTAAGCTATTCATTCTGAGATCAACACTTTACGTCCGGGTCCTATTTCAAGAATCGTTTTGCTGCTGTGATAAGGCGCTGCTGGTCCTTTGAGGAGGGTGAATGTCACTGCATGTCTTGCTGCTGCAAGCAGTGTGTTCTTTCTCATTTACACCAAATACAAAGCCTTGCTCCACTTCAGTTTCACAGAGGGCGTTTGTCGGACTAATTTATCAACACAAGTTAAGGTTGAATGAAACCTTGTCATAAGGCACATCATTATAGCATTATATACTATTGCAAACTGTACTTTGTACCCATTCTTAAGCTGACTAAATGAGAAATTAATGATTTCCACAAAGCCCATGAAATAAAGGAAAGTAACAAGAACACTAATGATCAGCAATATCCAATTACCATGGATTTTGTCAATAATATACTAGAGGAGGCTTTACTCAAATTCTCCATACACACTATTCATAGCCCTACATCAATGCTTTGTATGGAAAATAATAAGCACTGAGGTGCAAGGTTTTTCTCAGAGGCCGCCGCTGCTAAATGGAGGTTGGGGAGGGGGCAGAACACCAAAGTGTTGTAGTCTTCAATCTACATCATGCCTCTTTCAGCCATCAGACACTTTCTGTTCTTTTATCTGATTGACAGTTTTTTTTTCAGCCACACTTTCTCTCTTTGTTATTTTTTTTATGTCTTTCTATTCCTAATTCTTTCCCCTTTTTGGGGTTTTCTCCTACTTGCCCTGGGTCTTGGTCTGATGAAGAAAAATAAGTCCAGAACCTCAAAAAACAAGTGTCAGTGGGCCACACATTCAACCTCCAGCTCAAATTTAGCACTGCCCTAGATGAGCTGGAGGAGCAGCCACAATTATGACACATTTGAAACTGGAGAAGTGCATGTGTTCTGTAAGTTGTAAAGTGCTAACTCAACGTTTCAATTCTTTTAATTAATTACTTGCGTTTCAAAATAAATGCATGCAAAGTCATGAATACAATATTTAAATTCTTTCAGGCGTGCTTGGTGAGCAAGATGTGTACATCTTTGTTTTCAATCTGTCAGTGGTGCTGTGCTGGTGACACATTTAATCATAGCCCACAAAACCTGTGCCTTTTCTACAAACTGCACATATTTGTGTAAATGCGGACTGATTTCAGTTTCTGGTGTCCCTGTGTTTGGGTCCACACACTTCTCCCCCAATGCAGCAGCACCTGCTAATACAGCCTGCAACCCACACACAACTGAACAGGGGTACCTTAAGATCAGAACCCTGGCTGTATGCAGCTCAAATGAAGATCAGTCTCACATTTAACCAACAAGACAACAAACACAATTTCACTGACCTTGTGGAGGAAAAATGCTACGACGATTTCTTGACAGAAGAATTGCTACATTTCAACGGTCTACAGATTCTTAGCCTATTGCTTTGTATGAACATACTTAATAAAATGCTAGTTGGCCCTATTATTTTTTAAATGTTCTTGTGGGCGAGCGGAATCCACAACAAACCTCAACCAGGAGCGTTCAGCTCAGTATGGGACGAAGTCCAGGACAGTCTGTGCAGTTGTGCCATCCCAGACCTTTTTAGGTCTCGCCTGACCCAGCGCATGCGCTGGTCTGGCGAGACTTCTTGAGAGGGCTCCAAAAACTGCTACCAGGCCAGCCTAGAGCTACAGTGCATGTGCGCGGGCGCGCGTGCCGCTTTTACCGCGATTACTTTCACCTTCGCGGCCGCACGGCTTCCTTGATGTTTGATCGTGATCGCGATCACTTTCGCAGCCGCAGGGCCGCTTGGCATGGCCAATAGGTCTCGCTTTTGGGACCTTATAAGTATTTAGTTATGCAACTGTTGCATGGCTAAACACTTATAAGGTCCCAAAGGCGAGACCTATTGGCTATGCCAATGCTTGTTTCAAATTTTCATTAGGTTTCCACTTTTTTTGTTGTTGGCTAAGTTTGTGCTGTTCCTATTCACGACGGACCCCTTAAGCTTCAAATCTGGTCTTCCTCAAGGATACCCTTTAGTCTTGAGGTGGTAGCCTCCTCTATATATTTTGCATGGTCCATGGTTTCTATCAGTATTTACAGGTTTGTGAGGTGCAGAAGTTGCACTCAGGAGTGATACAAGCTAGTCTCATTGGGTAAATTAGTTAAGAAGCTTGTTAATTGTTTTATTGTATGTTGGTTTTTGCAATAATGATCACAAATATTGAAAAGTGTGTGGGGGCATGGGAAAGCTTTTAATCGCTATCAGTGCACCTGTCTTTAGGGTTGCTCTTAGCCAGTGGCGCTCCACTGCTTTTTAGCAGTGAAATAAAGAGAAAATAAAATGAGAATTACTAGTGTTATTATTTTATTTTCTCCTACTTTTGCAGCTTTGCGTGAAGGGGTGGAGGGCAGGGGAGGACTGGTAGCACCCTCCTAAGTGTGCAATGACTGCCTGGCCGGCCCTATCGGGCCGCCCAAAACAGTCTTGCGCACTTCGCATGTTCTCCATGCATGCTGCATTAGTGCCTGCATGGAGAACATGCCCAGGCTTCCAGTCAGCATCTGAGCGCCGAAACACGGCGCTCAGACCAGTCACAACGCTGCTAAAGCAGCATCGAGATTGCCTAACTGGGAGCCTGGGTGTGCTTTCCTGTTGTTCAGGTCAGCGAGGGAGGGCTACGGAGGAGAGACGCAGCGAGGTAGCGGCGAGAAGGTAAGTTTTTTATTTTATTTTTTGCTGACGACATCCCCTGCGTCCTCCCACCCTCCTGCCAATGCCCCGCCCCCCTACCTCCGATCTGTGCTGGCCGCCGCAGCTCTTAGCTGTCTGCATGCATCTTTATTTTTGTAAGGAAGGCATTTACAAGGTAGAGGATGGAAGCAAACCCCACAAAAGAAGACAGACATCCGCGGATACGAAGCAGGACCATTCCCATCCTCCATTTATTCCTATCCTGTTTCCAGTACCTCTGTGCTTAATTTGAAAGAAAAAATAAATAAGTGCCAGGGCTTTTGTCAGGCGGCCACTGCAGCTTCCACCACAAATTGCCTTACCATGCTGCCAATGATAGTAACAACACAACTACTAACCCTCATACTCTTACAAATGTGACACTTCAGACTATTTCAGGCCCCCAAAACTATAAGAATGGCTTGGGCGGCAGGTAATAGTCATTTTTAATGAATATAGCATGAATAATTAACTGTTGTTGTGGTCACCTCTAAACTACCTAGACAGCACCACCTTGTGGCAGGCTGTCCCAAGCGCCTGTGCTCTCAATTAAGAGCCAGTGCCAGTGCCGAGCACCAGAAACCACCGGCTCAAATTAAGCAATGCCGTACCTGTCTCTGGGTTTAGGAGACGTACTACAAATTTCCCACCACGATCCTTAAGGTTGAACTTTGCTAGCTGCCCTTATGCAGTGGCTAGCCCAAAGTATTCTGGAAAGATGTGGTGACCCAATTGGGGAATCTCTATTCAACCTGGTTTGCTCGAATTTTGTACTTTAAGGAATGCATAAGCAGTGATTACAGTGGAATGTTGATAGACTAACAGAGACTTGGAAATATAAACTGGGGATCCCCTTCTGCTTAGTTAACAGCTCTTTGGACAGAGACCTACACAAACCCTACTGATACTTGTGCTTTCAGAACGTGGATCTGCCCATTTCCTCCTGACTGAAAACAAGCTAGACAGCCCTGCTGAATCTCTGGTAGCCTAAACAGCTGTTGAAAGCACGTGAGTGGAAGCCCCCAGCCAGTACAAGAAGTCTAGAGATGCAAATATAGTTCTTTGAAGACCCCTCTACTCTTCACTAGAGATTAGAGTTGGTCTGTGTAATGGAACTACTGCTACAGGAAGATCTGAAATGAGAGAGAATATTGCCTTGCAAATGCATTTCCTCCCAACCTTTTATTGCTTTGGTCTTTGTTTGACCTTGCACTTTGCACAGATGTCTATCCCCCTGTTGGCTGAATACTAGCCAAAACAAGAAGGTCTTCGGTGGTCCTGTGGGAGTCCTGTGTGCCTAAACACCAACACCCTACTGCTTGTAGTTCAGACTGTTGTCTGGATCACTTCATCATCAAGCCTGATTGCCCCAGAGTGAGAAGTCACTAACCTCGAATCTATAGGGTCCCGATTTCATTTGATATCCCAATTTCATGGGCCTAACATCACCCAACCCAACACCTACAAACAGGCTTGGAACTTTAACAAAAGTAATTCAGTTTTGACAGGTGTTAGAAGGTGGTTCTGACACTATGGGCCGCCCGGACTTTTTGCTTTTTGAGCACTTAATTGTTGAGCTTTTACTGTAGGGGAGCCTCATAAGGTGGGACTCACCCACAGAGAACTCAGGATGTAAGAGAATGCATGGGGATTTTACTGGTGTCCCCCTGGCTTGACCAGGCCACTGCACAGCAGCCGGAGTAAGGGACACCGGGCTGGTTATATGCAGACACATGTGTACATGCATGTGCACACGTGTACGGGCTGCGCAGGGGAGATTCCTAGCGTGCGCAGTCCAGGAGCAGCTACAAAGTGAATGGTTCGGCAGGACTTATGCAGTATTGGGTGGTGACATGGAATAGGCTTTATACACTGGAAAGAAACATGCCAGGGAACGTCAATGTGTCTTTCTGTTTTTTTACTTCATTTTTCCCCTATGGGAATGTGGAGCCCATGGGCTAGATTAACTTCCATTTGGCCTACAGATTCCAGACACGCGCTTAAGTCCACTGTAGCGGATGTGAAAAGAAGTATTCTGAAGAGTCCAAAGTCATATTTGTACTGCTTTTGGGTCATCCAGAACTGTCAAATTTCTCTGAGCCAGCCATGACCAGACTCAGGCTGAGGGCTGACCTCAGCTGGATGGATTGATAACCTTTCTTCCACAAGCGAGGGCCTCCTCTCCATGAAGAGATGATGGGTGGGGCTAGAGGCTCATCCATCACTAGGTGCCAGGCACCAGGCTGCACCAAGGAGGGAAGGAGTTGGGTTTCAGAGGCCATGTGGCTAGAGACACTGGACGACGCCATTTTGAACAAACCCAGACCCTGGACAAGTAGGAGGGAGCAGGGGCAGGGAAGTGATGTGTCGCTGTTTGATAGGACCAACAGAGACTTCCTGCCAGCCCCCTACTCAACTTTGAAAAAGTGCTTGCACGGGAAGAGAAGCTCTCTCTCGGGTGTGGTCTGCTGAGGCTGAATGTGCTGGAGCCTGGCGCAATGGGCAGTTGGAAGGAGACACCCCCTGACTGCCCCCAGGACCCTATCAGCATCAAAAGAGACCAGGACTGGTGCGCAGAAGCAGTGGCCTCTGCGCAGTGAGAAGAGAGGCCAAGGAGGACAGCCAGGTGAAAGGCTGGTGCAGGGAGCCAGTGAAGACAGATCCCCGCTGAATCCACCCTCTTGGAGACCCGGAGGGCGAAGGAGAGTGCTCCCAGTGGCTGAGGGGGGCCACCAGGAGCAAGAAGACGCGAAAATGGAGAACACCGGACCCCTGGGGGCTGAGATATGCCCACCAGAAGGTACGCGACCTTTGACCTCAAAGAAGACCGACGAAGAAGCCTGTGGGGCTCTGCCGCCGGTCTCAGAGTTGCCCCCGGGGTGGGTCAGGTCCCGGGGGCTGCCCCCAGAAGAACGGAAACTGGGGAGCGCCATCGCGCTCCTCGAGGAAGTGCCCAAGAGGGGGCCAGGAGCCCACCCTGGCCCCCACCGAAGATGGAGGCGGGGGAGCGACATCGCGCCCCCCCCGTGAAGATGGAAGCTGGTGAGCGCCGTCGCGATCCCCGTGAAGGTGCCCCGTGGGGTGCCAGGAGCCCACTCTGGCCCCCACCGTAGATCAAGTCGGGGAGTGCCGTTGCGCTCCCCGTGAAGATGTGTGGGCCCGGGTCCCCATCCCCGGGCCCGAAGACCAAGAAGAGGCTCGCACAGGGTGCCAGGAGCCCACCCTGGCCCCCACAGAAGAGGCGAGACGGGGTGTGCCGGAGCGCTCCCCGTGAAGCTGCCCAAGGGGCTGGGACCCCATCCTCGGGCCCCGGCAAAGAGGCGGAGGAGGGGGGAGTGCTGTCGCACCCAACCCACAGCCAGGGAGGACGCCTCCGTGTCTGCCCGCTTCGGCAGCAGAGAAGACTCCGGCTCCCACGGACGCACCAGAGGGTAAGAGCCGTGCAGGGAGTCGGCGGGGGCAGCCAGGGATGGGCTCCCCGAGCTGCCCTCCACCAGGAATGCATGCGGGGGTCCCGGGTGGGACCGGCACCCCGAAAGAAAAGGAAAGGGGACCGGGTGGGACTGGGCCCCCGAAAATGGGCAAGACGGCTGGGGGTTGGCTCCCCGAGCCGTAGAACTTACATGGGGGTCCGGGTGAGACCAGGCCCCCCAACGAGGCCTGATGATGCAGTGAAGCCGCAGGCAGCACACCGCAGGTCTCCCCGGGCATAGCGGGAGAGCCGCTCATCAAATATTCGTAAAGCAGGGCACGAAGCACCCCACAATGCCTTGCAAGGCATCAGGAAATGCAGCGTTTTTGGTGCCTGGTGGCCCCCAGAGGAGGGGGGTCGCCCTCAATGGTGAAAAGGTGCTGGGGGCGCTGCTGGAGAAGCACAGTCTTCCCCCCCCCCCCCCCCCCAGCATGAAGAGACAAGTCACCCTAGGTGTCCTGGGGATTCGAAAGGAATAACCCCTTCAGGGCTCAGCCAGCAATTAATACCTTCTGAGCTGGAACTACTTGTTCTTCAGCTGAGGGTGTTTTGATAATTGCATCAAGGAGTGAAGGGCTGAGGTGCGGATGTCTGGAGAAGGGCATCCCCTGGAGGTGAAGAGGTGTAATTATACTGAAATGCATTTACTAATGGATATTTCTTTTAGAGGGACTGAAGTTCACCTGTTCAATGTGAAGTACTGGTGTAAGGTGATGTCATAAGCAAAGTGGGGTTATGTGGCCAGACTTTCCTGCTAGGGTGTCTGGCTGTACATGTAATCCTGTGATTTCATCTGTGATGCCTTTAGGGGCTGTAATTGCAATACATTCTAATGATCCACAAATGTGCTGAGCACTGTCATTCTAAAGTGTGCTTAAACATGTATTTTTGCTGCTGCACTTAGGTGAAGACCCGAGACTGCTGGCCCTTAAGATATAGAGGTGCATACTTTATGGTCAGTAGGAGATGCTCAGCCAAGGTTCATGTGTCACCAAGTCAGGTGTACCCATTTTTAATGCTTGTTGAGGCAATGGGGTGGGTCGCCACTGGGATGGTGTCAGTGTGCAGGGCCCAGGCCCCAGGTTATGTTCAACTAATGGCATTGGGGGCAAGATGAGGTGCATACATGGGAGTGGTGGTACTAGACCCCACCCCCCACAGGAGGGGAGGAGATGTTATGCAATGTCACAAAGTAATTCCAACAGCTTATGTATATTTGTTAATAGTTGCATAGTATTGAGTAGTGTGTGTGTTTAATAAATGTACTCTTACTTTTATAAAGCAAAGTACAGACTGGACAATCAATTAGTGAGTGTTATTTTTGCGCACCTGCAAATGGTGATTACTAGCCCACACCACCTCCCTTGAGTAAGCCTCAGACTGCTCTGCAACGTTACCCTCTGAGAGTCAGGCGCTACAATTGGGTGTTTGGTTCCCAGTGAAGGACAAATGTAGTCATGTTATTTGTGCAGGCCTGACAGATGCTGCCTCGTTTTCCAACAACAGGAGGAATGTAAATCGGTATTTCGTTGTCAACCGGCTGGTGCTTGTGAAAGGTACACAGGTCAATAATGCAGGAACATAAATATTTTGTTCTCCTATTTTCAAGAGCATTCTGTAGCTGTGGTTTTATAACAAAAGGTATACAGTATTCACATACATGGGCTCTTGCTTTATCACTGTACTGTGCTAGATAGCCTCTATATCTGCAGTATATATTTTGAGATATTATTAAAGTGATGCATATTTGTGATATATATATTTTACACAGGGGCAACTACCACTACTGTCACAGTCACTGGTGAATTTTAAATCCTCAATATTTTGATAAGTGGTGTGCAGCTGGATATTGTTTGTCTACATTTCTGATTGCCCTCCTCTGCTCTAATATCCAGTTTTTTTCTGGATGGGTGGTACTTCCTTATGCAATGTGCCCATGTAATAAAAATGTAAACTGGAAATAACATTCACCAAAGTAAAAAAAAAACAAATATAATAACATATGAGGGCAATCAGAAATGTAGACAAACAATATCCGGTTGCACACCACTTCTTTGATACACAATATCAAATAGTGAGGATTTACAGTTTTTTTTATTTTTACATTTGACAGCAACCAACATAAGAGGGGGCAACAGTCTTGGAATTATGTAGATTGGAATCTAGGTACATTATTGACTTTGACATTCCCTGTTGCAAATGGTTTGAACTCAGATGTGAAAATGTCAGTACATTTAGGACAATCTTACCGGTTTCAAGTTTTGATTAGCTTCCTTCTGTAATGGCCTCACAGGTGGTGAGTTTCCTGTTCTAGGTTTTACCAAGATTTTTCTGTTTTTACACAGATGCACCAGGGTGAAATTGAAACTTCTACTGACCATGGAGCTGTTCTATGCTAGTCTAGCTATTTGTCTTTTTCAGTTTACTTAATGTTAAGTTGTTTAGGAATTAAGGGACTTATTGCGAAGTTGGGCAGTTGAACCGCTGACCGCTATTGCGGCAGTCAGGAGACTGCCCGACAAACAGTCGGCTGACCGACCACCCACTTTCGATAGGACAGCCATGCAGGCAGTCAGTAATATGCTCTTTTACATTGCGGCTTGGGCTGCGGCCCAGGAAAAGGGCTGCAGTAAAAGCCGCAGTGTAAAAAGCACTTTGTGAAAAGGACATCTTAATCCCTATGGTGGTGCCTGCACAGGCACCGCCTCCATGCAAGAGATACGATGCCGACAACCGCCCAAACGAGATCCTAGATCCTGTCAGAGGTGGAAAACTCCTCCCCCGACCTCTGCGGTTTAACTGCATGCATTGTAATGCGGCGGTCAGACCGATGGCCTGTCTGTCGAACAGACCGCCACCGAGACAGCCTGTCGGTTGCGGTCCACCTGACATTGTAATAAGGCCTTAATTTTCTGCAAGTCAATATAATGTGGCATTTGTGAGTGCCCGTTGTCACATGATGATGGCTGCCACAAAGTTTAAGAACAGACCAGTGGGCATGAATCAGCAATTTAGTACTGAACAATTATTTTCATGTGTTGCATAATTCTTTCTGTTGTACGTCATAGCTATTAAGGGTCATTCAACGAGATATCTCATTCAGCCCACTGGGGCAGTATAACGTTTGAACCAACATGAGATGTGCTCATCAACTGACAGTTGGGTTACTTGTACATTATTTTGCATTGCTTAAAATCTATCTATTGGTTGTAATTAGCAAATGCACACAATTAGTTGAAGTTATTTATTGCATTTGAATGAGGCAATGGAACATACTTTTAAGTGTTCCTAATAACAGTCTAAGATAGTCACCATTGTCAAACACATAACAGCTACATTTGTTATGATTTTCCTGTTTTCATTCATTTTATGCGCAATACTTGTACTCGGAATAGTGACTTGCAACATGGACCATTGCTGAAACGTGTCTGGTGTTGTAGCCTTTGCGATTAAATCACATTTTCACAGCAGTACTAGTGCATGTGTTTTATTGCTGGATGGAGAAAGTTTTGTTGATATATATATATACACACACACACACAGATAAATTAATGTTTGCAGTTATGCACTATGTTATCTTGCACTAGTGTCATAGCACTCCCCTCTCACATATATGCATAAGTGTTTAGGTATATGGTGTCAGAGTGTGAATGCCTACGTGCAAGTTGATAAAATGGCTTAATATTATCAAAATGGTATTTTTTCAATCTTCCAAAAGATTGATGACTTACACCAACAATACTAATACGCCGACGACAGTGAGCTAATGAGACCCCAGGGAGTTAATTTCATATCAATTACAACATGGCAAAGCTTTTTATGAATGGGATTAAAATAACCATTCATCTAGCTCTTGCTCTTCTTCACCGCTACTCGGTTACACACATTAATTGCTTATTATAGACTGGCCTACCTTTGAAAAAATCATTGTGCATTATATTTATGTTATTCTGAAAGAGTTTTCAATCTGAATTCCATTTTAAGTGTGTTCTACCCGTATGAGAATATGCATTATTGTCTAAAGTCTTATCCACATGTGATGAGCTTGCAAACATCTTGAGGTGTAGGGAAAGCACCATCTGTGCACTTTTCACAGTACTGAGTTGGTCAAAGAAGTACACAGAAGATAAATTAAACCATGGACTGGGAGACTAAAGTGTTATGTAAATCAACATAGACTTGCTTTTCTGCACTAGGCACTACTAGGTAGCTGCTTTGCAAGATATGCAGCAGCAGAGATGCACCAAATAAAAATGTCAGAAATGGGGGTCTCTAGTTGGCAATGGTTTGCACCTTTGTCCAAGTAGGGACCCTTCTTCCTAGTCAGGGTAAGAGGGATACACTTCTAAGATAACCCTTGCTCACCCCCTTGGTAGCTTGACCCGAGCAGACAGCCTTATCTCAGAGGCAGTATGTAAAGCATACGTGCACACATACAGTAATAACACTACAAATGGACACCACACCAGTTTAGAAAAATAAGTAATCTTTATCTAAACCAAACAAGACCAAAACGACACAAATCCAGAATACAGTAATACACATGACTTTCAAAAGGTAGAAACAGTTCTGTTCAAAGCAAATTGCAGATGTGACACTTTTCACACAGCGTTATGAGCACAAACAAAAACTGTCACAGGCAAGGTGATGCGTCGGTTCCTTACACCCAGGGAAGGTGATGCATCGGTTTCTTACTTCAGAGAAGGTGATGTGTCAGTGCCTTACTGCCACGCAGGGGTGGTGATGCATTGGTTCCTTACTGGAGGGGAGGTGATGTGTCGGTTTCTTACTGTGCGGGGACGTGATGCGTCGGTTTATTACTCTGGCCCCGGCGTTTTTGCAGGCATGGCACCCAGATGTGATGTGTGAGGTTTGGGGATGCGTCGGTTCTTGTAGTCGCGGTCCCACGATGCGTTGGTTCTTGCAGCCGCACATCCAGGCCTGCGTCAGAATCGGTGCGGTGATCTCGGACTCCGTAGATCGGTGCACTTGATGCGGCATGCAGTGATTTCTCGAGCAGCGTGCAGGCGCTGTGTTGGTTTTTTCGGTGATGCGTTGGAAACAGGTGCGGATGCGTCTCTCTACTCTTAGTTGTGTTGTTATTCCAGCTACCAACTGCGTAACAACCTCTAGAGGCCCAGAACAGTAGAAGGCACCTCCAGGCAGGCCAGAACTCCCTGCAAGGAAGTTCATTTGAGCTGGGGGTGAAGTCTTTGTATCCCTGAGACTTCAAAAACAGGAGGCAAGCTCTACTTCAAGCCTTGGAGATCGTCCTCAAGCAGGGGGCACAGCAAAGTCCTTGTCCTTTCCTTGGCAGAAACAGCCACTGCAGGCCAACCCCAGACAGCACACAGCAAATGGGCAATATTTCTCCTCAGTTTCTCCAGCTCTTCTCCTTAGCAACAGTTCCTCTTCAATTCCAGAAGTAATCTAAAAGTCTGGGGTCTGGGCCCCACTTTTTATAGCACAAACTTGTTTATCCTCTGGTGTCAGAGAAGCTCTTTCTCAGTCAAATCTAGTTCTGTCCTCTCTGATGCAGCTTCCTGGCAGGAGATGGAGACAGCATTGTTCAAAGCAGACCAGGCCCGTTCAGGTGTGAAAGAAATATCCTCCCTCAACTCTGAAAGCAGCGCAGGTCTATTCAGCCCAGGTCTATTCAGCCCAGCCCTGACTCACCCTGGAAAGGCAGGACCCACCTCACCCCCCCCCCACCCAAGTGACTGTCTGAACAGAATACACATCCCCAGCCCCTGTCACTCCAAAGCCAGACAGTCAATACACAAACCTGGCAGAGGAACACAGGATGGGTAAGCAAGAAAATACCTACTTTTTAAAAGTGGTATTTTCAAACACAGAATGTAAAAATCATCCTCACTAAAAGATGCATCTTTATATTTCGAGTTCAGGAATACTAAACGTTACCTTCCCATCTTGTCCCAATGGAAAGTTATATTTATAAGATGTTATAAATAAACCCCCATTCCATCCTATGGGACAGCTAGTCAATAGTGAAAAACGAAATTGGCAGTATTTCACTATCAGGACATGTCACACACATCAGGGCATGTCCTACCTTTCCCATACACTGCACTGTGCCCACAGGGGTACCCTAGGCCTACCTTAGGGGTGACTCAAATGTAAGAAAAGGGAAGGCTAGGGCCTAGCAAGTGAATGCACTTGCCAGGTTGACATGGCAGTTCCAAACTGCACACAGACACTGCAGTGGCAGGTCGGAGTTACATTTACCGGCTGCTTGTGTGGGTGGCACAATCAGGCCCACTAGCAGCATTTGATTTACAGGCCCTGGGCACACATAGTACAGTGCACTAAGGACTAACTAGTAAATCAAATATGCCAATCATGGAATCACCAATCCATAACAACAATTTATAGAGGGAGCACTTGCACTTTGGCACTGAACAGCAGTGGAAAAGTGCCCAAAGCATCTAGCACAGCAGAAACGAAGTCCAACACACAGCAAAAACACAGGAGGCAAAGGCAAAAATACAGGGGAAACCCACACCAATTATTCCAAGTCTAACAGAAAATATGTAAATATTCACTAATTTCCCTATCCATAGAGTTTGATAAGCCACTATGCCAGCCTTAGTCACTCCAGTGACCCCAAAAGATCGTCCCAAGTTCATCAGGGTGAACTAGGAGCAGAGAAACAGAAGTATCAAAAATGCACCCACTATTTATTGTATGTACCTCACCAACAGCTGTCCACATTGAAATACAGTCATTGCTTTAATGCTTGGAGGTTAAGAGATTTTAATTATGGCTTTGGTATCAGCACTTGATGGGAAAAGTGTTAGACATTAGGGTTGAAAAAAACTGCTTTATTGTAACCTTATTCTAAAGATCAAACAGAGATATAATAGACCTTAAAAAGCAGTAAAAAAACGAATACATATTTGGAAATTAGCATGGGCTATGCAATACTGGACTGTTTAATTTATGCAAATTTCATGAAATGTATTACATTTAAAAATCACAGTTTGCATGGAACAATAGACAAAATCGCAAACAAGACATCAAATGGTGCCTGAACATTACTTTTACATAGTGAAAAGATTAGCATAGAGCAATGTAACATACAACCTTTTCTCTTAAAGCAGAAGGTAAAAGGCTACAACAAACATTGGCAATGCCAATTTGGTCTGGTTTATAACTTTAAGTCCCTCTTCAGTTGCTGGTGACTTTAGACAACCAATGTGTTATCATAAATGCACTCTAACACTCACCCTTGCTTTATGCATACATTCATCCACCCACTGACTTATTCTTACATTCACCCATCCACAATAACACACCCAAAAGCTTAACAAGCATAGCAGGATAAATTAGAATACTAAACGTGGAATAAAGAAAACATGTTGTATGAATGGTAAGACTGCAGTGAAAACTAAATGTAAACACAGCAGCATGTGGTCATCTTGCAATTATATTGTGCATAGTGTATTTTTTTTTTTTTTTTAAGTTTCAACATGACCCCCGCATTTAGAAGCAACGGGATGCCAATCTTTGAATGGTATTTTATGGACAAAACCATTTAAACATGACAACTGAGTTTTCAAACAATAGAAGGAAGCACAGGGTGTGATGCTTTTGCAGATAAAATGCGATGGGCCCAATAACACTGTCTGTGGAGCTTCAGTACGCTCTAAAAAAAAAAAAAAAAAAAAAAAGAATGGAACGAATAGAGAACTAGCTAAAAAGAGAAAATGCAAAACTAAAGGACATGCACCCCAGCTGTGGCACTGAATTAATTTTCAGGCAGAGGTGCATATGTGCTCTGGCAAAACTAATGCAACAAAGCAGCCAATGGCTAAAGGGTCTGACCGACTACCCCATGCTGCAATAGATGGAAGCAGAGTAAGAACGACACTTGAACAGACCAGTGGCAGAAAAGGGGGGATCAAAGGTCCCACTATGTATGTGTCTTTTGTATTACCATTATATTACTACTTTTTATTACTACAGTTTGGCAGACAGACCTTTCAAGTCCTCCTCAGAGGGTCACAGTGCAAATCTTGTTGCCCCAAGTTTTGTCAAAAAGGGTAACTGACACCAAATCCATTTCCTTCTAAGGGGGTTAGTGAGATTCCATCAAACAAAATACCTGTTCACAGGTTTTAAAATGATGTAATAGCACAACAGGTAAAGTCTATTGACTCTAAATTAGACTTTTCATAATAATAACTCAGGCACCGTAACCAACTCAGTCTTGCTCTATCAAGAATAAGCATTCCAACAAGGCAAAGACTGCAATGCAAGCACTCTTTCTCAAAGGGAGGACACAACTGCTGCCCAATCAAATGATGTACTCAACAAAACCAACATGTGGGTGGAGCCAAATCTCTTCTCTCAATAGTGATTCTGAATGTTTTTTTCTGTTGACCATATCAGGTCTTGACAGTTGAACTCTCAAGCCAGAGCTAAAAATCCTCAGCCGATCACATCTGCTTTTCAAGGTTAGAAAATTTACTCGATTTCTTTAAAACCCTCCAGCTCTATACTAAAAAGTGATTGACCGCTGTTTTCCAACCCCCATTTATTTTATTTTTTTAAATGATGATTACTGTAATTGCGCTTATTTTGGGATTTTTTTTTTAAAGAGTACTGAATTTCAGACAGGTGTATTTTAAAAACACTCAGAGCCTGATATTCATACTTTCTGGTCAAAAATATTGGTCACAATCTAAGACAGTATTTTTGCAATCAGAAAGTTAGTTTTTTGCAAACCGAACTACGTATGAGTAGGTTGGTTTGCAAAAACAGGTTTAAGAGAGGGTCACAACCTGACCTTTCTCCTTACTATTTAAGAGGTTGTACAAGCTACAATTCGCTCTGATTGGAGGCCAACATAGGGATGGTGGCCTTCTAGGGTAAGCAAACAACGTCTGTGATTGCCTTTCAATGAAGAAAACCTTCTTTTAAGTTGAGCTTTTTCTTAAGATTCACAAAGGCCAAGAGCTCCCTAGGAGACCCCCTATTGGGACTGCATTACCCAAGCAACTCAGTGGTCAGTTTTTCAATGTTTTCGCAATGGATTACGGAGGCAATACATTGATACATCTCATACCGATTTGCTGTACCAATTTTAGGAGTTGGCAAAAGTTTATAAGTAAAATAGCCTTAGTACAAAGTAAAACCTATTTTTTGGTCACAAACGCACTTATTTTGTGAATCGTACCACCTGCAACCATAAAATGGTTTGTGCATCACACCCTTTGTCCTAAAATTTGAAAATCACTCATGTAAACCTCTTTGCCTTCTTGTTTCAAAGCTGTTTTATACTTTTGCAACTAGACATACTATAACCATTCAAACTTGAATGACTTTTTTAGCTAGCATTTATTCATGTCGTTACTAATTTTTTACATGTAATGGTTTCCCCATTTCAACATTTTTAGTTAATTACAGAACACGGTGAATAAATGATCAACTAAACAAGTCACAAAGCATTGTCTCACCAACACAATCAAACAAGTCCGAAATAGCAGGCACCTAGTGTGCCTATGTCTGTAATCCCTGTAAATTGCAAAAACTTGAGTAGGTTTTTAGTTTTATAATTATATCTCCAGTTATATTCAGTAGTGAGAACTATTGCAGAAAGCATCCCCAAAATGGGATATATATTTGTGTAATTTCAGGCATTAATGGGAGAACTACATCTGTGGAAACCGCAGAGTTTTTGGAAATACTAGTTTTCAACATTTTCAGCATCTCAACTTTATTGTCCACATAAGAGAAATCATTTTATAAGTCTTAAGTACAAACCTGGGAAGATTGGTAAATGATGAAAAAATGTAACAAAAGTAACTTTTTCAAATCGTTTGAAAAATGTCGCATCTTTCAAGCTTCTGCTCTCCCTTAGGATCCCTAAAAAATTTAGGATTTGCTTTTTCTTGAAAAACATACAACCCCATCAATCTCTTTTTTTACGTTATGAATATAGTTGTATATTTTTGACCGTAAATAAAATTGCAATGTTTTGTAAACAGAATACCCTAGCTAAATAAGTGACTCGTACTACAAGACCTCCTTATTTTCCATCAAGGCAACCATAGATTAAATATTGACAAAATAGGTTTTCTGCGAAATATGGGGTGAAATTTCACAACAGGAAAAAACAAATGTTCTTCTTATTGAGCCCTGTCCATTAAAATAAGAATTTTTCAGTTTAATGAAATCCAAATTTTCTATATAAAGTGTACTCCTAAAACTACCTTTAAGGGTTTTGAGTCAAAAGGAAGCAGTGGATTAACGTTTCTTTACTTTAAACATTTTGAGGACATTTGATACAACAAAAAAGAACACATCGTCAAATGGATTAATAGGGCTTTGTGGACATTTTTCTCCAGCTGAAAACAACAATGCATGGCTAGGTACCCACATGTCTCCCCCAAGTGCAGTGAAGTTCTCGGGTTATGAAGATGTTCCTTATCCTCTTCTGACGGAATGAGTGTGTTTGAACTTGGAAAGGCTGCAATAAGTTGCCTACGAAACGCCCCTCCCAAAATACTGTCTGCTGTCAGTGCCTCCGCATGCATTTTGGAAGCCCAGAAACTTTACACCCTTCTCTCCCAAATGATCAGAGACACTTATTCTGTGTGCCAGGCTGGTTTATTGAAGTTCATACAATTAGCATGTGTGGCACTCCCAGCTGAATATATGGGGGAGCGTAACCAATATTGTGGTATTTCCTAAAAAGGGGGAAGCCGATCGACGATAGAAGTTCCTATCGCATTGCTTCATTCCTGGCAGAGCTACAACGGGCCACATAGGCACTGCCATAGCTGCTTTTGACGCCTCTTGGAAACTTAACAAACAGATTGGCATGGTTATGCTCGACGTAGAAAAGGCATTTGATAGAGTGGCCTGGGAGGCTTTATGGCTTACCATGACAGTGTTTGGTCTTGGCCCCAGGTTTATCTTTACTGTACAGAAGCTTTAAAAGGAACCAGTCACCACAATTAAATTGAATGGCATGACATCTGCCTTTTTTGACGTCCAACGGGGGACACGGCAGGAATGCCCATTGTCCCCCTTGCTGTTCGCCCTCTATATTGAGCCATATATAAGGCATTTGATGCTCAATGTAGGGATTTCCCCTGTATGCCTTAATGGCATGGAACTTAAGGTCACTGGATTTGCTGACGATATCGCAGTCTTTGCTGCTAACCCTGGAGAAGCTATTACACACATTAAGCAAGAGGCTCCTTTTCGGGTTATAAGTTGAACTCGGACAATTGCCAACTTTCAATCGGATGCCTTGCCTTCAGCATTAGGGGTCACACAAACCTCTTTTGAAGACAGTACTGGCTAAACTGTGCAGTCGGCAGTGACTCCCGCTAAATATATACAGAGGTGTAACGTTATAAGAATGAATATTCTTCCAAAAATTTTATATTTTTTTCGCTCAATACCATTGCGGGTGCTTGGTCCTTTTTTAAGAAATTAGATAGTGTCATAGGCAGTTTCATTTGGGCTTACAGGCGTGGTAGGAAGTCTCTCAAATCTATGAAATTACCATATGTACGTGGGGCCTTTAAGCTCCCAGATTTTAAGGTTTATTACAGGGCTTCTTTTGTCGGTCGGATTCGTGGCTTGCTCTGCGGGCTGGACGCTGGCCCTGCATTGGTGTGTTATGTTAGCTTGCGGCCCATCGGTTGGGTTCATGCTGTATAAAATTTCTGATCCCAATTACTACAAGCAAGTGAAGTTCAAGGAGGTTAAAGACATTAGCCGAATATGGCAAGATATTAGTAAGCAATAGTCGCTTCCTGTGCTGCATCAATACACGGTGTGATGGGGTAATCCTATGCTGCCCAATATATTTCAGGTTCTTATTGGGAAAGATTGGCAATGCAAGGGCATTACCCGGCTGGGTCAACTATATGATGGACGGGGGTTCCGCTCGTTTTCTGCCTTTTAAAGACGAGTTTGGCCTTTTGCAAAATACGATTTTCAAGTATTTACAAGTTAGGTACTTTTTCATATGAGGCAAAAAGGTATTATCAATGCCGAACCCATCTGGTATATTGTCCGGCATATATACGTACTCTGGCCGAGGGGCTATTGGTCTAGCCTATCAGCATTTCTGGCTAGTGCCAGTGACAATAGTTTCAGATCACGACTAAATTGAGTCGGGCCATCAGAGCTGAAATAACGGCAGAGGAAATACAGGAATCCATGAGCGTATTAGACAGAGGCGTAAAATCGGTTAATCTAAATTTGCAGCAACACCGGGTAGTATACATGCTGTATTATACACCAGAGATTATATCTAAGTGGGCCTCTCAATCTTCTGAAAAGTTATTCTGTCCGAAATGTCAAGTGTATGCTGCAGACCTCAGGCATATGTTTGTTGACTGTCCAAGGCTAAATAGGTTTTGGAGTGGGGTCTCCAGCATTCTTAGTTCACTCCTTGGCCCAAACTTTCAATTTATGGAGAAAGAAATATTTCTTGGGATTAAAAGTGAGGCGGCTAGTTATGTTAACTTGTTGGCTACTATTATTATAGCATGTGCTAGAGTCTGGATTGGTAATGCCAGTCCTAGTGTTAATGAGTTCTGGGTTTTACTCAGACAGTAATGGCCATGTTTCAGATCCTTCGTTAACATTTTATTTTCGGGGGGGGGGGGGGGCGTAGTTGTTGCTCTCTAAATTGTGACCAGGATTGTTTTCTCCAACACCTGATTTAATTGTTGCCTCTATTTCTGGATTACAGTATAAGTTTTAAAAAAAAGTTATGTATTGTTGACACCTATATTATTCTGGTAATGTATGTCTTACTTTTGGCCAAAAAAAAATTACAAGAAAAAAATAAAAATAAGAAAATATGTGGGAATATTCCTCAAATCGCACCCTGACTCTTCTGGAACCAGCTGTGGGTCATACATATAACAAATCATAAAGGGAACACAGATTTTCTAAGGCCTATTTGATTCTTTTCCTGGTTCCTTTTTTTCATCCCACATAAGGCCAGCCAGGCTTTTCTGTCCTCGGTCCTGCCAGCGTCTACTTCATGGGCCAAGCGCCAATCATCTGCTGGACAATGCATGGTCAGAGGGTCTACTTTGAAGAAAACATGAACTCCTCCCACTGTCTACAGAAACAGCGAACAGGAAGATGCTCCAAAGATCTATGAGCGAAGATTTGTCTACACTATTAGCCTGCTGCTAGTCTGAGGTCAGCACCCATGCATGACAAGGTAGGGAAGTGCCTGCTGGCAAGACCCCCTCACAAGCTTGGGGTTCGATTGTTGCAATCCAATGTTCAATACCACTTATTGCTCAATTGTAATTTGATATACAATGCCAGCTATTTGATTTCGGCTACTTTTATGTCAGAGTGCTTAGCAACTACACACGACGGACCAGGTGCACACCTCCTTCAATCATGGGCTGCATCTTGGTCTGTTACAATGCGGGGCTCCTTTCCTAAGCAAGGATTACCCTGGAGACATGCCTATCTAGCCAAACACTTGCACTGTGCCACCATCCTGTCTACTGCATCTACTATACCACCGCCACCTGTGTAGTAATGCAACCTAAGGGAGCCACAGAGATAATGGACAATTGTCAGTTTATTTCCTACAACAGACATCCTTGTGACCTAATCTAAGAACTTATCAGATCAGCAGAGAGGGGCCCCTTCGTCTCATTGAACTATAACTGGTACCTGTCGAATTTGCCTTGCACAGCTTGGAATGCTTATTTAGCTTTTTGATTTCAAGATGCTCTACTTTTGCACAGCTTACATGCGTTGTGCATGCCAAGACTTTTCTGTACTTAATAAAGAGTTAGCCATAGAAGGGATGCCCAAGCCTGTTGGGTTGTGGGATGGTCTTTAAAGGTCTTGAAATAGCATTTTGAAAACACTGCACAAAATATACAGCTTATTTCTAGTTTCAAGTTCAGTTGACACTCCTATTCATTAAATCCACACATTCCTACTAATCCTTGGGAATGGTACTGTCACCTGACTAAGACTTAGGGAAAAGTGTGAGCACTTAATGAATACTTCTTCACACTTCAAATTCCAAAGACAGATCAGACAATCACAATAACATTAATGTGCCAGTATTTATAATACATGTAAATAAGATGCTGGTCCTTTAGTAATTCCTGAGCAAAGAAAGCTATTTATACACTCTAATGATCCATCATATCAGCGGTCAGACTAACCCATAAAAGCCATTTAATATCAGGGATGTGGATGGCCTGAACAACGGTAGAGCAAAGAGGCCAATCCTAAAATCTGTGCAAAGAGTTTGGAGATTATAGTCATGGAAAACGCTATGTTGTGTTACACCCAGTACTTTAAATGGGCTGCAACTCACAGTTAGTGGGTACCTGTAGTTTTTAAAGAGCACCTGCACTTCTCTGAAGGGGTTGTGCAGTTTTAAAGAGGAGAACCAGCCCTTCTCAGAAGCAAACACATGCTCCTGGACAGTGAGTACCTGTATTTTTCTATTTCAACCACTGGTTACTTCTGTTACACCAGTCTTCGATCCAAGATAATAAGGTCCAAGTGCAGTACATCCATCATTTATCCATTTAATGGCTAAAGAGTGAAAATATCTGCTACTGGACACTCTTAAATTTAAAGGGCTTGTGGCAAAACACCAAGGATGCAGGAATAGATGTAGTGCAGATTTGGGAAATGCAAGGAGAATGGCATCAATCGGTGCCATTATGGGTCAGTCTGCACTGGACAGTGTAAAGTGGATGACCCCTTGGGGAGCCATGCAGTATGGCTTGCACTTGAAACAATGATGACACAAAATGGTGGCCATCTGTCTACTTCTCAACTGAATCTGCACATGCGTGTGTTTAAGAAAGATGCTCATGTGTGGTACCATGAAGAGGGATATTCACAAGCTGTAGGGATGGCCTCATTCATTAAGATTTTATTCTGTCTGAACACAAAAAAAGTGAAGGATGTCAATGCAAATTGCCTTTCAACAATGAATCAGCATTTGATGAGCATGCCCTTTTTTGTCTGGTGGAACACTGGTGACCTGAATTCTTCAATCAAAGTAGATAAATGGAGATGGCTTCCTTATCAGATGTAGATATACTTCTGTGCTTAAAGATATTGTCTTTTTTAAGTCTCCATCGTATATATTTGCTGAAAGAAGATGGGTTATTAGTTGTGCAGGATTCAAGGTAATAGGTCTTCGATTTCCCATTACTGGGAACCAAGCACACCATTTTAGCACTTAAATCTCTCAGGATAGCAAAGCAGAACAGTCAAAGTCCTACTCAGGAGAGGTGGGGTGTGCTAGTTATCACCATTTGCTGTCATGCAATAATAACACTCAATAAATGAATGTCCAGTCATTTCCTTATCTTTGAAAAGGAAAAAGTACATTTTTACACAAACACTACTAAATACTACTGCATTATTTTACAAATATATATATCAGACAGATTGAAATACCTTTGGTGACATTCTGAATTCACATTTGACCCCTAAAGTGTCAGAACCCCCAAACTTCCAGTACCCCCACCACCTACACCAGATAGAAAATCACAATACAGCAGGATATGCCTTTAAATAAAACTGGTCCATTGGCTTTTTCAGAGGGTCATCAAAACAATATATGAGACAAGACTATTAGCTTTGCAGGGTTCACTTAGTCTGGAGGAACATGGCGGCGGGCTGACGCAGGTCACGGGAGCTCCCGGCGCAGTGAGGCAGAAAATCGAAGTTGGCAATGAAATGACTCACAGCGACGTTTAGTGAAGATACTGTCAGGTACATAAGAACGATGATTCTTTTTAAAGATACTCTGTGATTCTAAAACTCTTTTTTCTTATTTTTCTTACTTTCTTGACGCCGTGACGTGCTGCTGGTGTATACCCGCACCATTGTGTTATCGTATGGGGCAGGAAGCGGCGGTGTACGTTGGGTTCGGAGGACGCCTAACCAAGCTGTGGCAGAGAATACAAGCCGCCGTCACCCGGATTGGCTTCAGGGTTGTCGAGGGTAGAGGCAGCACAGTACACCGGCGGGCAGCCACGCTGCAAGAGGACCTCGCAACACAGTACTTCTCTGGCTCCTTGGTTGATGGGGTAAGGCGGGCATCTAGCGGGGGTAAGGTTCAGCCCATGGAAAAGGAGCTTTGTTTTTTTCCCCGCCAGGGTGTGTCTCACGGCCCCTTTGAGTCAGCTTTAGGGAACAAGGCTGGAAGACAGGGAGAGGATATCGAGCCCGCATCTTTACAGGAGCAGCCAGTGCTTGGTTCATCGGCTGGGTCTCGCAAATCTCTTAACACTATAGCTGGGAAAGGAGTGTCGGTCCTCGCTCCAAGAAGCAGATATCAGCTACGTTCACATCTCAAGGCAATAAATAAGGGCGACCCAGTTGTGGAGGGGAAGGCTGTTGGGGAAGTACTTCCAATCACCCCCCAAAAAAAAGTGATAACATCTGGGAAAGTAAAATGCGAAGGGAGGCCAAGGCAGTACGCCTACCAGTTAAGACTACCCCCTCACTGAAATTCTACTTTAAAATAATGGAGCAGGTCGCTACCTCTAAGGGACCGCTATTAGGAGTTCAGCAAACCTCTCCCCCGCTTCTGTTGGAAAATAGGTTTGCACCATTAATGTTGGACGCTGGAACTGAGAAAGGGGTTTGTCAGGCCGGACTCATAGAGATACCCAGAGATGGAAACACCGCCCCACGACAGATTAGCTGTCTAACATACCACCAATGCCGGTGCTGGTTAGCGACAGTGCCCTGGATTGAAGAAATACAGATATGCCTATAGAGGGGATCTACTCTCAAAATTTGAGATCTCTGAGGCCAATCAAAGAGGGATACATGAAAAATGTGAGACTTTAGAGGGAAAACTGGACGATATAGTATTACGAACTGGTGTTCTGGAATCTGAGGTCAAGGCCCTCTCGGAAGTTGTACTAGGGAATATTAAAGACCTAGAGAAATTAAAAGTCCAAAATACAACTTTACAAGAAGACTTGGAAAGGTTGGAGATGCAGGCAAGGAGAAATAATTTGAGAGTTCTCAAAATACCTGAAGGCGCTGAGGGAGCTGAGGGAGGAGATATTAAGGCATTTATATGTAAGCTTTTAAAAGAGGGAATTCTGAAGGACAGACCGGATATAGACTTGGACAAAGAGCTACAGAGAGCCCACAGAGACCCGTTGCACGCTGACAGGAAAGCCCCTAGAAAAATCTTGATCAATTTCCATACTTATAAAGTTAAGGAATTGGTTTTGGGGAGAGCCTTAAAAGAAACGGCACTGGCACTTCAATTTGAATTTGTTAATTATCAAATTAGATCGGACCTTGGCAAGAGAACGGCGCAAAGGCAATGGGATCTTGGATCCAGAATGCCTGATTTAAGAAGCCAGGGAGCCCAGGTTCAAATGAAATTCCCGGCCTTACTAAACGTTATGTGGAAAAATAAGATGTACAACTTTAGCTCCCCCGAGGAAGTAGATGTTTTCCTGGCACAAATGTATGCCTATCTCCGAAACCACGTGCTCAATTAGCAGTTGGTTAAAGGCAAGCCTGTAGTAGTAGTCCCTGTGATAGACGAGGTGAACCCTGCGACGTTTGTTGAAACGCGTACTACGATTCTCGCAGGTAAGGAACTACGGAGTCTCTTAACACTGGCCTGTGCTCTTGGGTGACTGCGTTGACTCTCATTAGCTCTTTGGGGAATACACCGGTTCGGCCAGTTAGACCAGTAGAGTTTATACTCGGGACAATATATTAGGGATCGGTGGACAGGATGATTTGTGAGTAAGAATATAAGAAGCCGTTTTTTACCATCTTTCCACACATAGATGTTTTTTCTGATAACCAGCGTGCATTAGGCAAGCGTTCAGATTAGCGGTGTCCCTCTGCACCTACGGCAAAACAGCAGACGAGCCGAACTCTGATGTTCTATTTATAGAACAGTTTGAGCTCGGGTCATTATCGGCATAACGAAGTCCCTAGTAATGAAGGGTCAACTTGCTGCTATTAAGTGAGGGAGCGGTGTAAACTTCCGTATTACATTTAGTGCCTCAATGAGGACTAGCGCACTTGTCTTCTTCTTTATTATTTTTAAACAAAATCTTACCACGCATGATTAACTTGAACTTTATATTCTTTTTACTTTCAGCCGTACCCAAACAACCGGGTGAATTAGAAAAATACTATCTAGCTCGGATAGGACGGCCTGTATAAAGGATGTTTTGACAATCCAACATATAATCCATTAGTGCATCCCCATATAGGGTAAGTGTCCTAGTCAATTTATTAAGTACTAATCTATTCCTTCACTTGATATGCATAAAACAAACGGGTTACATTGGATTTTCATTATTGTTTACCCATAGAGATCGTATCATCCCTAAAGTGCAACCAAACAGACTTGGGATTTCTCCTATTTTTACAAACGTCTCAAAATGTCTAAATAATGAATATGACCTCACATATGCAGTGAGACTCCATCAGACTGAATCAAGGTGAGATAATACGGCACAAAAAATATTCTTTGACGGTAAATACTATTACCAGTACAGAGTGGGGTAGTATTAGCAATGTGCCCTACTCAGCTTTCACATTAAGCACTTTGTGATATTTTTAATTTCCATTTGTTTCAGACAAAGTTACACGCCATTTGTAGGCTTCGTCTTAGCCTCTAAATCACCTGTCAGCAATTTTTATTGGGACAGAGATGTAGGTATATAAAAAATCTTTTTACCATTTTTCTATACAATTAAAATCATGATAGACGATAGAGAATTTTTTTTTTTTTTTTTAAATAAAAAAATAGAGTGTGGCCAAAAATTAGAAACAATCGATTTATACATTCGTATACTGGTCACATCCTCAAAAACATTTTTGTCATTTGGAATTTTGCTAAAATTGAATAAGGTATGAGTGACGAATGAGATTTGTTTCCCTCTCTTTGCCCATTATGTAGTTTTCTCAGTGCAATGTTGGAAATTTTGAGGTTAATCTGTTTTTAATGAAGATGTGGTTAGATTCTCTATAGGGCATTGTTTGTTATCTAGTGAAAGAGGAAAAAGAATACAATTTTTAATTGTGTAATTGAAACATGTATATGTATGTTACTTTTTCGCATTTTGCTCTTTTCTAATGCTCATATTATGTTTTATGTTTAGGGATTATTGTTAAAGTTATTCTGTGGAGGATTTTAATTCTGTCAGTCCTGAAGAAGGTGGCCTTTATCATTATACACCACCGAAACGCGTCGACGCATAGACTGTTGGTGGAATTTGTTGCGGAACAGAACCCCAATTAGGGTGCATTGTCACCAGACTATCTCTGTTTACTGTTATTACAAATCCACACATTCAAGACATAACTCTGATGTCTGTCATTGTTCCTCCCATTACTCAATTATATGTATGTCCTTTTGTCTTTTTTTATTTGTTCTGAGGGTTATACTTTACAACTGTGTGTGTCTTTTGATACAACGTACATATATATTTTTTATCTTATTGTCATAAGTGAGGTTTGTCTCTTAGTCACTTGTTTTTGACTATTTTATTTCATGCATTGTGATCATGTGATAGCTCTTTTTAGTTTGTCAATAAATTCCAATCAATGCTTTTTTATCAATGAAAGAGTTTCTTTACTGATAATTTTCCAACATTACACGTTAGGCGGTCCCAATCTTGTCTGAAAGTGTACGAGTGGGTGAATGATATAAGGCCTGTTTATGTAACATAAGTCTTTATCCTAGCACAAAGAGAAAATTCGTTTTAACCTAACAGTTATTGGTGCTCTATCTCTTTGTACTTAATTGAGCCCCTCTCCTTGTTTTGCAAGACAAATGTAGAAGTAACATAGATTTAGATTAGTACTCACACCGAAACGCAAAATAGGAGTCAGATAACTAGATAATATAAAAGGAAGAAGGGCGTATATTATAGTCGAAAAAAAAAAAAAAGGAGGGCGAGGGAAAAAAAAAAGGAGGGGAAAAAACAAGGAAAAAAGAGGAGTAAACAAAAGGTTTAGTATAATTTGGTAAAAATTGATATAGCTAGCTATAACTCAATTGGTGAGCCCTTTCTTTTTACAGTAGGTGTCTCAGTAGCAAAGGGAGGGTCCCAAAGAGGCGGTTTTTCATCGCCATGGGTATTGTAGGAGGGTTCCTTATGAGTGGGATGAAGGGAGGGAGCACAGGGTGTTGGGAGCAAGAGGGAAAAAATAAAAAATTTAGTCCTCATACAAATCTTAAAGCTTTAGAGTTGCGAGGGAAGAGTTTAGGGAGCGGTGAAAATGAACAGGCCAAATAAAGTTAAATTAATAACTTGGAATGTAAATGGATTGAGAAGTAGGAGGAAGTTGTCCCGGGTTATTGAATTCCTGAAGAACAGTGAGGCTCACATCTGTTTTTTAGAAGAAACCCACTTAGAGGCCCATGAGTGCAAACAGGGTTTCAGTAAGGTTAGATGGATTCAAGAGGTGCTTTGCTCAGACCAAAAAGGTATCACAAAGGGAGTTGCTCTAATTATCAGAGGTAATGTAGGCATAAAAGTAGTAAAACAAGACACAGATAAGTCAGGGAGATGGTTAATGGCCACCTTAACAGTCTGGGGTATCCCTTTAGTCTGTGTAGCTTATTACGGGCCTAATGAAGACAATCCAGGAGCTCTCTTACAACTAGAGGCTAGTTTGCTGAACATGACCGCACCAATTATAATTGGGGGAGATTTTAACCTGGTGTTAAATAAAGAGATAGATCGTACCTCAAAAGCAAAATACAACAGCCCACCAAAAATGTCTGCTGCAATGAAAAGTATGATTAAAGATTTTAACCTGCTCGATATTTGGAGATGTAAGAATGGGAGAACTAGGGATTTTACCTTTTACAGTAAGAAATATAAACATAATTCGAGAATCGATTATTTTCTTGTTGATAAGGCAATGTTTTCAGAAGTCGAGTCAATAACTCATATCCCTGCAATCGTATCAGATCATTCAGCAGTGGCAATGATACTGGGGTTTAAGCAAAAAGAGATTCAAAGAAGGTGGACTCTTGATAGGACCATGTTACTAGATGAAGGAGCGATATTGGAGTTAGGAGACAAAACGGATGAGTATTTTAAGTTCAACATTGGCACAGCTAAAGATCAGATAGTCTGGGAGGCCTTCAAAGCTTATATAAGAGGGTTACTTATTTCGATAATTATAAGTAAAAGGAAAGCTTTGAAAAAAGAAGAAACAGATAAGATGACTAAGATAAAGGAAAAAGAGATAGAATTGCAAAGGCATCATTGGCATCTCAGAGTAGAGTATCGTGTCTGGAAAAAGAGCTGGAGGGCTTACAGGCAGAATTTCAAGCCAATTTAGATAAAAAAACTTATGGATAGGTGGAAAGTTAGCAAGCTGCAGCATTTTGCATACGGAGAGAAATGTAGCTCTCTACTAGCTTGGAAGGCAAAAATGGATAGGGTAAGGAACCTGATAAAGAACCTAATCCAAAGAGGGTCTATAGTATTGATATATGAGGATGATAAAATTCGGGAGGCTAGAATTTGTATGAATAACCTGTATAAGGAAGACACCGCATCAGGACTAGAGGGAGTCCAGGAATGGTTAAAGTTAATAACTCTCCCTCAGTTGACAGAAGAATACAAGACATCCTTGCAAGCCAGTATTACGAAGGAAGAGGTCAGAGCACAATTTAAAAAAATGGCCAGGGGTAAGGCTGCAGGCCCAGATGGGCTGCCAATTGAAGTATACTTAGCTATTTTAGATAAGGTAGTGCCAGTGTTAAAAAATCTGTTTAACAAAATATACATAGAGGGGGAATGTACTCCAGGTTCATGGGCAGAAGCAACAGTGACTCTGATCTTAAAACCAAACAAAGACCCACAGAAGATTGAGTCTTTTAGACAAATATCTTTATTAAACTCAGATCATAAGGTTTTTGCAAGAATATTGGCAGCAAGGGTGGCAAAAGTTATTAAGGCTATAGTTCATCCAGATCAGAGAGGGTTGATACCTGGGAGACAGCTAAATGAGCTTACCTTTCAGGTAATGGGGGCAATAGATGTAGCAGAAGTAAAGAAGGTCCCTCTAACGATCGTAGCAAGAGATGCCGCAAAGGCTTTTGACCAGGTCAACTGGGTATATCTATGGGAGACATTAAAAAGCTTTTGTTTTCCTAACAACTTTGTCCAGGCGGTGAAGTGCCTATATCTAAACCCGAAAGCTAAAGGCTTTGGTAAATGGGGCCCTGACAGATTGGTTTAATATCTCAAGAGGCACTAGGCAGGGTTGCCCCCTGTCACCACTTTTATTCAACCTGTACATTGAGACGTTTGTCAGTTGGCTTAGGACAGTCCCTATCATTCACCCATTCAAGATCGCAGAGCTAGAGCTAAAACTTGCTCTTTATGCAGATGACTTGCTTCTGTTTACATCAAATCCAGCAGAGGCAATACCTAGGTTATTTGGAATGGAACCAAGTCATTGGTAGTCAGGGGGTAAAAAGTCAAATGAGGTACCTAGGGGTTCAGTTAGCCCAGAATCTAGAAGATATCCCCAAAGTTAATTGGAAGAGGGTCTCCAAACAGGTTGTCAGTTTTTTAACACGATGGGCAAACCTCCCTTTAAACATCTATGGGAGAGTTAACCTTGTCAAAATGATAATTTTGCCCAAAATTATCTTCCTATATAACTCAGTCCCATTGCCATTTAGGGCGGAGGATATAGGTAAGTTACAAGGTAAAATTGGTACCTTCATTTGGGCTATGACAAATCCCAGGATAGCTTGGATGTGGGTGGGTTAGCGCTACCAGACCTACTCACTTACTGTTATGCTTTCCATTTCAAAAAAATTAGGATGTTGGCTAACAAAACCTATTCTTCATCATTAGGTATATTGTTCGAGGCAATGTTAAGGGATGTGGCGCAAGTGCAGGAATTTGTCTATATATGTACGGAGACCCGAAGTTCTATAAAAAAGTTAGACTAAAGATTTTGGGGGCTGCTTTAAAAAATTGGATGTATATTAGAAGAAAAATGAAAACTCCATATTATGCAGCTCAGGCTCCAGTTTGGGACTCCCCCGGCACTCCGGAATGCTTACAAGATCAACTTTGTCAGCCGCTAAAAATGGGAGGTATAAGACGCTGGGGTGACCTGCAAGAAGACTCGAAGTTAATAAGTTGGGAGGCGCTTAGCAGATTAACTAGAGGGTCACTGACAAGGTTCAAGTTCTATCAGTTATCCTCCTGGTGGGCGACGCAGACCTGGTGCAAGGAGGAGGCAAACTGGAAATTTGATCTAGTTTCTAGAACAGGCATATGGAAAAGGAAAGTTTCGTTTTGGTACTGGGCCCTTCTGGAAGCCGATGAGGATGGCAAATCTGAAGTCATAAGACTGTGGGGCGAAGTATTTGGAGACAGAGTAAATGATGTGTATAAAACATGGTCTGACTCTTTTCTTATGTTGCAGGCTATAGTCAAACCAGCTGCAGTTAGGAGGAACCTTCTGTATACCGCCTATAGAGTATATTGGTCCCCAAAAAAGCTATCTAAAGTGACAGGGAATGAATATAGCTGCCCTAGATGTAAGCACCCTGCAGCCGACGATATTCATATGTTCATGGAATGTTCAAGAATGAAACATTATTGGATGGAGGTATGTGATTTTGTGGAAGCCGTGCTGCATCAACAGATAGAAGTAAATCCTAGTATGATCTTTTTCGGTCTACTGAACGATGACTTCATGAATGCATCTGCTTCCAAATTTGTGTTCTATGTGGTAATTCTTGCAAGGAGGGAAATCTGCAGGGCATGGAAATCAGAAATCCCCCCGATCTTTGCTGAATGCTCGAAGAGTATTATCTATGTTAGCGAATCAGTTATGGCTTGCGATCAAAAAAGCAAAGGCAAGATTTGGGCAGCTCTGGTAGACTGGAGGGAGATTGAGAACGGGTCCCATGATTAAGCCAATGTACCGTCGGTCCTGGCCTCCTAAGTAACATCCTGGTGCCCGATGAGATGTGAACAGGTGTGGGAGAAGATAACGGTACTATCTTGGAGGGAAAGCTCCTTTTTTTCCTCCATTTGCCTCTCCTAAGGGCTGGAAAAAGGATGGCATGGATTGATTGGAGGAATCCCATCAAGAGTCTTTTTATTGGCAGTATGAGGACAAAAAAAAAAAAAAGCCTATTAGCTTTGCCAAGGGGTCACCTCATTAAAAGACCAAAAGCCACATGTCAAAAATCATCATTATATCACCACAATCATTAACCATGTTTTAAAGCAGTCATTATTGTCAATACAGTATTGCAACATTTGTCAAAAACAACATTAGCAATACACTGCCAATAACGCATTATAAACAACAAAACATTGGGTATCTGTCTTTCTTAACCCGTTCGATGTGTTCGTCGGCCAACGGCCGTCGCGAGCACTACCTTCGTAGTGCTGCACACGTCCGTTGGCTGACACGGCCCCGCCCACGCACAGAAACGCCCGCAGACGGCAGATTTTACGCCGCGGTTAAAGGGTTAAACCACATTAAGCCACAAAACATGCAGACATTAGATCAACGAAAAGAGATCCCTGCACTCCATGCTGAAGAACAAAAGATCAAGCCTGGGGAGTGCTTTAAAATAATGGTGAAAAACATGAGGGGTCAGGCAATCATGACCCCAGAAACCGAGGGTCAGCATATTGATGCTTTAAGGGGGACTTCTGCTCTCTCTGTAACCCTCCCCAAATTCTATGCAAATGAGCCGTGAATGTTATATTTGCGTTTTTGTCCACATTCATTCTTTGCGTGCTGCCTGGTGTCCTTTTTCTTTTCTTCTCAGGGTTGCCCAGTCCCACCTGGGACACTCCCATGGCATGTTTTTTCCCAGTGGAGGCTGCTTGGAGAGCCCAAGGCCCCCAGGGTCTTTCCAGATGCCCTCCTCCTCGGACACGGGAAGCAGCAGCCTTCCCTCTCTGCCCCCGCACGATGGGACCAGCTTGGTACCTTGCTCTGGCCTGTGGCAGAAGCATCACGGCTCCCCTGTCCACAAAGAGAGTGGGCAGGGTGGTTGGGGGTGTGTGTAACCTGCCCCACAGGGGTGGGTATCATATCCAGCCATGTGGCACTTGGCGGTCCAGGAATGGGTCCCTGGACCATAAATATGCAATTATAGCACAGTCTTCCTTTGTGCATTGGCCCCCAGAGGCAATCTAAGTGCTGGAAAGCAGCCTCATGCACACCCGTCCGCCCTCTCCCCAGCTATTTTTCTAACAAGTGCTGCCTCGTTCCTTGGGGGAAATCAGGAAAATAGTGGCAGAGCCGAACGTTCTTCGTCGCTCAGTTTAGGCTTGTTTAAATAGGCCCATTTTTATCTTGGTCCCCGTTAGGACGAATCTAAAGATCCTGGGCTCTTTTTACTCCTGGTGGTGAGCAACACTTGTGTTAAACACCAAGATACTAATTGTGTGTATCTTGCATTTTGTAGGTGTCCTCAAGAGGATCTGGACATCTGAACCACTTGTGAGTATGTCTTGACTGGTTTGTCAGTTGGCCTATTCGCTTCCTTGTGCCTCAGACTATGACATTCCTCTTACTCCAGCCACACATCTCAACTAGGCATGAATGGAGGATCTCCTGTATTGGAGCACAGTCTATAGGCTGCTTAACCAAGACTTGGATGACACTGGCATAAAAGAGGTTGCAGGAAATGAAGACTGTCTCTAGATACATAATTGCTCAAATGCTGCCTAATTTACAGTAGGCTTTGTTTCATTCATACTATAGTCATGAGATTTAATGCCTCAAACATCTACATGCATGTGCAATTTAGGATAGGATTTGTCATATTTGAAAAGAAAATACAGCTTAAAGTCAAATGAGTGATAAACAGAACTCCCTAAACACAACTTACCAAATGCATTCCTTTGCTACTGAAAACATTTATCTGCGTTGCTGATTATTTCTTCATTGCAGTTACACAATGGATTATTTTTGGGCTAAATAAGCTTGGCTATTCTTGTGCAAGGGCATCAAGTGTGTAAGAAAAGCAAGTGGAATAAAGCAGGCTAGTCATATTTAATAAGATGCTTATTGGCCTGGCTGCTGTGTTATTTGCTTCTGGATTCATTTTTTTTCTTTCTGGATATCCTCTCTCATGGTATTCAGGGCAAGTCTTCTCATCTCATCTCCTGTTCTACTCTCACAATCTCGTTCCCTCTCATCACTTCCTGTCCCCTTTCTCCTCCTACCTTCAAAGGAGTGATGGTGTCATGTGGACTAACTGCAAGTCCAAGACCTGCAAGGAACATTTTCGCAGGTCAAAGAACTTAGGAGACAAACATGCTGTTATTCACTAGGTGTTGGGTAATAATTATTTATATAGGTTGATTACTGGTCATTAATGATCAAAACACAAATGATTACAGGACCAATGGGAAAGCAAGCACGGGCTCTATAATGATCAGTCTTAACATTTCATCAAATCATACATGCAGCATATGATGGGTCCCTTAGATAAAAAGCTGGGTGTAGTCCTATTAGCTCTGTGTTTTCCATGGTGGGGGGGTTGCACCACCATTTCTTATGGAGCAAAGCAGAGTTCGCAAAATTAAACATAGTTTGTGTTACAAAGATTCTAGATGCTTTCATGAGTAGAGGCTCAAATCCTAGCTATGGCAATGACTTCAAATATGCTCGAAGGTGGGTTGAACTTGAATCAGGAAAACATTGCATTTATGGAGGCCCTGCTGGAGTGAGTTGCTAAGTGCAGAATCAATCATGTCGAACTTTGGGTGTGAAAGAGCAGACAGATTCCCAAATCTCCATCAGGATGACAATCCTCAAAGGTGCATTCCAGTCAAGCATTCAGAATGTGGCCAATTAATATTCATGAGGTAAATTTACATACAATGTATTTGAAGTGTGGTATTTACATATTCATCGGCTGTACTGAAAACCTGAATTAGTATGGAGTTCTGCCACTCTCCAAAAGATGTAGCAATGTATAATGTTTGTAACTGAATACAGTAAACAAAAGCACTGCCATGTGCTGGTGTAGCTGCACACGCCGGCACAACCAACCCCTTAAATAAGAGTTAACATTTAAGAGAGCTTTTAGAGAACCATAGGCCTGTGAAATACTGTATCAAGCAGCGTGCTAGTAATGAGACGACACCCTCTTCAAGAAGCAGAATGGCCATGCTGAACTCAAGGGAAAAAAAAGTTACATTTTTGGGGCATTTTTACATCGCTCATTTTGGAATGTACGTTTAAGATTAAATGGACTTGATTCTGTGATGGACACATGCACCAAGCTTTGGCTGAATTTTTAAGCCTAGTGTTATTCATGATATATAATATACTTATAGGGGCTTTCAACTTGCCCTCTTTAACCATTGACCTATTGTTGTGTCGTTCGCACTTTTCTTCTGCCCATTCCAGCATACAGCATGGGGAAATGGTCAGCCATCTTTAGCCACTTGCTAACTTCACTGTGAGTGACAGCATTCTTCCCTTTCACAAGGAGAACAATCACACACAAAGTGGTCCTAGTCAATGCCTGTGTTCTACCATAGCAAGTGCTTTTTTTTAAGATAAAAAAAAATTGTGTTGATTTCAGCCAATTATTTTTTATATAAAGGGGCGGGCCCAGCAGCTCTCCCAACAATAATGTTTTATATAACACCTGATAAAACAAAACAAACATTGACAACGCCCAAAAGTTTGCACCAAAATCCAGACCAACTGGGTGTGCCAATGATTGTTTTAGCTCTTGAAAACGTCCTCTGTGCGTCCACACACACGTGAAGCTGCAAATGGGGTGCATTACGACTTCTCACAACCAACATGAGCACAGCAGCCCTTCCAACAGGTAATGGAGGGTCATTTGTAAAGAACACTCTTGAGGAAACAAGAAATGTGTATGTCCACCACCGAAATCGACAGTGCTATCAGGAATGTATTATTGTTTCAGTCCGGCGCTGTGCAGATTGTAAAGCAAGGTGCCAGCCAGATGGTAACTTAGCTGATTTCGAATTGGAAATCAGAAATTTGCTTCTAAGAGAAATTCAGATTACGCTGGTTTCATTTCCACCGATCGTCCACAGGTCTATGCCAAACAGGTCTGCGCTTTTCCTACACACCAGCGCTGTACTGCTGCCACAGACCTAAAATGAGGCCGGATGCTCTACAACCAAACTAACCACTTACTTAAGGATGGAGTAGGCTTATGGCTCCACAAAATCCTACTGGGACCTTTTTAGTAGATGTGCCCCCCTAACCAATATAAAAAAAGACAGGACCAGTGGTGTAACTAAACTTGAGGGGGCCCTACTGCAAAGTACATGGAGGTAGGGTGACCAGGCGTCCCGTATTTGCAGGGACAGTCTGGGGTTTTCACCAGCTGTCCCGAAATTTAGCTCATGTCCTGGTTTTTAGAGAGGGTCAACTGAAAAGGGTTGAGGTATCTTTTTATGTTTTGCTAAGCAGGGATAGTTAGCAGCTGTTATAAGAAATTTATTTATTTAACAGGCATGCTACTGGCTTTTAAAACTTCATTTTATTTATGTTCTTACTGCCTCTTCTGTAATTCTCTACTTAGGAGCACTGTCATTCTGTGCTCTTGGTTGAAGTAAAATTGTAGTCCTTCTTCCATTTTGGGGAAATGTCCCGGTTTTTGAATTTATAATTCTGGTCACCCTACATGGAGGGCCCCACTACCGACTCACTCAGGAGTCCTCAGGCCAGGTTACTGTGCCGTGGGGCCCCCTGGAGCACCCCCCCCCACGCGCTTCCCTCCCCCCACACGCACTGCGGGGGTCTTTGTTACGCCACTGCGCAGGCCTCACTCCATAGACCACCTCCAGAGTAAGGGTCGCATCCTGTCGGCAGGCAGGGAGGACATATAGACATCAGCTGAAGGCGGGAGCTCGCGCCGTCCCACCTGCCACCGCGGTCCGCAGAAGATGCGCCCTGCTTACCATATCCCTGACAGGATGATGAGAGAGCGCCTGTCAGGCGCTGGCCAGCCGGGTGTCGAGACAAAATGTACGGCCCCAGCTGACTAGTTAGAGGCAGGCTGGTGAGGTACAATTATACAGGCAGATGACAAGCCTTCACGCGCGGCCGGCTTGAGAACCGATGACACGGCGCGAACAGCAATCCTCCCAAGCCCTGGTCACAGAACAGCAATAAGTCAACTGATGCGCCGTTGTAAAATCATGATTTATTCTTTTGCTTTGAATACATGAGAGCATGGCATGATGTTCTGGTAGACTACCGCCGCGGGTTCACTGGGGGCCTGAACATCTCGGAGTCTGCCTGCAGCGTGCATAACATCGGTGTCCTCGCGCAGCCGGCCGGGGCAACAAACACCGGCCCTGCAGTTTAATAATTCACAGCAGGCCTGGGTGGAAGTAAACTGCTTCCCTCCTATGTGCTTCTCCGCGCAAAGTCGAGGCCACAAAATACATAATAGTCAAAACGAATACCTTCAAAACTTCTGGCGTCGAGTTTAGTGAATATAAACACACTGGAGAGGCAGCAAAGCCCAGGCGCGCGTCCTCGGCGTTTGTTTGGGTTCGACATTCCAGGGGCTATCAGCGAGTTGCTTTCTCTTTCTGCCTATCAGCAGCAGGAGCTCCGAGCCGAAACGGTATCTACACACAGAACCGCAAAACATGACCTTGGGGCAGAGAGAGTGTCGGATCCACTCCGACTCCAGGCCCCTCAGCAAGCAGCAGGGCTAAAAAGGTTAAGGAGACCCAGAAAGAGAAGTTAGCAACATTACTGAGCTCGAAATAGCCAAGGAACAATTATTTAAAAAGAAAAAAGAGAACGAATGAATGGGGTTAACTTTGTATTGCCGCCTCGCCATGTTTGCTCTGTAATATTCTAAAAAAGATCCAGCAGAAACCAAAGAAAACCAATAATAATAATAACGACAATAAATAGAATACCCAAGTAAAAACAGTGCCAATAATAATAACCATAGTAACAATGTTGTGTGTAGCACTTTCAACCAGTGCTGTAAAATGTAAGCCAATAGTGGCCAACAGGCATTTCCACAAGGAAGTAACAAAACAAAGTATTTCTGTGTTTATTTTGAACAGCCAGGAGAAAATTAGACATACCAGAGCACCACAACAGAGATTTATAGCAGAAAAATATAAGACGGCGAAGACGTTTGCCAGCCAGATAGGCTGTAGTATGTCTGAACCTTGAACAGCTGATGGCACAGGGAGGCTGAGCAATGTCTTTGCCATGAGTCCGCGGCCCCAAGATATGGAACCAATCAGAGCTGATAACTGGAGGGTGACATCACAGCAGCGCCTTTTTGAACTGTCATCATTAACATTGGCCATGAAGTCTTCCTGGGAGGTAGGAGGCAACTCCCTACTGGAATGCCCTGCTTTAGATAAGACAACACTTAGAATAACTGTTAATAATGGAACCGTCTGCACTTCAGAGCCACTGGCATCTAAAATGACGCTAATCTGAGCAAAAAGTAAAACACACAATCCTATATAATGTACTTTGTGTCCCTACCAACTCTCAGAAAGAACAACTGGACACAAAAGTTCTACTATCCAACACGTTTAATTATCTTTGACAAAGGTACCGTCATTATCTAACCTATATGACTTATGACCTATTACATTTTTTTAACAGCAATTTAAAGCTAACTGGCTGCTCACTACATTGCACCAAGACCAACAATCACTGCCAAAGCCAAAAGGTGACCTTTTATTGTAGTAACCCATGCCAACCAGTCAGTCAGCCACATAATCGTTATTCGGCCTACCAGAAGCCAGAAAAGCACAGGATAAAACAATTCACACATGAAAACTTCAAATATTATAAAAGAATTAAAAACAGCATCTTTAAAAGAATCACAGCCCCATACAAAAAGCAGGCAAAATACGTTGAACCTAAATCATTAAAATGTCCCATGTCGGTTTCTAATTCTCATTGCACAACAAAATTTGCCACTGCGACACAAAAATCTAGATCATACAATTTTTGCAATAAGATAAACACCTTCTATAAGATCTAATCTTGGACAGACGTAAAATTGGTGTCAAGAAACGCTTCTGGGGATAGGAATATTATAAATGACAAAAGAGAGTAAAGTGCATAATACTTTATCCCATTGCCAATTTGGTAAAGTTGTACTCCAATCAACATCCCTGGGAAAAGCCACTAATAAGTGTAACAAATGAAAATATAACTAGCTAAATAAAACCTACAATTCTTCAGTCGCGGGGTGGGGTATGGGGTGGCATGGGGAGGGGTACGGGGTGGCACGGGGAGGGGTACGGCGTGGCGCGGGGAGGTAATTTAATTTAAAACAAATATATAATCGAATGTACCATCCCGCCAGCCGGGTCCCGCATCTTCTCTGCTCTACAGGAACAGGAAGCAGAAGCAGGCAGCCAGGCTCCCTCCCTCCCCTAAG